>NW_027492429.1:0-614384 GCF_021521415.1 Bidens hawaiensis | reverse complement strand
ATCCCTGTAAAATTTCATGACCCAACTCTAAACCATCAACAATCTGTCCAAAAACTCCAAAACCGAACATAACCGAATATACCTTTTGTTTTCCGCCACTACAAGCTACAAACTCGTCTTTCCGCCTTATCTACCACTAAATACAGAGCCTACAATCAACATACCACAATACCAAGCAAGTTACACTCACGATCAAGCCATTTCTTTCATGGTTTCAGTTATGATTCAAAAACAAAGATTTAACCGTAAAAATTCGTTTTTGATTCCTTTAATTCCTTTCTTGGACCAAGATCCCTTGTATAACCCGTATACATCACTTGATCATGCAAGAATCGGTTTTCATCGTTAAACCCTCATTTTCTTGCAAATAAACTCAAAAAAACGAAGATGGAAACGTGATTAGCTCGATTCTTTACCTTGTTTTCTTGCTCCAAAATCTCGGTTTTGGATTATGATCTTGAGAGAAAGTTAGGATTGTTGCAAAGTTGTTTAGAAAAAAAAATAATATGGAAATGGGGTGAATGGGAGGCCGATCGGATTGTCAAGGGGGGTGGGGTGGGACCCACCTCTCCATTCTAGGCGACATGTTTGGATTTCGGATATCCGGATAATGTTTTGGATAATCTGGTTCAGTTCGTTTTTCGGTTAAATGTCTAATTCGGCTTAAAACGAGGTTAAAACGGTCATTTTTCGGCTTAAAAATGAAATTTATATAAAACCGATTTAAAAACTTTAAAAACTTAAACCATGACATTTATTAATTTAAAACATCATATCATTAATTATCGCGCATCTTTTTCGGCTTGATCGATCATCTCTTGCTCGGTTTGGTATTAAAGGTTTCGTTTAATGTACCGACGTACCATTAAATCGAAATTCTTTTTCTGTGCTTTAATTCACTTATCCAGAAGCTTTAATACTTCGTAAACATCACTAAATATCATATATATCGTCTATAATTGAACCCTCGATTCGTTCGGGTTTCAATAACTATCGATCGATTAATCGCATATTCAATACGATGAATTATATATTCACGTACAATCAATACAGTGAACCATGTATTCTCGTATAATTACTATGGTAACTCATGTACCCGACATTAAATATGACGTAACTATTGTCTACCGGTTAGGGTATACCGGGTTTCGTCGGAATCGTTACATTCTCCCCCCGTTAAGAAATTTCGTCCTCGAAATTTTACACGCTCACTATCCCCTTCCGAGAGAAAGGTGGGGGTTTTTCCTTCAGAATTTACCCTCGCGTTACCAGGTATAATCTGGTCTTCGCTGTGAATTCCACTTAATCTTAATCAATAAAGCTTGGTATGTCCAAACTGTTTAGTTTTCCCGTCTATTATTTCTACGGAATTATTCATGATATCAAATATGACTTCTATGAGTACTTCCATTACTAGTACTTTCGTTGCCTCATCGCTTAGGTATTTTTCAATCCATATACATGGCAAAACATCATGTATAGTACTTAGCCCCTGGAGTACTTTAATCGATAAACTAAATGACCAATCATGGAGATAGTCTCATGAGGTCCAATATATTAAGGAGCTATTTTCGGTTTTGCCAAACCTCATATCACCTCTCTAAGGTGATGCCTTAAAAATGCCTTGTCGCCTCTTTCCAGTGACAATGGTTTCCTTTGAATGTTGGCATAAATCCTTTGCCAATCTCGCGCTTCTTTCAACTTGTCTTAAATATTATAAATCCGATTGGTTATTTCTCGAATCAATTCAAATCTTATGGCTCGATTGACGCCCATTTTCAATTTAACAAATTGGTGACAATTAGTTCACCCATAGAAAGCTTCAAGCTCTCGATATTTCCTTCCCCGCCTTCCAATATTGGAAGTAGGATGACTATTTCGATCTGAGATAATTGAAAATGGTACTCCATGACGAGATACCATTTCACCATCATGAATTTGGGCGAGAACTTATTGGGGTAATCGTCATGGATTGGAATGAAATGCGAGGATTGGTTAATCGATCCGCGATTACCCAATTTACCTCATGCCTTTGACATATCTTGGGAATTTGCGTCCCGAAATCCATTGTAATTTATTCCCACTATCATTGGCGAATTTTTCCGTCGTTGTGGCATTCCCTAGGGTTTTCGGTATGCAGCCTTATCTCTTGCATAACTTGAATATTCACCAACATACGTAACCATATCTTTCTCCAAACTCGGCCATTAACAAAATCCTTTCAGATATTCGTATCATCAATAGTCCAATCCGATCCCGGATGCATGGAATATTTCGTTCTATGCGCTTCGTCCATGATTAAATCGCGAAGGTCATGGAGGGTCGGGATCCAAACCCGATTTTTGAAGTAGAGAATTTCGTCCACGCGCTGTTCGAAATTCTTCTCATTGCCGTAAAGTCCTTCCTTTTCCAATTGTTCCTCTTTCAACGCCTCACGTTGAGCGACTCGAATCAGGTCCGAAAGGTTCGACTGGACTATCATCCCTAGCGCTTTCACTCGCAATGGCTTAACCCGATCTTTCCTACTCAAGGCATCGGCTACGGCGTTAGCCTTGCCGGGGTGATAACGGATGTCACAGTCATAATCGTTTAACAACTCAACCCATCTTCGTTGACTCATATTCAGTTCTTTCTGATCGAATATGTGCTGCAAACTTTTATGATCGGTGAAGATGGTGCACTTCGTACCATAGAGATAATGTCTCCAGATTTTAAGTGCGAAGATAACCGCTCCCAGTTTTAAGTCGTGAGTAGTGTAATTTTTCTCGTGTACTTTTAACTGTCGGGAAGCATAGGCTATAACCTTATTATTCTGCATCAACACGCATCCTAGCCCTCTACGCGATGCGTCACAATACGCGACAAAACCATCGTCTCCATCGGAGAGACTTAAAATCGGCGCTTGGCACAATTTTAATGGTTTCTATCTTATTTGGATCTATGTGAAATTCTTGTTGCTTTACAACATGACCAAAGGATTATGCCTTCTTTATTCAAAATCACATTTCGAAAACTTCGCGTACAACTCCTCTTGCTTTAACACTTCCACAATTTTCCTTAACCGTCGTTCGTGCTCTTCTTTACGTTGCGAATATATCAAAATATCATCAATGAATGTTATGACAAATTTGTCAAAATAAAGTTTACAGACTCGGTTCATGAGTTCCATAAATGCTGCCGGCGCATTTGTTAGCCCGAAAGGCATAACTAAGAATTCATAATGGCCGTAGCGAGTCCGAAACGCTGTTGTTTCAACGTCCTCCTCTTGGATTTTTCATTTGGTGATAACTATATCTAAGATCAATTTTCTAAGAATAAATCGCCCCTTGCAGTTGGTTAAACAGATCATTCACTTCGAAGAAGTGAATACCTATTCTTGATCGTCACTTTATTCAATTCTCCCTAATCAACACATATCCTAACACTTCCGTCCTTCATTTCCCAAATAACACTGGTGCACCCCATGGTGACTAACTAGGTCGTATAAAACCTTATCCAATAATTCTTGCATTTCAGTTGATGCAAGTCGGTAAGACGCTTTAGCAACAGGGCCAGCTTGAGGTATTAAATCGATTCTGAATTCGACCTGTCGGGTTGGCGGTAACCCAGGAAGTTCTTCTGGGAAAACTTATGGATATTTACGTATCACCAAAACATCTTCTATATGTTTTCTTTTAAATACTTTGGCAATCGCGTTTGTTAAATACACCACGTCTTCTTGTCGTAAATATTATAACATCTCAAGATGAGATTAGAGTGGTAACATAATACCGTACACTTTTCTCTGTATCTAATCGCTTCATCGTCCGAAGGAGAGCTTCTAATCATCTTCTTTTCATATTTGATTTCAGCTTCATGTTGAGTTAGCCAATCCATGTTAACTATTACGTCAAAACTTCTTAACTTTACTGGTCGTAGGTCAATAAGGAAAGGTTAATCGTTCAGAATAATAGGGAAATTCCGAACAATTTAGTTTACCATTAGGGATTTACCGTTAGCGATTCTACCGTATGGGGTTCTATAGTTTCACTAATCGGTATCTTTCCAAATGATAGGAGGTTAGCAGGAACTAACTTCTATCGACGACCGTGAAAATATCGCTGAAGCCCATTGATTTAAAACTACAACGTACTTAATACCATCTTTGAATCATGACGTGCTTTATTCGAATTACTCACAAAAGCACGGCTCCTTGCTTGATCCGAGGTTGATGCTTGTCTTGAGGTTCGTCTTCCAACGACACCTTGGTTCAACTTTGGGCAATTTCTCTTGAGACGTTCTGTACTGCCACATGCATAGCAAGTACAGCTGTTTGGCATAATTTGATTTCTTTGGATGGATTGTTATTGAGGTTGTTGGGTTCGGAGTGGTTGTACACGAATGGGTTGGGGTTGCCGGTTCACATGGCTTCAATTGGTTCTACAATTAGGGCATTACGTCCATCTTTACCACACCCGTGGCCTACTATCACTCGACATTCTTCTTCCTGCCGATGACCATATTTTCCACATTTAGGGAAGGACCCTTCATGCGGTTTATGTTTTCACACCAGAAATAGTCTTGGTATAATTCTGGGTTGTAGGACATACCTACTTATTCAAAAGTCTATCTTGCACTATACCTTTATCATTTCTCTTCTTTAACACTCGACGTCTCACCTAACGTCCTTCCATTCCGCTTCCCATAGAGTCAAATATATCAATGCTGGCTTGTGACACAACCCTTACAAAGGTTGTACATTTTACAGGATTGACTATACTCCTTATCGATGGAGTTAGTCCCCAATATTGCGCTCACTTCGCTTAGTTTCAGGAGTAATTAGCCATGTTACCAGACATGAAAATTCCTTCAACGATTAGCGTGTTCTAAGTGATCAACACACAATATTTCTATCTCCCATAGCTCAGTTTCCAATCTCTAAACTTAATTATTCGAATAAAAGTGCTCTAGCCCAAGAATTTTAAATTATGACCATATCGTCTGAGTAATAATTTTCTAACTATAATTTTGTACCATCGTGTTCCATCACGATACATCATAATCTACCAACATATCTGTAGCATATTTCACTACACCATGTTCTAGACTCTTACCAATACCCTTAACCATTTCGATCTTTTCTATCCACTCGCTAATCTATTCCTCCCTTTACCTTCAGCAAACTATTAATAATTTCCTTAACACAACCAACAAACATATCTCTCATACCGGATCTAATTCATTACGACTACTATTCATGTTTAGTTTATAACTAATACTTGTAGTCATAATAGTATTCGGTGGGACATTATCACTCTTAGTAATACCACTAAGAATTGAAATATTCATATTCATGTGATTGCTCGATCTATAATTCCGCGATCACATTTGCATCAACACTAGCAGTGATCTGTGATACGACACTCGGTATCATCATCTGCTATCTTTGAGCAATCAACTGAATCATATCAATCTCCATCATTGGAGTTACTCTTTTATGTCATTCTGCCGTACTCATCCCGTACGCAGTAATCAATACTAATTTCACCGTATAACTCGTTACCAGTTCAATCATAACAGCAGGTACACATACACACCAAATATTATCATACATATTACACATACCAGTATCTAGTATATATGTCCCACAAGTATAATAACATATGGACTTAACCTGACGTCGGTTAACGTTTAAATATGTTTCATAACCCTTGTCACCAACTGACATATAGATCTTTCTCAATAAGTATTAATGTTTTAATATGCTTGATTTCAATATCCTTCTGCATGTCAGCATAACCGATACATGCTCACCGTGAGCACCAAACGATTACGTACCACGGAGTTATAATATCCGTGTCTATTCGTATATCCGGCATACACGGTATACCACCTACGAACGAATAACCAACTATGCTATAATGATTCCAACACCTCTTTGTGTAGGGGTAATCATTCTATTCGAGCATACATGGGTATAGGCATCTAACGGATGTAAGGATAACATAGGGAGATGCAAGGTTCAAGGTAATCGTGCAACATGGGTTGCCTTCAAATATTATCAATTACTATTATGGGAAACTCTATCGCTTGCTCAGTCAATGTCCTCCGGCGTTCTAGGTTCGCTAAAATCGGTAATTCTCGATCTGGAGGTGGTATGACTCATATGTTTGAGAGTGAGAAATACATATATATGTTTCTATATATTATTTTCATCTGCTCATTCATTATCAAATTTATTTTATTTTTTTTAATTTTTTTTTAATGGAATAAGAATGGGTTCAGGTACGGGTCCGTCCGTACGTGAGGGTCGACGGTTCGGGTGAACATAGGGGGTTATTAGGATATACGGTACCGGTGTTGTTGGGTAAGGGATTTATCAATTTTGGTTGGGAGTGACGGTTACTAGATATTTCTGGTTAATGTCAAACGGGAGATCTAACTTGGTACTATCATAACTATGGCCCGATAAGTCAGACTTATCATCAACCGATGCTCTAGAAATTTTCAGCATCCTCAGTACTTTTATTATTTCATCCACCGGTTCCTTATCCGGGTCCTATTTCTCAATACATGTACCCACAAGATATGTACATATATATATATATATACACACATTAGCACGTATAAATAATATTATATACTTTACACATATGTTGCCATTTTTACCTATTAATGTACCCAGTGACTTCCCCTGAATTCCCTCGTGCAGACAAGTCTGTTATTATGTTCCGGACCATAATAACTCACTTGTCCATTCAAGTTCATCCAGATCCCGTCACTATATATTATTAGTTGATATTCAGATCCTATAATACTTGAGCTACTGGTTATATTTTAGGTATCTTTTAAAGACATCCTAATTCTTTTATGACCAATGGCTCTGATACCAACTTCTGTAACACCCCGCAACCGCAGCGGAAACGTAAACGGGATGCAACAGACACCTCTGATATCAACCACATTGTTTATAAAGAAAACTGAATACATTAATATACTTCAAATTACATTATCTTGTATTTCATTACCGTCTAGGTGATACACACATCATACAATACGATACACAATTCTATTTGTTATAATGTATCCTAACATCCTGCACGCAAATCTTACACACATCAAGCACTTAGCACGTAAGCAATCACTTCATCTTAATTGTACCTGAAAAGCATGTGAGAAAACGGGTCAACTACGAATAGTAGGTGAGTTTCACAATTTGAGTAAACCATGATAAATCCACATCAAAATATAATATTATCTGGGGACACTGTTAACCCAGTACTGTACTCATTCCGTAGGCAATGTTAACCCAGAAACACGATGTAATTATGCTGAGCCCACAAGCGAAACCTCTGTCTGGGGACACTGTTAACCCAGTACAGTACTCATTCCGGGGACAATGTTAACCCAGAAACACTTCTATGGACATCTGGGGACACTGTTAACCCAGTACTGTACCCATACCGTACGATTCCCGTATAATCAAATATTTATAAATACACGCAAATCCATGCGTTCAGTATGTACTTAAACATTTTATTAGTAACATGTTTTCCGCCCCGGGAAAATATTTGAAAACTATTCAGAAAAAGGGGCTCGTGAAACTCACCTTAGCACATGCAAGCAGGTAACAACAATCATTATCAGTTAACACGTCCAATCTGTAATATGATCCCTACGATCGTTACTATACACTCATTATTAATATAATTTTAACCGCGTTAACCGGTACATCTGGGGACACTGTTAACCCAGAAACACTTCTCCGGACTCAGATTGTGATGTCGTTTAGAGTTCACTAGTCAATTTTACTATTAGTCGTTTTTCCCGTTTTGCGTGCCTAGCACGGTTATCCGTTTTTACGTTTCAAAATGAGTTTGGTCACACACGACCCGAAAATAGTTGTTGACTGATAATTTAATTAAAGTTGTGAAATTAGAGCTCGGTTTAGACGCCCCGTTTGGCCGCGGGACCCGTTTCCGTCTTTAGTGCACCGGAAACTGTTAAATTGTTTAAAATTACCCAAATCATCCGAATTATTTTCGGATGATTCATTTTTACTTGTTTAACTCAATTATATGAAAATAGTTCATTTTTAGGGTTTTTATACACCAGTCAGCTCGCTTATGCGAACTTTACCGGTTTACGCGTTTTAAGCCTTAAAAGCTTGTTTTTGCACAAATAATTATCCGTTTACTCTCGGATCTTGAAATTTTCCACAAATCACTTTTTGACAGTGGGGAATTTTATAAAAATATTTCCAGAATTAATTTTTATATTTAAAATTTATTTATCTATTTTTAACCACCATTTAAACACTAAATATGTCGTAAATACCAAACGACCTTAGAAAAATCCCAAATTTCTCCTGGATGTCCCCTACCATCCACATAGTTCCCTGTAATTTTTCCAGAACCAAAATCTTCTTTTACATGCCATTTTCACTAAAACCGAGCTAGAAAACCCTAGAACTCGTTTAACCGAAAAGCCTACTTAGACTTCTCCAACGGACCTCAAAATTTGTGTGTGACTTATACATGATATAAAAAGCTTATCTGCAATTTTCCAGAATTTTTCATGATATTTAACTATTTTTCACCATTTTTGGCCAAAACCGAGCATTAAATTCACCAAATATTCATCCTTCATCCAAAAATTACCAAAATTTCACAGAACTCTTATTTTCATGTGTAGAACATCCCTGTAAAATTTTATGACCCAACTCTAAACCATCAACAATCTGTCCAAAAACTCCAAAACCGAACATAACCGAATATACCTTTTGTTTTCCGCCACTACAAGCTACAAACTCGTCTTTCCGCCTTATCTACCACTAAATACAGAGCCTACAATCAACATACCACAATACCAAGCATGTTACACTCATGATCAAGCCATTTCTTTCATGGTTTCGGTTATGATTCAAAAACAAAGATTTAACCGTAAAAATTCGTTTTTGATTTGTTTAATTCCTTTCTTGGACCAAGATCCCTTGTATAACCCGTATACATCACTTGATCATGCAAGAATCGGTTTTCATCATTGAAACCTCATTTTCTTGCAAATAAACTCAAAAAAACGAAGATGGAAACGTGATTAGCTCGATTCTTTACCTTGTTTTCTTGCTCCAAAAGTTCGGTTTTGGATTATGTTCTTGAGAGAAAGTTAGGATTGTTGCAAAGTTGTTTAGAAAAAAGAATAATAAGGAAATGGGGTGAATGGGAGGCCGATCGGATTGTCAAGGGGGGTGGGGTGGGACCCACCTCTCCATTCTAGGCCACATGTTTGGATTTCGGATATCCGGATAATGTTTTGGATAATCTGGTTCAGTTCGTTTTTCGGTTAAATGTCTAATTCGGCTTAAAACGAGGTTAAAACGGTCGTTTTTCGGCTTAAAAATGAAATTTATATAAAACCGATTTAAAAACTTTAAAAACTTAAACCATGACATTTATTAACTTAAAACATCATATCATTAATTATCGCGCATCTTTTTCGGCTTGATCGATCATCTCTTGCTCGGTTTGGTATTAAAGGTTTCGTTTAATGTACCGACGTACCATTAAATCGAAATTCTTTTTCTGTGCTTTAATTCACTTATCCCGAAGCTTTAATACTTCGTAAACATCACTAAATATCATATATCTCGTCTATAATTGAACCCTCGATTCGTTCGGGTTTCAATAACTATCGATCGATTAATCGCATATTCAATACGATGAATTATATATTCACGTACAATCAATACAGTGAACCATATATTCTCGTATAATTACTATGGTAACTCATGTACCCGACATTAAATATGACGTAACTATTGTCTACCGGTTAGGGTATACCGGGTTTCGTCGGAATCGTTACAATTACTGCTGGTTATCTGGTCCATTTTAGTTTTCACAATCTGAATATTCTAAGTCCAATAGTCCAAGCCCAATCAAAAAGAATCCGGCCCAATGTAAAGTCATAGTATGCGTTGACAGAAAACCTAAATTGACCGAGAACTAAGTTTAACCGAAAACGAGTGTTGACCGAAAACCCAAATTGACCGAGAACAGAATATGTTGACCGGGAACCAACGTTGACCGAGTACAGAAGACGTTAACCGAGAACAGTTAATAACCAAAAACCCACAATTTTGACCGAGAACGATCAAAAGTGACAGAGAACCATTGGTTTTGGCCAAAAACTCTAGTTTGTAATCCGAAAACAATCAATCCTGGCCGAATACAGTGAAACTCTGCCGAGAACACCAAAAAACGCGTTTGACCAATGATTTTGGTAACAATTAAATCCCAATTTTGGTGGGATTGAAATTGTTTCCAAAGATAATGCAATCCTTAACCAAACCAGAATATATCCTTCAACAATACTAGTTCAACAATGATAATGTGAATGACCACACTTAACACAAATGATCGCCAACATCATACCCTATACATGTTATCTATATATAGGGAAAACAAACAATCTAACCTAGTCCAATATAGCCCAAGCCCATTGACATCCATATAGAGATCTCGGTTTACATGCAAACAAACACTTAAACACATAATAGTCAAAACTAATTACAAACCACTAAGTGTACACCCAACATTTATATATAAATAAGTGAAGAATTTGCAAAATAATAATTATAATATGTATTATGATAATAATACATAAATATAATTTAAATAAATAAATGTTTAAATAACTAAGTCATAATATGTTTAATATTTAGATAAACCTTTATCTCGGGCTTTTAACGAACAATAGCTTAACCGAGTGTAGCAAGAACATACGTTTTAACACATTGATTTAAAATTATATTTATAAGATTTTTATATTTAAAAACCATACATATATATGTTTAATATATATATATATATATAACTATACGTAACTAGTTTATAAGGATGTTCACGATGAGGAATGCTAATTTAAAGGGTGTCGGTGTAAACAAAAATATTATTCATTGTTATTGATATTAACCATATTAATTGGAATCATAAAAGAAACAATTAAATAAAAAAAACAACAAAAACTGCCACTGCCCGAATTCGAACCCAGGTGGACGGCCGGTTCACGAGAAAAAACTCACACACACACCAGCCACTAGGTTGGTGTGTCCAGTTGGTCATAATCCCAGAACCATAAAGATAAATATAACAACTGATAAAGCCCCTAATTTATTAAGAACCCTAGAATCTTGAATTGTTCAACCCGCGTTATATTAATTTAATTTATGTTAGGGTTATCGTTAAATACTGAAATATGATCAAGAAGCATACAATTAATTACCATATACATTCGGAATTGAAGGCAGACGACCATTACCTAGTTGCGGTCAAGTTTGAGATCGAATAGGGAGTTGCAGCGAATTTTGATGTAATTAAGATAGGGCTTAGCTTCGCGAGACCAAGGTGCAGATGTATACCAGTTTAATTGAGTTTTGCTTATGTTTTTGTCATGTTATATGAAATCCTTCAGCTCGTTTGTTATTTTAAATCAATTATATCAATACACGATCCTTTTTCCTTGATTGAAATGACGGTGCAGTTCGTTGAAGCTTTAGGAATGATTTGGTGAATCAAATTTTGTTTAATATACGAAGATTATGGTCCAAGGAAATCAAAAGGGTAATGGTTAATGGGCTACGGGTTCCAGATGCAATATGGGTTTGGGTTAATAATATCTTATAATTACACATATTTGCAAAATAGCCCCTGAGGTTTATGGTTGGATACCAAATGGGTTAAAACTAAGGTTTGGGGTGTATTTTGTATTTTATCAAAGTTAGAATTAGTAAATAAAGAATAGAAAAAAATATAATATGAATAATTGAATATTTTATTGATTAAATTACCTGAAAACGAAAACAGGTCGGGTATTAGACATCTATAAAGTAAACGAAAACCCAGAATTGTTACATGCAGGAAATTGTCGAATAAAGGTTTAATCATTGTTCACTATTTGGATCTAGTTTTCTAGTTTCAAATTGTATTCTTATTTTCTTACACATAAACATACAATCAATCTATTCTTTCTATTTTCTTGTTTTTATCTTTTGTTATGGCTCTTGAACCTTTTTATTAAAGCATAATTGTTGTTTGATGTAACCTACATTTGTGAATGAAATGGTTCCACTAAAGACTAAACGATGAATTGAAAATAGGACTTAGTGTGTTGCTATTTTGATTGTACAAGTTGAAAACATTGAATTGTTTTCTTAGAACTTTAGGTTTGTATTTCAAGTTCTCAATTGATCTCATATTCAACCCACATAGATGAAATCGCTAACTGGATTTTTATTCAGTTTTATAAACTAAACACGTGATGACTGGTCGTTAGATGTTGGGGTTTAGTTCGTGACCAAAGCATATAGAGCTGCAACAATTGGAGGAGTTTAGAAGTTGTATGGGATGTATTATGACTTACGAGTGAAATTGGTGGTCAAGTGATACCAAATAGTAGCACTTTAGGAGAACCAATTAGGAAGTTGAATAGGAGAACACGCTCCTTACATGTCTGATATCAGGGCTGAATCGACATGTAAGAACTGTGTGTTTGTAAACCAAGATGAAGGAAATGATATTAGCATTCACCAACATAAATATGTTAAGATGTTCAACAAGTTTGGTATAAAGTATTGTAAACCAACACAACTCAGTGGAAGTAAATGTGATCTTAAGGGTTAATGAAGATAAAGAGTTACATGAAGCAAAGCAGATGGTTAAAAAATGTCAAACTTGCTAGGATGAAGAAGCAGAACTTGTAGGAATTGAAAGTTCTAGTAATATTTAATTTCAATCAATCAAGCCCTGTATATCCCACCGCATAGTACGCTATCGGTAGGGTCAGGGGAGGGTGAGATGTAGGCAAGTCTTTCCTCTATCCGTGAGAATAGAGAGGCTGCTTCCAGAGAGACCCCCGGCTCATAAAGCTACATACAGGTAAACAGAGTAAACATACATCCTGCAAGCAAAGACACTTAGCAATACATAGATAGCAAACCACCAAAAAAGCAAGAATCTGTAACCTACTAAGAATAGGGCATAAGAATCAAAAAGCAGCATCCAACAAAAAATATTCATAAACAACAGGGAGCCAAGCTAGTCAACTAGACCCTAAATACAAAGCTAAGCTAACTAGGTACCTTCCCCTAGAAGTCGCTGACCCTAATCCTACGTCTCCACGAATCTCTATCCTGGACCATGTCCTCAGAGAGGTGCAATTCTGTCAAGTCATGTCTAATTCTCTCATCCCAAGTCAATTTAGGCCTGCCTCTACTCCTCTTTCCTTCCACAATGAAGTTTTCCACTTCTCTAACTGGCGCTGTTTTCGGTCTCCTCTTCACATGCCCAAACCATCTCAATCTCCATTCCTTTATTTCTCTGATATGCTAACTATTCCTAAACTTTCCCTAAAGACCTCATTTCTAATCCTATCTAATCTAGTGTGTCCGCACATCCACCTCAACATCCTCATCTCTGCTACCTCTATTTTGCGAGCCTGTGTCTTCTTGATGGCCCAACAATCTGTTCCATACAACATTGCAGGTCTAACTGTGACTCTATAAAATTTCCCCTTTAATTTAGATGGGAACCTCTTGTCGCACAAAACCCCAGTGGCTGCTTTCCACCTACACCAGCCAGCTTGTATGCGGTGGTTTACGTCACTGTCTATCTATCCATTGCTTTGAACAAACGATCCTAGATATTTAAACTTCGTTATCTGCGGAACCACCTGGTCCTCAATAGTGATATGGGTGTCCTCGCTATCGCCAACACCACTGAAGTCACAACAAAGGTACTCTGTCTTAAAGCGACTAATTCTTAAACCTTTATCCTCTAAGGCTACACGCCACTCCTCTAGCCTTTCATTCAAGCTTTGTTTAGTCTCAGCCACTAACACTATATCATCTGCAAAGAGCATGCACCATGGGACAGGCTCCTGAATCGACTTGGACAGCTCATCCATGACTACCGTGAAAAGAAACGGGCTTAACGCCGATCCTTGGTGTAGTCCCATCTCCACCGGGAAAAAATTAGTATCTCCTACCGGCGCCCGAACACTAGCTTTAGTCATGTCATACATATCTTTAATTAAGTCTATATACTTTCCAGGTACCCCTCTACCTTCTAAATTATCCCAAATTAGTCTACGTGGCACACTGTCATATGATTTTTCAAGGTCGATGAATACTCTATGTAGGTCCCTCTTTTTCTCCCTATACTTCTCCATTAATCTTCTAAGTATGTGTATCGCTTCCGTGGTTGACCGTCCTGGCATGAAACCAAATTGGTTAACCATAACTTGCGTTTCTCTCTTAATTCAAGTCTCAATTACTCTCTCCCATAATTTCATAGTATGACCTAACAACTTAATTCCTCTGTAATTTCCACAACATTGTGTGTCTCCCTTGTTCTTGTATAGGGGCACTACTACACTACTCTTCCACTGGTCTGGCATTTTTCCATTCTTGAAAATAAGGTTGAATAGAGTAGTGAGCCATTGAACTCCATCCCCTAAACACTTCCAAGCCTCAATCGGTATGTTGTCTAGACCAACCGCCTTAGCCCTTCCCATCTTCCTAAGTGCTATCCTCACCTCTCCCTGTGTGATACCTCTACAGTAGGAGTTATTCCGTTGTTGTCTCTGCGCAACAAAGTTGTCTGTTTCTCGTTGGTAGGTCTGCCTGCCATTAAAAAGACTGTTAAAATAATTTTGTCGTCTTTGTTTAATGTCTTTTTCCTTGATTAGGACACGCCCATCCTCTCCCTTTATATATTTCACAACTCCTATGTCCTGTCTTCTACGCTCCCTGGCTTTAGCAATCTTGAACATATCATGCTCCCTCTCCTTTGTTTCCAGATGTTCATACATCCGTCTATACGCTGTGTTTTTTTGCCTCTGTCACCACCTTCTTCGCCTCTCTCTTAGCGTTTTTGTATTTCTCCCTCAACCTCCAACGCTCCCCCTCATTTGTGCACCTTAAAAGATCCCTAAAACTCTGTTGCTTATCCTTGATATTACTCTGCACATCCTCATTCCACCACCAAGATTCCTTATTCCCAGTTTTCTTGCCTGTCGTAACCCCTAGCATCTCCTTTGCCACTTGAGTGATGGAAGCTGCCATATCCTCCCACATCTAGTTTGCGTCCCCAACAATATGAATTGTTGTCGTCGAGATGACCTTGTCCTTGAACATCGTAATGTTGGTGCCCTTCAAATTTCCCCATCTTATCCTAGACCGCCCTTTTCTCTCCATTGTAGTCACTTTCTCTCTCAGTACTACATCTGCCACCAGTAAATGGTGCTGAGCTGCTGCGGTCTCCCCCAGTATTACCTTGCAGTCTCTCCACTGTCTTCGATCGTGTTGCCTCATTAAGATATAGTCGATTTGTGTATTCCTTCCCCTACTAGTAAAAGTGATTAGGTTTGAATCCCTCTTTCTAAAGAAAGAGTTAAGAATCCCTAGGTCATGGGCCACTGCAAAATCTAAAAGATCCCTACCAGGTTCGTTCCTATCCCCAAAACCAAAACCTCCATGAACAATCTGAAAGCCATCACTATCCTTACCGATATGACCATTGAAATCACCTCCTACGAAAATGGTCTCCTCCCTAGATACGGCCCTCACTACTCCATTAAGGCAACCCCAAAACTCCCTCTTTTCTTGGTCTCCTAATCCCACATGTGGTACATAAGCGCAAACCACAGCCACTACTTCGACTCCTAACACTAACCTTAATACCATCACCCTATCGTTGTATCTTCTCACCTCAATCACATTCTTGTGCAATTCTGTAGCCAGTAGAAAACCTACTCCACTCTCAGCTCCATCCGCCCCTGAATGCAATAGCTTGTACCCATTTCGCTCTACCCCTTCTCTGACCCTTCCACCTAGTCTCTTGGAGGCACGCTATATGGACCTTACATCTCTTAAGAGCATCTATCACCTCTAACACTTTACCACTTAGAGTTCCTACATTCATGATGCCACGCGCAAACTATACCCCCTACCCTTTCCCTTTCCTGCACCCCTCGTCCTTGGACACGATCTCAGCGGACTGACATGACTACTGTCGTCTATGGTTACAATTAACTGTAACTATTTAAAGCAAAACATAATACAAAGAACCAACGCAAACACACCACGAACAGACGTTGATGGAAAAGTCTTATAAGAATTTGCCTAATGTACGCTTAACAAATAGGTAATAATTGCGCACAGACATAAAGAGACATAAAATAGATTACTAATACTAATAATTAAATTAAATAATAATTATAACAGTATCTTAATTATAACAAATAAACTTACAGGAATTAAATTTAATAATAATTAAATAATAATTTCGGCCGGAATCTGCCGGAATAATAACAATATGAAGAACGGTGGTGTAGATCTGGCCGGAATCTGCCTGAAAATGGCAGTGGCAGAACTGGCCGGAAAATCGTCGGTGGTGAAGTACGGTGAAATGGCCGGGTGGTGAAGTGGCAGATCTGGTGAAGTACGGTGGCCGGGAAACTTACCTTTTAACGGAACTGGTGGTGGTGTGGCCGGGAAACATACCTTTTAACGGAGCAGGCGGTGGTGTGGCCGGGAAACTTACCTTTTAACGGAGCTGGCGGTGGTGAAGAACGGTGATATTGATGGTGTTGAAGAAACGGAGATGACGGTAACGGTGAGGGAGGGGACGAGGGTGGTGATTAACGGTGAGGAATGGGGTGGTGGTGGTGATGTACGGTGAGGAAGGGGACTACGGTGGTGATTAACGGTGAGGACGACGGAGGTGATTAACTGTGGTTATTAACGGTGAGGACGGCGGTGCTATTTTATTTTTGACGTTTGGTAATTTTTAGCCAAAGGTGTGTAATTACTACATACTTGCAATGAGTTTGAAATATAGATGTTAATTGTGTTTTGAACTAAATGTGTATTTGATAATTGATTTGTTTCTTTGTGTCTCACTTTAATATGCGATTTATGTCTCAATAAGTTAATTTTACTAAAATGGACAAATATGTTTGTCTTAACATTGACTCCAATTGAATTTATTAGTTTCGATGGTATTAACACTAAGTCCAATTGAATTTAATAGCTTTGATATGTTCGTCTTAACATCGACTCAGTTTGAGTTTAAATTAGAGAGATTGTAATTGATTCTTTTAGAAAAGGGATATATGTAAATAGTTTTTTTAATAGTTCATTAAAGGTAAAACAGTCATTTAATTAGTTAATATTATTTAAATGGATAAATATGTAATATATGTGGTTTAGAAGGGGAAATATGTAATTGATATTTAAGGGTTGGTAAATATTTAGTAAGGTAGCTTAGGAAGAGAATATATGTAAATGCCCCAAAATTAAAAATAAAGTCCATGTACATAATAAAACAACACAAATTTAGTGAATTGAGAATAAAAAATGTGATGTCATGTGATAAGTATTTTATCATAAAAATAGTGTTTGTAATTTAAAATGTAGCTTTAATAAAAAAAATCACATTTGTGATAATTTGTATTTTTAACATAAAATAGTTTTTATGTTTAAAAAGGTGAAAACATTAAATAGCAAAACATTTAAAAAAAATACTTTAGAATGAAAAAAAAAATTAGACGGGGTAATATATCAAATGAATGTTAAATAAAGTAAAAGCTTAGGGTAGTGAGTATTGACAAGTAAAGGAGAGAAGTACGTTTAGCCGAACCCTTTACTGTAACAACTCGAGTATTCGAATTAATATTTCATATTAAGTACCCGACTCGTTTCAACGTTAGGGTTATTTATATCGGGTTTATCGAGCAGATTAATTATTATTATAGTATTTTTTTAATTATTTAATATTATATAAGTATAACTTTCAACGTTTGGTAAAAATAACCCTAAACTAAGTTTTTTCTATTTATGATTCCAAATTCATTCACCAGGGGCCAAAATGTAAATTATACATATATAATGATAATATAAACCTTTTATCCCATTTACCCAGAAACAAATCCAAACCCTAGAACCTTTTTGTTGAACACGTTTATACAAAATCACGTCTTGGAGCTCAAGTTTCGTAATCAAAATGGAAATTGAATCAATGTTCGCATTATACATGCCATCTGCGGCCTAACCGACTATCTAATTGAGTTAACACAGTCTCGTTGATTCGTTATACCAAGTTTAGCTATGCCGACCCTAAGGTTATACATGTAAACGTTTATTTAAACGCAATTACACTTGCAGAAACAATCACTCAACCCTAGCCATCATATACCCTCAATTTAATTAGATTATTATAGCTATTATAAGCTCGTTCATCATCTCCTGTCAGCTGGCCAAACACGTTATAATAAAACATCAACTCATCCGTCAATTAGGTAATCGTTTATATGGTTTTTACTCGTCTTTGATCGATGTACATTAACCCCACCGTTAATTACTCGATCGTATTACAGCTTAACCGATTTTAATTTCTAGGGTTTATATCAATTTGGGGGAAAATCGGATTTCGTATTTAAAGATTTGTTGCCATTTGATTACCATCAGACAGCCTAGATCAGTTGGTTTGGTTTAGAGCGTTTGTTTCTTGGAAACGGCTGTCGGCGCTGCTTCGAATCCCAGCAGCTCGTCTTGTAATTATTTTTTTGTTATTAATTCACTTAACATTTATATAACATATTTAATAAGTTAAATGATATTATTAATATTATAAAACTTATAAATAAATTATATTTTATTAGAAACCAACAAAAATACATGTGTTTTTCCATCTTTGTTAAAAATCTTATATGTGTGTGTGTATATATGTATAAACTTATATGTATGTATATATATATATGTATATATAAATATAATAAAACTTGTGTAAATCTAAATATCTAAGATTTAGATAAATAAAAATTGGTTATACATATTTAAATGGTTAAATTAATTTTTTATACGTAAATATCACGATTATGTATTTTATATATATTTAATTAACTTTCTTTACATATATTAGTTAAAATATATTTAAAGATTTATATTAAAAGTTCTATAAAATAATAATTGATGTGTGTTTAAAGGATGTTTCTTTCTACGGAACTCACAACTAAGCATTAAATTTATAAAACGGATTTTCTTAATAAAACTACACACAACGGCAAGTATACCGATCATAAGTACTATAAAACTAAGGAAGTCCGAGTATCAAACACGAGGAGACGTGAAAACGTCTATGATCACTAACCCTAAAAAAGACCTTCCTAAGAATATTATATTTAAATTGATTTTTAATTATTAAACTACTTAATCTATCTCACTTTAACCAAATTAAAAGACTAAACTTAAAAAGACTTAGCGAAACTTTAAGAATGAGACTTAACAATGGAGAAAACATCTACCTGTGTAAGAATCCTACTGAAGGTTTAACAAGCTAATTGATTGTTTACTTAAGATTATGGCTGAGATAAACGATGAGGAATAATGCCTAGCTGCTATCCCAACCTCCCTTAGCCTCCTTCTTCTTCCTCTTAGCCGCCACAAGCTCCAAACTCTTCTTTTTTTCTTTCTTGGTGGTTGTTGGTTGCGATCGGACTAGAGGGCTGGTCTAGGGTTTTTTTTTCTTTTTTAATTATCATATAATAAGATGAAAAAGGATTGGAACTTGTGGGCTTGGGTCGGGCCTTGAGTTTTAGTCTTCAAAATTGATCAAAAAGGCCCCCCCAGAGTCTTCAAACTTGAAACTTTTCTCCCTTAAAACTCATAACCTACAATCAAATATCAATCTTTGTAAGATCATGCAAAAACATGCCATAACTCTTATTTATTATACTATTAAGCACTTAAAACAAGGTAAAAAGATACGGAAAGTAAGTGTGTTTTACAACACATCAAACATCCCTACACTTAAGACTTTTTCATCCCTGAAAAAGAAATCTACACAGGATCATAACCAAGTGAAAAACAACAAACTCCCAGATTATTTATAATTATTAAAGCATAAGAAACAGCTCGACATATTGGCCGCGATTGCCGATATTGTTGTCCACTTAAGCCCAGCCACCAACCTATCAAGCCCCCTTTTGCATTAAACGTTTTTAACTCCAAAAATTAAGGCTACACCTACCCCATCTCAGACAAAGAGAGCTAAAAGACTAGAGTCGAAGCAAACTGGTTTGACAAATCACCATAAGCCAATGACTCGTTAATGGTACTAATTAGATGCACTCGGTGAAATTTGGATGGATGAATGGTCATGTGGAGGTCGTACGAGCTATTCCTAAATATTATTGGACTTTGTCCTATAAATTCCTAATTTGATGTTTATTGACTAAGAACCTTCGAGCCCTAATAGTGTATCCTCAGAGTCACTATCCCCTTGGTAACACGTAAACTCTAAGTCCAGTCTAGTACGTGCATCTTTGGCCTCTTTTACTAACTTTAATGAATGCTTCTTTGGCATTTTACAATACATAACTTTCTCATAAGCATTTTCTTTTTGGAACAATTTTTCAAAGTACAGATAACTTTCATAACATACTTTTTTTTCTTTTTTTTCATCTTTTTTTTATATATCACCCTAAAGTATATAACTATTTCTAAGCTCATAAAAATATGGACATGTGGTGGTGTGCTGGTTTGAGTGCATTTAATTCTTACCATCTCAAAGTTTTCAGATTATGGTAATCCTCCCTAAGCATCGAAATTCTGTTTCACCATTTTTTAAAATTATTATATATATAAAAACTGCTAAAGAGGACTATCAAAGCTATTTGGGCCTACCGACACATCCCAAATCAGATATGCAAACCATCTCTTCTTTTATTATTATATTATATATTCAAAATTTCCGAGAGTTCGTTAAAACAATGGTAATAATATAATTTCCTGCTTAATGTAGAACAAAAACAATTTTCAAGGGACATCTTTCTTTAAAACTTTTTTTTAATATTCAGTCACCTCAACCACTTTCAGTTTTCGGGTGAATGTCTATCCCCTACATCTATAGGTAGAAAACGGGACCAAACATATACAAGTATATGTCCCTCGAACTAGAGTAACCGACATAATTTTCAGCGAAAGAACAAAACAGTTTTTTTTCATTTTTTAAAAATTTTTATTTTTTTTATTTTATTTTTTTTTCTACAACTAAGTAAAATAAATTCTCATCCCCACACTTAGAACGAAATCATCCTCGATAAGAACAAGGAAAAGAAATAAAATAAAATAAAAATAAAAATAAAACTTAAAATAGCAAAAAGTAAAATAGAGAACATATACTCCCCTGGTTTATATACAGGATCTTCATTAGCTGTGTATGAATCGAATGACCGTATAACATTTCATTTGCGACCGCAACCTCGAGAGAACCAGTTCCAAAACGCCATCAGAGCTACCATGCGCATAATAATACCTGCAATAACTCAAACTCACTCGCATGTAGCGGCGTATAAAACAGAAAGCAAAAACATAAGAAATAAACATATTTTTGTGCTTTTGTATTTTTAAATTTTTTTTATTTTTAATTAATTTTTAAAAAAAATTTATTTTTTTACTTTTTTATAAATAACAAAAATAAAACAGATAATAAAAAAAATCATAATACACACTCTACAACTCGGGCTATTTCCTGAGTGATGCATCCAACAAGTCTATGTCTCGGTGAATGAGTCAAGGTAGAACACCTCGACTGTCTGATTAGCTATCGGCTCGCCTATGTAATGCTTCAACCTATGACCGTTCACCTTAAACTTCCCGCTCTGATCTTGTATCTCAATAGTGCCATACGGGAATACCTCAGTGACCGTGAACGGTCCCGACCATCGGGATTTTAACTTTCCCGGGAATAAACTCAATCGGGACAATAAGACCTTATCCCCACACTTGAACTGCTTATTACCCATCAGCTTTCTATTATGCAGTTCTTTCGTCCGCTCCTTGTACCTAAACGAAAAAGCATATGCGTGATCCCGGAGCTCCTCTAACTCATGCAACTGATGGAAACGAGTGCCCTCTGCGGCGGGTAAATCAAGATTAACCCTCTGAAGGGCCCATGAAGCACGGTGCTCCAACTCAACAAGAAGATGACATGCCTTCCCATAAATCATCCAAAATGGTGTGGAACCAGTCGGAGTCTTGTAGGCCGTACGGAAGGCCCACAAAGCGTCATCTAAGTTGTCAAACCAATCCCGACGATTTGAACCAACCATTTTCTCGAGAATGCGTTTGATTCCCCGATTACTCACTTCCACCTGCCCACTAGTCTGTGGGTGGTAGGCGGTCGCAAGCCGATGGGTGACCCCATAGCGCTGCAATGCCTTATCCATCGGCGAATTGCAGAAGTGAGTACCTCGATCACTGATCAAGGATTTTAGGACACCAAAACGAGCAAAGAGATTTTTAAGAAAACGCACTTCAACTCGGGCATCATTCGTGGGTAAAGCATTGGCTTCAACCCACTTTGACACGTAATCGACGACCACGAGTCTGTACTTGTTCCCACGCGAAGATGGAAACGGTCCCATGAAATCAATGCCCCACAGATCGAAAACCTCAAAAATTTGAATAGCATTTTGGGGCATTTCGTTTTGCGATGAAATGTTGCCGACACGCTGGCAACGATCACAACTCCTAACAAAAGCATGTGCGTCCTTAAAGATTGAAAGCCCGCAAAAACCAGAATCAAAGACTTTCTTCATCGTCGAACTCACACCGTGGTGACCTCCTGTCGTCCCACATGACAATGGCTCAGAATCTTCCATCCCTCTTTGACATCTACACACCTCCTAATTAGCTGATCAGCACCGATGCGGAAAAAATACGGGTCGTCCCATAGGTAAACTTAATGTCAGCAACGAATTTCTTTTTTTACTGGTAAGGCATCTTTGGGAGGTACCCGTCAGCGAAATAGTTCGCGAAGTCAGCAAACCATGGAAAACCCTCCTCCTGTGCCGTAACAAACATGAGACTCTCTGTCGGAAAACAATTGTCAATCCTGACCCCCGAATCTCCTAACTCAACTCCCTTTAGACGCGAAAGGTGATCAGCCGCCACATTCTCGGCCCCCTTTTTATCAAGGAACTCAATATCAAAATCTTGAAGCAAGAGGATCCAACGGATAAGACGAGGCTTAGCATCCTGCTTGCTGAAGAGATATCGAATAGCAGCATGGTCCGTGTACACATCGACTTGGACATAACAATATAGGACCTAAATTTATTGAATGCAAACACCACAGCTAAAAGCTCTTTCTCGGTGGTGATATAGCTCTCCTGTGAGCCATTTAAGGTCCGGCTAGCGTAGTAGATAGGATGGAAGTGTTTATCCTTCCGCTGTCCTAGAACCGCTCCGACTGCGAAGTCGCTCACGTCACACATCAGCTCGAATAATAACGACCAGTCGAGAGCAACCATGATTGGGCGTTAACGAGTTTGTCTTTTAAAATATCAAACGCCTCGATGCACTGCTAAAAAAAATGGAGCATTCTTCTCCAGAAGTTTGGTCATGGGTCTCGCGATCTTAGAAAAATCTTTGATGAACCGGCGGTAGAACCCGGCATGACCAAGAAAACTCCAAATGGATCTCACAGAAGTGGGTGAGGGGAGATTAGAAATGGTCTCGAACTTCGCTCGGTCAACCTCTATCCCCGCACTCGAAATTTGATGCCCCAGAACAATGCCCTCACGAACCATGAAATGACACTTCTCCTAGTTAAGGACTAGGTTGGTGTCGACACAGCGGGACATCATCCTCTCAAGATTAGACAAACAATGATCGAAGGAACCCTCAAATACGGAAAAATCGTCCATGAAAACCTCCCTGGAGTCCTCGATCATATGATGGAAAATGGCCACCATACACCTCTGGAATGTGGCCGTAGCATTACACAGTCCGAACGGCATACGTTTATAGGCAAACGTTCCGTAACGGCAGGTAAAAGTGGTTTTCTCTTAGTCATCGGGAGCTATCGGAACCTGGAAATACCCGGAGAAACCATCTAAGAAGTAGTAGTACTGCTGACTTGCTAAACGCTCCAACATCTAATCAATGAAAGGTAAAGGAAAGTGATCTTTCCTGGTGGCATCATTCAGTGTGCGATAGTCGATGCAGACTCCCCATCCAGTCACAGTCCTAGTGGGAATGAGCTCGTTCCTCTCATTGATGAAGACAGTCATGCCACCCTTTTTAGGAACCACTTGAACTGGACTTACCCAAGCACTATCAGAAATGGGGAAAATGATCCTCGCATCATGGAGTTTAATGATCTCCTTTTTCACAACCTCTTGCATTTTCGGATTAAGCCGTCGTTGCGGCTGAACGACAGTTTTGAAATTATCCTCCATGAGGATTTTATGAGTGCAAAACGAAAGGTTGATACCTTTAATGTCGATATTCTTCCATGCAATCGCCTCTTTGTGCTCTCATAGCACCTTCAACAACTTCTCCTTCTCGACCTCCGTCAACGCAGATGCAATAATAACCGACAGCTTCCTCTATTCATCTAAGAACGCATACTCAATATGGGCAAGAAAATCCTTAAGCTCTAAGGAAGAAGGAGGACTCTCGACATAAGGTCGGTCCATAGGATCATCTCGTACGATCTCAGCAGACACGCCAGATTCAGGGATATGCGACTCGGTGTCGTCCTCTAAGGACTGATTAGTCATGGCAACCATCTCCATCTCTGGAATCTCCCTATCGAGAATTTAGGTGTCGGAGGCAGATCCTCCACAGATCTCGCTGAAAAACTCCCCAACATGTTCCATGATGTTATCGATGAAGTATAAGGAGTCATCAGCAAACTTGGAGTGTTTCAGTTACTATAGAACATCAAAGGTGACGTTCTCATCCCCAACTCTCAAAATCAACTTACCCTCGTAGACTTCGATCAACAAATGTGCAATGGCAAGGAATGTTCGGCCCAAGATAAGTGGGACACTATCATCATCGTTCATGTCCAAGATGATAAATTCCATCGGGAAGATGAATTTGTCGACACGAACAAGCATGTTCTCGACCACCCCTCGGGGGTATTTCACAGAACGATCAGCAAGCTGGATACTCATTCGGATAGGTCGTGGTTCGCTTAGACCCAACTTGCGATACACGTAATACGGCATGAGATTAATACTGGCACCAAGATCTGCCAGCGCATGAACCACCGTATCATCACTCAAGATGCAAGGAATCGTGAAACTCCCAGGATCAGACATCGTCTAAGGTAACTTTCTTTGCAAGACTGCATAGCAACTAGCACTCAAAGGGATGGAAGAGACTTCAGCTAACTTCTCTTTATTTGAAAGAATATCCTTAAGGAACTTTGCATATTTGGGCATTTGCGTGAGTGCCTAATGGAATGGAATGTTAAGATGAAGCTGCTTCAAAAGATCAAGAAATTTGGAGTTCTGCTCCTCGTCTCTATCCATGTGGAGTCTCCCGGGATATGGAAGCCAAGGTTTGTAGACTCTCGCTGGTGTGTTGGGTAACTGTTGGTTCTCGGCCTGTGCTGTACTTCATGGGCTGCGTCTCTGATGCACCTTGGTCGGTGGAGACTCCAACTGAATCTCCTCGTCCACCTGCTCCTCTACATCTACTGCAGGCTCGTCAACGACTCCTCTCATCGCCTCCTGACTCACGGGCTCGCTACGTGCCCCTGAACCACTTCTCTTCATCACAGCCTTCGCGAACGCCTTTAAATTTTGTTTGGTATTACTTGGAAGTGTTCCTGGAGACCTCTCATTCTGACGACTTGCTATCTCTCCCATCTGCCGCTCAAGATTTTGAATTGACGCTCCCTGATTTCTCATGAATGACTCGTGCTCCCGAAATTTCTCTTGAGTCTCTTTGTGACGGGAGTTCTCTCGAGTCATAAGCTGCGACAGCATCTTGTCTGCTGTGCCATCATCTTCTCTAACGTGGGCTTCTTCTCCCCACTACTTGCTCCCTCACCGGAATCCTGGAATAGACTCTGACGCTGCTGGAAACCGGACTGATTTTCATTTCTCTAGTTAGAATTCTGATTGCCTCTCCAACCTGAATTGTAAGAATTGAAAGAGTTTTGATTTCGATTTGGATTATTAACAAAGTCAACTGCCTCCTCTTGGAAACCTACGGGGCACTGAATGGTATCATGCCCCCCTCTACAGATCTCACACAACTTACTCTTCACCTGCAAGTCCTTCACAATCTTGGCCAACGCCTCAACCTGTGCCGCAAGTGCGGTGCTCGTGTCGACCGAATGTATGCCGCGTGATAGGGAGTCGACGGTCTTGGTGCTCTTAGCTGGTAGTTGATATAATGCAAAATATATATGTTTCCCTTGTTTATTTTATTTAATATTTTAATTGTTTTTGTTCGTTTTTAGTCAAGATTTGTATACTACTAACGTGTTTGGGTATCGTAGGTTCCGGGATTTGATCGTGATTAAAAAGGGCGAAAAACAAGCTAAAACGAGCCGAAACGGAGATCCGGAACGCGTCAGGAAGAACCATAACAGAGAACCAGTCAGACCGGGTCGGTCTGACCGGCCCCCTTGGAGAAACAAGCCGCGCCGCGCGGAGGGGAAAGGCAAAAAGCCCTTAGCGCGGCGCCTAGGAAATGCTGATGGGTTTTTAACTCGTTTTTGTTTATTGCTGGGCCTTGTTTTCGCTATTTAAACACCTTTAACTTAAACCTGACATAACCTGAAGCCACCAGACAATTTTGAAGAGTTCTTGGAGCTATTTTACGAGTTTGTTGGTGATTTTGAAGGCACGAGAACAGCCGGTGAAGAGCTTTACGTTCAAGATCGAAGACTACGGGTTTTATCTCCTTTGATCTTTCGTTTCTCATTATTTCACCATGTTTTCAGTTTTATTTGATTTGTTTGATTTAGACTATCTGACGCTAGGCTAAACTTCATAAACTACCTAGGTCGTGATGAACCTTTGTTCGGTTTGATTTTGATTGGGATTTCTTTTCGTTATGGATTTTATGTTCTAAGTAAAGTGTTGAGTTTGAATTAATTGATGCGTATGATTGCTTGGTTTTATTTACTTGGATTTATTGTTTCACATTACCCTTGGTGATTGTTTCATAGGATAGGGTTTTGTTAGGTCATTTACTGTGTGTTCTTGACTAGTTTATGATAGATATGCGTTAAAATCATAGAAACAATAAAATCAATTAAATAGATAAAAGTGAGCTGCTAGCCTAGAAAGCTGTAAGGTGATAGGTTATTGATAGATCTTTGTTGGTCAGGATTGCTAGATTTAGTTCTTCGTAAGGAGTCCTTCTAGGTTTGATTGTCAGCATAGTCTATTAAGTCAATTGAGTCTTCTTAACTATCTTTGATTTCCGCGCTGTAAGGTAGGATTTCGTCATAAAGATACTTAGACATAAATTATTAAATACTGTAAGGAAGTTTAATTTATAAAACTGGTGAGTCTTAAAACTTGTTATAAATCCATAGGTGTCTTCTTGAAGGTCAAGGGTCCTGTTAGGGTTTTCTGTCAAGGGTATATTTTACGATCCCAGTTCCATAACTTAGGTTTCCCATTTGA
This sequence comes from Bidens hawaiensis, assembly GCF_021521415.1. Taxonomy (NCBI): domain Eukaryota; kingdom Viridiplantae; phylum Streptophyta; class Magnoliopsida; order Asterales; family Asteraceae; genus Bidens; species Bidens hawaiensis. The sequence continues at coordinate 586,907 of NW_027492429.1, read as the reverse complement.
TTGATTGTCGTGAAATTGGGGATTCTAGCCTAGGTAGTTATTTTCATCATCTGAGTTAATCTAAGTGTTTTAATAGTTTTTTATATTTTATTTAATTAGGGTTAGGTTTAGTTAATTAATAATTATTTTAAAACCCCCCTTCCAACATTATTATTAAATAATCACGTCTTGTAGTTGAGTCTAATTAGCTAGTATACGTAATTTATAGAGTCTCGTGGGTTCGAAATCCGGACATACTTAGCTGTACTAGAGTCGACCGGTACACTTGTCGGTTAGTAGTTTAAGTTAAGTTTAAGAGTCAAGAATTATTACTTAGTGTCTAGATTAGCTTATTTTTAGTTAATAATTATTTGACTACTTTAAGCACATCAGTGGTCGCTGGTATCCACTCATGGCTAACCCATTGAACAAAGCAATGCACTCATCCGTATCCTTCGTCGTCAATAAGTTGCCTCCCGCAGCTATGTCGAGCATACTATGAGTCGCGTATGTCACTCTGTTATAAAACTTTTCAACAATTGCCCAGTCTTGTAGGCCGTGGTTTGGACATAAAGCGAGTAAATTTTTGAATCTCTCCCACACCTCGTAGAAGCTCTCGGGGTCCTCCATTTGGAAAGAATGAATCTGGTTACGCAAACGAGCAGCCTTAGCCGGAAGATCGTATTTCTCAAGAAATTGGGTCTGCATGGCGGCCCAAGTAGCAATGGATCCCTATGGGAGGGACTCAAGCCACAGACTCGCATGGTCAACGACTAAGAACGAAAAAACGCTGAGTTTGATGGCATCTTCGGATACGCCGGCAAGATGAAACGTGTCGCAAATACGTGCAATGCGAGTGAATGGGGTAACCCGTGAAATTGAGCAGAATGAGAGATGGTGTTCAGAATGTTCGATGGAATCTGCCAATTTGTCAGAACTGCGATGGCTGGTGGAGCACTGCTGGATCTCGCGCCCGCATCGACTGGACGGGCCCGGTCTGTAACTGTCCTCCTCGGTGGTGGAATTGTGTCGCCCATAATCCTATCCTTAATGACGAATTCAGAAAAAGTAGGAGAAGAGGATGTATTACCGACGGATGTAGAAGAACTGGAATACGGTCTGGCCCGACGCCTCTCACGCAACTCTCTCTCTCTGGTTCGGAAAATCCCTCAGATTCAGGCGGTCATAGAGATCGAGTACGTCGCATACAACTATTAAGATAAACAAAAGAAACTAAAAATAACTAAACTATTTAAACAAAGATAAAGAAAAACAAAACAAGTAGCAAACAAGGTAAGTCCTAACTCGAGTCGTTCTCAATACGCCTCTAACCGTGTCCCCGGAAACGGCGCCAAAAACTTGATGTGTGTTTAAAGGATGTTTCTTTCTACGGAACTCACAACTAAGCTTTAAATTTATAAAACGGATTTTCTTAATATAACTACACACAACCGGCAAGTGTACCGATCGTAAGTACTATAGAACTAAGGAAGTCCGAGTATCGAACACGAGGACACATGAAAACATCTATGATCACTAACCCTAGAAAAGACCTTTCTAAGAATAATATATTTAAATTGATTTTTAATTATTAAACTTCTTAACCTAACTCACTTTAACCAAATTAAAAGACTAAACTCAAAAAGATTTAGCGGAACTTTAAGAATGAGACTTAACAATGGAGAAAACGTCTACCTATGTAAGAATCATATTGAAGGTGTAACAAGCTAATGGATTGTTTACTTAAGATTATGGCTGAGATAAACGATGAGGAATGATGCCTAGCTGAGCATGTTCGAGGACCGAGCTATCACATGGTGGAATACTCTGTGGGCTGACCAAGGATCCGACTTGGTTTTAGCCATGCCTTAGGAAGACCTCAAAGAGGCAATGAAGAAGGAGTTCCGCACTGATCATGAGCTGCAAAGGCATGAAGACGAGTTCTGGGAACTTAAGCAAGTTGGTGGGGATAACTCTACCTACTATAACCGTTTCCGTGAACTTAGCCGAATCGTACTCCACCTTGTAACCTCCGTGAACCGTGGCATTCAGAAATACATTCGCGGTATACCATATATTTTCCGTGATGTTGTGGTGAGTCGTGATCCCTTAACCATCGGTGACGCTATCGACCTAGCTGCTTCCCTCACCGACAGTCATGTTAGGGATGGAACCTTGTCCCGCAAGGATTCCAAGCCTAATCCCGACAAGACCGAAATGACACATCCTCTGTTGTTAAAGCAGAACCCAAACACGCTTCCAACAACCACCGCAACAACAACCACAACAATAAGCATAAAGCCAACCATCAAAATTAAGCCGTTAACCAACCCAATAACCTAACCAAAATGCTCCGAACAAAAAGGCCTACACCGGACCACATCCTCTATGTGCCAAGTGTAACTTTCATCACTCTGCTCAAACCCATAGCCGACTATGCACCTGTTAGGACATGAAATGTCATGTGTATGTCCCCAGTTCTATCAGGATGGTTCGATATGAAAATAACGATCGTGAAACCAAGTTAACGGACTGAAAATGTCAAAAGAAACTGATTCGATCGAATCAGTGACTGATTCGATCGAACCAGGACTCATTCGATCTAATGAGATACTCATTCGATCGAATCAGTATACGATATATAAACGAAACTTAGGAAATTTCACAAGGGAGAGCACACATTACACACAGTCACGAACCTGCTACTGCCGAAAATCCTCTCTGCCCATCTTCGTCGTGTCGGTCTTTTCCTCCGTCCCTAGGTGTCAAACCGTCTTAGGAATCGTAACCGTGCGTTGTTGATCACCACCGAATCGCCGTGTTAGAGGATTCCGCACTCTAACACGTTGCCCCGTGAATCGTTGGGAAACCGTGTCCCGCACCGGTCCGACAAAGTGGTATCAGAGCCTTTGGTTCTAGATTCACGTTAGATTCGTGGTAAAATTCGTATTTTTCTCGCGAAAATCGTAATTTTTGCCGGAAAATTCCGAATTTTTGGTGTTTTTGATCTTGGTGTTCGTCGTGTTCTTGTCAAAAACTGCTAAAATTGTCATACTTTGGTGTTTTGGACTTAGAATTGTGTGTTAAAAGTTCGAGTTTCGTCAAGAACGTTCCTCGCGTTCTTCGTGTTCTTCGTATTTTTGGTGGTTTTGATCCGTTTTTTGGTTGGTCTTAAGTTGTTTTTGTGTTAAAAGTCATATTTTGATCTTAAGTTGCTTCTTGATCTTCCAAGATTTGTGTTTTTGATTCAAAATTCGAAAATCCGTCAAAATCTTCTAATTTTGGAATTTCCAGATTTTCCGATCGAACGTGTCTATTTTTGGAACTCATTCGATCGAATAGCCTTCCTATTCGATCGAACAAGTTTAAACTTTGACCGAATCAGTTTTTTCCCGCCGAGAATTACTCCTAGTTCATTCGATCGAACCAGATTTGTTCGTTCGATCGAATTAGTCACCATTCGATCGAATAAGTCTTTTATTCGATCCGCCGATTCGATCTTTGTCTTATTCGACTGTCAGAACCCGTTCGATTGAACCAGAAACTCTTTCGATCGAACCTCTCAACCCATTCGATCGAACCAGATTCACTTTCGATCGAATAACTTACAGATCAGCATTTCAGAGAGACATTCGATCGAACCAGAACACATTCGATCGAATAGGTCACTCATCCGATCGAATCAAACCCATTCGATCAACAGTTCAACGTTAAAGCAAAGAAACAAAGATGGCTGCAAGTTCGAGTACCAACAAGAGGATTCAATCGATTCTCGAAAGTGACTCTGAATCGGGAAGCTATAACAAGCCACCAAAGCTAATGACTTTAAACGATTTTACAACCTGGAAGACAAGATTTCAAATTCATATAACAGGTGTGAATCCTGGACTTTGGGAAGCTGTTCAGACAACTTGGGTGCATCCGACAAATGATGATGGTGAGACTTTGAGTTACTTTAGGCTGTCTGAAGATCAAAGGATAGCCTTTGATGCTGAGAAGAAAGCCTTCTCGTTACTGTCACAAGCACTTTCAAGCGATCTCTTCCATCAGTTTAACCAGTTTACAACAGCGTCAACTCTTTGGAACGCACTGGTTGAACGATGTGAAGGATCTGACTCACTTAGAGAAATTCACGCACGGGAGCTCAAGCGTGAATTTGATTTGTTTGGTCCAGAATCGGGAGAAGACATTGAATCGTTACTGTCGAGATTCTATCATCTAATGTCAGAACTCAAGTCCTATAATGTCAAAACAACAGGGACTGAAAAGGTTAGATGTCTTGCTCAAGGACTTCCAACCAGCTGGAACACCTTCCTGACAGTAATGAGAAGAAGTCATCAGCTGGAGACGATTCTCCTGTCTGATTTTATTAAAGAAATCAGACAAGAAGAGGCTGAACTAAGAGCCTCCTCCAGAAAACCGAGATCAACTTCTGACAAATCACTCTACATGTCAAAACCTCCTATGTCAGATTCAACTGATCATGCTCCGATGAAGACCGCTTTTGTCTCCTCAACGTCAAATCAATCAAAGGGGACTGAAACGAGATCTTCCGTCCCACCATCAACTTCTGGAAACTCAAGTACTAACTCCGGAACCAAGTCAACGGAGAAAGCAACGTTGAATACTGAAGGCTTGGGAACAGTAACAGTGGAGGTTGCCAAAGAACACATGGCAACTCTAGGCACGATAATTGAGTCCTACAGTTTAATGGTGGCGGGTAAGCTAGGAAATAGTCATCTGGACAGTGATGACTATGAACAGCTTGACGAAGATGATATGGAACGCATAGACATTATGTGGGCTCTTGGCAGTGCGTTCCGAAGGGCCAGAAAGTGGACGAAGAAAACAGGTCAGGCCCTCTCAATAAACAACAAATCCAAGTTCGGCTGCAGCTGCTGCAACTGTCAACCTTGAGAGACAACTGGTCCCTCAAAATCAAACCGCAGCAAACAACGTCAACATCAACAATGAAACTGCTCTTGCAGTTCAAGGGGATGAAGGCGAGACATGGAACTTCAGCATCAACATGGCTGATGTCACAATAGTATATGGAAACTCTGAAACCGAGTCTGTTGTTTCCTCGACCAATGAAGAATATATTGTCGATGAACCAGCTGCTGAAGTCCATGAAGAAGAACCTGAGGTTGAAGTGGTATCTTTGGAGATTAAGGAGGATCACGATAAAGAGTCAAATGTTCCTCAAATATCTCCATGTTCGACAATTCCCGCAGAGGCTGCTAAAGTTGAAGAAGTCAACGAAGTAGAGTCTAAAGCAACTTCTGCATCGTTTCTGGAAAAAGCTGGGAATCTTTGCTTTGCATTCATGGCAGAGACATCAAATGCCAAGGTAAGTTCTAACCCATCAACTCCCAAACCAGAAAATGTTAAATGTTTAAAATGTGAATTGTATGAACAAGAAATTCAATCTCTAAAAGAGAGAATTGAAGATCTCGAGGCTTACAAACAAGCAGCCTCAAGATCTTTAATGGAACTGACAGACGCGCTTGCACAGAATAAGGCTTGGAAGCAGAAAGAGTCTGCTTTTAAAGAAAAGATTGATAGCCTTAAGCGTCAGAACAAGGAACTTGAAATATGTGTTCTGAATCAACAAGATTCTATCAATTTTCACATAAATAAGAATAATGTTTTGAAAAAAGAATTGGAAAACTTGAAAGCTGATTTTGAATCATTGAATTTCAAATTAAAAAGTTACTCAAATTCATCTTATTTATTAGAACACATCATTCCCGAGTTCCGAGGCAAAAAGGAAAAAGGCGTGGGATATAACAATGTCCCACCCCCGATCCTGAATCAATTTGCAAGCACACCAGGAGCTGTGCCGGATGATGAATCAAATGATTATATACCCGAGGACACAAACCAAATTTCTAAGTCTAAGGGAAAAGAAGTCATTGACCCGGCTCCTGAGTCCAAACAAAATGTTGTTGCCACAGACTTAGGTTCCACAACTAAGTCGGGCCCACCACCATCTAAGTCAAAGGCAACAACAACAAGAAATTCTCAGAAGAAAAAGTTTAATCCTAAATCTGAGAAAGTCTATGTGGAACATAGTACCCAGTTTGTAAAGGAGGGTAACGTTAATGAAAAACATAATTTCCCAAAACACCCTCCTAGACAAACTACACCCCAAAATATCAAATCCAGGGGGTACTATGATAACCGACAAAAACAGAGTTATTTCTCTCCACCAAGTCAAAGGGGGAGAAACTACTGTTTTTCGTGTGGAGAGGTAGGGCATATAGCAAGATTTTGCTATAAGTACACGGATCCTAAGCAGTACATATCGACTCCGGATCCGAGGTATGCCAAGTCACCTCCTAGGAGGCGACCGACCATTGACGTTCAAGGTCAAGAACGGTTTCACACACCGAGGTCGGTTTCTCCTCGGAAACCTCAGCCAACCTCACCACACCAATCCCCAAACCCCTCAGATCCAAATGTTTCCACTTCGACAAGTGAAACTCAGTCTTCAACCATCTATCTCAAACATGTTGAGAAGAAGACTGACTTTTGGAAACCAAAGAAAACTAACACTGTTGACAACAATGTCAAACCAGAAAACAGTGTTAATGAGGGTAAATGGATTGAATTGTACATTCGTGATGAAAATGGAAAACCCAAGACCGTAAAGGCTTGGGTTTCCAATGATATTTAAACCTTTTGTTTTTGTGTGCAGGTTGCTCTATATGATCCAAGATTCAACATGTGGATCATAGACTCAGGAGCTTCCAGGCACATGACTGGAAACATGAATCTCCTTTCAAGTGTCAGACAAATAAAAGGAGGTGCAGTTTCCTTTGCAGGAAATCAAGGAGGTTATATCACGGCCCAAGGAATTGTGTCTAATGGGCGAATTTCGTTTGAGAAAGTTAATTTCATCAAAGAGTTGGAGAACAACCTGTTGTCGATAAGTCAAATCTGCGACAAAGGTTTCAAAGTTATGTTTGACGACCGAGATTGCCACATCTTGGCTAAGGATTTCAACTTTCCTGAAGACAAGGTTTTAATGTCAGCTGCACGCCAGAGTGATCTCTACATTCTGGATATGGCTAAGGCAGGGTCATCGTCTCCAACGGCGACATGTTTTGTGTCCAAGGCATCCGAACGTGATACTGTCTTATGGCATAGACGGATGGGACACATAAATGTCAGGAACATGAACAAGCTTGTGCACAACAGACTAGTTGAGGGAGTTAATCTGAGAAGCTTTCGTCTCCCTGATTCGTGTGTGCAGTGCAAAGCAGGAAAGCAAATAAAAAGGTCCCACAAGTCTAAGAGTTTCCACTCGATTGATATTCCGTTGGAACTCCTTCATATGGATCTTTTTGGCCCAATAAGCGTCAAAAGTATCTCTGGGCACTCATACTGTCTAGTGGTTACTGATGAATATTCTAGATTCTCTTGGGTGTTTTTCTTGAAAGTAAAATCAGAAACGTTTGGATGTATACAACTGCTGGTTACAACTATTGAGTCTCAATACAATCTGAAGGTTCGAAGAATGCGGTCAGATAACGGTACAGAATTTAAAAATGCGAATGTTGAAAATTTCTGCAAAGAAAAAGGGATCGTTCAGGAGTTCAGTGCTCCATATGTTCCACAAATGAACGGGGTTGCTGAAAGGAAAAATCGTACGTTAATCGAGACAGCAAGAACAATGTTAGCCGATTCAGTGTTACCTGTTACGTTTTGGAGTGAGGCAATTGCCAACGCCTGTTTCACATTAAATCGGGTAGGCATTGTCAAGCGCCACGGCAAGACAAGTTTCGAGCTTCTTCAACGACGAAGGCCTAACTTAGAGCACCTGGAACCATTCGGAGCTCTTTGCACGTTACTTAAAAGGCACGTTGATAATAAGTTCGAGGAGAAGATTATCAAGGGTTATTTTCTGGGTTACAGCGTACCTCTCAAAAGGGTCTTCAACAGAACAACAAAATTAGTTGAAGAATGGTACCATGTCGATGTTCAACGCTACACAGAACCAGCCAAGGGGACAGGAGAAGACTGGTTGTTTGATTATGACAAATTGTTCAAGTCTTTCAATCTGTATGAGATTGCTATTCAAATGATGTATGAGGCGCAAAATGCACCTCCTGATGAATCTTTGCAATCTTCAACTCATCCTGGTCCGTCATCATCTTCCTCCACAGAGTCTAGCGATCAAGTTCAAGAATCTTCCGAATCTGAATCTGAAGATGAATCTCCAGCAGATGATGTACAATCGGCACCAACTCAGGTTACTTCACAACCTTCATCGTCAAATCAAGAAGTGCCGAATGCAGATCAGCCTCTAACGTCTACTTCAGAGGCACCACAATCCGCTCCAGTTCCTGAGCCGAACTTAACTAACTTGGAACAAAATGTTGTCGTTCCTGACAATCCGGTTGTTAGGACTGAACGTGATCATCCACAAGACAACATTATAGGGGACATTCAACAGGGTGTCAAAACTCGTCGACAGCTGAATTTTGGTCTCTACACAGAAATGATGGAGTCAGGATCAGTTGCTCTTAATGCCCATGAATGCTTCTTAGCACAAGAAGAACCACACAGCACCACCGATGCGCTGAAAGATCCCAACTGGGTCTCAGCCATGCAAGAGGAATTATTGCAGTTTAAAAGACTTGGTGTGTGGAAGCTGGTGGATCTCCCCAAAGGACAGAAGAAAATTGGCACTAAGTGGGTACTAAAATGTAAACGTGACGATCGTGGAGTGATTGTTCGCAACAAAGCCCGCCTGGTGGTCCAAGGGTTTAGGCAAATCGAAGGCCTAGACTACAATGAGGTATATGCTCCGGTTGCTCGTTTGGAGGCAATCCGGATGTTCTTGGGGTATGCATCTTTCAAGAAATTCAAAGTATATCAAATGGACGTCAAGAGTGCCTTTTTGTACGGTCACATCGAAGAGACCGTATATGTGGCACAACCTCCAGGTTTTGAAGACCCATATCACAAGGACAAAGCCTATCTGCTCAACAAGGCTTTGTACGGTCTTCACCAAGCCCCGAGAGCTTGGTATAAAGAACTATCCAAACACCTTCTGAACAACGGGTTTAGAAGGGGAACCATTGACTGCACGCTATTCTCAAAAGAAAAAGAAGGAGATCTAATTATGGTACAAGTGTACGTGGACGACATCATCTTCGGGTCCACGAATAAAACACTTTGTAAGGAGTTCGAACAAGTGATGAAAGAAAAATTTGAAATGAGCTCCATGGGTGAGATGAAGTTCTTCTTAGGACTTCAAGTTGATCAAAAAGATTCCGGTATCTTCATTCACCAGACAAAATACGTCAATGACATCTTGAAACGGTTTGAGATGTTGAGTTCTTCTTCACAGGGAACTCCTTTAGAGGTTAATCACGGGATTAATCCTGACGAGAAGGGTGAATTGATCAATCCAACTCACTATAGAGGGATCATCGGATCTCTAATGTACCTGACTGCTTCTCGGCCAGACATAATGTTTGCTACGTGTCTCTGTGCACGTTACCAGTCAAAGCCGAAGGTCTCCCATCTGATTGCAGTCAAAAGAATTTTGCGTTATCTGAAGGGTACTCCAGATTGGGGTCTTTGGTATCCTTATGATGACAACTTCGATCTTCATGCGTATAGTGATTCGGATTATGGTGGTTGTAAACTCGATTACAAATCAACAACAGCAGGATGTCAGTTCTTTGGAAGTCGTTTAGTAACGTGGCAATGCAAAAAGCAGACGTCAGTCTCCACTTCAACAGCTGAGGCGGAATATATTGCGGCTGCCAGTTGCTGTTCTCAAGTTATTTGGATTCAGCAACAAATGCGTGACTACGGTATTGAATGTTCTACTACTCCCATATATATTGATAATTCTGCTGCAATTTCAATTACCAAAAATCCGGTCCATTTTAGCAAAACGAAGCACATCGAAATTCGATATCACTTCCTTCGTGACTGCTACGAAAAGAAGTTAATCGATGTGATAAAAATCCCCACTCAGGAACAACGCGCTGATCTCTTCACTAAAGCATTTGATAAACCACGGTTTTTATATTTACTAGAGATCAACGGCGTTAAACGTATATCAGAAGATGTTCCTGAAGATATCATTTAAATTGTTTTCATTTTTTCTTTTCTTAAAAATTTAAAAAAAAAATCCAAAAAGATTTTGTTTTTTTTTATAAATTCTAGGGGGAGAAAGGTTTCAAGAAAAACCAAAAATTTTCAAAATTTTGAGAAGTTGATCTTGTTATAAGAAAGGGTTTCAAGAAAAACCAAAAATTTTCAAAATTTTGAGAAGTTGATCTTGTTATAAGAAAGGTGATAGTACACAGACGCTATCATACTGAGACATCAAAAAGATTTGTTATTTCTGTACAGCTTATTTTCATTTTTCTTATATTAAATTTTTATACATCACTATCGCTTAAAATTATGTCGGTTACCTCAGTTTGATGGACACATTTTCGGATGTGTTTTGGTCCTTACTTCTACTAGTAGATTATGAGGATAGCCATTAACCAGATGACTGAAAGTGATCGGGGCGGGTTTTGATGGGTTTTTTATTCTTTCGCTGAAAAATAGTCGGTTATACTTAGTTAGAAGGACACATACTCGTATGTGGTCGGTCCAGTTGATCCATTGGATCTTCAGGATAGCCGTTTACCTGAAGACTTTGACTTGATCGGGGCGAAATAATTTAAACGTTATTTTTTTTAAAAAAAGGACATTCATATATATTCAGAAAATGAGAAATTGATCCAACCTTGGAAAATGATAGATACACTGATTCTGTGAGCTTAACTAGTGAAGTTATTAGGCTTAAAAGGCTTTAGAACGGTCATTGTGTGTCATGGTAGCTTTTTATGGTGCGTAAAAGTAGATGTGATACAAACTAAATCTACTCGATTTTACGTGGAAACTCCTTAAGAGTTTTGTATGTCTTCATATATATCTTTCCGAATGATAGGCAGAAAAGCGATTACCCAGTCATACACGAGCCCATAAGTGTTCTGATTCCTGTAAAGATAGTGTGTGAAGAAACTGCAGTGATCCAGATTCGGGACTTGCAATTGTTTACTACTCTGAAGTCTATGTAACATTCAAAAAAAAAAAAAAAATAAAAAATAAAAAAAATAAAAAAATAAAAAATAAAAAAATAAAAAAATAAAAAAAAAATTTTACCTTATGAGTGATTGAAACATTCTAGAGTTAACAATGTCAAGACTTCTCAATCATGGAGTAAGAAAGAAAACGGGAAGCAGATGAAGACACTTACAACCTTAATCAGACACTATGGGTCAAGGTCAATTCGGGGTGACTTGGGGAAAGCCAAATACGCTTTGAGAATAGATAGGAGGCATCATAATCTCTGAGTTGTTACCCACTTAAATTTTGAGACATAATTGAACCTAACTCGTATCACAGAAACGATGAAAACCATTTTAAGTTATTTACATGCTCACAACCTGTTTCTTTATGTCATAATACAGCTAAACACGGATCTGTGTGACAGTCACGTAATTAGTATGATTCCTGTTCGGATCTTTCTCACAAAAAGAATATTCATTATGTCTTGTTTAACTTCGTATATTCTGTTAAAAAAAAAAAAAAAAAAAAAAAAAAAAAATCTCGAAAAGTCTCAGTAGATAGTCATATACGTCTGTATGATTTCTTATTATAGATCCTTCTCAACCAAAAATAATGTGTTTTAAATTTTTGTACAGTTGTTTATTTCAGTTTGAATATTATAAAAAAAAAAACATACAAAAAGATTTTTATTCTGAATTAATTTTTTTTTAATTTTATTCTGTTTTTTTTTTTAATGAGAAATCATCGTGACAGGTAGTCTGATCCCTGTCTGTTCCTACTAAATGTTTATCCAGTGTGTAGGAATGAAAGAAAACTTCATGCAGGTTGCTAAATGTTCATCTGTGCAACAGGCTGTGCATGAAAGAAAGAATGAAGTGACAAGAAAACCCAAAGATGTTTGAGCCTGATATTTTTCCATTTGTTACTAATGTATTATGATCTATATGTTCTGTAGGAACGAAGCTCTCAGGATTGGAAAATGTCTAAGAAAACTAACCAAGTGTCAAAAGTTTATGTTTTCGTGCAGGTTCAAAGGCATCACGATCGATGGACGGGAAATAAGAAATTTAAAAAATTTATTTTTCAAATGTTTTCCCTCATTCGATCGAATAGGTTGCTATTCGAATGAATAACTCGATCGAATGGACAGTTTCGATCGAATCAGTGTGTGAGAGAATGCGAACAGTTGTGAAGAGACTCATTCGATCGAATAGAATCTCATTCGATCGAATGATCCAAACGAACAAGTCCATTCGATCGAATAAGTCCAAAAACAGTATAAATATTCAAACTTATTCGATCGGACAGAATTATTCGAAAAATATTACGGATTTTCTCTCTCAAATTTGTTTTTCTCAAACCCTCTTTTTGATCCGATCACTTTATTCAGTTTTTCACGTAGATTACAAAAATATTCAATGGCTGAAGTTGCAGAAGTGGTTGCTCCATTCAAAACGTCTATCAAGCACAATATCGTGGCTTTCCTGGACGAAAAGTCTAGCCACGGGAAGGATTTTGCAACAGTTATCAAATTTCTGAAGAGGTCAAGGATTTCTGGACCTATCTCGAGGATCGTTGAGCCTATAATGTCAATTCAACAAGAGTTCTGGAGGAATGCCACGCACGACAAAACAGTCGTGCCGTCGGTTATTCGCTCCACGGTCAGAGGGCATGCCATCGTAATATCTGCCCAGGTAATCCGAGAAGTCTGCGGCTTTGTAGACTTAGAATCAGACCCTACATCATTACATCCTGCGGCAACTAGAGGATGTTTCGCAAGAATGAAGTATGACGGCGATCTCAATGCCGGTCTGCTTCACAAAGCCAACCTGTGCCCCGAATTCAAGTATCTGGCACACGTGGTGATGCATTGCTTGGGGCCTCAACGAACTAGCTTTGACAAGCTGAGGGAAAGCATGCAGTTCACCGTAGCTGCTCTAGTGATGAACCGCCCCTACAACTTCTCTCAAATGACGTTTGGTCATATGGTGGAAAACATCACGTTGAAACAAGGGAAGAGCGAGAAGTTTCTTCAGTACCCGAGGTTCGTTCAGATGATAGTTGATACTCAAGCACCGGGTCTACTGAAAGAAAATGAAGGTGATGTGGTGAAACTGGACCACATGAAGAATGAGACTCTCAACCGTCTCAAATCCTACAAAGAACGTCCCACCAGGCCACCACTCAAACGATGCTTCGGGCATATAGTCAATCCGTCCTACAGGGCCCCTCCGAAGAGGAAGTGGAGAAATGCTGCCAGTGATTCAGACGTCGAGAATTTACCGTATCAGGAATCCAGCGACGATTCTGACACTGAGGAGGTGGCGGTCCCGGAAGACACAAGGACAGAAGCTGAAAAACAGGCTGATTGGTATTTAAATGTTGAGGATCTGGAGGCTGGTGAAGAAGTTAGAGCCGAGAAACAACCGGCTGAGATAGATGCGACTGAAGAAAGGCCTGCAAAGAGGCAGAAGAAGAAGGTTACAAGAAAGTATCGGAGTTTATTTTCCGATCAACCACGTCCTTCAATGGTACCATCAGTTGGGACTTCTGCTGCCCCTCCTGCTCAACCAGCACAGCCACCAACACCGCAGTCAGCACCACAACCTACTCCTCAACCTCAACCGGAAATGTCTATACCTCAAAAGGTTGCATCTGAAATTGCTGATCTTCACAAGGCTATGATGAAGATGTTATTGTTCAAGACAGAGCAAGAAGAACAGAATCGACTCAGAGATGAGCAGATTGCTAAACTTCAAGCTGAGAACGAAATGCTCAGGCTTGAAAACAGTCAGCTAAATGCTACTGTCGCTGAACAAGGATCTTCGATCAACAAGCTGAAAGAGTCAAATCTAAGCCTTGAAGCAAAAGTGACCGAGCTGAAAGGAGATGTTCTTCGTCTGGAAGGTCCAACCAATGTCGATGTGGACACAGACGAACTGGACTCTTCTGATGATGGAGGTGAAGGTATTTAAGAGGAATTTGAGTGAATGTAGTGAGGACTTAAATGTTAAATCTTTTTAATTAATGATTTGTGTGTAAACTTAGTTTCATATGTAATGGTATTGTATTTCATGTTTATGATATTACATATGTTTATTTAAAATTTGTGTTACATTGTGGTTTTTAATCAACCAGGTGATGCTGATCCGTTTAATGTCCAACCGCTGCAATCAAAAACAGCAGCGGAATATTTCACGTTTTTACTGGACAATCCATATGAGCAGCAAAACTTCGCAAGTGGAGACTTGGAAGAAGGTGAAATTTCACACAATTTCACAGAAGAAGAACTGGAACAAATGTTTGAGCTATACAATGAAGAAACAGGCAAGTATCTGGCTTTGCCTTCAACAGAACAAACATCTTCTTCGGCTGCTACACCTGACTCAACATCATCTACGGCCGCTGATCCCTCTCAATTTGATGAAGTTGAAATGGAAGACTTGACACAGGAAGAATATCCAGAATACTACACGTCTCAAACTGACAATCTTCCTAACTCTGCAAGTTTCTTCCAAAATGTAACAGAGGAGGAAATACAGAAGAAGGCTGACAAAAGGTCAAACACAATGAAACAGCCTTCTGAAGCAGATCAAGCCGAATTCGTTGAGAAAACAGAAGAATGCAAGAAAGCTTTCAACGCTATTCTTGAGAAGATAAGGTCCAGACGACAAGCAAAGCCGACCATTCCTCACACAACGTCTTATAAGATGAAGGGTCGTAGAACTTCAGGAGAGATTATTGCTTGGGCGTGTCTGAAGGATCTTAATTGCATTGCTATCAAGAGAGAAAAAGGGGTTGAGTACTTTCAACGTATCACTGACTTGAAGACTCTTCCTACTTATGATCTAAACCGTCTGAACTATCTTGATATGCTTTACGCCAGTTCATCTCCATTTGCCACGTACTATCAGAGTGTATTGCGAAAGGAATACAACTCAAAATGGAAGATGATCACTCCACAGAGGCCAAAGAGATATACAAGTAAAAAGGAGATCGATCCGATCACCAACAGGCCAATGATTATCTTGAAGTACATGCCACCACTCACGATGAAGAAGATTCCTCTAAGAAAGATGAAGCAGGACTTCTACAAAGCATTCAGGCATTGGTACTATGATGGAAGACTGCATGAAGCAGTTATCGTGCTCAACGACAATGGAAATTGGAGCACAATTCGCATATTTGATCCTATGTGGCTCACAAACTTGTCACGGGAGGATGTCTATACACTATACAAGACAGAGATTCTTTATGCCCCCGAAGACAGAGAGCAAGCATTAACGTATAGAAATGTCATTAGGATTTGCTTTGCCTATGACATACATGCAGGATCAAACTGGAAAGAGCAACAGAAGAAGTATGCACAAGAAACTGAAGCTTAATTGTCATGTTTATTTTGTTTCTTGTTGTAATTCAAGGTTTAATCTTCTGATTGTAATTGTTCTTGAGTTGAATGTAATTTGTTTTGGAACATTGTGATAGATTGTGCTTAAATGTTTATCTAAAATTCCAATTGACAGCTTCTCAGGATATGCGGAACCTATGGTAAGTCTGACTGACTGAACCATTTGATCTTGAGAGAACTTCATGAAGAAAGGAGTTCGTGGATGCAACGTGCGCACCACTAGCTTTGAGAAAAGAGAGAGTGAGATAACTCCAAGGGGGAGTTACGATCGAGCAAGAGAACTCGATTGATTATAAGTAAATAGAACTGGATCCAAGGGGGAGTTTGTTAGGACATGAAATGTCATGTGTATGTCCCCAGTTCTATCAGGATGGTTCGATATGAAAATAACGATCGTGAAACCAAGTTAACGGACTGAAAATGTCAAAAGAAACTGATTCGATCGAATCAGTGACTGATTCGATCGAACCAGGACTCATTCGATCGAATGAGATACTCATTCGATCGAATCAGTATACGATATATAAACGAAACTTAGGAAATTTCACAAGGGAGAGCACACATTACACACAGTCACGAACCTGCTACTGCCGAAAATCCTCTCTGCCCATCTTCGTCGTGTCGGTCTTTTCCTCCGTCCCTAGGTGTCAAACCGTCTTAGGAATCGTAACCGTGCGTTGTTGATCACCACCGAATCGCCGTGTTAGAGGATTCCGCACTCTAACACGTTGCCCCGTGAATCGTTGGGAAACCGTGTCCCGCACCGGTCCGACAGCACCCAGTGCAATCGTTATGGCCAGCTTGCTAACACTTGTCGTGTGCACAAGCCACCCTAAATGCACAACACGGTGTTCCTAATACCCGCGTTTTCTATCATTGTAAAGACCCAAATCATCTGCGTAATACGTGCCCTCACCTTATCCATGCTCATCAAGCCCAAACTATGACTACACCCTACTACTTGACCCATGCTCACCAAGTTCAAACCCATCCACCTCATGCCCTCCAAGCTCCTTCTATCAATCAAAGTCAACCTTACTTAACTTAACCCTATCAAGCCCCGCACCCGCAGGCTCAAGTGTACCAAGTTTATCTACTCAAGCCCCTGCTATGCAAGTTCAATACATTCAAGCTATTCCAAGTCAATCTACCTCGACTGATCCAACTCCTATGAATGCAACTCCCCATGGTGAATCAACTCACGTCAATTAAGCTAGGGACCCTAAGACTTTTGATGTTCTCTTCTCTTATCTTAATCTATTTTGTCTTTTTCCTAATGATGATATTGTAACGCTTTTTTGTGGCCTTGAATTATTTCAGTTTGAACTATTTATTCTTCGCGTATCTTACCTTACGAATAAAGTTTCTTTTGTTCAAATAATTTTTTTATTGAAACTTATTTCTATGTTATCTCATTACCATAATTTATCACAACCCATTCACCTCAACTATTAATAAGTTATCTCATTTTCCAACTTTAAATACTTATATTTTTACGTTTAAAAGATGTCTTAGAAATTTACTTGTTTTATTAAAATCCACCACAACTTTCGAAATGTTTTATACATTGGTTTTATAATTAATAATCACTGAAACTTTTGTTTTCTCAAAATCATGTATATTCAAATGCTTGTAAACCCACACGAATAGACGAATCATGTGGACCATCAGACGATAACAATAATTGTGGTCCGGAACATAATTATCGAAGTCCTCGAATGGAAATCATAATTTGTACAATTGTGGGTTATATATATAGAATCGAAAGTAGCTGAGATAATGGTACAAATGCAAAGATGATAAGGACATGGTGGATACGCCACTGGTACATCCTATATATAAGTGCCCTTATCAGATTTTCATTTAGAGCGTTGCTTCAATTATTCAAAGTTCTGTATTATGATTAGTTTTAAATCATATTTAAAAGTTTATCGTTCTTAAACTTTAATGGTGTTGTTTTAGTATTCTAAAATTTTGGGACGAAATTCTCTAAAGTTTGGGAGACTGTAACAACTCGGGTTTTTCGAATTAATATTTCATATTAAATTCCCGACCCGTTTCAACGTTCGGGTTACGTTTATCATGTTTATCGAGAAGATTAATTATTATTATAGTATTGTTTAATTATTTAATATTATAAAACTATAACTTTCAACGTTTGACAAAATAACTCTAAACTAAGTTTATGTCCATTTATGATTCCACCTTCTTTCACCAGCGGCCAAATGTGACAACCGAGGTTTTTAAGACTAATCCTATGCTAATGTAATCCGTGTTTATCGTGTAATCTCGTATTATGGAAAATAAAATAATACTATGTTAGTCTTAAGACACTAAGAATATGAATATTATATTTTATTGTGTTCAAAAAGTTAAGTTTTGGCGCGTATCGAATACTGCTCAAAACTGACACTGACACCAACCCGAGTAAGGTTAAAAGTCCAAATAAATTCCTAAACATCGGGAATGACCTAAAATATTATAAATTCAGTAAATATATTAATATTAGGTCATAAGTATAATTTTAGAATGTTCGATTCGTGAAAATTAGAAAATAAGCGAGTAGAAGCCAATACCACTCACCGTAAGGACACGAAACCAACCAACTCCAAAAATTTACATCTTTATATGGTTTCGAAGCTAATTTTACAAGGAACTCAGATATGTAATTGGTTTTACATAAAACTAATCCTAACTAGTTATATTTTATAAAATAAGATCAAAGGGGTAAATAAAATACAAGATGTTAATTAATTAAACAAAAAAATAAAATACTTACACTATACCCCCTAGCCGTCCACCCCTTCACTACCCTAACCCATGTTTGATTTCTCATAGAAATATTGATAGATCTATCTGGTGACGCCCTGCCTACCGACCAGTCGCACTGGTTAAATGTTGGGGGGAAATATTTTGAATTATTGTACGCTTTGATTATAGGTTTAGTAGCATTACATTTGTTATATTCCTTGCTAGTTTATAACTATCACAAATGTTGAAGAATAAAATGTTATTTCGATAACTATCGTTGTAATATGAAAGGAGTCCATTTGGTTTGTCGTTGAAGCGACTATATGATTTTTAAACGACTTTCTTGGAAGTTGGCCTTGATCCCGTGGGATCAGGGTAAAATATAAATATTGATTTTATGGACAAAATAGTTTCGAAATTAAGAAAGTGAAATTTAATGAAAAATGATATTTTATATAAATGAGAACTCACCAACCTTTGTGTTGACGTATATTTTAAACGTGTTTTTCAGGTAAAGGAAAACTTGGCGCTTCGTGAAGAAACCGTGGGAAAATGCGGAATTCTAGATTCCGACAGTTGGACATAATGTTTTAATATAATGTGTACTCTGATGAGTTGAAACTTTTGTTTTCAATAATAAATGTCCAACTTGTACATTAATGGTGTGTGTTTAAATATTGTATGGCTAATTGGCGTCTGTCACCATTCGAACGTCTTAATTAAGACTTCCGCTGCTAAGTTAAGTTTTCGGGGTGTGACACCAAAATGTAAATTATACATATATAATGATAATATAAACCTTTTAACCCATTTACCCGGATCCAAATCCAAACCCTAGACCCGTTTTGTTGAACCCATTTATACAAAATCACGTCTTGGACCTCAAGTTTCGTAATCAAAATGGAAATTGAATAATGTTCGCATTATACATGCCATCCGCGGCCTAACCGACTATCTAATTGAGTTAACACGATCTCATTGATACATTATATCAAGTTTAGCTATGCCGACTAACCCTAAATTGTTATACATGTATACATTTATTTAAACGCAATTACACTTGCAGAAACAATCACTCAACCATTGTCGTCATTTACCCTCAATTTAATTTGATTATTATCGTCGTTATGAGCCCGTTCATTATCTCGTATTAGCCGGCCAAACCCGTTATAATTAAACATCAATTCATCCGTCAATTAGGTAATTGTTTATATGGTTTTACTCGTCTTTGATCGTTGTGCATTAACGCCAACATTAATTACTCGAACGTATAACAGATTAACTGATTTGGATTTCTAGGGTTTATATCAATTTGGGGGTAAATCGGTTTTTGTATTTAAATATTTGTTGCCATTTGATTACCATCAGACAGCCTAGATCAGTTGGTTTGGTTTAGTGCGATTGTTTCTTGGAAACGGCTGCCGGCGCGGGTTCGAATTTCGGCAGCCCGTTTTGTAATTACTTTTTTGTTATTAATTCATTTAACACTTTTATTAACATATTTATTAAATTAAATGATATTATTAATATTATAAAACTTATAAATAAATGTTATTTAATTAGAAACCAACATGAATACATGTGTTTTTCCATCTTTGTTAAAAATCTTATATGTCTATATATATGTATAAACTTATATATATATATATATGTGTGTGTGTAAATATAATAAAACTTTTGTAAATCTAAATATCTAAGATATAGATAAATAAAAATTGGTTATACATATTTAAATGGTTAAGGGCATGTTTGGGATTGAGTTTGAAAAATGCTTATTGGCTTATATGTTTTTTCAAAAAGCCATTTTAAAAAGCCAGAATTTGGGGCTTTTGGAAAACTTCTTTTTAACCCTTTCAAAAAACTAAAATAAGAAAGTTTTTGTGATTGCCAAACACATTTAAACTTTTTGACTTTTTGAAAACACTAATAAGCCAATAAGCATTTTTCAAACTAAATCCCAAACATGCTCTAAATTAACTTTTTACACGTAAATATCACGATTATGTAATATATATATATATATATATATATATATATATATATATATATATATATATATATATATATATATATATATTTAATTCACTTTTTTTAATACTTATATATCATGAACATGAATCTTTACGTAATATTTCCATTTATTAGATATATTAGTTAAAATATATTTAAAGATCTATAAAATAATAAGTCTAAGTATTTAACCAAAAATTATAATCAATCATCAAACTCACAAACTCTATTTCTATCCACCAATTCCTTATGTTGTTTTCGCATTTAATCTTTTATTAGGATATATCGTCAACGCTTGAATTACCGTCATCATTCTTATTATATTAGTATTCCCGTTTGCTCGTTTGATAAGGTGAGTATCTCACTCCCCTTCTTTTACTTATTTTTAACCGTTTTGGGGACATATGTGTTCGTAGATATTTTACTATTATTAAATACTCAAACTTGCAACTATTAGTCTTGGGTGTTTAACATTTTATACCTAACGTGTTATATGCTTATATGCTTTACTTGAGTACATGTCGGAGAGGTCCAACATATTCTCAGACTAGTATGATCATACGCCCCTCGTGTTAGCCATCGTTTAGTTCATCTGACATCGAGCTTACTGACAACAATATTTACTTGCTCAATGGTTAAATTGTTTATCTCACTTGACATAGTTTGCTCTTTTATATTGTTATTATACTGTCTTAAATCTGGTGTTATACTCACTCAACATAGTGTTGACAACCTATTTGTACTTTTAACGCATATGCAGATAATCGTGCGATATGATTACCAAGTAGTTTGAAGAAACTTAGGATTGCGTGCTAGAGAGAAGAACCAAGAACATTAAATTATATTTTGTACTTACTTGTTCTATTTATGAAATCATGTACTTGAACTATTTGAGGACGAGGATGAGGAGGATGACGAAGGCGAAGAAGACAAGGACGAGGATGAGGAGGATGACGAAGGCGACTACTAAATCAGTATGTTTATATGTATTTTTTTTGTTGTGTTTTTATTTTATTTTAATTTATTTTTGTTTTATTTAATTAATTTAATATTTTTTTACAAATTAGTGGGCTTTTATTTGTTTATTTTAATTATAAAAAGAAAATAATAATAAAAAAGATGACGTGGCGAAGGAGGGGCTACAATACCATTACACCCTTAAAACAAAATTCATCCTTTGCTGACTAGCCGCCACATGACATAAATCATCACATTTTATAGCCTCTTCACTACACATAGCCTTATAAGTTGACACGACTCACGAGAACATGTCATTGGGTTCAGGTATATTTTAGAATCATGGTAGAACAAAAAAAAGACAGTTATTCAAAAACCAACTTTGTAATAAATAAAGGTACCATAGTAAAATAGGTTGCTGTTCAAAAAAAAAAGTAAAATAGGTAATCCCAAACATCAGGGTTTTATTATATAAGTGAAAAAAAAGAAATTTGTGGGAGCGCAAGTTTTACGCCCTGTTATTGAGTTTTTTTAAAGGAGTGAAAGGAAAGGAAAACTAAGGATAGTTAAAAAATAGGTGTTCTTGAGTTTATTTTAGGATGAAAAGGAAAGAAATAGAAGGAGTTAGGAGGGATAAAATCAATGTATTTTCCCAATAAGTTATCCTTCCAAAAATGGGATAATTACTAAGGATAACTATTTTTTAACATAGTTATCATTTCCTTTCCTCTAATTTTTTTCTAAACCTGGTTAAAACTTTTTTTATTCTATTCCCTGCCCTTGGCGTTAGTTTCCTTTCTTTTGTTAGTTTCCGCCACCAGTCTCAGCAAAACCCTAACAAACCGATAAATCGGAATGGAATCAGCACCGGCTCGAAAGGCTGTAGTTGAAATGACGGTGGAAGAGATGGTGGCGAAAGCAATAGTTCCGGTGAAGAAGGAATTCATGTGTGTACCCACCACCACCGCCGCCTCCGCACCTCTTGTTGTTAAGAAATCCAAAAGACAGATTAAGCGAGAAAGGAATCAGGAAAAGCAATCCACACGCAATCTCTGTTCCATGGTTGCCAAAACCGCAAGGGTAGAGTCATGCTCTTATAATGATAAGTGTCGCCTTAGCCATGACATTCAAGCATTTTTAGCCCAGGTGAAAACAACAAGCTGGATTACAGCAGTCTCATTTTCATAAACTTAAAACTTAATTGGATGCTGTTAAATGCAGAAACCCGCTGATTTAGAGGGCAAATGCCCCTTTGACACTCATGATGCTCCATGCCCCTATGGTTTGGCTTGTAGATTTTTAGGTACACATACAACTGATATTGTTCTTGCTGCCGGAACTCCAAATGAGCATAAGAACTCCGAAATCAATGGATTGAAAAAAGATGTTCAAAAGCTTTTGTGGAAGAACAAAATGAAATTCCCAAAAGCAGATGCTATACTCACAAATCTTGGGCTAATGGTAGTTTCTCTCATATTTAACCATTAACAACATGTTCGTTCACTTTGTTTACAAGTGTCAGGGTTTATGTCTTTGACACGAATGAATGTATGGGTCAACCAATCAGCCCGACACGATTGACACTAGGCCGCTTAAAGTTTATTCTTCAACCACGTAAAATCTTGAAAACACATATAGTCATTTGGCTTCCATTTTGATTGAAATGTAGGGCCCACCAGCAAAGTCTAAAAAGACGTTGAAGGGTGATAATAAAGAAGAAAGTCAAACTGTTTCAAACGATTGTGTTGACCCGGTTGTTCAAAACAATTGCTGTCCAGAAGATTACGAGAAAGTTGAAGACATGAATGTTGATGATCCTAGACCCCTGAAAAAAGGGAAATCATTAAATGATGAAACAAGTGATCTAATCACTGAAACTAATGGTTAGTTTTATAACTTTATTATTTCATTCATATTCTTCCTCATGAATATATATATTAATTCATTGCAACACTTGCAGACAATATAGAAACTGATAAAAGCTTAAAGTTACACCAACGTGAAAAGAAGCTGATTGATTTTAGAGATAAGTTATATCTTGCACCTTTAACCACAGTGGGGAACCTTCCTTTCAGAAGAGTTTGCAAAGTGTTAGGTGCGGACATAACATGTGGTGAAATGGCTATGTGTACAAATCTTGTACAGGTTTGTGATAATTGCTTTAAATCTTATAATTCTTTAATTAATAAACAACTAATGTTATAATTATGTTCTATGCTATCAATATCGGTGCTATAGTGGTTATCGGTCCGTCTGTAAAATAGCGGTCGGAATATCGGTTCCAATATTTGCGGCGCTATTTATGATATTTTGCCGCTATTTGACTACCGATATATCGGATTTATTGGCGAGTTTATCAGTTAAAATTTTTTGACCCAAATTTGTTAACTTTTTGGCCCAAAGATGATTCCCGTTACCTTTTTTGGCCCAGAGCCCAATTCCATTTGATTTAAAACTAAGCCTTAAATCTGAGCATGATTTCATGGCTTTGATTAACTGATTAAATCATGTCTTAAATTAAAAATATTGTTATTTTGTGTTTTGAACTGTTGACTTTTATGATTTTGGTATTAAGACTTAAGTATTAATATTAGATAACTTTTGGTGTTATATATATCTAACTATCTATATAATTGCCTACCATAAAATCCTATGTGTCGCTCTCAGCTTGTCCCACCTATATATCTAACTATCTATATAATTGCCTACCATAAATGGAGACTTCTCATGCATTTGACCTGAAAACGTGGGTATGGGTCTTACCAAACCCAGATAGTTTTTAATTGGGTTATAACATCTCATTTATTTGTGAAACTCTTTCATAATCAAACAATAATTTTCGCGGGTCATGGGTCTCACCAAACCCGGATAACCCTTAAACGGGTTATAAGATCTCATTTATCTGTGAAATAACCCCTTAATCATCAAATAATAATTTCCACGGGTTATGGGTCTTACCAAACCCTAATAGCTCTCAAATGGGTTATAAGATCTTATTTATTGGTAAATACTTTCATCCTCAAACCCTAATTTAGTTTATCTTCTTTACATGTTCTCCATTGCTTGTCTATCATCTCCATCGCTGGTTAATCTCCGATACTTCCCACCATCGTCAACTACATCAACGTCCCCTTTATCATTAGACAAATATTTGTGTTCATGTTTGTTCATTTAAAAAAATCAACATGTTCGTGTATATTTGTTCGCTAAAAATCTAAAAAACCTACACATCTCAATTGAAAATACCCAAACGCAAAAAAATATAATAACAAACTAATATATATATATATATATATATATGTATTAAATTAAAACAAACTAAGTTAAAAAATAAAATAAATCATCATAAAATAGCAATACGATTAAAAACAAGAACTTAAATAAACTCCCGTAACACGGGAGGATCAAGCTAGTGTGTGTGTGTGTGTATATATATTATACACCGCCTTGGTTTAAAAAAGCGTTAGGCGAGGCGAGGCGTTTTGGTTCAAAAATCCGAAGCGCTAGGCGCGAAGCGAGAGCTTCACGTATGTGAGGCGCTCAATTTAAAAATTACTAAAAGTTAATTATACGTGACATATTTTACTTGAAAATCAATCATAAAGATAAAACATATTTGTAAAACTAAACATGAATACTTAATACGTAGGTTAAACATTATAAAAACATATTTAGAAGTTGCAAAACACTTTAATTCTTAGAGTAAAAAGTAAAAGGTATAGTAAAAAGTAATAATGAAGAAAAATATTTCTTGAGTCATAAACATATGTGTAATAATTAGGTCTAGAAGGTTGATATTTGGAGAAGATAAACTTTGAATATGAAAATTAAAGAGTGGTTTGAATTAAATATAGAGTGATAAATATATATAATACCGTTGGGTAATGTTTTATAGATGAGCCCCAACATTATTATTTTGAGCAGATGGCCCAAACATCTACATTTTCAATCTAATTTGGACTGAATCACATGAGGCGCTGCCTGAAGCGCCTCACGCCTCGCCAGAAAATGCGCCGCCTCAGGGCGCCTCATGTGTTTTAGCGCCTTACGTAAAATAAGGTGTTTTCGAAAACGCCTCGGGCGCCTCACGCCTCAGGCGCGCCATTTTAAACCAAGTACACCGCCATCTCACCGCAATAACCGATTTCTCAGATATCGGTCAATGATCGATATCCACTACTTTTTGGCATTAAATGCATAACTTATGTTTAGAGTTAATTAGCAGTTGGTTCTCATGGTTTGGGCAAAGTGACAGGTTTGGGTACCAAGTTTAAAAAGTTGCATGTTTGGGGTTTGTAGTTTTAATCGAGTTTGGGTATGAACAGTAACTTCTGCTAACTTTTCTACTTGAGCCAAGGTGGTGGTGAAAGTGGTGTTCGTGAGATTTTTGTTTTTTTATTAAAATTATTATTTTGTTCAAAGTACACATTTTTACCCAAATTGGTCATTTTACACAGGGATTGTTTATGTTATTATATCTTTTAACTATATTTTTAAGCTACAAGGGTATTTTGGTCATTTTGTAAAAGTAACATTAACTTGACAGAAACTTTTAACAGATTTTAGTGTTAAGGTCCAAACTCGTGACAAATTAAAACCTCAAACTCCAAACATGCAACTATTCAAAGTTAGTATGCAAGCCTGTTACTTTTCTCAAATCACATGAATCGTTTCTTTAAATAAATCTTGTGTTTACACTCTATAATATTAATCCAAACCTTTGATTGAAAACTATTTAGGATGTATGAATTATATATAAGTTTTTTGTAACTTTCATTGTTTTTCTTTTAGCAAATTTTTTATTTGATCCGTTTGAGATTCAAACCGACACATTTATATGTAGGCTGAATATTTTGTGGGTTTTTAAACAGGGTCAGGCTGCAGAATGGGCACTGTTAAGGAGGCATGCATCTGAGGATGTTTTCGGAGTACAAATATGTGGTGCATATCCCGATACGGTTGCTCGGGCTGCTGAACTTGTTGAACAAGAATGCACAGTGGATTTCATTGATATTAATATGGGTTGTCCAATTGATCTTGTGGTTAATAAGGGGGCTGGCTCAGCTCTGCTTGCAAAACCAATGCGCATGAAGAATGTTATACATGCAGCTTCTAGCACAGTGGACATTCCAATAACTATAAAGGTATACATTGGCGGTTTAGTATGAAACAGGTCGAGGTTATTTTTATAAGTTTAAAAAATGTGTTTTATGTCGTAGTTTAAACTGGTTGGGTATTTTTGGTCAAAGTCTTATAAAAGGAGAAATGGGAATTATGTTTTATTGTTTCAATGTTATTGTTTTATACTTTCTGAATATGTTGTAAAATTACATATATTTTGTAGTTTAAACATAGTTGTATTATATGTAGGAACTCAAAATACAAAAGTGAAATGAACGTGTGCATTTTCTTCTGTTTATTTTGTTGCACATATGTACTTTTAGATTACTATACCGCAATAAAAAACAAAAGAAATGGTTAGTGTTTGTGTTAATCAACAAATACTTGTGTCATGTTCAGGTTCAGGTTCATATGTGTAACAATTTCTGGGTTTATGTCGTTTTTGTCAAATAGCTGAATTAACCGAACAATTGATCGTTTTTAATCAAAATAATCAGTTATGAAAATTTTAAAGTTGTTTAATAATTCCAGGCACGGACAAGTTACTATGAAGGTAGAAGCCGTATCGACTCTGTAATAGCAGAGTTATGGGATTGGGGGGCGAGTGCAGTTACCATACATGGTCGGTCCCGTCAGCAACGTTACACTAAACAACCCGATTGGGAATACGTATATGAGTGTACCAGAAAGACCCCTGATACCTTGCAAGTCATTGGGAATGGAGACATCCTTTCATTTTCAGACTGGAAAAAACACAAATCTGATTGCCCACAACTTTCGTCATGCATGATTGCGCGTGGGGCTCTAGTAAAGGTATGCAGCTATTTTACTTTTTTCTATTAAAAAAAGGCTAATGTGTTTGTTTATTTGTTTGTTTTGTAGCCCTGGATCTTCACGGAAATCAAGGAGCAGAGGGACTGGGACATCAGTTCTGGGGAACGGTTAAACATTTTGAAAGATTATGTGCGTTTTGGACTCCATCACTGGGGTTCTGACACAAAAGGTATGCGGCTGTTGTCTATTGAAATTGATTATATGATTTAAGTCATATGGCTTTTATTTATATCTCATATAAATTGCTTGTTATATATGTGAACCCTCGGGTGGGCAAAAGTGAAATTGCACTAATTTTGACGTTATTTTACTAATCTCGTGAAAATAACGTTAAAAGTGACGGACGGTTAATCAGGCATCATGTAGTGGCGTTGATAGCCGAAAGACAAGGGTACATGAACCGATCAGCCGGTGTCCCGATGATTGAGTGCTATGTGCCTTATGTCCAAGGCTTGATGCAAAACTACTATCGAGCCGGGGGTCTCACCGGAAGCAGCCTCTCTATCCTTATGGGGTAGAGGTAAGGCTGTCTACATCTTACCCTCCTCAGACCCTACTATAGCTTTGCTATTGGTGGGACATACTGAGTACGATGATGATGATGATGATGATGATATAAATTGCTTGTTAATATAAAAGAGTAAATTAGATAGAGGCTCAAAGTGGTTTGCCCCAATTTATGGATGTCGTCCTTGTGGGGTTTAAAAATTACCGACTTAGTCCTCAACCTCCTTTCTCGTTTTCATCCGTGTTTGAAAAAGTTAACAGGGTTAGTTGTTGGCGTTAAACCCATGTAAATTACCTTTCTATCCTTGTTTATAAAAAAATCAAAATAAAAAACCCTACAACTACTTCAAATGAACTATTTGTTTTTTGTGAGAAAAAAAGGTTGTTGAGGAATAATCCGCAGCTTTTAAACCACAAAGACAATATCCATAATTTTGGGGCAAACAGGGCTGTCACTTGGGCACCTGTTTAAGACATCATAAGACTTGTTAATCAAAAAAGTACGGTATGCGATTCTTTTATATTTTTTTAAAATAATTGAAGCTAGTAAGCTAGACTCCCATCATTTTCCCTTATTGGCACATGAAACTAAAAACTGTCTTATAGCCATGACATATAGCTAAACGAGTCTTATTCATGTATGATACTTGTGTTAAGCGCGTCGTTTCTAACCTGTTAAACACGTTAAGACACGAATTAACAGCCCTCGTTTTCATCCGTCTTAACAGCCCTCGTTAAGACACGACTTAGTCCTCAACCTCCTTTCTCGTTTTCATCCGTGTTTGAAAAAGTTAACAGGGTTAGTTGTTGGCGTTAAACCCATGTAAATTACCTTTCTATCCTTGTTTATAAAAAAATCAAAATAAAAAACCCTACAACTACTTCAAATGAACTATTTGTTTTTTGTGAGAAAAAAAGGTTGTTGAGGAATAATCCGCAGCTTTTAAACCACAAAGACAATATCCATAATTTTGGGGCAAACAGGGCTGTCACTTGGGCACCTGTTTAAGACATCATAAGACTTGTTAATCAAAAAAGTACGGTATGCGATTCTTTTATATTTTTTTAAAATAATTGAAGCTAGTAAGCTAGACTCCCATCATTTTCCCTTATTGGCACATGAAACTAAAAACTGTCTTATAGCCATGACATATAGCTAAACGAGTCTTATTCATGTATGATACTTGTGTTAAGCGCGTCGTTTCTAACCTGTTAAACACGTTAAGACACGAATTAACAGCCCTCGCAAACCGCATGGACCATATGTGTAATTTATTCGTACATTTATAAAAACCTTTCATCTTAAATTTTGTAACAGATTTAAATTTCCCTGAAATTTGTTTTAAATTAGGGGTTAGTAAGTAGCTTATTGTTGTAGCTGATAGCCTGATATGATAAATACAGGAGTGGAGACAACTAGACACTTCTTGTTGGAATGGCTTAGTTACACATACCGTTATGTTCCCGTTGGTCTTTTGGAAGTCCTCCCTCAACGGCTCAACTCACGTCCACCTGCATATTTTGGTCGGGATGACCTTGAGACATTAATGGCTTCCGAATCTGCAGCCGATTGGGTATTATTTTTCTTTTAATTTTAGAGCTGAAGTTGTACAACTTTCCATTGCATAAGTTATATAGTACTGTTTGTTTATTATTGGTGTTTTTGGGGATTTTAATTGTGGAAAAATGTATTACTTTGTGCAGATTAAAATCTCTGAGATGTTACTTGGTAAGGTTCCTGATGGATTCACATTTTCCCCAAAGCACAAGTCCAACGCCTTTGACAAAGCTGAGAATGGCTAAGTGTTTATGGTATTCAACGTGCTATTTCTCTTATATTTTTTACGCAATGCCGTATTTTTCATGACACCAAGTTTTTTACATGTTGGTGATCGAGCTGGCGCTCGTGTGACGGGATTTTGTTGTAATGAACTTGATAAAGTTTGTAGTCCAAAATGACGATCTTTGAACGTTGTGAATTAGGCTTATCTATGGTTTACAGACGTTTTGATATTGAGGCGGGTAGGTCCACCCGAATCACTGTTATTTTTTTTATTAATATTTAGTGCTTTGAAAACGTTAATTTTACAGTAGTAATTATTTAGGACAGGAGATATGAATTTTGGACAGACATATTTGTGTGACAACTTTCAACTGCTTTGTATTATAACTTGTGAGTCTATAGCTTTGACTTATAGCTTTGGCTTGAGTAAATGATATAAAAGACAAACTTTATACGGCGGTTTGATTCACGGTTTGGATTTTGAATATTTGGGATCTAATGTATTCACCGAATTTGGTGTTTATCTTTGTTATTGTTTAATTTTTAGAATATTTTGTTATACATATAACCAAATATTTTAAAATAATCAAGATTCATTTTATCGTTTTTGAGTTAAAAGCAATTTCAAATCGTCAAAGTGACAAACTGTCGTTTTGGTTTAAACACTCTAAACCAACCTCGAAGAACTAGTACTTTACCTGTTCGGTGGACGGTAACATTAGTGCAGTAATGTGATGACTGCATTGTGGACGTTAACATTAGTGCAGTAATGTGACGACTGCATTGTTCCTATCAGTGAATATTTAAGATTGCTCAAATAATGCACAGCCATGGTTGTAGGCTTGTAGCCCATTCCCATTGTGACACCATGTTCCACAACCGGAGAAGCTTAGCTACATAGGCGGCAGCCGGATAGTTTAATGGAATAATGGCCAAACTCTTTATTCTCACGAGTAGTTTATTGCTAACTATCATTAAATACATAAGTTACAATTGATAATTTACACCCAAAACGCAGTCGCATATCTCACATATCAAAGCCCATCACCACTTGCTTTAAAAATCACACAACACCACTCATCAATAAGTCTACTATACCACTTTGTGTGCTATTTTCATTCAGCAATTTATGTTTCATAGTATTTTTTTTCTTTTTTTTTTAATTCTCATTGATTTTCCATTGTTCCTATTTTCACATCTCCATGTGCATGTGAGCACTCTGTTGTAGACTTTGACTGAAAACAAAGGCCAATTTTACACAACAATTTTCTAATTTTTTTGTTTTTCATATTTTTACAAATTACTTTTATCCCTTGGCAAGCCCAATATGCCTTTGCAAAATATATCTAAAATTCACATGTTGCCATTATTTTTTCTTGATTTTCCCAGCCCTGTATAACCCATCATCCTTATATGCAGCTCGTTTTGTACATAATTTGAAATACCCAATATACTCTTTTTGTGTTTAATCAAGCACATAACATTTTCACTTTTGACCCATATTCAGTTTCGTCAAAACCTGTTATAACCCTCACTCATTTTAGTCAAAAATCGTTCTGACTATAACATGGCATGACACGTTGGCTCCGCCCAACCCGGTCCCCGTTTTGCAAGTATAATTTTATAGCAATTTTTGAACCCAGAAAGATTTTTTTTAACAGTTTTCATTTATATTTTGGCTATTTTGGTCATTAAATTTTTTGAAATGGATTCGTTACACCAAACCTATTTGGTCACTATTAAAAAAATAAACTTGGTTAGATACTGATGACGGGGGTAGCCCAAGGAATTAATAAAATGGCTTTCACACATTAACGCTAAAAGGGTTAAAAGGTTAAAAGCTTCGTTTCCCGCCCAAATTTAGGAAAACAAGTACGTGAACAGTAACCACGTGCAACAGTACAACGTCAAATCACTATTCACATCACTATTCCCTCTAAACAAGGGACATGCTCAGAAAAAGTATTATTATTATTATAATCTTACCCAACGGTTAAAAGCTTCCCGCCCATAAAAGGTCAACGCTCTAGCAAACTGGAGGTTAACTAGTTTACACACTGGATAAAAGGCTTGCATCTCTCCCTCTATAAAAGGATGATCCAACCATACACAATAACACATCAGATCTGGAGAGTTAACACATACTCCCTGATCTTCTCTTCTTCCTTGAGAAACTAGCACTTTGCTTGTTTCTTTCTTACTTCACAAACATCATAGCTTCACCAAGAACTTCATCCAAAAACCAATCTCAAAATCTCCGGTCTTGGATCTTCGGTGAACTATAACAACTAACAACAAACTAGTGAACCTCTCTCTACGTTTTGCAAACGTAGAGGGACACCACGACCTGCGTTAGGTTAACCTGAACCCTTGAAGCCTGTTAACCTAACCAGTCTATTCACTATCATTGGTCTTATCTTTGTTGTAGCAACAAGTTGGCGCCCACCGTGGGGCTACGCCGCTTACTTTATCTTAAAGACCAGTAGTGTAGCTTCATTTTCATCAAAATCGTCGGAAGGTGGATCTCCCGACGAAGTCAACCAAGTGTCAAGAACACCGACACCAAGTGCCGGCCAGGAAACTCCGGCGGCTACCACATCTTTTTACACCCCGGGAGGAACTCCGACGGAACCTTTGTTCCTCGAGTTTTCACCTTTCCGAACTCCGACCCCTTCACGATCCGGAGTTCCTTCTCCTCATGCAAGAGTTACGAACACCCCGGAGTGTGTTGACTTAACGATGGAAGGGGTATCACGACATTTTTTGCAACTAAGACATCTTCTTAACCAACACGTGAGCCAAGAAATAGAAAAGGGGATAAGAATAAGGCTGGAGTATGACGATCCAGAGCCCTCACTGTCACTCGGACGTCCACCTTCCCCTCTAACCAGCTCACGACCGGCTGCTTCTCATTTAGAAGCTGGTCCAAGTGTAACCTGCCAACCCTGGTCCAAGTGTAACCTGCCAACCTTTTAACCCCTCTCCTTATACTTATGGGAGACCAAGCCCAACGGCTTTCCTTTTGTTCACCTCACAACCCCTTGGGCACGAGACCACTCTCGACCGAATATGGCAGTCACCAGCTTCAAGCGTTCCTCCTACAGCCACTACGTGGGAGCAGGCCATGTCGGTCTTGCCCTTGGCTCGGAGTGCAGCAATGAGCACCCCCATGGGAACAACCAAACAACAGCAACCCCTGAAAGCCTTCAAGGCTTTAACCTCATGCCTCAGATGGTGGCTCAAATGATGGCACACTTCCCTTGGACCCAACTCATCAACCAAGCGTTGGGTACTCACCAAGGAACAACGAGTCATAATCCTGTTACAAGGGTAGAAGAAGACCTTGCCAAGCCTTATAAGCCCGATAACTTGTCATGCTTCTCTCAACAAATTGCCAATTATGACTCTCAAACGAAAATCAAGATGCCACCCCATATAAAAACATATGATGGGAGCGAGGATCCCGAAGACCACCTCTA
Source organism: Bidens hawaiensis (assembly GCF_021521415.1). NCBI lineage: Eukaryota > Viridiplantae > Streptophyta > Magnoliopsida > Asterales > Asteraceae > Bidens > Bidens hawaiensis. The sequence continues at coordinate 553,987 of NW_027492429.1, read as the reverse complement.
GGTATTTACCGGTGCTGCCAGAAACGAAAAGTGGTCCCACGCTAAATGTTGTTTAATGTTCATGCAAACACTTGTCGGATAAGCCAGGATATGGTTCAATGACCTTCCTGCCCAAAGCGTTCGAAGCTTCGATGATCTGAGCAAAGGATTCTTGGCCAACTTTTCACAACAAAGGAGGTATGTCAAGGATGCCACGGTAATTTTTCAGATAAAACAAAAAGATGACGAAAGCCTTCGAGACTTTATCGAAAGGTATAAGAAAGAAGGGTTAACGTACGTGGGGGCCGATGAAAAAATGAGGGTGGCAGGCTTCATGAACGCCATCACCTCTAAGTACCTCACAAGGGACTTCAACAAATGCCTACCTAAAACCCTTGAAGAAGCTCTCGAACGAGCTGAAGCTCATATCCGAGGCGAAGAGGCCGTTGATTTCAAAGAGCAAAGAAAAAGAGCTCCTAGCTGGTAGGGCAACAGCCCCAACCGAAAGAAAGGGAACTACAATCCCTATGATAAATACCCAAGGAGCTCAGATCAACGAAGGCCTGAAGGCCGGAACCCTCCAAGCAAGGAAAAGACTGTGAACTTCACAGCCTTAACCAAAACCCCTAAGGAGATTCTTGCCACCGAAGAAGTGAAACACCACTTCCGACCTCCTCGACCCTTGCCCAAAAGCAAGAAGAACGAAAGCTCCACCTAGTTCTGTGAGTTCCACGAAGAAAAAGGTCACCACACCAACGATTGCTTTCAACTCAAGAGAAGAATTGAGGAAGCTGTCAAGAACGGAGAATTGGCCCATTTGGTAAAGGGGGTCAAGGACAAGATGGCCGAAAGAAAATGCAAAGAAGTGAATATGGTGAATATAGACCAAGGTGTTCCCCACAAACGACAACGCTTGGAGGCTTGGGAGCTTCAATGCGTCTGCTTCCCTCCACCTCAAGGTGACTTACTCTCAAACCATTTGGTGGTAGAAGCGAATGTGGGAACACTCAAAACAAGCAAAGCCTACATTGACACAGGGGCGGACACAAAGATCATGTATGAAAGGTTCTTCAATCACTAAGCAAGGAAGAACGTTCAAGGCCTCAACCCTCCGGGTCTTCTATAAAAGGTATCACCGATATACCCTTGAAGCCTTTAGGCCAACTAACCCTTGATGTCTGTTTTAGTGAAGGCAAGATGAAGAAAACCAAACCACTCACTTTTGTGGTTATCAGCATACCTTCCAACTATGATATAATCATAGGAAGGCCAGGACAATGTGCATTCAACATGGTTGTTTCGGTTGGTCAAGGTGCCGTAAAGTTTCCCACCGATATGGGAATTGCAACCCTTCAACCTACCCAAGAGGTTTACACGGTTGAAGGGAAAGCTCACGAAATGAAGATGACGAGCAAGGATTGATCATAAACCCAAAGTATCATGAACAAAAGGTACGGGTAAACACAAGCCTTTCCAAAGAATGGAATCGGAAACAAAGAAAAAACGGTTCTTCCAAGAACCAAGAGTCGTAACCGTTAAGGAAACCAAACATGTATCAACCTTGGTATGTTCAAAAGTGTACTAATCGCCGTTCTTCGCTAAACGAAAGAAACAGCGAAAACCCAAAAATGACGGATCATATCCTAAAGCTCTACATAATACCTCTGTAGGTTCCCAGCCAGATCTACACAGGAGTATCTCGTAACACGAGGGTGCGGAATCCCCACGTAATACGATACGAGCATAAGATATATAATATGTTGAGACGATACACAAAAACACGTTACAATACTATTAAACACGTTGTATTGCAACTCTTCAACACGTGATCTCGAATATCACTTACACGTACTGCCCAAAAAAAAACTTTTTCTAAACAAGCCGAAGTTAGGAATATATAAGCCTCGACAACTTCGCCTAACAGACTAGGCGAAGTTGTCTTAACTTCGCTTGTCCACAAGTTCGCTTACATCAGGCGAACTTGTGTGACACCATATCTAAAACCAAAACAACCAATCTAACACGATTACAGACACATACAAAACACTAGATACTGAACTAATGACATTATGCACCAACAGACTCCCCATTGGCAGTAGCTTCATATCTCTATCTTCATTCATGTGTCTAGTAATCCCCAAAATCTCGTGTCACCCGTCTTCAAGCATGAACGCCCTGTCTAACACAAACAGAGACCACTCTCTGGTACTTCTTGGCTTCATCTTTCCATGCAGGAATATAGAATATCTTCTTATCGTTTAGCACCTGCAAGTCAGCTTGAGACAAGTTTACCAAGTGCATGGGATCATACACTCTCAGAACTTCTTGTTCATCTTCATCTTCCATAACCGCTTCAGCTGTTTGGCTATCAACATACCACCACTTTAGATTCTTTAAAACATCCTTGGGTATTGTCTTCATCGGCACTTCTTCCAAACACCGAACCGGCTTATATTTCATCACCATCCAAGGTTTGCCATCAGCTCGCATTCCTCTTTCCTTATCTTCAACTAGCTTCCCTTTCTACAGCTTTAACAACTCAAACTTTTTCTCTTTCACACTTTCTTTCCACACAATCTTCCCAATAATTCTGGCCATATTTTCACCACTTCTATTAATCAACCCCAATTTAGCCAAATCCTTCACCTCACACTCAGCCAAGGTATTGAGAGATCTCAACATCCTCTTAAAAAACTGAATCCCATCAAAGCGTTTCATCACAAATAACCTCAATTGCTCATCATACAGCCAGCAAATAATACCCTTCTTCGACTCAGCATACCCTTTGATATTGTAACTCTTTTTGATCATTGTCGGAACCGCTGGCTTCTTTGTCTTAACAAACCACTGAGCGTAGCCTTCTTTCCATCTCGGCTGTTCTTCCCACTCAGACTCATCTGACACATCCATATCTTGACTCACATTACTTTGTCAACGTCTGGAATATCATGTTCTACACTGTCATCCACAATCTCTCCCTCTTCAATCTCACTATCAATCACAATCTGTTCTCCTATCTTTTCTATCTCCTCAACAGGTAACACATCATCATCACCCACAACATCATCATCCAACATTTCTTCATCATCCACAACCACAACATCTTCACCACCTGATCCACCTGTTGTACCAGTTGACTCCCCCTAAGATGTGGAAGTCCTAAGAGTTTGTTCAGTTCTTGGCAACTCACCACCTGCACCTTTCGATGCATTGGGATCATCATCTCTATCATGACTCTTCTTTGTTCTCAACTCGTCGCCCTTGCAGCTCGTCTCCCCCTGAGATGCTAAGAACTGCTTTAGAGCATCAAAAAGTTTACCATGTTCAACAAGGAGGGACGATTGGATCTGATTCTCTGCTACAAGGCGCTGGATAGCTTGAGTCTGGATTAGATTGATTCTTGACTGTTCAGCAACGACCCGTTCAAGAGCAGCTATCCTTTCATAATCGGATAAGGTAGCATCAAAATCAAACCGCATATGAGAAACGTCTTGAGCATAAGGCGAAGTTGAGTATAACTTCGCCTAACCCTAACTTCGCTTTTAACACGGATTGGAAACAGATAATACGGATTCAAGGATTAAGTACGCCGAGGGTTAGGAGTGTATATAAGTTCGCTGAGGGTTTGACCAGGCTGACCCTTATATAGGTTTGAAAATGCAAGGGCGAAGTTAACCTTAACTTCGCCCCTGTGACAACTTCGCTGGTCAACAGATTATCATTAACTTCGTTCAAAGTCAACCATGGTCAACTTCGCCTCTTTACAAGTTCGCCTAAAGTGTACTCGGAAGCAAAGTGTGCTCGGAAAACAAAGTGTACTCAGAAAACAAAGTGTGCTCGGAAGTAAAGTCTACTCGGAAAGCAAAACACTTGTATTTTTCAATTTTTAACTAGCACAAAGTGTATCCGGAAGCACTTTCCTAGCACAAAGTGTACCCGGAAATCAAAACACTTGTGATTTTTCAATTTTCAACTAGCACAAAGTGTGCTCGGAAGTAAAGTCTACTCGGAAAGCAAAACACTTGTATTTTTCAATTTTTAACTAGCACAAAGTGTACCCGGAAGCACTTTCCTAGCACAAAGTGTACCCGGAAATCAAAACACTTGTGATTTTTCAATTTTCAACTAGCACAAAGTGTGCTCGGATGTAAAGTGTGCTCGGATTACTTAGTGCTCGAAAACAAAGTGTGCTCGGATTACTTAGTGCTTTTTCATTTTCTTTCACATAACACCAAGCATGCTCGGGAGCAAAAGTGTGCTCGGAAGCAAAAGTGTGCTCGGTAGCAAGGGTGTGCTCGGGAGTACTTGTGATTTTTCATTTTCTTTCACTTAACACCAAGCATGCTCGGGAGCAAAAGTGTGCTCGGAAGCAAAAGTGTGCTCTCGGGAGTACTTGTGATTTTTCATTTTCTTTCACTTAACACCAAGCATGGACAACTTCGCCTCTTTACCTTAACACAAGTTCGCCTAACTTAATTTACAAAACAGGACCTTATAAATTTGATCAAAGTGCAACTGTCTTTTAAAATCCTCCGTTAAAGATTTAAATTTTACGATCAGATAACCAAGTGACCAAGTTTTAAACCATAAAACAAAATATGCATGTGAAAATTGTAGTAAGTAAATAAAAGGGATCAAATTTCAGTCTTGACGAGAACCTGCATGTTTTAGAAAAGATCCGAACAGGAATCATACTAATTAAGTGGCTGTCACATAGATCCATGTTCAGCGGTATTAAGACATAAAGAAACAGGTTGTAAGCAGGTATAAAACTTAGTATGGTTTTCATAGCTTCTGTGATACGGATTAGGTTCAATTAAGCTCAAAATTTAGATGGACATCACATGAGAGATTGTGATGCCTCCTATCTATTCTCAAAGCGTATTTGGCTTTCCCCAAGTCACCCCGAATTGACCTCGACCCATAGTGTCTGATTAAACAGTAAGTACATATTGATCTTTAGAGTCTTCTACCCGTTCTCTTTCTTGCCTCTTGGTTGATATTGAAATAACATAAGCTTCAAAAAGGCTTAACAACATTTTTTTTAAATAAAGATATTAATACAACTTCAAATAGTAGACGACTGCAAGTCCCGAATCTGGATCACTGCAGGTACTTGACACACCATCTTCTCGGGAATCAGAACACTCACGGGCTCGTGTATGACATGGTAATCACTTTTCTGCCTATCATTCGGAAAGATGTATATGGAGACATGCACAACTCAGAATGATTCTCCACATTAAATCGAGGAGATTTAGTTTGTATCATTTCTACTTTTACGCACCATAAAAAGCTACCATAACATACAATGGCTGTTCTAGGGTCTTTTAGGCCTAATAACTTCACCAGTTAGGCACACAGAATTAGTTTTTCTATCACTTTCCATGGTTGGATCAATTTTCTTTTAAATATTGTATTGAAACTTCTTACGAAGTTATAGACTTGAAAAATTATATCATCTCCCATAAAAAAAATTTAAATTCTATCACCCCGATCAAGTCAAAGTCTTCAGGTAAACGGCTATCCTGAAGATCCAATGGATCAGCTGGACCGACCACATACGAGTACGTGTCCTTCTAACTAAGTATAAACGACTACTTTTCAGCGAAATAATAAAAACCCATCATAAACCGCCCCGGTCACTTTCAGTCATCTGGTTAATGGCTATCCTCATAATCTACTAGTAGAAGTAAGGACCAAACATATCCGAAGATGTGTCCTTCAAACTGAAGCAACCGACATAATTCTAAACGATAGTGATGTTTTTTTTTTTTTTTTTTTTTTTTTTTTTTTTTTTTTTTTTAAGAAAAACGGAAAACAAGGTTACTAGGGATTGATCATCCCATTAAGTTCAACAAGATTTTGAAAACGGGATCGGTCAAACGCTTTAGTAAAAAGGTCGGCGAAATTATCCAACGAATCAACCTTTTCTAGCACAATTAATTTCTTCTCAGCACAATCCCGTATAAAATGATGACGAATGTCAATATGTTTAGTTTTGCTGTGTTTGACGGGATTGTTAGTTACTGAGATTGCAGCAGTGTTATCAATGCAAATAGGAGTTTGAGTGAAATTCAAACCGTAATCGCGCAATTGCTGTTGTATCCAAAGAACCTAGGAGCAGCAGTTCGATGCTGCCATGTACTCTGCTTCACAGGTGGAAATGGCTACTGAGGTCTGCTTTTTGCACTGCCACGACACCAATCTTCCTCCCAGAAACTGACATCCACCGGTGGTTGACTTCCTGTTATGATTGCAACCACCATAGTCAGAATCTGTGTAAGCTACCAAATCCAGTTCTCCCCCTTTCGTGTACCACAATCCCAACTTAGGCTTTCCTTTGACAAAAGACATGATTCTTCTGTTGTCATCTCAGTTGACCTTATATCCATTACATACGTATTCTTTTCTCTTGGAGCTTTCATTACCACCCATGCCTCTGGTATCTTGAAACCAGGATAAAGGACGATTGCCTCGTTTTTAGTAAAATGCACCGTGTATTCTTTGTCACAAATCTGAGATACACTCAGCAAGTTATGCTTCAATTCTTCTACAAAATTCACCTTCTCTAACTTCATTTTTCCATTCGTCACAGTTCCAATACCACTGATTCTACCTCCACTCTCTCCAGTGAAACTAACCCTACCTCCTTGAACAGGTTTCCAATCACGTAACAATTTCTTGTTACAGTCATGTTCCGGGAACAGCCACTATCTACAACCCACAGATTAGAGAAAAAGATTAAAATCTGGGGACCCAAGACCTATTGGTCTTGGGTCGATTAAATCTGTTGACCGGCATCCAGTACTTTGGTTTCCCAAAGTCAGTTTGAGAATGATTTCTATAAGTTCTAAAAGGAAACCTTTTCGAGGATTGACTATGAGGCCATCCAAACCTTAGTGAATCAACTGAGTTATAATTGTTGGTTTGGTTGTTAACTGGGAAAAACTGAGATCGATTTCTTTGAAATCTTGGATTAGACCAATGTCTGAAATTTGGTGTATTCACATTCTTACCATTATTATAATTAATATTCATTTTATTCTCAGTTTTCGGATGCCTCATACCTCTAAGTTTCTCTGGTTTAGAGGACAATCAGCAATAAGGTGTCCTACTTGATTACATCTGAAACAACTTCTGTGTTTAACTCTCGTCTTAACAGTTGTTGTAGTGATCGAGGTTGCATTACTACCCGTTCGTCTTACATATGGTGGGACGAACGGGTTTAGGGAAGATTTCTTTTCATCAGCCTTATATTCCTCCCCACGTTTTAGTAACACTACCTCTTCTTTTATCTCACCCGATTCGGATGACTTGTCCGAATTTGATGAGACAGAGCTAGGAACAGAAATCTTAACATTAGAAATTGACTTACTCGTTTCGCTCTTATCAACTTCAGGTTCTTTAGTCGAAATTTTAACTGGAACTGTCTGACTAATCTCAACATCAGCAGATTTTTTATTACTAGGATTATAAGTATAGTTATTGTTATACGGTGGTGGAACTTCAGAAAATCCAATTCCCCCTTTGTCAACTGGGGAACGTTGGACACTTATGATGTGATCAAGCATTGCTGAAAAATTTCTAAATTGTTCAATAAATCTGTTTAGTTCCACCACTTTTACCTGGTAATCAGCTATCTGTTTATCCTTTTCAGCAATTAGTTTGGTTTTTTCTTCTAACACTTCATAACTAAGATCAATTACTTGTATTTTATCAGCTAGACTTGCTTTAAGACTTCTGATATCCTTTTCACTAGCTTTTATTTTTACCGAGTAACTGTTTTCTCTAGTTTTAGTGTAGTGATGATCTTCTTTTAACGTTTTAAATTGTGCATCCAAACTAATAAACTGATCAGTTACAGTTTTCAATTGTTCAGACAGATTTTCACGTTGTATACAATGAGGTTCAGAACTTACCTCAGAGAGCTGATCGTTCACTTCTGCCATATATGCTTGATTTTCTCCCGTCTTCCTCTCACTTCCTCCCGTTTCGATGTTTACCAAGTTAGCCTGTTCGAACACTTCCTCAACTTGTATATTCCAGTTGTATCCACCATTCTATCTAGATACCATAGCCCTATTCTCACTACCTCCAGCTACAAAACATACGTCACCATCCATATTGAGAGTCACATGACCATCACGAGTTGAGTTTGAGTTTGATTCTCCCTTTGAGTAGTAGGCAGAGGATTCTGATTTTGAACTTGAACTTGGAGTGACTTTCGCACCATACATTCCCGGATCCTGAACCTGATCAGTTGGTGTCTCCTTCCGAACCATGTTAAGTTAAAAATTTCGTAACTTATTGACTGCTGTTTCCAAATCAATATTGGCAAAGTCTTTATCCTCTCTCATCAAAACCGTGTACATTTCCCATTTCAGTGGAAGAGCATCATGGAGTTTCTCTACTATCTCTTCTTCCTTGTATTCAATGGAGTAGTTACTAAGTTCGGTCATCAAGTGATAATATCTGGTGATGATATCATCAAGTGATTCATTTTTCAAATACTTGAATACAGAGAATTGGGTTTTTAGTAGCTTTGTCTTGGAGGCACGTATCCCCACATTACCTTCATATCTATTTTCTAGTGCTTCCCATAGCTCTCTAGCTGTTTTGTACTTCTTGAAGGTATGAAGAATCTCTTGTGGAAGAGCCATGGTTATTGCTGCATGAGCTTTACTCTCTGCCTCATACATTTTCTTTTCCTCCTCTTCCATCTTACTGTACTTCTTAATTTGATCACGACCTTCAAACAAGGATGTTGGTGGAATGTATCCATCTTGAATGCAAACCCACATCTTAGCGTCTTGATACTTCACGTACTGTTCAAACCGATCTTTCCATGCAACGAAATCGGTACCCTTAAGCATTTTTGGAGCCTTAGTAGCTGAACCGGCTTCAACCTCCATTTTTACCAGTTCTGTAATGTTTATTGAAGTCATAGTTGAAAGAAACACGACTCGAAATAACAAGAAAGTATTTAATATTTACACAGTGACCAGACAGCGAAGTTGTGACAACTTCTCTTGTTAACTTCGCCTGATCCTAACTTCGCTTGTACTCAACTTCGCTTATACTCAACTTCGCTTGACAACTTAACTTCTCTTAAACCTTCTAACTTCGCTGCTTACAACTTCGCCTGCTCTTAACTTCGCCTTATCTATAACTTCGCTTATACCCTACAAACAGTGACGGCAACTTCGCCTGATGAACACAAGGTTTTTACAGGTTTTAATTTGGTGTATTGCGAGGTATGTGAAGGTGTAATGGGTTATATTTGATGGTGGGAGATGGGTAAGACACAAAAACTAGGTATATCAACGTAAACTCGTTCCGCGAATAGTCAAACCGAACGATCTTGACACCCGTGTGATAATCCCGAACCACACAATCACGAGGAGCAAAAGCTCTGATACCAATTGTAGGTTCCCAGCCGGATCTACACAGGAGTATCTCGTAACACGAGGGTGCGGAATCCCCACATAATACGATACGAGCGTAAGATATATAATACGTTGAGACGATACACAAACACACGTTACAATACTAATAAACACGTTGTATTGCAATTCTTCAACACGTGATCTCGAATATCACTTACATGTACTGTCCAAAAAAAAACTTTTTCTAAACAAGCCGAAGTTAGGCATATATAGGCCACGACAACTTCGCCTAACAGACTAGGCGAAGTTGTCTTAACTTCGCTTGTCCACAAGTTCGCTTAAATCAGGCGAACTTGTGTGACACCATATCTAAAACCAAAACAACCAATCTAACACGATTACAGAGACATACAAAACACTAGATACTGAACTACTTACATTATGCACCAACAACCTCAAAATGTAAAACCCTAGCAAGCCCTAAGGGGTGAATCTGACCAAATGACACACGGTAATACTCCAACACATTCAAAACAAAAACCAAAAACGGATGGCGGAGGTTCGAGAATTCAAAATGCCGGCAATATAGAGCGACGAAACCCGCCGGACAACGATCGATTGACGCGTCGGCCGGCGGAGCAACCGGTTTAAAATTTAACCTATACCCCAATCGAGGCAGAAAGATTCAACCTCCTCTTGGGTTAATCGAGAAAAACTAACCGCCAAATCCTTACGAGCACCCATAAAATAGAAAAAAAGGGAAGGATTTTGACTAACCTGATGAATTTGAAAGAAATTGATGAATGTTTGAGAGAATATTATGGAACTTTATAAGAAAATATGAAGAAAGTGAACAGTTATAAACACTATTAAGAGCATTTATTGGGAACCGCAACATGCAGTAATCATCAAATCAACTGTCTTGTCAGAAATTCAAAAATAACCAAAACCGTTTACAGCCTCGTAGCCTCGAAGCCTTCAAGCAATAACAAAATGTGTACAAAAGTCAGAAGCCCTTGAGCTTACTTCTCAAACACCTCTGACTTGGGGGCTGATGGCGGGGGTAGCCCAAAGAATAAATAAAATGGGTTTCACATATTAACGCTAAAAGGGTTAGAAGGTTAAAAGCTTCGTTTCCCGCCTAAATTTAGGGAAACAAGTACGTGAACAGTAACCACGTGCAACAGTACAACGTCAAATCACTATTCACATCACTGTTCCCTCTGAACAAGGGACATGCTCAGAAAAAGTATTATTATTATTATAATCGTTACCCAACGGTTAAAAGCTTCCCGCCCATAAAAGGTCAACCCTCTAGCAAACTGGTGGTTAACTAGTTTACACACTGGATAAAAGGCTTGCGTCTCTCCCTCTATAAAAGGATGATCCAGCCATACACAAGAACACATCAGATCTGGAGAGTTAACACATACTCCCTGATCTTCTCTTCATCCTTGAGAAACTAGCACTTTGCTTGTTTCTTTCTTACTTCACAAACATCATAGCTTCACCAAGAACTTCATCCAAAAACCAATCTCAAAATCTCCGGTCTTGGATCTCCGGTGAACTATAACAACTAACAACAAACTAGTGAACCTCTCTCTACGTTTTGCAAACGTAGAGGGACACCACTACATGCGTTAGGTTAACCTGAACCCTTGAAGTCTGTTAACCTAACCAGTCTATTCACTATCATTGGTCTTATCTTTTCTGTTGCAACAAATACCATTTTGAAACCAACCTAGTTTGGTCAGAACCCGTTTTGAGCCAACCTATTTTGGCCATAAATCATTTTTGACCCAACCAAATTGGAACTGTTTTATAACGACCAGTTTACCAAGACTATAACAAACCATAAATCCATAACAATTTTTAAGTCCATAATAATTTTTCCAGTGTACCTTAATACATCGATGAGCTTAAGAAGCTAGAAATGTTACAAGGGAATGGTAATCACATAAAGCAACTTACACCTTAGGCATATTGTGGAGTGTCTCAACTCTCAAAGTCCCATACTAACAAACAAATAAATTAATCAAGTGAATAAAGTCTCATGAAACTCAAACTACTAAAGTAATACAAAAAAAAAGGCAGATCAGAGATCAAAAACCATACTATTTTTTTGTTATCATGGATGCTGTTAAGCCCAAGACCTTTGGCTTGTTAACATATTTGGATAAACTTCCTTCACAAAGAAAAGACAAAACCATCACAAATAAATTTTCAAGAACAACCACCTATGTATACCTTCATCAACTTTATTTCTGTCAAATCTTCGTCACTTCACAATCGCGCATACGAATATGGGGTGTTAAATGTGGGTTGGTGGGTCCAACCCGAAATGAAAACGAACTCAAAATTATGTAAGACACGTAAACCCGAGAACGACCTGGACATTCACCATTGACTCAAAAACAACCCGTTTGGCCCGAGTATAAGGAGCTTGGTGAAAGTTAAGATCTAAAACAATTTTCAATTTACAACTAAGATTTTAGGCATGACAATTTACAGATTGTAACTCAAACTTTCACATCACACATTTTATAATTAAATTATTTCAAGATAGTTTGAGCATAAAGAATCTTCTAAAATCACTAATTTATTGGTAAAGCAATCTTAAAGCTCAACCTAACACCGTATAATATTCAGATCAAAAGAGCCACATGCTAAACTCTTCAAGAAGGCAGTTAAGCATGAGTTTAACATGTACAGAAGATCTAAAATTGATTTTGACATGTACATAAATCTAAAATTTAAACTTCAAAGGGACAATGGAATCAGTTAACCTAAGAAACAAATATCATCATGTTATGGATCAGGCCATACTTAGCAGTAAAATATGTCTAATAAGAGCAATATATGTGTTGGGATTTAAACTGAATACATAATAATGAAACAATAAACAATTGTTCCAATCTTGAATGGATTAGAAACACATTAATTGAATTCATATTTGAACTATGAATCAACTAGTATATCAAAGTTAATGCAACGGAAATGAACTTAAAACAAACTAGCCATTAAAGGTTTCATATAGAAGAACAATTTTGCATTAATCATAACCAAAAGATTACAATCTACTGCTCCTCCTCTACCTTAGCTCATCATATTCATTTGATTTCTTAGTACAGAAGGTAATGTAATTAGGTGAATACGTGTTGTGAAAAGTATTAATAGAGAAGAGACGCTCCTTTTCATTTTATACAAGTGCCAAAGTGTTGATTAGAAAAAGGTGAAAGCGACATCTACCAAATCCTGTTACAAACAACTGATAATCTAACTAAACAACTAATACAAAAGGAATCCTAGGTTAACTACTAATCTTCTGTAACAACTGTTGAGATATCATCAGTTGTTTGTCTTCGATTCTTTTACTTCTTCAGTATTTTACATTATCAGTTGATAGTATTCAGTATATTCATAGGTTGATTTGTAGTCAGCACTCTGGGGGCACTAGTTTGTTTTCTCCACAGTGGAGAACAACTGATGTTTGAACCATAAGTTGTTTGGTTTTTGGCCATCAATCAGTTTCAAGGTTCAACAACTTCCCTGCTGGGCTATATTTTGTGGTTTATACCTTGTTTGGGGATAAACTGTAATATTTGCTCTGTTAGAGGGGTGTGAACCGAAATCCCTATGGATTTCGGTTGGGCTTGGGCTTGGCCTATGTGGCTTGTACTAACCTATATAAGGTTTATGTTAATCATTTGTTAGGGTAGACGTTCACGATAATTTTCTCTCTAAAGGTGTAACCGATTTTGGTATCACGAGATTAAGTACCCGACGTTTATAATAAACGCGTGCTTTGAATCTTGTGTTTGTGTTGCTTTCATTGCTTCTTGATTCATCACTTGTTTGGATTCCGCGTAATCATGTGTTCATTTGATATTGCGTTGTAGTAATCCAGATTCAGGACTTACAAGTGGTATCAGAGCCTATATACCTATTCTAGGCTCGGTTGTGCTATCAACGAATTCAAGAAACAGATTTTTGGATTTTTCAAGGTGCTAAAAGCGATGTTTAGGGGTGTTTTTGCTTGGTTGATCTTTGAAGTCTGCTAGTACCCGAAGAACTGATATTCATCGTGTCATTAGGATTTTCGGTTAGGATTTTGAGATAAGATTTGCTCAAATCTTTTCAAAAAATTCAAAGATATCGAAATTCCTTATTTATCGGAATTTTGAGTATTCGTCAAGTCAAACTGGGTTCTCGGTAGAACATAGTTCTCGACAAGAATTGATTCTCGATGACAAAGGATCTCAGAATGAGTTCTCGGTTGGGAATTGGGTTCTCGGTTCAGCAAAGTGTTTTCGACTCAGGTCTGGGTTATTGGTTAAATTCAAAGGTTCTCGGTGTTACTAGTTCTCGGTTAAGGGTTCTCAGCCAGATCTACTCGTCTCACTATGTTTTCGAATAAAGGTGTGTTTTCGGCCAAAAAGGTTGGTTTTCAGCTATGATGGAATCAAAGGATGTCACAGCTGGCACCGACATTCATCAGGAGCTTGATTTCGTTATGGATACCACCATTCGTGTTCCTCGCTTGTTATCTGCTGATGGGTACGACGAGTGGAAGTACAAGTTTGAAAGATACATGAAGATGAAAGACTCCATGGGTTGGAGAAACATTATGAGAGGTCCAGCTGTGGTGACCTATACATTGGACGATGATGAGAGGAATGTGGTTCCCAAACCAGAAAATCTGTTCATTGCTGAAGATGTTTCTCCGGTAGAAGATGATAAGAGAGCCTTTTCTACTCTCACTCTAGCACTATCCCCGGATATTGCTATTGGTCTTCGAGATGCAAAGTCGGCTAAAGAGCTATGAGCAATACTTTTGAGGGAAATGAGTATATGCAACAAAGTAGAGAAGATCTGCTGAAGCAGGATTTCAATATGTTCAACCGCGTCTTTGGTGAATCTCTTTTATGTCAACTGCAAAGATTTACCAAGCTCGTGACCAAGATGAGATCTGCTAAGATTGAGCTAACCCTTCTTGAGGTCAATCAGAAGTTTCTATAATTCCCTTTCTCAAAGTTGGGATCTGAATGTGGAATTATTCAAGAAAACAAAGGACTTGGCTAGACTAACAATCAATGAGAAGAAAGCTCAGATTAAGTCATATGATATGGATGACAAACAACGTGCCATAAATCGCGCTAGCTCTTATAACATTGGTGGTTATAGTCCATCCACCAAAACTGCATTCTGTGCTCAAGATGGAAAAAGGGGTTCAAGATCCACCTCAAACAAATTTTCTCCAACACCCTCAAAGGCATATACTAATACTAATGGCTTTCCATCCAAGGACTCTTTAGCCAAGCCTACCACTCAGATTCCCCCATCTCTAAAGAGACTGAAGAGAAAATCCAGTTGATTGCAAGCTTTATGAACTGCTGCAATGCATTTCTTGCTGGTGACGTTGTCTTGCCGGTCGTGTTTGCCGAATTGGATTAATTTCATCCTGAAAACGTTGAGGAGACGGATATTTCATGGAAAATGGCCATGGCCATATCCAGGGAAAAGAACATCACCAGAACACTGGTAATAATAACTGGCCTATCACCAACAACAAATGAGTGGGATTTGACAAAAGAAAGATGAGGTGCTACAACTGTCACAAGCCTAGTCACTTTGCTCGTGAGTCCACAAATCCTGCCAAAGAACTGAATGAAGAAAGGGCCATGGTACCGGTGGGGCAAGGTGGAGGAGTTAGGTTCGTAAGGCCCCGATCCCGGTGCCCTACATTGGACGTTGGATTTACTCATAAACAAAGTTCTTACAAATCAGAGTTAATTAAAACTTTCGTGGAATAGTTAACTTTAATCATTTGATACTAAACATTAATCTTTTCTTTGAAACCATAACATAAAACATCATATTTAAAACATCATTTCTTCCATCTTCAGATGCCAGCATTTCAATCCATGCCATGTCCCATCCTCATGCTACCTCTTTAATCTACTCACCTGCGTGCATACTAAAAGTCAGCTACGCTGAGTGAGTTCTAGTTAATCAAGCAACTTACCTACAACTCTTACATGCATACGTATCCGAAGACACATAGTCCACTATCTAACCTACTCACCTTACCACTTAACCACTTAACTACCCCTAACCACTTAGCCACTTGTTTACGGAAGCACATGGAGGCTTACCCTCCAACGCACTCACGTTATGCCAGTTATTAACGAAGGCACGTATAGGCTCACCCTACCATGAATTCACGCTATGCCACTTTAATAACAAAGGCAAGTATAGGTTTACCCTACCACGTATTATCATCATGCCACCAGCACCCTTACTAGACTCCTCTCCACTTCTATCACACATTCTTCTACTTGTCTACAACGCACGTCCTATCAATTCATCATCTACATAAAGCAAGTCACATCATAGCATTCATACACACTAATAACCACTTGGCAATCACTACCCTTGGT
The DNA here is from genome assembly GCF_021521415.1 of Bidens hawaiensis. Lineage (NCBI taxonomy): Eukaryota > Viridiplantae > Streptophyta > Magnoliopsida > Asterales > Asteraceae > Bidens > Bidens hawaiensis. The sequence continues at coordinate 538,179 of NW_027492429.1, read as the reverse complement.
GATACGTGCAAGATCCGAAGATCGTTTACACACCGCCAAGCATTTATAAATAACTCGTATATCATCTATAGCATACACTTACCACTTAAGGTAAGTGTATTCACACTTCACATAGACTATGCACACAACCCAGATAACATAACAAGGAAATGGGGCTAGGAAATCACCTGATTTCGGTTACGATCACCGTTAGTGGTTATTCCTTTCTTGAGTTGTGCGTGACTAACTGTTTAATGAACACATATTAAATACTACTCTAGCCATTCCCATTTTTTGCCTAATTATTCTTAAATATCTAAGCCTGTTTTACTTCATTGAATATTTACCAGTTAGTTAATCGTTACTCATTAAACTTTAAATGTATTTCATAAATTATCAAAGTCTAGGGGCTTCTCTGTAATTAAATCATTCTATCTTAAGTCCAGGGACCACTTATGTCATTACTTTAAAGTCTAATTCGTTATTCAGATCACTGCGTGATTCGTTTTCTGAACAGAGGGTGAATAACGAATCATCTGATTCGTTATCTTAACGTAAAGAATTGGTGAATAGCGAATCTCCTGATTCGTTATCTGAACATAACGAACTGGACGAGTAACGATCACTTGATTCGTTTTCTTATCGTAGCGATCTAGCTTTCCATAACGAACTGACTTTAACGAATGATAATCACAAACTGCTTAACGAATTGAAGCTAGTTCGTTACTCTTCCTTAGCGAATCAACATAACGAATTACCGTTAATTCGTTAAATCCTCGCTAATGAATTAGGGTTAGGTTAGAGAATCTTAGAGACATTCTCTTACATTCGTTACCTTGTATTCAAAATTCCGACGTCGCCTTTCCGGCGCCGTCATCGCCAGAAAACCGAGATCTCGCCGGAAAAGCAAGATCTCGCATGTTTCACCACCGTTTTCACCGTTTTTCGTCTCGTTCGATCCATATCTGAGCTAGGGTGATCTCTAAGCCCATATTTCGATCGGTTTATACCCGATTCCATCCAGACCTCGTGACTTTAACGGTTTAACGTGTCGGCTCGTCGTTTCGTGACTAGATTTAGTGGGTTTGGCTCTATACAATATCACACTATCATCACCTCGGGTCGGGAATCGATTCTTCTTGGTTATTTCGGCTAGAGAGAGAAAGTAGGATGAGAGAGAGCTAAGTGTGTGTTTTGGGTGGTGTATGGAATGGATGAGAATGAATGTATTTTGGCATATTTAAAGTATTTATATGATGGGTCATGGGCTTGAGCCTATGGTCTATCTTTCTTCCTTTCTAACCCAAGTCCATTACCTATATTACTTAACCCAACACAAGCACGACTCATAATAACTCCTACTTTATTTTATTATTTCTCCACTAACCCGAGTAAACTTTCCCACCAATATTAAATAATATAATTAATATTATTTTAGAAATTTCGGGATGTTACAAGTCTTCCCCCCCTTAAAGAGGTTTCGTCCCCGAAACCTAACTTATTCCTTGTAAAAGGAGCACTTCTTATATTCACACCTTTGCCGAATCGTCTTTGTTTTATGGGTTATCCCTCTTTCTCCTGACTTTGCAGTCACCGAGTGATGTTCACGGGTTTTAGCTATTAAGGCAGCTTGTCCATGAGGCCCTCGATGTACCAAGTCTCGTCTCGTCTTCCCAAGGAACCTTGTTTTATATAGTAACGCTAATGCCTAAGGCGACGCTTTATCACCACACAACTATTTATCATAACCAACATGCATTCAAGATAATTCACAAGTCATTCGTACAAAATCACAAGGGATCACAAGTCATTCATAAAACATAAAAAAAGGAAAATCATTCAAGCTTGCCAGACAAACATAGGTTCAGTCGTAACATAAAACACCCCTTAACAGTGCTAACATAAAACAACTGTGACGAGCCACTTATTTTCCTGCAACCTTCTCAGTGACCGATAGACCATCCATTTACGCTTCTCCCCTTATTCCCTCCACTGCCACGGCTTCTCCACAATCTCTAGTTATACGACCTGACTTACCGCACTTGTAACATTTCTGGTCCTCGGTGCATTCACGAGAGATGTGTCCCTTCTTCCCGCATTGGTAGCACTGGTTTGGTCCAGCCTTGCATTCTCCCAAGTGCATTTTCCCGCACACCTTGCATGTTTCCTTGCCTGCAATATTTTGTATCTTCTTCTCCGCATACTCCACGACATCTGTAGATCGTTTGGTTCCTTTCCCTCCTTCTTTATCTTCCACTTCCACATCATCCGCCGCCAGATCATCATAACCATCTGTGCTAACTCAACTGCAGACTCAAAGGTAGTAGGTTTGTTAGCCCTGACTAACGTGCGGACCTTCTGGGGAAGCCCCCTGACGTAGTACTTGACCCGTTTTGCTTCAGTGTTCACCATGTTAGGCACCAGCCTAGACATGAGGTTGACTTCAGTGATGTACTCGCGGAGTGTCATCTTGCCCGCCTTCAAATTCAGAAACTTCATCTCGACCCTCTCAACCTCGGCATCAGCACAAAACCTTTTCATCACTAACTCCTTCAGGTCATTCCACCTCATTGCCTTAATCTCTTCTCGGGTCTTCCTTTGTTCCACAATTTCCCACTAGTACATAGCCTCATCTCCAAATGACTGAGTGGCATAACCCACTACTTGGTCGGTACGGCACTCGCTGATTCAGATGATCTTGTTCATAGTGGTTATCCATTGGAGAGTAGCGATTGCGTCTCCTAGACCAGTCAGCTTTGGAGGGTCACATCCTTTGAAGGACTTATAGTTGCACCCACCTCAGCCTCTCTTCCTGTCATCAACCTTCACAGATCGGTCTTCGCTCGAGTCACCCTTCTCCCCCTCATCATCTTTCTTACCATTCTCCCCTGATCACTCAGCAGTTCTTGCGTGACTTCCAGCAGACTTCTCAGGATTCAAATTCTTCTCGGCAGCTGCTACATCTTGAACAATGGCTGCTTGAACTGCCCGGTCAAGTTGATGCCCTTCATTGTTGCTTGGGTTTCGTTCAGCTGTGCTTCCTTCGTCTCCTGTGTTGGAAGCTGTTTCTACCAAATGTTGTCGGACAAGACGAGGCTTGCCACGACGTCCAGTGCGACCTCCTGCTCTCACAACTTCTCTAGCTCCAGCCATTCGTATTTTATAAGGAAACACAAATGTTATCACTCTAGGAATTATTTAGCACATGATTCGTAAGGTAAGTAGTTAAGATTTCACTTGTGCTAATTTCTACTTTCAAAGAGTTAATCAATCAATCAACCAATTAATCCTATCCCTAACCTGCACATATTCTTCCTTTAGCAATTAAGCTAATATTAATATTCATTATTTAACCATACCTTTACCTTTACTGAGCTTGCTTGAGTGACACGTGGCTATCTTGAACTGGCATCTTCTTTCTTTTCTTACTTTAATCCCATTCTCTGTTCAGGTCAAATCATGTGTGATGCTTAAATCTCTCGAACATTGCTCCGATACCAACTTGTAAGGCCCCGATTCCGGTGCCCTACATTGGACGTTGGATTTACTCATAAACACAGTTCTTACAAATCAGAGTTAATTAAAACTTTCGCGGAAACGTTAACTTTAATCATTCGATACAAAACATTAATCTTTTCTTTGAAACCATAACATAAAACATCATATTTAAAACATCATTTCTTCCTTCTTAAAATGCCAGCCGTTCAATCCATGCCATGTGCCATCCTCATGCTAGCTCTTTAATCTACTCACCTGCGTGCATACTAAAAGTCAGCTACGCTGAGTGAGTTCTAGATAATAAAGCAACTTACCATACAACTCTTTCATGAATTATATACGTATCCGAAGACACATAGTCCACTGTCTAACCTACTTACATTACCACTTAACCACTTAACTACCCTACTAACCACTTAGCCACTTGTTTACGGAAGCACATAGAGGCTTACCCTCCCACGCACTCACGTTATGCCACTTATTAACGAAGGAACGTATAGGCTCACCCTACCACGAACTCACGTTATGCCACTTTAACAACAAAGGTACGTATAGGCTTACCCTACCACGTATTACCATCATGCCACTAGCACCCTTACTAGACTCCTCTCCACTTCTATCGCACATTATTCTACTTTTCTACAACGCACATCCTATCAATTCATCATCTACATAAAGCAAGTCACATCATAGCATTCATACACACTAATAACCACTTGGAAATCACTACCCTTGGTGGTATGTGCAATATTCGAAGATCGTTCACACACCGCCAACAATTTTAAATAACTCGTATATCATCTATAGCATACACTTACCACTTAAGGTAAGTGTATTCACACTTCACATCGGGTATGCACACAGCCTTGACAACATAACAAGGAAATGGGGCTACGAACTCACCTGATTTCGGTTACGATCACCGTTAGTGGTTATTCCTTTCTTGAGCTGTGCGTGACTAACTATTTAATGAACACAATATTAAATACTACTCTAGCCATTCCCATTGTTTACTTAATTATTCTTAAGTGTCTAAGCGGGTTTTACTTCATTGAATATTTACCGGTTAGTTAATCGTTACTCGTTAACCTTTAAAGGTATCTTTCGTAAATTATCAAAGTCTAGGGGCTTCTCTGTAATTAAATCATTCTATCTTAAGTCCAGGGACCACTTATATCATTACTTTAAAGTCTAATTTGTTATTCAGATCATGGCCTAATTCATTATCTGAACATAGGGTGAAAAACGAATCATCTGATTCGTTATCTTAACGTAACGAATTGGTGAATAGCGAATCTCCTGATTCGTTATCTGAACATAACGTATTGGATTAGTAATGAATCACTTGATTCGTCATCTTATCTTAGCGAACTGGCTTTCCTTAATGAACTGACTTTAACGAATGATCATCACAAAATGCTTAACGAATTGAAGCTAGTTCATTACTTTTCCTTAGCGAATCAACATAACGAATTACCGTTAATTCGTTAAATCCCCGCTAACGAATTAGGGTTAGGTTAGAGAATGTCAGAGACATTCTCTGACATTCGTTACCTTGTATTCAAAATTCCGGCGTCGCCTTTCCGGCGCCGTCATCGCCAGAAAACCGGGATCTCGCCGGAAAAGCGAGATCTCGCATGTTTCACCACCGTTTTCACCATTTTTCGTCACGTTCGATCCAGATCTGAGCTAGGGTGATCCCTAAGTCCATATTTCGATCGGTTTATACCCGATTCCATCCAGACCTCGTGACTTTAACGGTTTAACGTGTCGGCTCGTCGTTTCGTGACTAGATTTAGTGGGTTTGGCTCCATACAATATCATACTATCATTACCTCGGGTCGGGAATCGATTCGTCTCTGTTATTTCGGCTAGAGAGAGAAAGTAGGATGAGAGAGAGCTAAGTGTGTGTTTTGGGTGGTGTATGGAATGGATGAGAATGAATGGATTTAGGCATAATTAAAGTATTTATATGATGGGTCATGGGCTTGAGCCCATGGTCTATCTTTCTTTCTATTTAACCCAATACAAGCCCGACTCATAATAACTCCTACTTTATTTTATTGTTTCTCCACTAACCCGAGTAAACTTTCCCACCAATATTAAATAATATAATTAATATTATTTGTAGAAATTTCGGGATGTTACAGGTTGAACAGTGAGAAGGCTATGGTTGTGTAGAACAGTTTGGATGGGAGGATCATATGAAGGCACTCAACTAGGGAGAGGAATTGGATAATTTGGTTCAAGTTGACAATGTGGAAGAGGAAAACTAGACAGAAGATCTGATAAAGGAACTCCAATTCGACTTCATGGTAACTTCTACTCCAAACTCCAACCAGGTAAAAACTAAATATGTTCTCCTGAATGTGTTTATATAGTTGAAATGCATAGACTTTAGAATGAAACCACCTTTAGAAAAATGGAGGATGTTAAAATGGCCAATAACACCTACAACGCTCTTGAGACACATTATAAAGAAAAGGTTGAAGCTCAATGAAAATATATCTTTAAATTAAAAGCTGATTTAAGTCAACAAGGCTGCATCTATCTTGATGCTAAAAAGAAAATTGCTTCTTTAACTGCTGAATTAGACACATTTAATTTAGAAATTTCAAAATTAAAGGCTAAATTTAAAAAATACTAGCTTCAATTTAAGAAATTTGATGTGTCTTGCACGGTAGTTGAAAATATAAGTGAACATCAATTGATATATAAAGATAATACTGGTGCACGTCTTTGGTTTGATAAAGTTCCCCCTCCTTTCAACCATAATCATACATCTCTTCCAATGAAAAAAAGGAAGAGGAATGGGAACAACATATGCAATATGGTAAAAAGTTTGCAAATGTTTCCGCGGGAAAGGGCTCCCTCAAACCCATAGACCCTAACTTTGTTAAAAAAGTTAATTCTAATGCCTCTACTTCCTGTGCATTCTGGTTTAGTTAAAACTGATGTTGTTTTGAAGAGTGAAAATTGTGTGCTTGAACCTTTTGTTACTGCTTTTACTGTTGGTGTGATTGATAATGATGTTGGTTGAGCTATGAAACCTAATAAATATGCTGCTCCATAATTTGTAAAAGAAGGTGAAACCTGTAATTCATTTTGCGGTAAAACAACTAAATATGAATAGGTTAATAAAAACCAAGTAGGTTCATACAAACATATGAGACCAGGAGTTGACAGTAATGGCTTTTATTTAAAGAAGCAAACCTACTACAACTGTGGAACTCCTGGTCACATGGCCATAAACTTTCCATACAGTCCATATGTTAATTTTAATGGACGAAGACAAAGGCGTATGAATAGGCAAGGGTTTCAAAAACAGTTTAACACAAAAACCCTCCAAGGAAAACTCTCATGAGGGTGACTGGAACATCCGTAAACATACATATCAGGGATCTAAAAAATCTAAACGTCATAAACCAGCAATGGCAAAGAAACCTGATAAAAGGCCTGGTTTGGCCCCAACACCAAACCCGAGTTTGAAATTGGCCAAGGGACCAAGAATTTGTTCATCATTAGTTCCTAAAGCTGAAGTCAAAAAACCCATATGTGTGGATCATAAGGTACTCAAATATGACTACAGATGGTTTCTTAAAACTTTAACGGACCAGCCTCTCAAGTCTTCATGTGTTAACTTTAGAGATTTATTTGAAAATAGGGTGACATGGCAACATGTGCCATGTACAAATATTTCAGGTTTACCCAGTGTTACTATGGAATGAGTACCTAAGTCTAACTAATCACACACTTTGTGCAGGAACAACTATGAAGGATTATCATCATACCATGGTATGCTAATAGAGGTTGTTCCAGGCACATGACAGGAGACATAACTGTTAGTCCGCGGTTTTGCGTCTCGAGTCTTTGTAATTATCGTTCATGTATTTATCGTTTATCTAATGTAATAATTATTAAGATATTAATGTAGTTCGTTAAAGTAGTCATCTAGTTCGTTAAGGATGTTTAACGAACTAGACTTAAGTTATGTTCCCTCATGATTCGTTAAGGATGTTTAACGAATCAGGGGTGATTCGTTAAGTTATTTCGTTTAAAGTATTGTAACGAAGTCGATGTATAGTTCGTTATGGAATGTTAACGAACTAGGACCGTCTTCTATAAATAGTGGTGTCTTCCACTGTTAATTTAAGTTTTGAGATTTAACATTAACAAAAATCTGTCCAGATCCACTCTCAAGCTTCCTTAACGTATTCAATCTTAATATTATACATACACACACACACACACACACATATATATATACAACTAATACTAATAGTAATACATAACATATGTATCGATTATGAGCATCATGAACTAGATCCGTATAATTAGTTAAGTTTATCCTAGATCTGAGATCTGATTTAGGACTTCACAAGTGGTCTCAGAGCTTTCGATGTTCGATTGCTTGTGATTAGTATAATTAATTGTTAATTAAAGACTGTTTAATTGGTATTTTGGTATAAGTTTGTTTCCAGTTTTATTTTGATCAATTGAGTGTGAATTGGACTGGTTATGGATTGATTTGGATTCGATTTGTGTTTGTTAAGGTATCGGCAAGGTATTGTGGATTAGGATTGGTAATTGGTTGTGTTTGTGATTGAATTGGTTCAGATCTGTTTTGGCCGAAAATAGAGGATTGGTTTCGGTCAAATCGGTTACGGTTTAAGGTATATTGGGTTACGAGATGTTTTGAGTTGGATTCATGTTGTGTTTCCGTGTACACTGATAGGTGAATTGGACGATTTGGTGGTGTATTGATTGAGTATTACAAATTTGAGATTGGTATGGGTGTTCATACTTTTCCAGAAATCTGGAAATGCATGATTGAATGTTTGAAGATTTGAAGATCTTCATCTGATCTTTGAAGATTCGTTAAAACTTCAAACTGATTCGTTAACACTTCAAGCTGATTCGTTATTATTATTGATCAATTCGTTACCAGTTTCATTACTTGTTCTAATTCGTGTTTTTCTCTTCGTGTGACACGTGTTTAGTTCGTTAACTTTAAGATCCAACAAATTTTGCCACGTGGCAATAGTTGTCAGAGTTTGTTACAACCGTTGTAACAACATGATTCGCTATAGTTGATTCGTTATCAACTGTAGCTAATTCGTTACTTTAATTCGTCACCTAATTCATTAAAAGTGATTTAGTGATTCGTTAAGGAAACTCACTAGTTTGTTATTCTAATTCACTAAGCTTTCACTTAGTGATTCGTTAAGAAAACCATCTAATTTGTTAACATATTTCGTCAATCTAATTCGTTTACTTTAACTTAATTCGTTGACCAATTCGTGAAAACCTTTCAGATTTGTTAACTTTCAGATTCGTTAATATTGTTCCTGATTCGTTACCTGGACAACTTTTAATTCGTGAAGTGTGATTCGTTAACTACTGTTCACAGTTCGTTAACTATATTTTCAAATTTAATCCTTGAATTTGATTATCTTGTCATTTTTCAACATGGCTGGTATGTATGCTTTGGCTTCCCAAAATATGCTTATGCAACAAATGTTACAACTGGACACCGAGATTGGTTCACATTCAAAGTGTCTAAGTTTAATGAAATTTAGCGATTTTGCTAAGTGGGAACCCCATTTCTGTGCTCATTTAGGATCTGTTCACCCCCATTGTTTATATTGCCTGGATGAGGTATATACCGTTCCTATGACTGGAGATGAGACTATCGGCTTCACACCTAAAGCCATCTCTCAATACTCTCAAAAAGAAAAGAAAGCATTGGAAATTGAAACAAAAGCCTACTATACTCTTACGATGGCTTTACCTAAAAACATCTTTCACCAAGTTGGTAGCATAAAGATTTGTGCTTCGTTATTCCAACACATTCGTATGATGAGTATGGGTAACACGGCTGAAAGCAAGAAGGTTATGCTCAAGTTTCTATTTAGAAACTTTAACCTACTAAAGGTTATGCTCAAGTTTCAATTTAGAAACTTCTGAAGTTGACAAGATTGATACCATCAAGAGTGCTTTACCGAGTTCTTATTCTACGTTTTTAATGGTTTTGAAAGAGAACAATTACTTCAACAATGAAGACTTAACAACATCCGAATTCATGCAAAAGATCAAAGCAAGAGAATACGATATAAAATGTTAAAAGTCTTCAAAGGATAGTCAAGATCCTGCTTTTTATGGTGGGAGTATGCCCTTGAGTTCAACCATTTCTCCGATCACTGCATCCTTACACAAAATGCAAGTGAGAATGCGACAACTATTTATAGTGATCCAAGAGAATGTTTCTACACTGCAGGAAATTCTGGATCACCTGGTGCTTCTGGTGGATCTGGAAAATCATCCACTACAAATCAATTCTCACCACCACCCACTGTAAACATGAAGGAAGCTAAACAAAACTTTGCTTTCTTATCAGCCTTCATGTCTTCCTATGAGAATTTGGTGAGTAGTAAGATAGCCACTAGTTATTTGACTGATGAAGACTATGATCAGATTGATTCAGATGACTTAGAGATTATGGACTTGAAATGGAATATTGCATTGATTGTCTGTAAAGTTAAAAGATTTATGCAAAGGACTGGCAAAGATCTCCCCGCTTTAAACAAGAAGTTGGGATTTGATAAACTGAAAGTCAAATGTTATAATTGCCAGAAATTTGGGCATTTTGCAAAAGAATGTGATAAGAGAAAAAGGAGTATACTGGTCCTCGTGGTCAAAACCAAAGTTTTTCTACACCACAAGGTAATGATGCTGAAAAGAAACCGTCTAATTCCGGGTCACAAGCAATGTTAGCTAATGGAACTGATTGGTCACAACGATTATTGTGTAATGACAATCAAGCCAATTTGGTCATGTTCAAGACAAATGATGTATTTCAAGATGCAAGCAGAAGTGAGCTATCGTCTGATAATGACACTGAATCTGACTCTGATGATTCATGTGTTAATATTCCAACCACGTTTGCTTGCATGGCTAAGATCAATGAGGTTAGTCCTTCTATTTCTACTACTTTATCTGCTAAAGTAACTTATGTTGAGTGTGAGACTAACAAACCTAAGTTAGAGTCTTTAAAGAATCATAATGACAATTTAGTGAGAGAAATTGCTTCACTAAAGGATACTTATCGACAATCTCTTGAATCTCAAATGAGATCTCGAGAGAAGATTAAAGCTTTGTCGACAAGTAACCATGATCTCAAGGCTGAGTTATCTGTGAAAACGACAATTAATGATCAAAAGTTTCAAGAAATTTTGAAACATCGTTCAAAGATAACAGAGCTTGAGAATGAGGTTCTTGAGTTAAATAACAAGTTGGGTAAATTTCAAAACTCTTCCTTTTTGCTAAACGAAATAATCGAAGTATCAGTAAGCAAAAAGATTCAAAGAAAGGTATGGGTTTTGTTGAAATTCACCACCTTTTCACAATGATTATAAAGTAAATCCTTTTGCTAAAAGAGAAGAAGATGTGATTGTGAAAAAACCTGTGATTTCAGAAAAGCCTAAACAAGTTAAACCTGAGACAGTTAAAGCCCAACCCACAACTCAAAAACCTCATGTAGAAAGCAACAAAGTCTTTGTTGAAAATACTGATAAAGTGATTATTGAGGATGTGTTTGAACCTGAGGTTATACACAAAAACAAGAACATCCCAAGTTCAAATCACATTCTTTGTGAACCTCATGAATTTGAGGAAGCTGTGTATGGTTCATACAAGCCTCATGTGAAAAAGGAAGAACATGTGAAATTTAACCAGTGAAGGCAAAGAAATCAGAAAAACCAAAAATTTCTGATGAGGACTTGATGCGTTTCATCAATCCTACTAGTTCTAAGCCATCATCTGCTCGTGTTTTTAAGTTAAATGGAATTAACATGATGTTCACTGAAAAAGACATTCCGATTAGTATTATCAAACCTGAATTAATCGAAAGCGTCTTTTACAATGAAACTGACAAGATACAAGATCTTGAACGTTAATATCTTTGTGCCAAAACATCAAGCTCATCAGACCCATTGGTTAGAGCTAAACAAATATTAAAAAATGCTAAGAAAGTTCAGTTTGTGAAATCCACCGGAACTGACACATTGCAAAGTTTTTCAAACTGCTCTAATCTTGACTTTTATATGAAAAAGAAGTCTGTATCATCTGATGATTTGGCCAAGAGTTTCACTAAAAATGTGAGTCATCAACCTTCTGTTTCATATGTTTTGCCAAATCTCAACATGACCGTGTGTACATGCGAAGTTGCTTCTTGTGTGGACAACAAGGTCATGTGGTGAGAAACTGTGGCCAGAAGAAATCTCAGAATCTTCATCCGTTTGTCAAGGACCATTAGAAACCGGTTCCTTTGATAAAAGAGATTTTGAAACGACCTGTGTCGTGTGATGATGATACTTACATCATGTTTTCAAACGTGAATCCACGTAAGGTAATTCAAGTGAACGAAACACATGGTCAAGTGAAACCAAAGTTTGTGCCAACTAAGCCTATATGCAAGAACGTGAACTCAAATGTCGTTCAAGCTGCTTATCTAAGACGAAAGTCTAAGAAGCCGGTAACTTATTCTCAAGTTGCTAAATAACAGTTGAATTCTATTCAAGTTAATGTTCCAAGAGAAACTCAAAAGGTTCCCAACACTGAGGTATGGGCTGCCTTTTGAACTAATCACTTTTACTTTGTCTGTAGGGTACATCCAAGACCGTTTCTGGTGAAAACTGGATAATGGATAGTGGATGTTCTCGTCATATCACTGGAAATATCTGTTGAAATTAAGTATGCCCGAGACACATACTTATACTAATGTGGCTAACTGTGTTTGATCCAAGTCGGGTCATACCCAATAACAAGCTAGACAACACCAAATGTATTCTTTTAATGATTTGATCATTTAAACGAATACCGAACACTAAGTGTTTAGAGAATTGGTTTTCTAAACAAACACACTTGATAATTTAAATAAATTATCTGGATAATTTATTTATATAAATTAATTATTTAATTGGTTAAATAATTAATATAGCATGTATGTTTTATAAAATTAGTTTTATAAAATAAGAGATGGAGATGTTTTAAATGTTAAAACACAAAACAAAAAAAAAAAATAAATAAATAATAATAATAAGCATAACCGGCCACCCATGTGGGTGGGGGTTTTGGTCCAATAAAAACTTAGTCTCCATGTGATGACAACTTTATACATCTCCAATAAGATTACATGCATTTGGGTCTTGACTTGGGCATTATTATTAAAGATTTTGAATCAAGAAATCCATCCATCTCTCTCTCAATATTCACGGCTCACTTGAGCAGAATTTTGAGAGCTTTGTGAGCTAGTTCAAGTGTTCAAAAAATCCTAGCAACTAGTTGGTGTTGTTGCTCAAAGCTTGGGGTATCACACTCTTGAGGTCTTCTTCTTTGGAGGCTTGCCATTCATCCACCATCATCTTCAACAACTTACTTGTTCTTCTAAAGGTAGAAGAAGGTACAATTTACATTTTGTGAGCATCTTGTTCTTGTAATTTTGATCCTTGTTCATTGGGTTTTAGATTTAACATAATGGTATGTTCATAACAAGTTATAAAATCTAAGCTTCCGTTGCGTTTTCTAGTTAAATATGGTTAACTTGAACTTTGATAATCTTGTATAAAACCCAACAATGGCATCAAGAGCCGGTTACAAGGACTTATGCTCCTTACATGTTCATAGATTTCGGGTTTTTCATGGGTGAAAAAGGGGTCCGAAATTTTGGTGGATTTTACCCCTCATGGTTTTGTAAGATCTTGACATGCATGAAAAGATCTTAGGAAACCATTATTAACATTTGGATGTTGAAAATAAAAAAAAATATAAAAAAAAATTTGGGCCGTAGCCTCTTGGGGGGGGGGGGGGCGGTTTTATTTGGTGTTTTTGGGCATTGGTTGCTTAGGTTGCATGCTTAGAACATTTGGTATGTTTGATTGTGTCATAACCGAAACCTAGACCTTGGATGTGTTGATTGTTGTTTGTGTATGTTGATTATGTTTATTATTCAATATGGTTGTAATAATTCATAATCTTAGGCTTGTGTAATTTATTTATTCATAAGTTGGTATGTAATAAATAGATTAGTTGCATTTTCTTTTTTTTAGAAAAATATGTATTAGGATACATTTTGTAAAAATTGAAGATGCAAGAATTGGTGGATTTGGGCCTTGGACCGAAATTTTGGGCTTGTTGGGCCTCACCGGCCCATCATGGGATTCAAGCCCATTAGGCCCATAAATTTCACTCTTGGGCCCAAGAAGACTTTTGGAAGTTTGGAGCCCATTTACAAGCCCAACAAGAACACAACAACTTGGAAAGGATACTTGAAGCATTTGGATGCAAGATCAAGTGGGAGTCAACATTCCATCCTTGTGTCATGTTTTGTCCCTTAGGTGTGACTTATGACCTATACTTGTTTCGGCTAACAAGTATGGTCAAACTTAGCGGTTCTCGGTTATGACTATATTTTGCATGTGTTTGCTTGGTTGTTTGTTTTACTTATTGTAATGTGTGGTTGATAGATATTAGGATATCCAAACCGTCACATAGGAACGACAACAAGCATAAAACGGGTTCTAATATATATTTGGTAATATCGCGTCAATTAGTTTAATTAAATGGGTTTATTAAAACTAAGCGATCACTCACCTATAATAAAATTGGTTTTATTATAACTAGAACCTTGAAAATTGGTTTTCAAAATCGCCATATTTCTAAATGCATGTTAGGATATGGCATAATGTTTTTCAACTAGAATATTTGAAAATTTAAAATCCCTTTTTCATAATTACCAAGGAAACAAGTCTAACACCATCCTTTTGTATGACACTTAACGTATTAGGGAACTTTAAATGGGATAAAGGTCACCTAACCATTTTGAGCAAACTAATATACTTAGGGTAATATTAACATATTTGTGGGATAAAGGTCACCTAACCACTTGTATGTTAATCTTACATGTTTATACAAGTAGGACGACTTGAATTGGAAACCATGTGATAAAGGTCACCTAAGCATGGGGTCCAATGGTGTTGATGGGATAAACATGCCAACACGAAATAAGGATTTCGAATGGTCCCATACCTCTAGAAGTTGCAAAAGGTTGCAATTGTCAAGATTGACTACCTTGTTAAATCAAATAACGGGATAAAGGTCACCTAACCGAAATTTGATTTATCGTTGGATTCTAGAATTTAATTATTATTTTAAAATTTGGAATAAAAGGGTATTAATAATTAAATTGTTTATAATACTAAAATAAAACTTTGTTAAATTTTGTAGATGGCCGCTAACAATGCAAACACCTCTACCCATAACACCCGTAACCTATCCTTAAGAACCATCCTTGAAAAGGATCGTCTAAACCATAATAACTTTATGGATTGGTATCGCAACTTAAGAATAGTTCTCAAACAAGAAGAGATATCATATGTCTTAGACGATCCCATTCCCGATGAGCCTAACGTGGAAGATGAGGAGGCGTATAACGATTGGGTCAAGTACACCAAAGATTCGGTGCAAGCCTCTTGCCTCATGTTGGGGACTATGATTCCCGAAATCCAAAAGGATTTCGAGCATCATGGGGCATACGACATGATAACTCAATTGAAGGAAATGTTCCTTCAACAAGCTAGAGCGGAACGTTTCGAAACGGTTCGAGCGTTTCATGCATGTCGTATGGAGGAAACCCAAAGCGTCTCATCTTATGTCCTAAAGATGAAAAGCTACATTGAAAAGCTTCGTAGGTTGAATTGTCCCGTCTCAAATGAGTTGGCTACGGATTTGATCCTCAACTCTTTGACCAAAAGGTTTGAAACCTTTGTCATGAACTATAACATGAACGGGTGGGACAAAAGCATTGGTGAGCTTCACGCAATGCTAAGAACGGCCGAAGCGGGAATGGGTAAAAGGGTTTTACCCGTTCTAACAATCAATGAAGGGAAAAGGGGACATAACTCCAACCCCAAAGCAAGTGTTGCTAAGGGCAAGGGCCACGTCCAAGGAAAGGGAAAGAGGAAAGCCATCACGCCCATCAAACCGAAGGAAAAAAAGCAAAAGGTTGCGGCGCAAGATCCATGCTTTGAGTGTGGAGAGATAGGTCATTGGAAAAGGAATTGTCCGACCTATCTCAATGCGTTAAAAGATAAGAGGGATGCGGGGCATACCTCAGGTATTATCTTTACTATACATATTGAACTAAATGTTATTTCTTCAAATACATGGGTACTTGATACCGGATGTGGAACTCACATTTGCAATTTGTTGCAGGGGTTCAAAAGAAGTAAACAACTCAACAAAGGGGACATTAGTCTCTTTATGGGCAATGGAGCAAGAGTTGAAGTCCAAGCCCAAGGAGACTACTTGTTAAAGCTTCCAAGTGGTTTGGAAGTAATTTTGAAGAATGTTTTGTATGCTCCTAAGTTAAGGAGAAACATTATTTCCGTGTCCCTTTTAAAACAATGTGGCTTTGATCTTAAATTTATAAATTGTGATATTCATGTTTTGATGAATGGCATGTTTTATTTTAAAGCTATACCCATGAATGGTATATATGAAATAGATCAAAGTGGTATGTCACATAGTAGTTCAATGTACAATGTCAACACCAAGAAACTCAAGAAGGACTTGGGTGATTCCTATCTTTGGCATTGTCGTCTTGGACATATAAGCAAGAATCGCATGCAAACTCTTCGCAAGAGTGGTATTCTAGAAACAAATGAGTATGATTCATTTGATGTATGTGAATCTTGTTTACAAGGCAAAATGACAAAGCAACCCTTTAATAAAACTTTTGAAAGGTCAAAAGAATTATTGGGTATCATACATTCGGATGTATGTGGTCCTTTTAGACCAATGACTAGGAATGGTGAAAGATACTTCATTACCTTTATTGACGATTATAGTCGATATGGTTATGTGTACTTAATGAAACACAAAGATGAAGCTTTTGAAATGTTCAAAGACTTCAAAACTGAAGTAGAAAGACAACTCAAGACCACAATCAAAGTACTTCGTAGTGATAGAGGAGGTGAATACCTAAGTGGTGTTTTTCAAGATCATCTTAAGAGTTGTGGAATTATTTCACAACTTACTCCACCTGGAACACCACAACATAATGGTGTGTCTGAAAGGAGAAATCGTACCCTATTAGATATGGTTCGATCGATGATGGCTAGAAGCACTTTACCTCTATCATTTTGGGGCTATGCTTTACTTTCCGCTGTTCGCATATTGAATATGGCTCCAACCAAGAAAGTGGAGAAGACACCTTTTGAAGTATGGCATGGAAAGGCTCCATCGCTATCATTCTTAAGAGTTTGGGGTTGTGAAGCTTATGTAAAGCAATACACCCCAAACAAATTAGAAGTCCGATCCACTAAGTGTATCTTTATAGGTTATCCTAAAGATGATTTAGGATATTACTTTTACGATCCTAGTGAGCAAAATGTTATTATTGCTCGAAAGGGTAAGTTCTTGGAAACTAAGTTCCTTGAGGAAGGAACTAATAGTAGAACAGTGAAATTTGATGAGGATCAAGAATCACAAGATGATACACAATTGGTTGATACTAGCACTCAACAAGAGGTTGTTGAAAGTGATCAAGTGGTTGATCAAAACACACAAAACGTTCGCAGATCTGGTAGAGTTAGCAATCCACCTGAAAGATATGGATTTTTTGTAGAAGGTTGCTACGTGGTAGATTCGGATGAACCAACCACATACCGTGATGCAATGTCCAAGAATGATTGTGACAAATGGCTTGAAGCCATGAACGTTGAGATGCAATCCATGTATGACAACCAAGTTTGGGAATTGGTTGAACCACCACTCAACTCCAAAGCTGTTGGAAGTAAGTGGGTTTTCAAAAGGAAAACTGATATGCATGGAAACTTGGATACTTATAAAGCAAGACTTGTAGCTAAAGGTTTCACTCAAACTCAAGGGGTTGATTATGATGAAACTTTTTCGCCTGTGGCAATGCTAAAGTCTATTAGGATATTATTTGCCATAGCTGCATATTATGATTATGAAATTTGGCAAATGGATGTCAAGACCGCTTTCCTAAATGGATATCTTGAGGAAGATGTCTATATGGTTCAGCCTGAAGGTTTTGTCGATCCGAAACATCCTAATAAAGTATGCAAGTTAAAGAAATCAATCTATGGATTGAAACAAGCATCTAGAACTTGGAATCATCGTTTTGATGAAGAAATCAAAAGTTTTGGGTTCATCAAAAACGCTGATGAGGCTTGTGTGTATAAAAAGGCTAGTGGGAGTATAATCACCTTCTTAGTATTGTATGTCGATGACATTCTACTATTTGGAAATGACATTCCGACCATGGAAAGCGTTAAGGCTTGGCTTGGAAGTAGATTTTCCATCAAGGATCTTGGTGAAGCTGCCTATATTTTGGGAATAAAGATCTATAGGGATAGGTCAAGGCGCTTGATAGGTTTGAACCAAAGTACATACATTGATAAGATCTTGAAAAGGTTCAAGATGGAAAACTCCAAGAAAGGTTTTGTACCTATTCAAAGAGGGACTATATTGAGTTCAGCTCAATGTCCAAGCTCAAAGGGTGAGCAAGAAACTATGAAACAAATCCCATATGCTTCTGCTATAGGATCCATCATGTATGCGATGATATGTACTAGACCGGATGTGTCATGCTCTTTGAGCATGACAAGCAGATACCAACAAAATCCAGGAAATAGTCATTGGATGGCTGTTAAGAACATATTGAAATACCTTAGGAGAACTAAGGATATGTTTCTGATATATGGATCTGGTGAGGAGGAACTCGCTATAAAAGGTTACACGGATGCGAGCTTCCAAACTGATCGAGATGATTCTCGATCACAATCTGGGTATGTGTTCACTCTTAATGGAGGAGCTGTCTCTTGGAAGAGCTCAAAACAGGAAGTGGTAGCATTGTCCACTACAGAATCAGAATACATCGCCGCTTCATTGGCAGCTCAGGAAGCTGCATGGTTGAAGAAATTCATTACTGATCTAGGGGTGGTCTCTTCCATTCAAGACCCCCTAGAAATCTTTTGTGACAACGAGGGTGCGATTGCACAAATCAAGGAACCTCGTTCACACCAAAAGACAAGGCACATAGAGCGGAGATTCAACTACATAAGGGATGAAGTTGAAAAAGGAAAGATATGTATTCGCAAAGTTGGAACTGATCAAAATCTTGCGGATCCATTCACGAAGCTCCTAGAAAGACCGAAACATGAGCGTCATGCGAGTGGCTTAGGACTTCGATATTCTAGTAATTGGATTTGATCTATTTTGTATTAAAGTTTAAAAGACTTTTGTAATTTAACTCTTTTATATGATTATGGAATCTTGAGTTAAATTCTAATTTTGCATGTTTAATCCATGAATAAGTTATCTTATTCTAAAAGTCCGTAGTCAATCACATTTGTGGGAACAAATATGAAGCAAGACTATTATGAACTAGGATTGGTGGATATTCATAAGGAATGAATATGGAGCATAGGTTTGCTGCCAAAGTTCATAGATATTTGTGGGATACAAATATTGGACTGACCCGCTCTCAATATTACTACATGGAGTCGATTGACTTGATCATTAGTAATCTTGAGTAAAGGAGAATTTCATATTATCCTTAGACCTGAGATGTATACTGGGTCTTGATTTTCACCAAGTATTACACTTTGACTCTCCCCTTCGCTATTCGTAAAAGATGGTACATAAGGATGAGCTCAGGTGGAGTATAAAGTGATAGTGAGAGGCGTATACAGTCAAGAAGGAATTTGTTCCTCTTATGTGTTGAGAGTTTAGATGTCTAAGGCCTGATAAAGTTGAATTGTAAAGAGAATGATCACCTATGTCTCTTAGATCCAACATGACATCTAGTAACAAAGGGATATAATGATAGATTCACCTAAATCATATCAAGTAAGGGACTTGAAGGGATGATGTTATTGAATGGCACTTCGTCAAACACATTAGGGGTGGTGAACTGTTGTTAGGCAGTATTCACCACTTGCATTAATTTTCTATGTATCTCGTGCAAGTGGGAGATTGTTGAAATTAAGTATGCCCGAGACACATACTTATACTAATGTGGCTAACTGTGTTTGATCCAAGTCGGGTCATACCCAATAACAAGCTAGACAACACCAAATGTATTCTTTTAATGATTTGATCATTTAAACGAATACCGAACACTAAGTGTTTAGAGAATTGGTTTTCTAAACAAACACACTTGATAATTTAAATAAATTATCTGGATAATTTATTTATATAAATTAATTATTTAATTGGTTAAATAATTAATATAGCATGTATGTTTTATAAAATTAGTTTTATAAAATAAGAGATGGAGATGTTTTAAATGTTAAAACACAAAACAAAAAAAAAAAAAAAATAAATAATAATAATAAGCATAACCGGCCACCCATGTGGGTGGGGGTTTTGGTCCAATAAAAACTTAGTCTCCATGTGATGACAACTTTATACATCTCCAATAAGATTACATGCATTTGGGTCTTGACTTGGGCATTATTATTAAAGATTTTGAATCAAGAAATCCATCCATCTCTCTCTCAATATTCACGGCTCACTTGAGCAGAATTTTGAGAGCTTTGTGAGCTAGTTCAAGTGTTCAAAAAATCCTAGCAACTAGTTGGTGTTGTTGCTCAAAGCTTGGGGTATCACACTCTTGAGGTCTTCTTCTTTGGAGGCTTGCCATTCATCCACCATCATCTTCAACAACTTACTTGTTCTTCTAAAGGTAGAAGAAGGTACAATTTACATTTTGTGAGCATCTTGTTCTTGTAATTTTGATCCTTGTTCATTGGGTTTTAGATTTAACATAATGGTATGTTCATAACAAGTTATAAAATCTAAGCTTCCGTTGCGTTTTCTAGTTAAATATGGTTAACTTGAACTTTGATAATCTTGTATAAAACCCAACAATATCGACCTCTTAACAATTGTGAGAAATATTCAAGGGGGTTATGTGGCGTTTGCTGGGAATTCTGGGGGCATGATCATACAAGAGGGTGAAGTTTTAAATGGTCACATTATATTTGAAAAAGTCAATTACCGTGACAAGGTGGACCATAATTTATTGAGTGTGTCGCAAATCTGTGACAAGAAGTACACGACGGTATTTACTGATAAAAAGTGTCTGATTTTGAAACCGGGATATGTGATTCCCGAGGACATGGTTATCATGCGATCACCTCGACAAATGATATTTATGTCTTAAATATGAGTTCTGAAGTATCAACATCTATCGAAACATGTTTTGTCTCAAAAGCAACCGAGAAGGATTCTATTCTATGGCATCATAGAATGGGTCACATTCATGTTCGAAAGATGAATTATTTAATGGCGAATGACTTAGTTGAGGGTGTTTCTTTGAAGAACTTTAAGTTATCTAACCACTGTGTTGCGTGCAAGAATAGCAACCAGAAGAAAAAGTCACATCCATCTAAGTTATTGAATTCCATTGATACTCCTCTTGAACGACTTCATATGGATCTTTTTGGTCCCGTGAATCGTGCGAGTATCTCTAGAGATTAGTATTGTCTCGTAGTTACTGATGATTATTCAAGATTCTCATGGGCTCTATTTATGAGTTCAAAAGATCAAACACCTGTTCTGGTACAAAACATAATCACTATCGAATCACTATACAAACAAAAGGTGAGGAGAATTCGAAGTGACAATGGTACTGAATTTAAGAACACTGTATTGGATTTCTTTTGCGTTCAAAAGGGAATTCACTGAGAATATAATGCACCTTATGTACCCCAATAGAATGGTGATGCTGAAAGGAAGAATAGAACTCTGATTCAAGCCGCAAGAACTATGTTTGCTGATTCTAAGCTTCCCGTCCATTTCTAGAATGAGGCGGTGAATACAGCTTGTTATACGCTTAATCGGGTTCTAAATGTTAAATGACTCAAGAAGACAAGTTATGAGCTTTTAAACAATCGAAATCCTAACTTAAGTACTTGGAAACTTTTGGGTGCCCTTGTACGATGTTGAAGAAGGATGTGGGTAAGTTCGAAGAAAAAACCATTGAGGGATATTTCTTGGGTATGCTTCTCCAAAGAAACGGGTATTTAATCTCACTTCTGTTTGTGTTGAGGAATGGTATCATGTGTTCTGTCAAAAGTACACCACACCTCCTCAAGGGAAAGGTCCTGACTGGATGTTTGATTATGATTGCTTATTTAATTCATTTACTCCATCAACTGAAGAACTTAGATGAAGACCTGGTTCGAGCATACTTTGAAGATCATTTGGCCATTCCAAGATTTTCAAGTTCTAATGATGTTGAAGCTCCACCTGCTGCTCCAACTGAAGATCCATGTGATGCTTCTCCATATGCTTTTGATAATTTGTCTACTTCTTTTGATGACAATCAAGCTGATGATCTGGTTATTGAACTTGATAGTGATGTTTCATTTCCTGAACTTGGTGAACATTACACTAACTTATTTTAAAATGTTGTTGTTCCTGAGAATCCCAGTCTTCGGATTCATAATTATCATCCACAGGAAAACATCATTGGAGAACTTGATGTGGGCGTTCAAACACGTCATCAAGTTGCTTCGTCAAGTGAGAATAACGTATTATATGCTTATGTATATTTACATTCTTCTGGAATTGTAAATGTTGCTAAAATCACTTGCTTTGTATCTCAATTTGAGCCAACGACGCCTCGTATGGCACTTCAAGATCCTTCTTGGGTAGAATCTATGCAAGAAGAATTACAGCAATTTGCACGTTTGGGTGTTTGGGATTTAATCGACAAACCCGCTAGAGTCAAGAAAGCTATTCTGACTAAGTGGGTATTTGAATGTAGGAAAGACAATCGTGGAGTGATCATGAGGAACAAGGCATGATTAGTGGTGCAAGGTTTTCATCAGCAAGAGGGTATTGACTACACTGACGTATATGCTCCGGTTGCAAGATTGGAGTCTATTCGAATCTTTCTGGCGTATGCTGCTTATAAGTATATCAAGTTCAATCAAATGGATGTTAAAAGTGCTTTTCTCAATGGTGAACTACACGAGGAAGTGTTCGTTTTACAGCCTCCTGGTTTTGAAGATCCTGATTATTCGGACCGAGTTTACCGATTAAACAAGGCCCTGTATGGTCTACATCAAGCCCCGAGAGCTTGGTATGGCACGCTCGCCGACCATCTGACTGATGACGGATTCAAGAGAGTGACTGTCGATGCACTTTATTTTATAAAACTGTTGGTGATGATCTTCTCTTAGTTCAAATTTATGTCGACGACATTATTTTTGGATATACAAACAAAACTTTATGTAAGGAGTTCGAGAATTCAATGCAAACAAAGTTCGAGATGAGCTCGATGGGAGAGATGAAATTCTTTCCAGGGTTGCAAGTTCGCCAGTCTGCGAAAGGAATCTTTATTCACCAGACCAAATATGTGAACGATGTCTTGAGCCGATTCAAGATATCTGTAGGAAAAATCCTTTCAACTCCTCTCCCCGTGGGTCAAAATTTATCACCGGATGAATTAGAGGATACCGTTGATCCTACCCTCTATCGTTCTATGATCAGATCTTTGATGTATCTAACGGCTTCTCGCCCCGACATTATGTTTGCTTTTTTTCTTTGTGCTAGGTTTCAAGCATGTCCACGAGTGACTCACCTAGCTGCGGTCAAGCGAATTCTTCAGTATCTGAGGGGAAATCCAGAAATCAGGTTATGGTACCCCAAGGACGATAACTTTGAGCTTACTGCCTCTTCAGACTCGGACTACGGAGGTTGCAAGATCAACTTCAAATCAACTACGACAGAGTGTCAATTCTTAGGAAACCGGCTTGTTTCCTGGCAGTGTAAGAAGCAGACGACGGTCTCTACTTCAACCGCTGAGGTAGAATATGTTGCAGCCTCGAGTTTTTGTTCCCAGGTTTTATGGATTCAACAACATCTGCGCGACTACGGTTTGAAGTTTCTTACTACTCCTACTTTGATTGATAACTCTGCCGCCATAAGTATCACAAAGAATCCCGTAAAACATTCTAAAACAAAGCATATCGAAATTCGATATCATTTCATATGGGATTGCTTTGAAAAGAAATTAATCGACCTTGAGAAAGTACATATTGATTCTCAGAAAGCCGATCTATTTACCAAAGCCTTCGACAAAACTTGATTTCATTTTCTGCTTGGTTTAAATGGATTGAAGACCTTTGCTGATATCCTGAAACTAGGATAACTATCTTTCTTTTCCGTTTATTTTTACTTTTAAAATTTTATTTTGATTTTGGGTTTTAGGGGTGAAAATTTAAAAATCCAAAAATACTTTGCTTTTCGTATGTATAGATAAAATCCAAAAACATTTAAAAATTTCAAAAAAAATCAAAAACATTGAAAAATTAGAAAAATCAAAAATATTGTGTTTTTCTTGTCTTTATTTTAAATATTTTGAAAAATCCAAAAACATTATAAAACTTTGAAAAATACAAAAAGATTGTGTTTTCAGTTTGTATAGAAAAATTCGAAAATCCAAAAAGATTGTGAAATTTTTATGTTTATAAGAAAATAGAAAAAGACAAAAAGATTGTGTTTTTAAGTATGTATTATAAAAAACCAAAAAGATTTTTGCATAGTTCGCTGAATTATATGTCAATTACTCATATTTTAAGGACATTGTACTTGTATACATTTGGCCCTGCGATTTACTCGTAATTGTTCGGGATAGTCATTCACCTGATAATGGAAAGTAGTTGGGGCGTTTGTTATGCGTTTTAGTTTATTTTATTGCTGAAAATTATGTCGGTTATTTAAGTTTGTGAAGCATGCTTGCATGTTTTGGTCCTATTATTCACTTATGAATTGATAGGTTAGCCATTTATTTATAGACTTAATGTAACTTAGGCGATTAAATTTATTTTGTTTTATGCTCAAAATTTTTGAGTTTTTGAAGCAAAAGGAGAAAATGATAGTACATTGATTATTTTGACCCCAAGTCCAGCAAGAAATAAGCTTAAAAGACTGAGTGCTTAATTACATTGGTGCATTGGTAGGTCTTAAACAAATTGTCAGAGTAAAGTAGGTGATATAAACATAAAGAAATGGCAAATTGAAAGAGGTGTTAGTCTCTAGCAAATATCTCGGTGAGGATGGCAGAAATGTAATAACATGTCATACTCAAGCCTTATACTTGCTTGATCATCCAAAAATAAAATAAAGCAAATAACAAACGTTGAGGTTCTGGATATTGTGAGTCTTTATGAGGCTTAATCATCTGGGTATTCATATGCATGAATATTTCACTCGCTTTTAGAGCAAACCCAAGGTCATTAAACTTGATCACTGCTGTACCTCGTACAATTTGAATTACTGACTTGATCAAAATCCGCTGTTAGTCATACATTTTTTCCTGCCTTGCGCGCGTCTCAATACCATTAAGAAACGGACCCCAGGGGATACACTTGTAAGCCGACAGATGGACTCGTGCATTGTAACGATTCCGGCAAATCCAGGTATACCCTAGCCGGTATATACTATTTACGTGTCATTTAAATATTGATTATATGAGTTATAGTACGTATATACGAGTATATATGATTCATAGTACGAATCATACTCGATTATATAGTGAATCGTATTGGAATTACAATTAACCAATGAACGATTAGTGAAACCCGAACGAATCGGGAATTACATTATAGACGAAGTATATAATGTTTAGTGATATTTACGAAGTATTAATGCTTCGGGATAAGTAAATTATAGCACAGAAAAATGATTTCGATTTATTAGTACGTCGGTACGATAAACGGAACCTTTAACATCAAACCAAGCAAGAGACGATCGATCAAGCCGAAAAAGATGCGTAATTACTAATAATATGATGTTTTAATGTCATGGGTTAAGTTTTTAAAGTTTTTAAATCAGTTTTATGTAAATTTTATTTTAACCCGAAAAACGACCATTTTAGGCTCGTTTTAAGCCGAATTACGAGTTTAAACGAGAAACGAACTGAACCAGACTATCCACAACATTATCCGGATTGTGTAATCCAAATGTGTGGCCATGGTTTGAGATGTGGGCCCCCCCACATCAACAATAGAGCCGGCCCCTTATACACACACAACACACACTTCTTTTTCTTTTTCTAACACCAAAAACTCACAAAACTCTCTCAAACCTTCAAGTGTGCATCCAACTCCACCATTTTTAACCAAGAATTGAAGGTATAAACATGTTTTTAATACTTGAATCTTGTTTCTAACTCCATGATCTTGAGAAAAGGAGGTTTCAAATGTAAAAATGGGTGAAAACCCGAGTTGGAACCGATTCTCGCATGATCAAGTGATGTATACAAGTTATACAAAGGATCTTGATCCAAGTGATGAGTTAAAAGTGTTTAGAACGAAATTTTACGGTTGAAATCTTGTCAAATGAGTTTTCCATGTGAAAGACGGGTGAAAGCCCGAGATGAAACCGACTCCATGATCAAGAGATGTATACATGTTATACAAGGGATCTTGGTCCAAGAAATGAGTAAAAAGAGTCGAGAACGGATTTTTACGGTTAAAACCTTTGTTTTTACATAAAAACCGACACTATGAAAGAAATGGTTTGATTGTTGGTATAGTTTGCTTGGTATAGTGTTATTGTGCTTGTAAGTGTTGTATCTAGTGGCTAGCAAAGGCTAGAAACCCGGATCTTTGCGATCTAACGCTAGAAAACACAAGATAGTTCGGTTTTCGTGTGAATTAGTGATTTTGGACAGATTGTAGTATGCTTAGAGTCGGGTCACGAAATTTCACAGAGATGATCTACACATGAAAATATGAGATCTGTGAATTTTTGGTAATTTTTGGATAAAAGATGAATATTTGGTGAATTTAATGCTCGGTTTTGGCCAAAAATGGTGAAAAATAGCTAAACTTGATGAAAAATTCTGGAAAATTTAAGATAAGCTTTTTATAACATATAAAAGTCACACACAAAATTTGAGCTCAGTTGGAAAAGTCTAAAGGGGCTTTTCGGTAAAACGAGTTCTAGGGCTTTGTAGCTCGGTTTTTGTGAAAATGGCTTGAAATATGAGTTTTGGGTTCTGGAAAAATTCCAGGGAGTCATGAGAATGGCAAGGATCATCCCGGAAAAATTTGGGATTTTTCTAAAGTCTTTTGGTATTTTTGACATATTTAGTGTTTTAATAAGGTTTAAAAATAGATAAATAAAGGTAAATATAAGAAAATAAATCTGGAAAATTTTTATAAAGTTTCTTACTGTCAAAAT
Organism: Bidens hawaiensis; assembly: GCF_021521415.1. Taxonomy (NCBI): domain Eukaryota; kingdom Viridiplantae; phylum Streptophyta; class Magnoliopsida; order Asterales; family Asteraceae; genus Bidens; species Bidens hawaiensis. The sequence goes on along the minus strand of NW_027492429.1, from coordinate 511,416 downwards.
AAGTGTTGTGCAAAATTTCAAGACCCGAGACTAAACGGGTAATTATTTGTGCTAAAAAGAACATAAAAACAAATTTCTAAAGCTTAAAACGTGTAAACCGGCAAAACTCGCATAAGCGAGCTGACTGGTATATAAAAACCTAAAAATTGACCATTTTCATAAAACTAAGTAAATTAAGTAAAAATAAATCATCCGAAAATAATTCGGATGATTTGGGTAATTTTAACCGATTTTACTGTTTCCGGCACCTAAATGACGGAAACGGCCCCCCGGCCAAACGGGGTGTCCAAACCGAGCTCTAATTTCATCACTTTAACTAAATTAACAGTCAAACACCATTTTTGGGTCGGGTGTGACCAAACTCATTTTTGAAACTAAAGACGGATAACCGTGCTAGGCACGCAAATCAAGGAAATCATAAAAATGATAATCTTGACCGTCAGACTCTAAGCAATGCACAATCTGAGTCCTTAGAAGTGTCACGGGGTTAACATTGTCCCCGGATCGAGTACAGTACTGGGTTAACAATGTCCCCAGACGTACCGATTGACATAGATTTAATTTACGGGAATTATATAGTAACGACTAGATATTATATTACAGATCCAGGCACGTAGCTGTTCATTGTATTACCCACCGACTCACAAAAAGGTGAGTTTTCATGAGCCCCTTTTACTGAACTGTTTCTAAATATATTTTCCCGGGGCGGAAAACATGTCTTTATTAAAGTATTTAAGTACATACCGATCGTATGGAAATACTTGTATATTTATATATATATGGTTTGATGCACAGAATATATAAATTGTTTATCATGTGTAATTGTTCTGGGGTAACGTAGTTCCCAGGGGTTATTATTGTTCTGGGGTAACATAGTTCCCAGGGGTTATTATTGTTCTGGGGTAACATAGTTCCCAGAGATTATTATTGTTCTGGGGTAACATAGTTCCCAGAGGTTATTATTGTTCTGGGGTAACATAGTTCCCAGAAGATTAATGGAAATGTTCTGGGGTAACATAGTTCCCAGCATGATTATATTGCTATTAAATGAATATTAAAATGATTTGTCAGTGTTTATTTAAATTAGTGAAACTCACCAACTATTCGTAGTTGACCCGTTTTCTTTACATGTTTTCTAGGTATGCCCAAGTTGGAATGATTGATATGTGCTTAACTATCTGTGCTAGCTGTTGTAAGCTTGCTGCTCTATATTTTGTAATGAATATATTAATGTCTTATCGGTAAAACATGTGTGTAACACCTAGACAGTAACGAAACTCGCAACAATGTAATATGTTATAAATTAATGTAGTGGTATTTTCTTTATAAGCATGCTGTTGATATCAGATGTGTCTGTTGCATCCCGTGTACGTTTCCGCTGCGGTTACGGGGTGTTACATGCATACTCACTCACAGTAAAGGAAATTCAATGCATTGCTCATAAATCTTTATAAAAATTCAAATTTTGATCAGCAATATAATGGTTTAAGTCAAGTTGGGGTGATATGGTAAAAATCAAATTAAGCTTGAACCAAGATTAGAGGCTGATAGTTTCTGATATTCTGTGCTTTAATTGAACCGTTAATCATATCACAAAAACACTTGAAGGTTTGTTTTAGATTTAGGTGGACAACAATACCAATGATCGACTTAACGCCAGTCACAATATCGCTGAAATATAAAACTGTGATGGAAGGGAAATCTAGTCAATATGATTCTCTGCTCAAACTTGCCGAAAATCCAAAAAAAATATGTACTGCCTTTGAAAAATTCATACAAAAACAAAAAAATATTTTCCTGTTTTACATGTTAATTTTCGGATATTTTTCTAGTAAACATTTTTTCATTAACAAAATTTTCAAAATACCAAAAAGATTTTGCATTTTCACTTTAAATATTATTTATTTTATTTAAGTTAAGTGTTTTAAACGTGAAACACGTTAAGGTATTTGATCACCGAGATGTGGGTTCTCGGTGATTCATTTAAGTTATTTGGCTTAATTTAATTAATATTTGATTTATTTTATTTATTTAATTTAAAATTACATAATGTAATTCATTACATCTGATTCGTTAAATTATAACGAATTAAGGCCATTGATAGCGAATTGAGCTCCAATTCGTTAACCTTATTTCACTTCTGCCACTCTGTAACGAATGGCTTCTAATTCCTGAAGAGTTTAATGAATCACTTTGTAATTCGTTATGCCACGTGTTAAGTTAAATTAACGAATCACCTGATTCGTTATTTCAAAATTCAAACGAATCAGATGATTCGTTACATTGAAAAACGCGTCATGTCAGACTATATAGGGTTTTGTGAAGATGATTCGTCACACTGTTCATCTTTCATCTTCCCACTTACCCTGTTACTCTGATCAAATTTCTTAGAATTTTTGACCTTCGAATTTCGGTGTTTGTTTATATATTTTTGATCCTAAGGTATATACGATCATACGTTCATGATTTACGTCAAATGTTATCCGGATTTGATGGGTTAATTATGTGATTAAGTTACCAGGTTTAAGAGGTTTTCGTAAACCTTAATCTAACCAGTTTACTACATGTTTTGGAACATCATATTGATGTCATTGTAATCGTAATACGATTCCGAGATCCATAGTGATCATTGGTTTGGCTTTGTATTGCTGATTATCTTTGTATCAATTTCCGATTGTTATTTTGACTTTCATTGTTCTTGGTAATTTTGACCTTGACCAAATAAGTCAAAGATTAAGCAAAATTGGCCATTCGTTATGCTTAACGGATTGGAACTTATTCATGTTCAATTCGTTACGCAAATCACACGAATTAGGATAACGACTCAGTATTTATAACGAATCAGATTTGCATTCGTTATTTATAACAAATTAGATGTTAATTCGTTAACTTTTAATAGTAATTCGTTAGTCCTTATTCGTTAACCGTTTACTTGATAGCGAAGTAGTTGATTTGTTATAACGAATTGCCATTCGTTATAACGTAACGAATTGCCATTCGTTATAACGAATCAGATTTTTTTAACGAATGACATTTTATTTATTATAAATTAATAGTTTTATAAATTGATTAATTTTAAAATTTTAATTATATATAAATTTTATGAGTTTTATTATTATTAATTATCACTAATTCTCGGTTTATTTTCATAGTAAAATGGCCGATAATATGGAACAAGATCCTCCCATTGTTGATCCTCAGCATCAACAACAACAACAAGATCAACAGATGCCGTTACTTCCATATGATAAAAGGCAAAATGGCTGTGCCTTTGTCGATACAAATTTTCCTGATGAGGACGTCTTTGGAGCTATGTTAACATTTATCCGTCGTTCGCGTATCCACTATGCCGTAACTGCCAACCCTGATGTTCGGTTCAGTATTGTTCGACAATTCTGGAATACTGCTCGATATGTGGAGACAGAAGACCACATTTCTGCTGAAGTTAATGGTAGATCTGTTGTTGTTTCTGTTGAGAACATTCGAAGGGTGTTAGGGTTTGATGACACTATTGATGACCCGAGCGAGTACTACAAAGAGCTGATAAAAGGGTTGTTCAGACGTTTATTTTAATCGGGTAACCTTGATGACTCCATGTATAACAAGGCATACTTGTGTCCCCAATACAAGTATTTACTTCATGTTCTTATACACGACCTTGGTGGGCGCAAAGGAGAGTTTGACGAATGCCGTATCATGCTCCAATCAGCATTCGTTGTGTTAGTGTTGAATAAGCCTTACAATTTCTCGGAAATGATCTTTGATCATCACAAAGAAAATTGTGTTCTTCGGAAACGACGAGTAAAGTTCTTGATGTATCCTCGTTTCATCCAACTGTTTGTTTAAGATGCAATCAGAGATTTGGTGATCGATCCAACAGTTTTTAATGATAAACTTATCTTGGATCACATGAAGGCAGACACTTTGCGGAGAATGAAGCAGTACTGTCAAGATCCTCCTCCTAGATTCAAAAGATTGGTTGGTCATATGGTGAATCCCGATTTTGTATGTCCTGACAATGATCGCTGGATCCACGATGATTCGGATTCCGAGCGTGAAGAAGGAGAAGGTGGGAACGAGGGTGATGATGGTATTGATCATGGTGGTAATGGTGGTGATGGTGGTTATGATGGTGGTAATGCTGGTGCTGGTAATGTTCCTGTTTTACAACCTGCTGAGGTTGAAGCAGCTTTAGCTGGTGCTATAGCTTCTCATCACAAAAGGAAAGGGAAGGAATTGGTGAAAGAAGGATCGTCTAAGCGTCGAGTGTCGGCTGGTGCTGGCATCTCATTTGGAGTTCAACCTCTAAGGCCTTCTATTCCTCAACGTCCGGCTGTGCCGCTTACTACTAGCACCCCAGAACTTACATTGACGACCACGCTTACTTCGGATCCTAGTCTTGGTATGATTCCTCAATCGATCTTTTCAACTATACCAAGGCCTACGACTGCTACATCGGTGGTTTCTCCAACACCAATGACGGTGCCTCCACAGGATATTTCATTTATGAGGCTCAATCGTCCTCAAGGTCTAATTCAACCTGTTCCTCTTTCGTTTAATGCAATGTCTCAGGATTAGCAGACGAATATGCTTTTGAGCTTACTCCATATTTATGAAAATAAAATGTTTGCTGATCGCCTGAGTCAAGAACGCCTCATGGAGAACCAGAAAAATCTGTTAAGTTATGTATCCTTCTGCCAAAAGGAGACAAAGGCCCTCCGTGAGATTTTTGAGTCTCAGGGGGTGAAAATAAAACAGCAGGAAGATCTTATCTTGCAGCTTACGTGCAAAGATGATGAACTTAAGAAACTCAAGAATGATGAAGAAGATCCAAATGCTTCGGCTACTGGAGGAAGTGAGCCTAAACAAACTCACGGCTCGGCTTCTGGTGTTGCTACGAGTGCAGCTGGTGATTCGGAAAAACAGATCATCGCTCACCATGATTATATAGCTGCTACACCCATTGAGATGATCAAGGCCGATACTGTCATTTTTGTTGATGATAAAGGGGTGGTTAGAAGCATAGTGAATGCAGATGAGATTGCTGTGGGACAGTTCGTTGAAAGGTCCCTAACACGAGAGCAGATTTCGATCTTGCTTGGTTTGAATGATAACGAGTTAAGCGTGTTAGAGGCTGAGGAGGACGTAGAGGTTGTGAACGATGATGAGATCTTAAATGATCCACCTGTTGAGATGAATATGCCGTTTGTTTATGAGGTTGAGGAAGTAGAGATCGAGGACATGACTGCTGAGGAATACCCTGATCAATTTCAACACACCAATGTTGATCAGGGTGCTCCAATATTTATTGAAGAAACGATCAAAGCAGCAGAAGATCATTTGGAGAAGACTTCCAAAGGAAAGTCTTCTCCCTTGATACGAGATTTGATTCGAATCCAGATCCTTCTGTTGCTGACATTCAGAGTTGGTTTGCTCATCGGTACAAGAATTATCGTAAGATTATTAAGGCGTTCCGAGATGTAGATCAAGAATAGAAATTTGAAGCTGCTGCTCGAGCTCAAGCAAATCAAATGACCTCCTTCAAGGCTGTCTCTAAAGTCCAAGGTGATATTATCTCATGGTTGTTTGATTCTGAATTAAATGTATGTATTATCAAATGGGAGAAGGGCGTTCAGTATTATGAGAAGATTACTAACGCTACCAAGATGGGATGTACGGACCTTGGCGTACCGTCCTTTTATAAACCGTGGGGGAGTTAAACATGCAGATTGGTTTCACAAACATCTGCTGTTTGAGGTCAATCATGGGTTTAAGTTCTTTAAACCACAGGTCCCTAAACGTAAGCGTATCGATGAAATCGATCCAAGGACAGGTTGGAGAAAGTTGATTCTTAAGGTAAAGAGGCCAAATACCATGAAGCGTGTGCCGGTGAAGACTTTGAACCAACACATTGTATTTATCTTTTAGCCGCTCGTACTACGATAACCGAACTGGTGAGGCCATTATTGTGTTGGGTAAAGGATTAAAGACCGAGCTGATAAAGATCATTGATCCGATGTGGCTTGTGAATTTAACGGAGACCGACAATGACGTGCTATTTAAGGATAAGATATTGATTGAGCGTCGTGAAGACTATGACCGAGCAATGCAGTTTCAACGTGTTGTTCGTGCGTGTCATGAGTATGGTATTCACAGCTGCAGAGATTGGAAGACAAGACGTTTCAAGTAATTTAAAGACAAAGAGCTCAAGACGAGGGGGTGTCTGTTAGTACACGGTTTTGCGTCTCGAGTCTTTGTAATTATTGTTCATGTATTTATCTTTTATTTAATGTTATAATTATTAAGATATTAATGTAGTTCGTTAAAGTAGTCATCTAGTTCGTTAAGGATGTTTAACGAACTAGACTTAAGTTATGTTCCCTCCTGATTCGTTAAAGATGTTTAACGAATCAGGGGTGGTTCGTTAAGTTATTTCGTTAAAAGTATTGTAACGAAGTCGGTGTCTAGTTCCTTATGGAATGTTAACGAACTAGACCCGTCTTCTATAAATAGTGGTGTCTTCCACTTTTAATTTAAGTTTTGAGATTTAATATTGACAAAACTCTGTCCGGATCCACTCTTAAGCTTCCTTAACGTATTCAATCTTAAAATTATACATACACATATACATATACAACTAATACTAATAGTAATACATAACATATATATCGATTATGAGCATCATGAACTAGATCCGTATAATTGGTTAAGTTTATCCTAGATCTGAGATCTGATTTAGGACTTCACAATAACCCAATTGCAGACATCCAAACCATTAATGGTGGGTATGTGTCCTTTGCGGGAGGAGAGAAATGAAAGAATACTCAAAAGGGTACTGTAAGTAATGATGTGCTCAAGTTTGACAATGTGAACTATGTCCCTGAGTTGAAACACAATCTGCTAACTGTATCTCAGATTTGTGACAAAGGTTTTTAAACACATTTTACAAACAATGAATGCCTCAGTTTGAAACCAGGCATTGTCATACTAGAAGACTGGGTACTTGTTCGATCACAAAGAAAATATTATGCATGCGTTATCGACATGAACAAAATTTTCCTGAACAACTTACTTGTTTATTTTCAAAAATTTCGGAACAAAATGGCATGCTCTAGAATCATCGCCTGTCCATGCAAATGTCAAAAACTTGAATCGTCTTGCTAAAAACAACAATGTTCGTGGCTTGCCAACTAAAGATTTTATAATCTTTGAAAATGTGTGGCGTGCGTTCAAGGAAAACCTAACTGTAAATCTCACAAGCCTAATATTGTCAACTCTATTGATTCGTTACTTCAATTGCTTCATATGGATCTCTTTGGTCATGTCAGTGTGCTCAGTATTTCTCGTATTTCTTATTGCTTAGTTATTATAGATGATTACTCACTTTTTACTTGGGTTTTCTTTTTGGCTATGATCTGGGTTAAATTATACATGTTTTATTTTAATATTTCCTACACTTTAATTGTGTACTAGTTGGTTTCTAATAAATATTACTCTTATGGTTCAAATTTATATTTTAAAGAATTTCAAGAGACAATGAGCTAAAACAAAGTATTGAAGTTAAATTTTCAATAAGTGGATATCATCATTACTATTATTATCTATGTTTTTCATAATTTAAAGAATAGTATCCCATTAGTTTTAATCATGGTTAAACATATTTATTTGATCTTGATTTATATTTATGAATAAAGATAATAACTAAACAATTATTTGGTCATGATATCAACTCATTTGATACTGAGATTAAAAGGCTGAGGGGGTGTTTAGGATTCTTTATTTTCATCAACTTATAACTTATAAACTTTTTGAAGAGTTAATAAGTGTAAAAGGTGTTTGGCAAACCATAAGACCTTATGAATTTCAATTTATGGAGAAGGCAAAATAAAGGGGTTTTGAAAAGTTAGGAATATGTAACTTATTAAGTTAATGAGTTTGATTTACCTATTACACCCCTCTAACCCTCAAAACCTATTACATCCCTTTTAAAAAAGAGTGTCCTTTTTAGTCATTTTGGTTTTCCCCAACACATAAGCTAAACCAAACATTTTTCTAAAAACTTCTTTTAAAGAATTCATAAGTTAATAAGTCCTTTTAACAAAAAGTCCCTTTTCACTTAAGTAAACAATCCTAAACACACCCTTAATATATTTTATGTTAATTGGCCTAGCACAAAGAATTAAAGCCGATGGAAAAAGTTGTAGTGGATGGGCCTTTTATCAGCTTTGTGGAGGGATGCAATTCAACAAGAAAGAATAAATAAATAAATAAAATAAATAAATAAACCCTTGTAACATCCAGTTTTCTAGTTTCGGTTAATAAACGAAACTATGAGTTATTATGAGTCGGGCTAGTGTTGGGTTAAATGGATATGGGTTATGGACTTGGGTTATGAAGGGAGGAAAGACCATGGGCCTAAGCCCATGATCCATAATTATATAAACATTGATTACCAAGTAATGCTCATTTTACACACATTCCATACACCTCCAAAACACACACTTAGCTCTCTCTCATATTTCTCTCTCTCTCTCTAGCCGAAATCACCAAGGAAAACCGATCCCGATCCAAGGTAATGATAATATGCTATTGTATGAGCTTAAACCCGTTAGATATAGTCACGAAACGACGAGCCGACACCGTTAAACCGTTAACGTCACGAGATCCGGGTGGAATCGGGTATAAACCGAACCTAAGATGAGCTTAGGGATCACCCTAGCTCAGATCTGGATCGAACGGGACGAAAACGGTGAAAAACGAGTTAAAACTCGTTTTTCTGGTGAATCCGCGGTTTTCCGGCGACAACGCCAGAAAGGCGGCGCCGGAAAAGGTTATACGAGGTAAGAGATATCAGAGAATGCTCTGAGATTCTCTGACCTAACCCTAATTCGCTAACGGGAAGTAAACGAATTAGAGGTAATTCGTTAACGGGGAGTTAACGAATTAGAAGCATTTCGTCAAGCGGTTCGTTAAGGATAAGTTAACGAACTAGCTCTCAATTCGTGTTGACCATTCGTTAAAAGAAATAATGAATTAGAAGATTTCAATTCGCTACATGGACTGGTTCGCTATATGGACTGATTTGTCAAGGTCCAGTTCGTTATAAGGTCCAATTCGTTTAAATAACTAGTTCGTTAAAGGGTTCAATTCGTTACGATAACCAGTTTGCTAAGATAAGCCAATTCGTTAGAAAGCCAAGTAACGAACTAAGTTTAACATAAATGACAGAACAGTCCCTGGACTTAGAAAAGAATGAGATAATTACACAATAACCCTTGGACTTTCATAATATATGAAAGATACCTTTAACGGTTAGCGAGTAACGATTAACTAATCAGTAATGGTCCAATGAAGTAAAACCGACTTAGATACGTGAGATTAATTAGGTATATGATAAGAAGAGCTAGAGACATATTTAATACATGTATGGTTATACAGTTAGTCATGCTCAGCTCAGGAAAGGATTGACTATAACCGGTGAACGTAATCGCGTTCAGGTGAGTTTCTAGCCCCACTTCTTTGATATGTTTTCGGGGCTGTGTGCATACTCGATGTGATAGTTAATACACTTACCTTAAATGGCAAGTGTATGCCTTATATGAATTATGTATGATGAATGCTTGACGGTGCATGAACGATCTTCGGATATTGCATGGACCATCAGGTGGTAGCTAAAGATGTGAATGATATATATGGTGTATGAATGATGTATGTATGAAGCATGTATGATGTATGAATGATATATGTATGGTACGTAAATAGTACGTGAATGATCTTCGAATATTGCACGAGTTATTAAGGCAAGTATGTGAAGGACTGTACGTTACAGTAGTAAAATATAAAGGGACCAGACCCTAATAATATCTGTGAGGATATGGACCAGACCCTAATAATATCTGTGTGGATAGGGACCAGACCCTTATAATATCTGTGATGGTAGGGACCAGACCCTAATAATATCCGTGATGTTGGGGACCAGACCCTTATAATATATGTGAGGTTATAGGGCGGAAGACTCTTTATATAGTATGGATATTTATGCAAGTAAAATAAAGTATGAATAATGTAAAAACCTTCGGGCATGTGTGCAAGTATGTGAACATATTGTATGTCGTATGATTAACTAGAAGTCACTCAGCGTAGCTGGCTTTTAGTATGCACGCAGGTGAGTAGATTGAGGCAAATTGCATAAGGGGAAGCACATGGCATGATCTTGAAGAAGCTGACATCTCAAGAAATGTTATGTTATTTTAAAGACAATATTTTATGATTAAATGTTTTGAATGCCCGTTAAGATAAGAATGGATGGTTGTGTAATATAATGGTTCAAATGTATTAATATTCCGCGAATGTTTTTATTAACTCTGATTTTATTAACCGTGTTTATGAGTAAATCCAACGTCTAATGTAGAGCACCGGATACGGGGCCTTACAAGTTGGTATCAGAGCAAATTTCGAGAGATTTAAGCATCCTACATACTTAGACTCGAACCGAGAATGGGATAAAAGTAAAAAAAGAAAGAAGATGCCAGTACGAGAATGCCATGTGTCACTCAAGCAAGCTAAGTAAAGGTAAAGTATGTGATTAAGTTCACATGTAAAGTAGAATAATGAATGAATTTTTGCATGATTGCTAAATAAAGAATGTATGAATGCTAGCTTAATTGCTAGGGATATGAGTATGTGATGATATGTACGGTTTGATTGTTTAACTGTTAGAAGTAGAACTAGCACAAGTGGACTCACAAAGGGAAGTGTACAAGACACGGAGAGTAACGTGATCAGCTAATCACAACTGGCCACTATTATTACCTGTTAGCCTTACTATCCTTGTACTAAATGGTTCCTTAAGTGGTGATGTTTGTGTTTCCTTATAGAATACGAATGGTTGGAGCTAAGAAAGTTGCTGGAAGAGGAGGACGTACGAGACGTCATGGTAGGCCACGCGTTGTCCAAGAACCGTTAGTAGAAGCAGCTACTAACGCTGAGGGAGAAGGAAGTGCAGCCAGTGGAAATCCGAGTAACAACGAAGGGTATCAACTTGACCCTGCTGTTCAAGCTGTCATTGCTCAGGCGGTAGCAGCTGCTGCGAAGAACTGGAATCCTGAAAAGTCTGCGGAAAAGAGTAAGAAGGATGATGAGGAGGAAAAGGAGGGATCAAGTGTGGTTAAGTCGGTGAAGGTCGATGACAGGAGAGAGGCTGAGGTGGGTGCAACTACAAGTCATTTAAAGGTTGTGACCCGCCGAAGCTGACTGGATTGGGAGACGCAATCGCTACTCTCCAATGGATAACCGCGATGGACAAGATTATCCCAATTAGCGAGTGCCGTCCCGACCAAGCTGTGGGTTACGCTACTCAGTCATTCGGTGAAGAAGCAATGTACTGGTGGGAGTCGGTTGAGCAGAGGAAGAGTCGAGAAGAGATCAAGGCTTTGAGATGGGATGATATGAAGGAGTTAGTGATGAAGCGATTATGTGCGGATGCTGAGGGTGAAAGGGTTGAGATGAAATTTCTGAGTCTGAAAGTGGGTAAGATGACGCACCACGAATACCTCACTGAATTCAACCGTCTGTCAAGGTTGGTGCCAGACATGGTGGACACTAAGACCAAGCGGATCAAGTGTTACCTTAAAGGACTTCCGCAAAATGTTCGCGTCTTGGTCAAGGCTGGTAAAACAGGTACTTTTGATTCTGCTATAGGGCTCCTAGAAACGGTCTACGAGGACTTATCGACGGATGAGGTGGTATTGGAAGAGAAGAAGGATAAGAAGTGGGTCGCTCCTTCTAAACGACCTGGTACTTAGTTGTGGAACCAAAAGAACAAGCAACCGAGAGTTTGGAAGAAGAGATCGTGTAAGACCCGTGGAAAGATGCACGATGGTGAGTGTAAGTGGAGTAGGAGTTATGATGTTTGTAACAAATGTGGAAATGCTCATGGCGGGGAATGCAGGATGGGGTCGAATGCATGCTATAAGTGCGGGAAGGTAGGGCACTATGCCAATGAGTGCACTGCAAAGCCAACATGTTACAAGTATGGCAAGACAGGCTATATGGCAAGGGAGTGCACCGATGGTGAGGCTGGAGGTAGTGGGAAGAAAGATGCTGATCAAGCAAGGCCGAGGATTAGAGCCTACATGCTGACCCAAGAACAAGCTAGGCAGATTCCTGATGCTGCGACTGGTACGTTCTTAGTAAACGGTACTTCAGCTTCAGTATTATTTGATTCGGGTGCGAATAGAAGTTTTGTAGCTACGACATTTAGTAAACTAGCTAAAATGAAATGTTTCCGAGTGTCTGAAACCTTCATAGTAGAAACCGCTAGTGACACCTCGGTGAAAGTAACGAAAATGGTTCAGGATTGTAAGATAGAATTAGAGGGGAACGAGTTCCCTATTACGTTGTACGTTATGACCTTAGGAGGGTTCGATGTAGCTTTGGGAATGGATTGGTTATCTAATTATGAAGCTCAGATAGTATGTAAGAGTAGGATAATAAAGCTAAAGTCCTTGGATGGCAGTGCGGTGACGGTTTATGGTGATAAAGAAAGTTCAGGGCTTAACGTCATTTCGATGATAAAAGCTGAAAGGTTATTAAGACGACGGTGTGGTGCCTACCTGGCGTATGCTGTCAACGCTACGGCCGAGACGAAAGAAATGAAAGATGTTCCTATTGTATTCGACTACCCACAAGTATTCCCTGAGGATCTTCCGGGGTTGCCACTGGAGCATGAGATAGAGTTCCAGATAGATTTAATACCAGGAGCCCAGCCCGTTGCGAAAGCACCTTACCGTCTAGCGCCTTCCGAGATGAAAGAATTGATGTCCCAACTGCAAGAACTCCTCGACAAGGGTTTTATTCGACCAAGTGTTTCCCCTTGGGGCGCGCCAGTGTTGTTTGTGAAGAAGGATGGAAGTATGAGAATGTGCATAGACTATCGCGAGTTGAACAAGCTTACGGTAAAGAATAGATATCCTTTGCCAAGGATTGATGATTTGTTCGACCAATTGCAAGGTTCAAGTTGGTTCTCATGAACAGATCTCAGATCAGGCTATCATCAACTGAAGGTGAAAGAGGCAAACATCCCTAAAACAGCGTTTCGGACGCGGTATGGACACTACGAGTTCCTCGTGATGTCATTCGGCCTAACAAATGCTCCTGCAGCATTTATGGATATGATGAATAGGGTGTGTTGGCCGATGTTGGATAAGTCAGTTATCGTCTCGATGATATATTGATTTATTCAAAAAGCGAGTCTGATCATGCCGAGCATCTTAGAGAAGTATTGGAGGCTCTAAAGAAAGAGAAGTTGTATGCTAAGTTTTCGAAATGCGCGTTCTGGTTACGAGAAGTGCAATTTATAGGTCACGTGATTAATCCTGAAGGGATTTCAGTGGACCCAACTAAGATTGAGGCAATAACAAATTGGAAAACTCCACAAAATCCGAGGCTACTATAGGAGATTCATCGAAGGTTTCTCCAAGATAGTCGCACCGTTGACCGGTATGACCTGAAAGTCGATAGTATTCAGTTGGGGTAAGTTTAAAGAAGAAGCTTTTGAAGAATTAAAGAAGAGACTCATGCAAGCTCCAATCCTTGCTTTACCCGATGGCGACGAGGATATGGTTGTTCGTACTGATGCTTCGCATCGTGGGTTAGGTTGCGTGTTGATGCAATGAGGAAAAGTGATAGCTTACGCGTCTAGACAGTTGAAGGTCCATGAGAGTACTTATCCGGCGCATGATTTAGAACTAGAAGCAGTGGTGCATGCTCTTAAGATATGGAGATACTATTGGTATGGTACTAAGTGTATCATTTACACAGATCATAAAAGCTTAAAGTACTTCTTCGAACAGAATGAGTTGAACATGAGGTAGAGAAGATGGTTAGAACTGATAAAGGATTATGACTGCAACATTAAGTACTACCCTGGTAAAGCTAATGTGGTCGCCGATACGCTAAGTCGTAAGAATGAGGAAGTCATTGAAACAGTAAAGTCGTGCCAGTTGATCATGAATTCAAGTCTTTTTGAAGAAATTGTCAAAGTGCAAGCAGAGGTGCTGGTAGATGAAGAGCTAGTGAAGAAAGAAAGAATCTTCGGTCAACAGAGCGAGTTGATGGAAAACACGCATGGTGTTAAGACCAGGTTTGACCGTATGTGGATCCCACGCTATGGAGATCTTAGAGGTCGAATCTTAGATGAAGCTCATAAGTCAAGGTATTCAATTCAACCAGGAACTACTAAGATGTACCAGGATTTGAAAAGAGAGATTACTGGTGGCCAGGAATGAAAAATGATGTAGTAGATTATGTCAGTAAGTGCGTAACTTGTTTACAAGTCAAAGAAGAACATCAGAAGCCTTATGGCAAGATGCAATCATTGGAGATACCAGAATGGAAATGGGAACACATCATCATGGATTTCATAACTAAGCTACCTCGTACAGCTAAGCATCATGATACCATCTGGGTGATTGCGGACCGTTTGACTAAAAGTGCTCACTTTCTACCCATACGAGAGGCTATGTCGTTAGAAACCTTAGCATGTTTGTTCATCAAAGAGGTTGTATCAATGCATGGGGTATCGTTATCGATCGTGTCTGATAGAGATACTCGGTTTACTTCTAGGTTTTGGATGAAGTTCCATGAAGCTATGGGAACGAGACTGAACATTAGTACGGCGTATCATCCTCAAACAGATGGACAGTCTGAAAGGACGATCCAGACCCTTGAGGATATGCTACGTGCTTGTGTTTTAGACTTTGGAGGAAGTTGGGATGATCATCTACATCTGGCAGAGTTCTCTTATAACAACAGCTACCATTCAAGTATTGGTATGCCACCGTTCGAGATGTTGTATGGAAGACGTTGTAGGACCCCGATATGTTGGGGAGAGATTGGTCAGAATGAGATGGGAAGTTTAGAAGTTGTGCAGAGACTTCTTCAAAGTTCGATTAGATCAAAGCAAGAATGAAAGCTGCTCAAGACCGACAGAAGTCGTATGCTAATAAGCGGCGACGACCAATTGAGTTTAACGTTGGAGACAATGTGATGCTCAAGGTCTCGCCTTGGTAATGAATTATTTGTTTTAGGAAGAGAGGAAAGCTGAGTCCGATGTACATTGGAGCGTTCGAGATTTTAGATTGTGTAGGTGAAGTAGCTTACAAGCTAGACCTACCAGAAGAGTTGGAAGGAATTCATTCCACATTTCATGTTTCTCATCTGAGAAAATGTCTGGCTGATGAAACGTCGCCCGTGCCATTATTGGACATCGAGGTAGATGAATAGTTGAATTACATTGAGCAACCAATCGAGATAGTTGATCGTAAGGAAAAGCAACTCCAACGCAAGATTATACCCTTAGTGAAAGTGGTATGGAAGCATCGCAAGGGATCGGACGCTACATGGGAAAATGAGGAAGAGATGCACAAGTTTTATCCGAATTTGTTTATGTAATAGTTAGGTTTCGGGGACGAAACCTCTTTAAGGAGGGAAGACTTGTAACATCCCGTTTTTCTAGTTTCGGTTAATAAACGAAAGTATGACTTATTATGAGTCGGGCTAGTGTTGGGTTAAATGGATATGGGTTATGGACTTGGGTTATGTAGGGAGGAAAGACCATGGGCCTAAGCCCATGATCCATAATTATATAAACATTAATTACCAATTATTTCTCATTTTACACACATTCCATACACCTCCAAAACTCACACTTAGATCTATCTCATATTGCTCTCTCTCTCTCTCTCTAGCCGAAATCACCAAGGAAAACCGATCCTGATCCAAGGTAATGATAGTATGATATTTTATGAGCTTAAACCCGTTAAATATAGTCAAGAAACGATGAGCCGACACTGTTAACGTCACGAGATCCGGGTGGAATCGGGTATAAACCGAACCTAAGATGAGCTTAGGGATCACCCTAGCTCATATCTGGATCGAACGAGACGAAAAAAGGTGAAAAAACGAGTTAAAACTCGTTTTTTCCGGCGAATCCGCGGTTTTCCGGCGACGGCGCCGGAAAAGGTTATACGAGGTAAGAGATGTCAGAGAATGCTCTGACATTCTCGGACCTAACCCTAATTCGCTAACGGGAAGTTAACGAATTAGAGGTAATTCGTTAACGGGGAGTTAACGAATTAGAAGCATTTCGTCAAGCGGTTCGTTAAGGATAAGTTAATGAACTAGCTCCCAATTCTTGTTGACCATTCGTTAAAAGAAATAACGAATTAGAAGATTTAAAATTCGCTACATGGATTGGTTCGCTATATGGACTGATTCATCAAGGTCCAGTTCATTCTAAGGTCCAATTCATTTAAATAACTAGTTCGTTAAAGGGTTCAATTCGTTACGAGAACCAGTTCGCTAAGATAAGCCAATTCGTT
This sequence comes from Bidens hawaiensis, assembly GCF_021521415.1. Lineage (NCBI taxonomy): Eukaryota > Viridiplantae > Streptophyta > Magnoliopsida > Asterales > Asteraceae > Bidens > Bidens hawaiensis. The sequence goes on along the minus strand of NW_027492429.1, from coordinate 495,034 downwards.
AGAAAGCCAAGTAACGAACTAAGTTTAACATAATGACAGAACAGTCCCTGGACTTAGAAAAGAATGAGATAATTACACAATAACCCTTGGACTTTGATAATTTATGAAAGATACCTTTAAAGGTTAGCGAGTAACGATTAACTTATCGGTAATGGTCCAATGAAGTAAAACTGACATAGATACGTGAGATTAATTATGTAGATGATAACAAGAGCTAGAGCCGTATTTAATAAATGTATGGTTATACAGTTAGTCGTGCTCAGCTCAAGAAAGGATTGACTATAACCGGTGAACGTAATTGCATTCAGGTGAGTTTCTAGCTCCACTTCTTTGTTATGTTTTCGGGGCTATGTGCATACTTGATGTGATAGTTAATACACTTACCATTAGTGGTAAGTGTATGCCTTATATGAATTATGTATGATGTGATAGTTGCACGTGTTATTAAGGCAAGTATGTGAAGGACAGATATGTTACAGTAGTACAATATAAAGGGACTAGACCCTAATAATATCTGTGAGGATAGGGACCAGACCCTAATAATATCTGTGAGGATAGGGACCAGACCCTTATAATATCTGTGATGGTAGGGACCAGACCCTAAAAATATCTGTGATGTTGGAGAGCAGACCCTTATAATATCTGTGAGGTTATAGGGCGGAAGGCTCTTTATATAGTATGGATATTTATGCAAGTAAAATAAAGCTTGAATAATGTACACACCTTCGGGCATGTGTGCAAGTATGTTAACATATTGTATGTCGTATGATTAACTAGAACTCACTCAGCGTAGCTGACTTTTAGTATGCACGCATGTGAGTAGATTGAGGCAGATTGCATAAGGGGAAACACATGGCATGATCTTGAAGAAGCTGGCATCTCAAGAAATGTTATGTTATTTTAAAGACAATATTTTATGATTAAATGTTTTGAATGCTCGTTAAGACAAGAATGGATGGTTATGTAATATAATGGTTCGAATGTATTAATATTCCACGAATGTTTTTATTAACTCTGATTTTATGAACCGTGTTTATGAGTAAATCCAACGTCCAATGTAGGGCACCGGAGACGGGGCCTTACAACCCTATTGTGAAAGGAGGCGGCCAAGGGGTTCTACGAGAGGATTGGGGTTATACACTTTTATTAGTGATTTAGGAGGTAGACGTCGACTGATTGAGAGAAGAATTTTGGAGTCGTCAGCTGATTGAGAGAAGAGAAGAATTTTGGAAGCTGCCCTGTTTCTCAGAGGTGAACACAAAAGAAGAAAGAATAAGAGAATAGAGCACTTTAGTTCGAGCGGAAAATGTTTGGGTTCAACACCTATTCATCCAAACATCTTTATTATTCGGTTTCAATTTATTGTTTTCGCCATCTATTTATTTTGGTTTGTTCTTGAGTATGGTTGTTGGTTAAACCTCTTAGACAACCTAGGTTTATGATGAACTTTTATTGATTTTGGATTTTGGTTTGGATTTTGTTTTTGTTTATGGATTTATGATCAAGTAAGAGGTTTATTGTTATTCATTTGATGCATATGTGTGCTTAGGATTGTTTGATGATTTTTATTGTTTCACAAATTATTTGGTGATTGTCTGTCATATAATAGGATTCTGTTAGGTCATCTACTGTGTTTTTGACTAGTTTGTGGTTGATATGCATTACAACCATAGAAACAACAATTATTAATCAAGTAGAATTAAGTGTGCTGCTAATTTAAATAGCTGTAAGGTGATAGATTATTTGATAAGTCTTGGTTGTTTAGATTGCTAGATTTAGTTCTTCATAACGAGTCTTTCTAGGTTTGATTTATCAGCTTTGTTTATCTAGTCGAGTGAGTTCTTTAAACTACCTTTGATTTCCGCGCTGCAAGGTAGGATTTCTTATAGATGTACTTATCTTAAAATAAATTAGAGACCGTGATCGAGTCTAATTAAACCGGTATTTTTAGTAACTTATAAGTGTCTCCTTGAGAAGGGTCGAGGGTCCTGTTTTAAGTGAATAATTTAAGATCCTGGTTCCATAACATAGTATTTCCCTACCATTTGATAATTGATACATTAGGGATTCTACCCTAGGTGGTTACTTGGTATCAACTGAATTAAGTCCAGCTTTAAGTTGTCTTAAATTTTATTAATTAGTTTTAATATTTGTTTTATCCTAGTTTTTAGGAACCCCCAAATAATAATAAACAAATATTCGTGTCTGTAGTTGAGTCAAAGTTAGCTAGTTAACGTAATTTAAAGAGTCTATGGGATCGATATCTGGACTGACTAAACTGTACAAGAGTTGACCGGTACACTTGCCAGTTAGTAGTTTTAGTTAAGTTTAAAAAGATTAAAATTATTACTTAGTGTCTAGTATAGCATATTTTTATATAACTACTTTTAGCACATTAGGCTATCAAGAGCGAGACTTCAGAGCTAATTAAGAGATTTGTAGTGTTGATGAAAAATCAGACCAACTTGAAGGTCAAGGGGATACGGTGTGATAATGGTACTGAGTCCAAGAACGCTGTTTTGAATCACTTCCGTGCTGAAAAGGGTGTCCAGCATCAATATAGTGTTGCAAGAACACCACAACAAAATTAAGTGGCTGAAAGAAGAAATTGTATGTTGATTGAAGCTGCTCGCACGATGTTGTGTGACTCAAAATTGCCTCTTTACTTTATGCCTAAGGAAATGAACATGGCGTGCTATGTGTAGAATATGGTACTAATAAATAAACAACACATGAAGACACCTTATGAGTTGCTCTATTGATGTGTGTCAAATGAGTGATTCTTTTACGAGACTCACAACTAAGCTTCAAATTTAAAACGGATATTCCTAATAACACCACACACAACCAGAAAGTGTACCGATCGCAAGTAGCATAGACCTAAGAAGTCTGAGTATTGAACACAAGGAAAGGTGAGAACGCCTATGATCACTAAACCCTTGACAAGACCTTCCTAAGAATAATATTTTTAAATTGGTTTTAAATAAATTAAACTACTTGACCTAAATTAATTTAACTAAATTAATTAACTAGACTAACAAAACTGACAGAAAAAACTTTCCTAATTTAGAGACTTAACTGACAATGTAGAAAACTAGATCACCTCTCGGTCTCACTAACAAACCCTAACTTACACTTAGTTGATTTTAAGAACAAATCGAGAAACAAATGCTAAGGTGTTCTAATGTCGACTCTCCTCTCAGACTCACCGACACACGACTCTAATGGTAACGAATACTACGCAACCAAGGATAGAGGAACCATTTGGTTTAACACAAACTAGACCAACTAATCGCTACGAACCCAAACTTGACAAGAACTGAACTCGCTTTCGCGCAATTCTAATCCTAACAAGCAAAAGCTATGAGATGACTTTACTTCCTATCACCTCTCGGTCTCTAAGAAGGTGGTTACCTGCTGAAATATGTCTATTAACAATCTCAACAGAACCCTACAGTTGTACCTACCGCACACAAACTCTAAACACAAAGTAAAGACTTGAGCATGCAACTATCAATCAAAACAAATTCAATTAATCGAAGCACGAGATTGTGAGATAATATAAAAAATATGGCAGCCACTAAACACAACCTAATTCATCATTAAACTACACTTTCAATTGCAATTCAAGCTATAATAATCAAACACTCCAATTAACTCATAAAAAACGAACAATAATCATCTAACCTCGGTAGAACAAACAAGTTTAGCCAATCATAATTTTTGGACAGCAACAAACACTTAAAATAACAATCATAATACTCAACCAAATCATAATTAAACTCAATCCACAATCAAGTATTATCAATAACAACTCAATCATAAACTCAATTGCAAGACAAGTTAATTTCAAGATAAAAAACAAAAGAGTTATGAACATAAACAAGAAATCCAAAGTAATGAGTGTTATACTATCAATTGTGGCTGAGATATATGATGAATAATACCCCCGAGCTGCTGTCCTGAGTTCTCCTTGGCTGTCCCAATCAACACCACAAACCTTAGCTTTCAAGAACCTTCAAAAACTATTTTTTTTCTTCTTGGTTATGTTGCTGCCGTTCACAAGTTAGAACAAGGGTTTTGGTTATTAATTTTTTTCTCCTTTCGCTTGATTTGTGTCGTCACTTTTTACCCAACCTTGTAGGGTTATAATATTATTTTTCTTGTACACCAATATGCCACAAACCAAATTGCCGATCAGAAATAATTGAGGTTAAGGTTTTTTTTATATCTTCTTCCAGTGCTGCCATACGTGAGTTATTATTAGGCTTAGGGTTTTTTAATTTGTTTTATAATAATATATAACATATACAAGGCTTCACACAAGTGGGCTTGGGTCGGGATTTAACTTGGTTCTTCAAGATTTGATCAAAAAGGCTCTTTAAGTTTTGCAAAAACTCGGTTCGTTTTATCTTTAAAACCCGCAACCTATGAAAGATACATAACTTTGTTAGATCATGTCCAAAAAAGTTAAGAAACATTAAATATTAGATATAAAAACGACTAAAACAATGATAAATGGTGCGGAAAATAAGTGTGTTTTACAACACATCAAACATCTCCACACTTAAGACTTTTTCGTTCCTGAAAAAAAGAAATCTACACAGGATCATAAACAAGTGAAAACTACAAGCTCCCAGGTTATTAAACATTATAAAAACAATAGAAACAACTCGACATATTGACGGCGATTGCCGGTGAATTTTTCCACTTAAAACCCAGCCACTAACCAATCAAGCCCCCCATTGCATTAAGCGTTTTAAGTTCAAAAGCTACGGCTACACCTACCCCATCTTTGACAAAGAGAGATAGAAAACTATAGTCGAAGCAGACTGGTTCGACAAATCACCATAAGCCAAGGACTCGTTGATGGTACTAAGTATATGCACTCGGTGAAATTTGATGGATGAATGGTCATGTGGAGGCCGACGAGCTATTCCTAAATATTATTGGACTTTGTCCTATAAATCCCTAATTTGATATTTATTGACTAAGAACCTTGAGCCCTAATAGCGATAACCTCAGAGTTATCCCCTTAGCAACACTTAAACTCTCAGCCCTGTCTAGTATGTGCAACTTTGACCCCTTTTACTATTTTTTGATGCTTTTTTGAATCTTTTATCTGTACTTTTTCTTTTGTTTTTTTTTCATGCTTTTGCAAGATTTTATTTATCTAAATAAATATAACTATTTTCTAACCTTGTAAAAAGACGAACATGTGGTGGTGTGCTGGTTTGAGTGTATCTAAGTCTTAGCATCTCAAAGTTTTTAGATTATGGTAATCCTCCCTAAGCATCGAAATTCGGTTTCACCATTTTTAGAATTATATATATATATATATATATATATATATATATAATTTGCTAAAGAGGACTATCAAAGCTAGTTGGCCTACCGACACATTCCTAGTCAGATATGTAAACCATCTCTTCTTTGATTATTATTATATTTTCATAACTTCCAAGAGCTTGTTTACACAACGGTAAAAATATCATTTCCTACTTAACGTAGAAGAAAAACAAATTTCAAGGGACATTTTTCTCTAAAAATTTTTACTTTTTTTTTTCAAATTCAGTCGCACCAGTCATTTTCAATTTTTTGAATCTTTTATCTGTACTTTTTCTTTTGTTTTTTTTTTCATGCTTTTCCAAGATTTTATTTATCTAAATAAATATAACAATTTTCTAACCTTGTAAAAAGACGAACATGTGGCGGTGTGCTGGTTTGAGTGTATCTAAGTCTTAGCATCTCAAAGTTTTTAGATTATGGTAATCCTCCCTAAGCATCGAAATTCGGTTTCACCATTTTTAGAATTATATATATATATATATAATTTGCTAAAGAGGACTATCAAAGCTAGTTGGCCTACCGACACATTCCAAGTCAGATATGTAAACCATCTCTTCTTTGATTATTATTATATTTTCATAACTTCCAAGAGCTTGTTTACACAACGGTAAAAATATCATTTCCTACTTAACGTAGAAGAAAAACAAATTTCAAGGGACATTTTTCTTTAAAAATTTTTACTTTTTTTTTTCAAATTAAGTCGCACCAGTCATTTTCAATTTTTTGGTAAATGCCTATTCCGTATGTCTACAGGTAGATAACAAGACCAGACATATAGAAGTATATCTCCCTCGAACTTAGGTATCGATATAATTTTTAGGGAAAGAATTAAACAAAACACACAACAGTCGCCCCAATCACTTCCAGTTTTCAGGTAAATGACTATCCCGCATGTCTACAAGTAGATAACAGGACCAAACATATACAAGTGTATGTCCCTCAAACTTGAGTAACCGACATAATTTTTAGAGAAAGAGTGCAAAAATGTTATTATTAATTTTTTAAAATATAGTTTTTCTATAACTAAGTAAAATAAACTCTCATTCCCACACTTAGAACGAAATCGTCCTCGATGAGAACAAACAAAAGAAATAAAATAAAATAAAAATAAAACTTAGAATTTTCAAGAATAAAACAGAGAACGGGTTACTCCCATGGTTTATATGCAGAATATTCACAAGCTGTGTATCATCGAACGACCATAAAACATTTCATTCGCGGCCGCAAATTTGGGAGAAACAGTTCCAAAACGCCATCAGAGCTACCATGCGCATAATAATACCTTCAATAACTCAAACTCGCTCTCATGTAGCGGCGTACAAAACAAAAAAAACAAAAACATAATAAATAACCGTATTTTTGTCTTTTTATATTATTATTATTATAATATTTAGAAGGTCAACTCCCCATCCCCACACTTAAATTTCACACTGTCCTCAATGTGAGACAGGAAAAAAACAAAATAGAATAAAGAAAGGAAAATGGAACAGACTCCTCTGGTAAACAACATTGGACATGTGTCCTGAGTCATGTTCCGTGCCCTCTAATTCGAACGCAAGCCTTAAACTCAAGTGCTCTCTACCAAGTTGTCACTCACAAATGAATGCAGCTTTCAAACTCTAGCTCATCGTAAAACAACCTGCAAACAAGAAAAGAGGCAACTGGAGTATCGGAGAAACAAAACCAAAAGTAAAACAAAATAAAATGAAACATGTTACCAGGTTACCTCCCAAGAAGTGCTAAATTTATATACGATTCTTCAGCCAGACTCACTCCCTACACATCAATCAGGAGGCTTCTCCTTTATCCTCTTCCCATCAATGCTCCTCAACACTCTCCGTTTACAAATAGTAGGGAAGAAACCAACAGCAAAACTCATGTGGTTCTGAAAATTTGAATTCAGCTCGAACGACCAATTCTTGAGTTCCCCCGAAAATGATTCAGTAAAGTGAGGCCGGGAATTCAAACTCGTCATCAAGCCATGATCCTTGAGCCCAAATATCCTCCTTCTAATTATTTTAGCCAACTTTTTAAACCTCAACACGTCCCGAATGGAGATTGAGTACGGTTCGTGTTTTGGGTTTTCACAATCAAAGTGCAATGGTGGGAAGGCTGAATCACCAACCACCTCATGGCTCTCCTCACAAGGATCATTCTTGATCCCTGTACTTGGCTCGTTATACAATAGATCCTCAAGCAACTTTAAATCGCCAAGTGGGTCAAACTCGCCTTCATTTATAACGGTAAAATCCATCAACTCTTCACCAAACTCACCCATGAACTCGTCCTCCTAAGAGGAAACATACTCCACCTCTATTTGCTCCTCCATTCTAGTATCCTCAATCTCACTTAGGGGTTTAATAAGTGTTTGAATCTGAGGTGGGCGTGGAACATATACTGAGTTATTCTCAATAGTAAACAACACATCGTCCATTATTGTTTCCAATTTAGGGGTTGGCTCTAATATTTTCCCGACAAGTCTTTATACCTTAAGAAGTTCTGCATTTGATCATATGCAAAGCGGTATGGAGTCTCTGCACAAAGTGATTCCCAAGGAGGTTTTTGTGCCTCGATTTCTATCTTCCTTCTCTCATAAGCATCGTGTACCAAGTGGTTTCCGCCATTGACTTTGACCATGGTTCTACAACTTTTAGTATGAACATCTTCGTTGTAAAGAACACTCAAAAGAAAGGCATCATGGGCACCAGATAAACTAATTAAAATAACTAATCTAATCAAAATATAAAAACGAAATACAATAGGATAGCCCCCAACTCGAGTTGTTATAAATACGCCTCAAACCGTATCCCCGGCAACGACGCCAAAAACTTGATGTGCGAAAATATATATAAGTAATAAACACGAATCGCAACTAAGCTTTAAAAACCAAACAATCTATCCTAGTTCACACAAACAGCAAGTGTACCTGTCGTGTATAGCAAAAAAAGGAAAGTCCGGATATCGAACTCGAAGACACGTAAGAATGGCTGAGATTATAAACCCTAATCCAAGTCCTACCTAATAATATTAAATTGATTTTATTTTAATTAATTTAAAACTAGATTACTAGCTAAACTTAACAAAACTAACTGGAAAATTTAATGGCACTAACGGAGCTATTAACGTTTATGAAGAAACGACTACCTAGGTAAGAATCTTACTGACAGTTCAACGGCTAACGGAATTAACTAATTACACAACATTGGGATCTTAAAATAATCAACTAAGGCTCATTAAAGTTTGCTAGATCACCTCTCGGTCTCACCAACTAACCCATAAAAATCTAAGATTGAAAAAATGCACCGGTAAAAAGATTACTAAGGTACCCTAATGACGCATCTCCTATCGGACTTAACGACACAAAACCCGCTTAAAATTGGTACTAGCAATTATAGGGATAAAGGGGTAAAAATATCTAACCCGATCTAAGATACATATTTGCACGCAAAACTAAACCGGATAAGACCAATACTCGCTCTCACGCAATTCTAACCTAACCGAATAAAGACGCGAGACAAGGCGACTCCCTATTACCTTTCGGTCTCAAGGAAGGTGAACCTTTTGAATTTTAACAATTAATCTCACTCAAGATTCCTATGGTAGTACTTACCATGACAAGATCAAGAACACCAAGTCTATGACTTAAACGTAGAGCCCTAACCGAACGACACACAATCAATCAATCAAAGTAACGCGCGGAATCTCAAGCAACAATTATTTATAAACTATAACTAACACATCAAAGATAAAATTAATTAAAGTCTTTCAATAATAATACATCATGTGATCAATCAAAAACAAATAAACCGCAAACAACATCAATATTCATCTCAACCTAGGTAGTTCAAATAGTTAGCTACTCATAGTTTTTGGACAGCAGCAACCATTTAAAATAACAATCATAATACTCAATCAAATCATAATTAAACTCAATCCACAATCAAGTATAATCAATAACAACCCAATCATAAACTTAATTGCAAGACAAGTCAATTTCAATATCAAAAACAAAAGAGTTTTGAACATAAACAAGAAAACCAAAGTAATGACTGTTATACTATCAATTGTGGCTGAGATATATGATGAACAATACCCCCGAGCTGCTTTCCCGAGTTCTCCTTGGCTGTCCCAATCAACACCACAACCCTTAGCTTTTAAGAACCTTCAAAAACTATTTTTTTTCTTCTTGGTTTTGTTGCTACCGTTCGCAAGTCGGAACAAGGGTTTTGGTTATTAATTTTTTTTCTCCTTTTTCTTGCTTTGTGTCTTCACTTTTTACCCAACCTTGTAGGGTAATATTATTATTTTTCTTGTACACCAATATGGTGCACACCAAATTGCCGATCGGAAATAATTGAGGTATGGTTTTTTTATATCTTCTTCCAATGCTGCCGCATGGGAGTTATTATTTGGCTTAGGGTTTTTTAATTTGTTTTATAATAATATATAGCATATGCAAGGCTTCACACAAGAGGAATTGGGTTGGGCTTTAACTTGGTTCTTCAATATTTGATCAAAAAGGCCCTTTAAGTCTTACAAAAACTCGGTTCTTTTTCTCTTTAAAACCTGCAACCTACGAAAGATACATAACTTCGTAAGATCATGTCTAAACAAGTTAAGAAACATTAAATATTAGATATAAAAATGACTAAAACAATGATAAATGGTGCTGAAAATAAGTGTGTTTTACAATGAAGGTTGTGCATGTGAGAATAAGTGTGTCCCACGACACCGCGTGACACAAATCTTCTGTTACTCATTTTTGTGATTTCGGGTTTCCTTGCACTTTTTTGCACATTTAGGCTACACCAAAGTTTAATTCAAACGCTGATGACTGCTATTTTGTTGGATATGCTAGACGAACTGCCTTTAGAGTGTGCAAAAATGCCACAAAACATATTGTGGAGTCATATGATGTGCGCGCCGGCTAGAGGAAAACGAGACCGATGCAAGAGTTGGTCCCGATTGGTTATTTGACTATCATGAATTGTTTTAACCATTTAATGTTTTCCCAGATGTTGTTGCAGATACTGCATGTCCATTTCACAGTGAGGATGAAGAAGATGAGGTTGTGACTACCACAACAATACATCAGCCAACAATGATGAATATTTATCCAGCTGGATTGTATGATGAGGTAACTGATTCTTCAATGCCTACTCATAAGCCGGTTTCGGAGACAAAATCTCCTTCAATCACTGTTGACGAGTCTATGTAACCTATTGTTGATGATGAAGCAGCAAGTATTAGAAAATCCGTTCGTCAAACATTTGGAAGTTATATTTTCCTAAATCTGATCTCAGATGAGTTTGTTGCAAGTACTTCTCACATGCACAAATCTTTTTCCAGGGAGTAAATTACTCACATGCAAGTACGTGATACTTTTTCAAATCCTCCAGTCACAACACAAGTTCCAAGTTATCAGATTCCTACCAACATTCAATGTGATCATCTGATTGAGAACGTTATTGGTCCACTCGAGGCAGGAGTTTCCACACGCAGTCAAACAGGGGAAATCAATGATCGTCTCTACTCCTGTTTTATCTGCCAAATTGAACCAAAGAGTGATGTTATGGCCATACAAAAGCCAAAATGGATTGAAGCCATGCACAAGGAATTGAATTAGTTCGAAAGGTAACAAGTATGGAATTTGGTGGAACTTCCTGAGGGAAAAAAATCATTAGACACGGGATTGGGTCTTTCGGAACATACATAATGACAGTGGGGGTATTGTGCGAAACAAGGCTAGATTGGTAGTTTGTGGGTTTTGTTAAGCTGAGCATCTTGATTACACAGAGGTTTATGCTTCGGTGGCTCGGCTTGAAGCCATTCACATTTTCTTAGCATATGCCTCATACATGGGTTTCACTGTTTTCCTGATGGATGTAAAGACGACGTTTCTTTATGGAGAAGTCAAGGGGGAAATTTATGTGGATCAGCCACCTGGTTTTACTGATCCAAAATATCCAAATCATGTTTACAAGTTGGATAAGGATCTTTATGGCTTACACCAGGCTCCTCGGTCCTAGTATGCCACTTTGACTGATAATTTTCTGGAACATGGGTACACAGGTGGAACTGTTGATCAAACTCTCTTCATCAAAGAATCGACAATGATAGTATTCTAGTTCATATTTATGTGGACGATATCATCTTTAGGTATAAAAATCAACATTTGTGTGTTGATTTGAATCGGTTATGACAAAGCGATTTGAGATGAGTTCTCTGGGAGAAAAGATGACTTTCTTGGGTCTTCAGATAGACAAAGCTCAGACGGTATTTTGCTTCATATTAGAAAATTTGTTGAAGATAGTTGGTCAAGTTTGAGATGCAAGATTCGAAAGCAGCCACAACTCCAATGGCTGGAAGACCTTTACTCACTTCAGATTCAGTTGGGCCGTCTTTGGAGCAAACTTGATATAGATCAATGATTGGCTCACTGATGTATCTAACTACTAGTCATCCCAAAATCATGTTTGCAGCCTGCCAATGTGCTAGTTATCAATCTAATTCTAAACTCTCTCATTTAACTATTGTTAAAAAAAAAATTTAGATACCTGAAAGGGACACCAAAGTTAGGTCTTTGGTATCCTAAAAATTCAGAATTTGACTTATATGCTTTTGCTGACATGAATTATGGAGGTTGTGATATTGACAAGAAATTTACATCTACTGGATTTCAGTTTTTGGGAGATAGGCTCATCTCATGGCGGTGCAAGAAACAGCAAACGGTGTCGACATCCACTGTTGAGCCTGAATTTGTGGCAACATCTACTTGTTGCTCACAGGTGATTTGGATGCAACATCAATTTTCAGGACTACGACTTGAATTTTCTTGACACTCCTATCTTTTGTGATAATGATGTGGCGATTTCCATTGTTAAAAACCTGGTTCTAATTTTTAAAGCTAAGAACATAGACATCAAAATACATTTCATTAGAGATTGCTACGAACGAAAATTGATTCATTTAGAACAAGTCCACACTGATAATAATGTGGCGGACTTATTTACTAAACCCGTTGGTACATCTCGGTTTAATGTGCTTGTAGGGTTCCTAAAACTTCTTCTTTACGATGATTGATTTTTAATTTAAATTTGTAAATATCGCTTTTATGCACAAATTTAAGGGGAGGAAAAGGTAAAAACACAAAAATTGTGTGCATGTGTTTTTTAATCTAAAAAAAATTGTTTCGTTGCATTGGGAATATTATATGAATTTTCGTGAATAGTAAAATCAACACATGTAAGGTATTGTAGCAGAAATGAACAGACTATGTAATCTATGTGTCGGTAGGCTTAGCCCAAGAGAATGAAAAGTCGGTCTGACCGTTGACTAGTGGGAACCTAATTGAACTTGTTCTATGTAGGACACATCTTAGGGTCTTGTAAATTTAACTAAGTCTTGCGTAAGGAAAGGGATGAAAAGCCTGGTCATACAGAAGCCCGATGGTGTTTGTTCAACCAAATAAATGTAATATTTTAATTATGACAGTTTGTCAAAGATCTAAAAACTGTGACTAAATCAAACAAAAGTTGATGAAAAATTTACAAACTTAAGGGGTTAAAGTTAGAACTATAGTGGTGGGGCATCATTATAAGTCCTAAACACCTCAAATGTAAGGCATGCAAGTCCGTATGACATGTAAGTCCAACGTTCAACCCTAATGTTTGAATTTGAAAAATATTCCAATGTTTGTATAAAAGCAAATAAAAACTTTGTCATCAAAAAGATTTTGGCTAGCATCAGGGGTCGGAGTCAAGTTGGGGTGACTCGGTCGATAAAACTATAAATGAAAATTGGCGAAGTGGTTTCTAGGATTTTAAGTGTGGGTCCCGGTGATATTCGTGACAAAACGAGGTATACTTTATTTATTACGTAGCGAATAAAAAGTTAGCCGGTTATTTCGTATCAAGTAAACGATTAACCGAACGATACTGATTATGACCCGGGTGTATTGGGGGGCATATAAAAGTTATATTGTATTATATTAAGTAACATATTGATATTATAGCCCTCATATGTGTAAAACCGCTTAAACGAAAATCTTTTCGTTTAACAATATGTTGTGATCTTAAACCCAAACACAAGTACCAAAACATGCATTGTATCATCCGTTAAGACAAAAAGACTTATAAAACACTTATTTGAGATGTTTTAAGAAACTCGTGAAAATATTTTGAATTTTTACAATGAGTCAGTACGTTTTTCTTAATTTACAAAAATTAGCCAAAAAACACTTGTTTTTGCATTGTTTATCGCACCGAACTATTTTCTTGCCAAAAACTTAACCATGCTTAAAATAGACTCAAAATAGATCATATCGGCATGCAAAACGAGAAAAAGGAAAATAAATGGGTAAGACACCCACCCTTAGTTGCAAAATATCTAAGGTGGGCCCCACCCTTGTGATTTCTTCACTTATAAGCTTTCTAAAGCTTGATATTTTCATAAAATATTTCTCAAACCAACTCAAAACTTCTGCTACCTTCAAATTCCAGCCAAAACCCTAAGGTAAACACCCATTTTTGATTAGTATTACACATGTTTAATAATGTTTAAACCTAAAGAATCATGTTTTTATTAATGAAAACCATGTTTAACCATCTAAGACCTTTAAAATGATCCAAAATATCTTTGATTCTAAACAAGGTTACAAATTAGAATCATTCATTTGTTTGACCAAAAACACTGATTAGGATGTTTATATCACGTTTTTACGGTTTAAAAACTCAATTTCAATCCCTAATAGAAACCCTATGTTTCAAGGCTGGATGACTGATTTTTTATGCTCTTTTTTGTGTTTCTTGATATGTAGATACAATATATAGCTAACCAAGAACCCGGAAACTTGAAAAGAGGGCTTAACTGATTGAAAATCGCAAAGGTAACACCTGATTGAAAAGAGGGCTTAATAGATTGTGACATGCTTGTTGTTAGCCTATGGACATTTTCAGGGAAACCAGGGATCATATGAATGAGTCCCTGTCTAAATTTGTTATATTTTCGATAATCGCAAAATATTTGGCGATTTATTACCGTTTATTGATGATTTATTGGCAAAAAAAAAGCATAACAGTTTGGAATATTATGAAATTTTGTGGAGAACTTAGAAATGTTATTTTAAGACCGCACATAAAATTTGGGACCCATTGAAGAACCCAAGATAGGGTTTGTGGATTCTCGATTAATCGAGTTTTAATAACCGAATTATGTCCAAAATGGTATTTTAGCTAAAAAGTTAAATTCTGGAAATTTTACAGGGATTAAATGATGATATTTTGACCACTTAGAAATATAATTGGATTTTTCGGGTATCGTTTGGTATAAACGGAGGATTTATCAGTTAAATATAACATAAAAGATGAATTTTTATAATTAAATAAGTTAGTTTAATTATTTTGAAAAATATTTTATAAAACTTTACACACTTAGATTAGTAAGTATAATAATTCTAATAATTTAATCTCATTTAAATAACAAGTTATAATAATTTAAAGATTTAATAAATATAAGTTTTAATAAAACCGGTAGTGTTATGTTTAACGAAATGACTGGTATATCAAAACATCAAAAGTGGTCAATAATCATAGTTTTGAATCAATTTAGTAAAAACGAACTTTTAACAAGAGTTTCAGAATTTTCTGGTGATTTTACACGCTTTATAAAATCAAATCCATATACAAACGAAAACGAACATTGTAGCAAATCAGGACATCTAAATCTTAAAATTCTTTTATAAATTGAATCATTTTATCAAACAGTACGATTACCTATGTTTGTGTGATCTTACCTATTTCCAAAGCACGTTAACGACCAATTTGGCCAGGCACGTTAAATGGTAAAACTGAGCCAAAACTCGATTTTGAATGTTAAACACGGTATAACGTCACAATCTAAGACCACTGACATGTTTTGGGCATAACATCTGTATCCATACTAGATATACAACCCAATTCAGTTTAAAGAAAGTACTAGTATTTACAATATAATACCAATTATAAGAATCGAGCTACAATCGAGGCATACTATTTACAGCTGTGGATTACTGATATTATCCTACAATAAGGTGAGTTTATGACCCCACTTTTAAAACTGTTTTACGAACATTTGGGGAGGAAAACATGTTTATTTATATTTATATATATCTGGAAACACGTTATGATGTTAATTGTCTAAGTGCTAAAAGTCCCCACAAACATGAGTGCTTAATTTCAAACTGGTGGCGTGTGAATAGTACTATTAGTTTGACAAACCCAATTGAGAGAGCTGGAGGGTATGACGGGACACGTTTTACAATTGCTCATGATAATATAAATTTGTTGTAACATGCAATGTGATGTTAGACATAGTACACGTTTGGGGGATGTGGTAGTTGAGACCACGGGGAGTGTGTGGGCAGTGGGGGGGGGGGCACGCGGTAAAAGCACGTCAAGGGTTCACTTGTGGCTTAGTACAATTACATCACATACATACAAACGTACATACATACATACGTACATACATACACACACACACACAAACACATACATACATACATACATACATACATACATACATACATACGTACGTACATACGTACATACATACATACATACTTCGGATACTATGATTATGAATACCGATTTCGTATAAACTTGTGAAACTCACCAACTATTCGTAGTTGACCCGTTTTAACATGCTTTTCAGGTATACCAAAGTTGGAATCATGTGCGTATGTGCTATGTGTTCAAGTGATGAACAATACCATTGTAGATAAACGCAAGTATACTGTTAAAGAATAAAGCAGATTAAAGAACGGGTTATGTTGCGAAATACTTAGTTTGTAACCGTAATTAACACCATGTAATATGATGTAATTTAGTTTGTTAATTTTTATATAAACAATGTGTTTGATACCACAACTGTCTGTTGCATTCCAGTATTACGCGTCTGCATTTGCCTAGTCGAGGTGTGACAGAAGTTGGTATAAGAGCTATTGGTTATAAATAATTAGGATGTCCCTTAGGATACCTAATATAACCGTAGGGTCAATTATCTTTGGGAATAAGTAATAATATATAATTATGACTTTCGGGATGCACTTGAATGGACAAGTGGGTTATTATGGTCCGAAACAAAATAACAAACTTGTTTGTACGAGGGAATTCGAGAAGAAGTCGCTGGACATTCGAATATGTAAATATGGCAACATATGTGTATATAATATAAAGTTAATTATATATATATATGTGGTTTGCCTCGCGAAATTGAAATAGAACCTTTCCAGGCATTTGTAATTCTTGACCTAATTAGAAAACATCTTGCTTCGAACTCAGGAGTTGCTAAGAGTCAAATTCCACAAAAAAACCTATTGTATTGGAAATACTTCAGGAAATTCTGGATGACCATCTTGTATTACTTAATAGAGTGCCTACTCTGCATTTATTAGGCATACATGCATTCCTCCTCATTTAAGTGGAAGGGCGTGCTATTTGTTTACATCCATTAGTTTGTAAGTGCTTCAATACGAACTTTGACGGGGATCAAATGGTTGTTCATGTGCATTTATCTTTAGAGGCTCAAGCAGAGGAACATTTACTTAGTGTTCTCATATGAATCTTTTGTCTCCAACTATTGTAGATCCCATTTTTGCACCAACTCAAGATATGCTAAGTGGACTATATGTCTTAACGAGTGGAAATCGTGAGGGTATTTGTGTAAATAGGTATGTGTGTGTAAACATATATGACTATTTATCTATAATGATGTCTATAAATACGTGTACGTATCTTGTTGTGATTATTATTATATTTAATTATGATTAATATTATCGAGAAATGTTATTCTTATTACTAACCCTTGTGCAGACGGATGTCGAGATCTGATGAACGTGCGGTTTATTAAGTACCCACATTATCTATAGAAGAGGAAGATTCAGAAGAAGATCAGGAGGAAGAGATAGAAGAGGAATAAGAGGAGGAAGTAGGAGAGAGTTTAGAGGATGCAATAGTTCCCCATGAGGTACCCACTGATCAGTCTGACTTATCAGGCTATAGATGTGACAGTTATCCCCTTAGGGCATCACCTAGGCATGAGACAGGAGCAACCAGTGTTTACCACTCACCTGTTAGAGCTCCTAGATCCCCCACTCCACCATCACACCATACTCCAGTGACTAAACCCACTCATAGGGCTCGTCAGACTGCCTGTATGAGTGTACAACCACCTGACCATATCTTTTCCCCACCCAAATCGACCTATCATAGGGGAGAAACCTAACGTATTTAGGTTACCATGATACCTTACCCTACTCGGGATATACCTGCACCTGGCCATGAACATCCCCGTTTAGCTGACCCAGCTTGGTTAGGAGTGTTAACCGATTAGGTAATAGACCACTCGATAGCTATAACAACTAATCTCCAAAGAAGGCATGAGATGTATGATTGCATTCTAGCAATACAACATTCTGTGATACATTTACATAGGTCATATGTTTATTCTCGGTGGTGTTTGGACATGGTGACAACCCAGTTATGGGGGTTGTAAGACAATTATTGCGGCCTTAGTGGTTGTTTGTGTATGGTTGTTGTACTATATACATATGGATAGATAGAAACATGGATAGTATGGTACTGTTGTACATAGTCTTTTGATACCCCATGCAACATTTGTAGTAGCATGTTGTGCTGACATGGAGGATGATTTGGATGTACTATAACAAGCACCAGACCTTATTGGATTAAGTCTATCTATCACCTATTGACAAATTTTGGTATGCATATACAAGCGCTAGCCTTTAACAGGTGAAGCATATGCACTAATTTTTAATGCATACGTACGATAATAGTTAGTATATGTACAGTAACAGTTATGTGTAATAAAAATGTGTTATTTGGCATACTTGGGTGCTTATAACTATGATTACCGTTATGATGTGCTCGCTACGGTGCAAAATGGCCTTAATTAATGTATATATGATAATTGTTATAGAATGGCCTTGAAGAAAGTTAATACTACGTCTGAGGCGGACATGGCCGAAATGATTGCCCGACAAATGCGGCAGTGATTCCGACTATAGTAGGGAAAGTCACTGCCGCTATTCGTGCAATTACAACCATTAATCAACCGTCGAGCACCAATACGACCACTAATACTATTGTTATGCCGAAAACTAATATAGCTATGAATACTACCTCCCCGTTTAACACTAATAATTCACGAATACAACTCCCCCATCGAATATCAATACTTCGGGTAATGCGAATCCTCGCGCTAATATCAATACGACTCCAAACGTTAGTCCTCAACCAAATACAAATAACGGTCATAAGCGTATTGAACATTATATATGGGGAAACAACAAAATAAATGTGCATGTTTGATAAATTCCATGACCAGTTTTGAAAGGAAACAAGATGTGTATAAAGGGCCTTTACCGAAATGCGGGAAGTGTAATATGCATCACATTGGTGAATGTCGATCAGTTGTGTGTCATAAATGTGGAATGATTGGGCAATACGCCTGACGGGTGCATTGGAGTATGACCCATACGTGAGCTTAAATGATATGAAAACCTATGTAGTAAGTGTTAACTTCATGGGACTAGATAACTACTATTGTGTGGATTAATTGTAGGTTAAAAGGAGGTTCCGGAGCATCAATGTAGTATAAAGAGGAAACTGAAGGAACCGGAGAGTCGAGAGGAGCTAAAAGATGAAAAAAAGGAAGAATTTGGCTGAGGACCACCGTGGCCCATGGTCCAAAACGTGTGCCACAGTCCATTGGATCAGATCAGTACCGTGAGCTCTGGGATCATCATGGAGACCACCGTGGGACACAGTCCGAACCTGTAATTGCAGAAATCCTTTGTTTTTATTTCGTCTTTTCTTGTCTTTTCACCTATCTAACACTTGAGAACGACCTTGAGACGACTTTGGGGTTCAAGAACATTATTGTGAGTGTGGTAGTCATTAAAGACTTGATTTTGATTCTTATTTATACCTTAATCGAAGGAATGATGAACCGAATTATACTGGGCTAAATCCTTTTATGTTTTCCCTAGGATTGTAAGGTTTATTTATGAATATTTGATTGAATGCTTATGCAATTTCTGAGATAATAGTTTGATCTATTGATTTCATTATTATGGTGTTTATGAATTGATTGATAGATTGTTAGTTTATTGAGTTCGTGTTCTAAACCGTTAGTTCTTGGTGCTTTAAAAAATCGAGATTAATCGGGATGGATTTGGGGTTGGACAAACTAATTGGTTTTTTTAAGTGATTACCTTGCGTTGTATAATCCAAGTACTTGATCCTCAAGTATCACAATCGTTTACATAGGCATGAACTTTATTTTATCGTTCATCTCAGTTTAAACATTTATTTTGACATTCGTAGAAAATCTGAAACAGAGGGAAGGCATATTTTCTCGTATTGTTTCAAAACTTGCTAATTATTATCAGTTATTTTTGTTAATCAGACCAAACAACCAAAAATTGAATTTATTTTCCACACTTAGTATAATATAGATAGCAAAGCTACTTAGTAACACATTTTCCACAAACTCCCTA
This sequence comes from Bidens hawaiensis, assembly GCF_021521415.1. NCBI lineage: Eukaryota > Viridiplantae > Streptophyta > Magnoliopsida > Asterales > Asteraceae > Bidens > Bidens hawaiensis. Next base: position 475,128 of record NW_027492429.1, on the reverse strand, counting down.
TGTTTGATACCCACTTACTGCTATCTAATTAGTTGTACTTGGTTTATTTTTGAGTGAGTCTTTGACCTCAGGTCAACTTTTTGCCGGGGAATAGTGTGCAACGTGTGTTAACTTGTGCAGTTTTTGTTTGTTATTTCCAAGTTTACGCTGGTTGTGTTAGTGTGCAGGTACTTACATGTGTATTCATACTAGAGGCTCTAACAGGTCATCACCACTAGTTTTTGATCCTAAGATTGATCAAACACTACGAAGAAACCGTGTCTTACTTAGGAAGAACAAGCTTCTTGGTTCTCCAACTGCATCAAACAACACCATAGATTCACCATTCCCTACTTCGGGTCGAACATTGCCATCTACACGTCCACCAATTCCACCTCCACTGAATCCACCTCTACCAATTTCTACTACCATCCCTACTTCATCGAGTGAAGTAAAACCAACTTACACAACTGATCCTTTGAACACTCAACACACTTACTCAATATCATCAACCTTGCCACCTATTTCCAATATTTTTCCTACCTTTGGTCCATCATCATCCTAAAAAAACCAAGAACCAACCTTTCAACAAACACAATCAATTTACCAATATCAACCACCACCTTTCATGCAATATTCAAGAACACAAAGTGATGGTTATGGTAATGGGTTTGACAGGGAGTTTGAGGGGTATGAAGTGAAAGGTTGCTACACGGGAGGTGATGGAAGTCAAAGGGTGAATCAAGGGAACTTTGCTTATGCTCAAGGGAAACAAATGGAACCGGTGCAAGAACTTAATAGACAACCACCACCGGTTGTTCAACAACAAGTTCAACCACCATCGATTATTCAACAACAACAAGATCCACCACAAGTGCAACCACAAGGGCAAAAATTTAACCAACAAATGCCCCAACCACAATTTCTAATGTTTGCACCTCCAAGGCCCATTTATAGGCAAATGGGTCAACCAAGAGTACCAATGAGGGTACCAAGAAGGCATGCAAGAAAGATGGTAAAGGGTATTGATGCTCATTTTCGACCGATCATCACTAATAATCCATCTCCGGTGGTTATTCCTCAAAATCAACAAGGAAGGAAATTTGTGGTTAGAACCAATTCTCTCCAAAGTCTACCAAAGTATAAAGGTTTAGCAACGGAAGAGTCGTACTTTCACTTGGAGGCATATGACTCCATTTGCAACATGATTGGGGTCAAGGGTTTTCATCGAATGAGGTTAAGTTAATCTTATTTTAATTTTCTCTGGAAGATAAGGCGAAAAGATGGTTTTAGACATTGCCTTCCTCAACAATTTATACTTGGGCCGAGATGCAACAAAGATTTTTGGAAGAATTTTACACGGCTCAAAAGACCAATGATGCAAGATGGAGTTTGAGAACTTTCCAACAACAATCGGGTGAGATGTTTCATGAAGCATTTGAGCGGTTTAACATGATGATTAAGAATTGTTCTCATCAGGGTATTGCTCTTTGGGAATTGTTGAATGCTTTTCATGAAGGGTTGAGTATTGAAGATGAGCGGGATTTGAGATCAATCACCGATGGTACATTTGGTACTAATTATGAACAAGATGATTCGGCATATTTGGAGAAAATGGCGGTCACATCAAAGAGAAAGGCTCAAACCAGAAGAAGAGCAAGGCCGGCAATTGGAAGACCACAAGTACAAGCCGTGGAAGATGGAGGGGTACAAGTACAAGTGGAGGAGGTGAATGCACTTCAAGGTCAGGGGGGAGGTGGTAGAAATTACAACATGAATTCAAACACTTACCACCCCGGGTTAAGAAATAATACAAACTTGCGCTATGGGAATCCGACTACTCAATCCAATCCAAATTTCCAAGGGAATCAAGGAAATTATGTTCCTCCCCAACAATATATCAATCAAGGTACTTTTCATGGCGATAACAATCAAGGGTTTCAACAAACAGGTGGTGTCAAAGTGGATCTTCTGGTCAAAGTTAATCAAGTGGGAATGAAGTTATGGAGATGCTCAAGGTGATGCAACAAGACATGCAAAGGAGAAATCAACTTGATGAAATTCGCATGCAAAAGGATGAGGTCCGTGACAAAGCCATTCAATCGTTGACCACTCAAATAGGTCAACTTGCAATCGAAGTGTCGGACTTGAAAAAAACAATGGTCAATTGCCAAGCGACACAAAGGTAAATACTTCTCATAGCTCTTCTCGTAATGTTCCTATTAACCATGTTAGTGTTTTGAGAAATGGTAAAGAGTATAAAACTGATTTATTACCGGGTTTGGTTGATGTGGTGGTTGAGGACATTACGAGAAATGAAAGTGATGAGGATGAGGCCTCACCCAAAAATTTTTCTGAAGACCCAACTTTTGAAAATGTAATTGATAAACCGGATTTGGGTAATAATGAGAATGATAAAGGTAAGAGAGTGGGATTAAGTCAAGTCCCATTTCCATCCGCTTTAGTTGACCTGGGAAAGAAAAATATCATTTCAAGATGGGGTCCTCAAAAATAAGAAATGTGGAAAGTTTTCAAACAAGTTAAAGTAAATTTACCTTTACTTGAGGCAATTAAGCAAGTACCCGCTTATGCAAAATATTTAAAATAATTGTGCACCCAAAAGAGGCAACAAAAAGTGCCTAAATAGGTTAATTTAACTGAGCACTTAAGTGCCGTTTTTTAAAGGGGGTCTTCCTCCTAAGCACCAAGATCCGGGAACGTTTTTTAATAAACATTCAAGTAGGTGATTTTCAAATGTCAAGGGAGTTGTTAGATCTTGGAGCCGAAGTAAGTATTTTACCGGGGGGTTAATATGACCAATACGATTTTGGTCCATCAAAACGGGTTGAGACAATGGTTGTTTTAGCTGATTTGTCTTTTAAACTCCCTCGGGGGATTGTGTGGGATGTGATAGTAAAAGTTGAAGAATTTTACTATCCGGTTGACTTTTTGATCTTAGACTACTCATCGGTTGACTAAACCCAACAATAAAATGTTATATTGGGTCGACTGTTTTTAAATACTGCTCATGCTATTAGTGACTGTTGGTTGGGTATAGTTGACATGGCTTTTGGGAATAGTGTCACACCCTCAAAATCCACTAACAGAGTTTTAGCATCAGAGGGTGTGAACTAACAGGATCGGAAACAATAGTTATCTCAAACATCACAATTAAAGTTTTAAAAACAACCAAGACATCAAGTCTTAAGTATAAAGTGCGGAAGCGTAAATTATAACGCATAACGTTGCGTCACACAGGACGACTTAAAACACAGTTTTCATATATAAAACTCAAAAGAAGTGTAAAGCAAAAATGGTTCAATGAATGCACGTCCTATACCGCTCGCCCACCTCGGCTACCAGAGATAAACATACTAAAAGTGTCAACACAGGGTTGGTGAGTTCACAGGTTTATATGAATAAAGCGTTGCGTTTTAGCGTTACCAGATAGTGTTAAGTCAATTATATATCAATAGGTAGCTAACCTATCAAGCATGTATTACTAAGTGTACGACACCGAAGCTGACTGTTTAGTTGTTGCCTTGCCACCATGTCAACCACGACCAAGGTAAATATGTTAGCCAAAATTTCACCCACTCGACCTACAGTCGAGTTTAGAGTTGGGTGGGGTTTGTCAAACCCAGTAGTACTACTCAAAGGTGACTCGCTATTATCCAAATATTAACCGGTTCGATGTTCAGAAGGACTTTAGTTGGTTTGTTTGCCACTTAGAAGTGATATATAAAAGTAACAAAATCTACATCGTCGGAGTATGTTATCGCCCCCTAATAAAAGCGTTAAAATGAGTAAAAAGGGTCGTGAAACTCACTGTTTGCAAAGATAACAAAAGATCTGAGAAAAGTGTGCGTCATATAAAATCCTCACTAGTGTTCTTAAAACAAAACGATATTTTCTAAGTATTTGTACTACGAGTGAGTCCCTAGACTCGATACATAAAACGTATGCATGAGACGTGTTCGTGTTAGTTTGTGAAATAGGTGTGACTCAACAAACACGTTGGTGATTAGTTATGTGTGTGAACAAATATTAAGTATTAAGTGTTACCATTGTACATTCCTAGTAAACTATCTCCCACAAGGGCACATAAGTCAAACACATAGTAAACATCGATCAACAATACAGTTTTCATGTTAACTTAAACAATTCAGCAGCTAATTTATCGAGACAGATTTTAACCGAAAAAATCACCATATTTAATAAATCATAACAAGTCAATAAAATCACCAAAAATCATCACAGAAGCACAATTTAATTAGGTTTCTATGAATAGTTTTATTATATTTTTATCACATATTTCTCAGAATGATCAAAACAATACAGTAAACACACATCAGTCAATATCATGCGCGACAGAACGTTATTTGTTATTCCCGTTACATGGCTAATCGAATTAATGCAAGACCAATTGGGTAAGATTTCTAATTAAATTATTATCTTCCAGAAGTGGAACCAACCCATTTAGTCTTGTCGTTTATGAGATATACTAATTACAAAAAAGCCTACCAGCAGACTTCCCGAATAAGACTTGCACAACAGATTTGTAAAATAATAGAAACTAACTTTTACTCGTCCAAAAATTACAAACTCAGACTCTTTAGAAACTAGACTCGACCTACTACAACATAGAATCAATAATCACTTCCAAATACAACATTAACATCGAGTTACAGTCGTTTCAACATGCAATTAAGAATCTGTCCAGCATCAGTTTTCACCAATATGTAACAAACTAATAACCTATGAGCTAGAATTCATGCATACAACCCTCTAGATACATAATTCACCAACCATGCATCTCAATTTCATCTTTCATGCACATCTAGGGTTTTACTTCAACATTCAATTTCAAGAAACATTTACTTAACAATCAATAACAATGCAACTAGTTATCAAATCACTAGTGTTCATCAATAATCATAACAATAAACCCTAACTCATCATAAATCATCACTTTAAAGATTTAGGGTTTTAATTATCATGTTCAATAGCATAATTAAACATATAGAATGACTAAACGGAATGTTAATTACCTATCTAGCATCTTGAATCCTCCAACCAAGCTTGGAAATCACTTTGTATGTGTGGTTTGTGTGGGTTACGGCTGCCAAGAGAGGGAGAGACCGATCACAAGGGTGGGGGGGGGGTTGGGGAGAATTAGGGTTGGGTAATAACTTGGTTATATTATTAATTATGTTACACTTAACCCCCTAATCTTCTAGTTAATCAATTTCTAGCACAAAATAGACTTTTGCTTCTTGAGTTAATATTATACACATAAATATCAAGTAACACATAAATGTAACACATAATTATCAAATACTTGTTTATGATATTTATTGTATGTTCACCAACGGTTTGAATCGACTCGTGTGTTTCAGTGAATTTCCGAAAGACTACTTATGTAATGATTGTCATGCGTCATTTAAACCCTAATTAAATGTAATGAGATATGCGTTAACTGGAATGACCCAATTCGTGTGATCTTGAGTTTGAATTAACGGAGTTAGCCTGAAATTGATGAGTGTCACATCATTCCAATGTTGAAAGAATTTTCGTCCCGAAAATTTGTATCATGTCGCGATGGTTGTGTGAACTCTGGTCCAAGTCTAGAGTTCCAACGAACTTTAACGATGGGAATCTTGTTTGGTTTGAGTGTTTTGGTTTCCCAACCAAGACTTCGACTGGTTCTTCGATGAAACGTAACTGTTCATCAACTTGCAATTCGCCCAAAGGGACTGCTTGTGTTTCATCAGAAAGGCATATCTTCAAGTTGGATACATGAAAAACATTGTGTATGCTACTGAGTTCTGCCGGTAGATCCAATCGGTACGCTACCGGATCAATACGCTCAGTTATCCGGTATGGGCCAACGTATCGTGGGTTGAGTTTGTTTCTCTTTCCGAAACGAACTACACCTTTCCAAGGTGAGACTTTCAGTAAAACCTTGTCATCCACTTGGAATTCAAGAGGTTTTCGGCTCTTGTCGGCGTAACTCTTTTGGCGATCTTGTGTTGCCGCCATGCGATTATGGATTTGGACAATCTTTTATGAGGTTTCGAGCACTAATTTTGGGCCAGTGATTTGGCTGTCACCCACCTCTACCCAGCAGAGAGGCGATCGACACTTTCATCCGTACAACGCTTCAAACGGCGCTACTTATATACTGGCCTGGTAGCTGTTATTATACGAAAACTCTACTAGGGGTAAGTGGGGTTCCCAACTCTTTCCGAAATCCAAGACGCATGCACGCAACATGTCTTCCAAGGTCTGAATGGTGCGTTCACTTTTCCCATCCGTTTGGGGATGGTATGCTGTGCTCATATCAAGGCGGGTGCCTAGTGCGCCCTGTAGTGATTTCCAAAAGTGTGAAGTGAAACGGGAATCTCGATCAGATATGATTTAGACAGGCACTCCCCGTCTGGACACTACCTCTTTCATGTAGATACGAGTCAGTCTTTTCATTTTATTTGATTCCTTAATCGCTAGGAAATGCGCATACTTAGTCAACCGGTCAACGATCACCCAGATGGTATCGCATCATGTTGGTGTTTTGGGTAAGCCTATGATGAAGTCCATAGAAATGTGTTCCCATATCCATGTTGGGATTTCTGGTTTCTGTAATAGTCTGGATGGTTTCTGATATTCCACATTGACTCTTGCACAGGTTAAACATTTGCTCACGTAGGTGGCAATGTCGGCTTTCATGCTTAGCCACTAGTAAAGTGCCTTTAGGTCATGGTACATTTTATCTGAGTCAGGGTGAATGGAATATCGGGACTTGTGTGCCTAGTCCATCACCAGATTTCTCAAGTCTCCGTATCGAGGGACCCAAATCCGGCTTTCGAAGTATAGAACCCCGTCCAATTTGGTTTCAAGTTTCTTCTCCGTGCACCGCATGGATTCGGATGGAAAGTTATCGTCTTTCAAAGCTTCGAGTTGAGCATAACGAATCTGATCAGGTAAGTTGGCATGAATCACGAGTTGTATTGCTCATACTCGTCTAGGCTTATCGGTTTCCTTTCTGCTGAGAGCATCGGCCACTACATTGGCCTTGACAGGGTGGTACTTGATGGCACAATCATAATCCTTAAGTAGCTCGACCCAGCGACGTTGTCGCATGTTCAACTCCTTTTGATCGTAGATATATTGGAGACTCTTGTGGTCTGTGTAAATGGTGAATTTGGTACCGTACAAGTAATGTCTCCATATCTTAAGGGCAAACACCAAAGCTCCGAGTTCCAAGTCGTGGGTTGTATAGTTCTTCTCGTGTATCCGTAGTTGTCGAGACGCATAGGCTATAGCCTTCTAAAGTTGCATCAACACACAACTGATACCCTCTATTGGTGCGTCACAATGTACCTTAAAATTTTCTGTTCCCTCGGGGAGGGCTTGGATAGGCGCGCTACAGAGTTTGATTTTCAAAAGTTGGAAGGCTGTCTCCTGCACGTCACCCCAATTGTACTTAGTACCCTTGTGTGTTAGTGTGGTGAAGGGTTGAGCAATCTTCGAAAATCCCTCGATGAAATGTCGATAGTAGCCAGCCAGTCTTTGGAATTGTCGCACCTCAGTCGGAGTCTTAGGTGCTTCCCAGTTTTTGATGGCCTCTACCTTGCCTGGATCGGCATGGATACCACTTTCATTGATCACATGTCCTAAGAAGTGAACCTCGCGAAGTCAAAATTCGCATTTCGAAAGCTTAGCGTATAGTTGTTCCTTGTTTAGCAATTCCAGTATTAACCTCAGATGTTCTTCATGGTCGGTCATGTTCTTGGAGTTGACTAGGATATCGTCGATAAAAACAATAACAAACTTGTCAAGGTACGCCTTGCATACTCTGTTCATGAGGTCCATGAATACTGCTGGTGCATTGGTTAAGCCAAAAGGCATAACCTAAAACTCATAGTGACCGTACCGAGTTCTGATTGCCTTCTTCGAAATGTCTTCTTCGCGCACTCTTAATTGATGGTAACCAGATCTCAGATCGATCTTCGAGTAGTAACTCGATCCTTGAAGCTGGTCGAAAAGATCATCAATTCGTGGTAGGGAATAACGGTTTTTGACCATCACCTTGTTCAGCTCACGGTAGTCGATGCACATACGGAAAGTCCTGTCTTTCTTCGAACAAATAGGACAAGGGTTCCCCATGGTGATGAGCTAGGTCGGATGAAACCTTTATCCAACAAGTCTTGCAACTGAATGGACAACTCCTGAAGCTCCGACGGTGTGAGCCGATACGGGGCTCGTGCTATAGGTGTCGCACCAGGTGCTAAGTCGATTCGGAACTCGACTTGCCGAATGGGTGGAAGTCCTGGCAAATATTCCGGGAAGACTTCGGGAAAATCTCGCACAATAGGTATATCTTCGATCCGCTTTTCTTCCACGGGTTTCTCAATAACATGAGCTAAAATCTCCATATGACCTCTTCTCGCACTGTACCGAAATGAGGGTGATGATGCTAGTGGTCATGCCGCTCTTCTCGCCCTGTACCGAGATGATATTTCCAGAAGGAGTAGTGATATGAACTATCTTATCATGGCATATAATCTCAGCTTTATTTTCGGATAGCCAGTCCATGCCGACAAAAACGTCGAACTACCAAGAGTAAAGGGTAAGGTCGATATCAAAAGTATGACCTGACAGTTTCAACTTACATCCCGCTAATACGTGAGTTGTTTCTATAAACTTACCGTCAGCCAATTCAACAGGAAACTTAGCATCTAACGGGGTTGGGGTTAAGTCTAAGAGTTCACTAAAGGCTTTCAACACAAAAATCCTATCAGCTCCAGTGTCAAACAATATTGAAGCAAAACAGTCGTTTACGGGAAACTTACCGGTAACCACCACGTTCAGATCTCTGCGGGCCTGGCCCGATCCAATGAAAAAGGCTCTACCCTTAGTACCTTCTCTGTTATTGTTATTACCTCCGCTGCCTTCATTCTGCTTCAGCTTAGGACAATCCTTCCTGAAATGACCCTCCTGACCACACTCAAAGCACCCTTTCATTGTTGCAAGCTGTTTAGGAGCACCCTTACCCGCGAGTTCTCCCCTACAGTCCTTGGCCTGATGACCCAATTTACCGCATCGGAGACACTTGATACAGTCGCATGGGCCAGTATGGTGATAGTTACACTTGTTACACTTCGAGTACTTTCCAGCATAGTGACTCGAACCCTGTCCGCCACCGTTGCTATTGTTGGAACCCCAATTATTGAAGTTCCGAGTGGGTTCGGGTTTACGGTGGTGTTGTTGTTGTGGGGGGTTCGATGATGAGGACCTTGTGTTGTCAAACTTCCTCTTTCCATACCCGGAGTTGTTGTTGTTGTCATTGCTCGAGTTGTCAAGGGTTTTAGAGGTGGAACCTCTAGGTGGTAACGCACCTTAGGCTACTGCTTGATCCGTCATCTTGTGGGCTATTCAGATCGCTTGCTGAATAGTGGTCGGTTTGGAAGACGTCACCATACCCTGAATCTGGGGTACCAAACCATCAATATACATCTCAATCCTCTTACTTGGCGGGTCTACCATCCGTGGGCACATCATCGCCAGTTCGTGGGAACGGGTGGTGTAGGCTTCAATCTTAGAACCCACCATCTTTAACGCCCAAAATTCCGAATACAACTTCGAGATTTCCTCTCTAGGACAATACTCTTCTCGCATCATATTTTTGAATTCCTCCAAATTCATAGCATTCGCCAACTCCAATCCGAGTATCTACACATTTGAATTCCACCAGGCGAGGGCTGAATCTTGTAGTGTTCCAGCAGCAAACTTAACCCTGCTGGCTGGTGGAAAATTTCACATCTCAAAGACTGACTCCGCCTTCTCTACCCAACGCAGGAACCCTATGGATCCTTCAGTACCCTTAAACGAATTGGGCTTACAGTCCAGGTAATTCTTGAAAGTATAGAATCCGGCTTGAACTCTGGTTTTGCTACGTTCGGAGCTATCTGTGCCTCTAAAGTGTCGCAAAGAGCTAGAGCTACTGCTGCATGGCCTCTTACATTCCAAACTTCTTTATGCAAGTTTATCATCTCTAATTGCATTTTAGTCACTATCTTCAATTGATGAACATGAGCATCCAGAATTTCCTTCATGGCTTCGGTCAGGTAGGAAATTCTCCTCCAAGCATTAGCTCCATCCCCTTTCAATTAAGTAACCTTCGCTATCGTCGAGAGCATATTGTCATCTTCACGCTCTAAACAGGAAGTGAGAGCTGCGAAAGCGCGTTCCATCGGTAGAGCTGGGAATGGTAGTTTGTTGTAAGGCATTGGACAGCCCGGGATGGGTAGTGGGGGAACCTGCTCTCGGTAAAAAAGCCGCTCGATCTGACTTGGGTACCAACTCCAGTTACCGTTGTCCTCGAACACGTCTCCAGATAGGCGGTGCCTCTTTGGTGCGGGGGCTGCTCGAGGTGGTGATGGGTTGGGAAGCTGCGGTTCCTTTCGTGGGGCGTGGGACACCTGGTTGGATGATTATAACGGCGTTGACATCCCTACGAGGTAAGTCATGCATGGGTTACGCACGTATGAGTGAATGAGGAAAAAGAAGTGAAGAAAGTAAGAAGTCAAATATATATCATATATATATATATATATATATATATATATATATATATATATATATATATATATATATATATATATATATATATATATATAAATACTTATATGTTGTGCGTAAGATCATAACTAATGGGTTGTTGCATTTATAGTCTAGTATGAATGCAATTTCGAGTTCGCTATAACCAATGGCTCTGATACCAATCTGTCACACCCTCAAAATCCACTAACGGAGTTTTACCGTCAGAGGGTGTGAACTAACAGGATCGGAAACATTAGTTATATCAAACATCACAATTAAAGTTTTAAAAACAACCAAGACATCAATTCTTAAGTATAAAGTGCGGAAACGTAAATTGTAAAGCATAACGTTGCGTCACACATGACGAATTAAAAACACAGTTTTCATAAATAAAACTCAAAAGAAGTGTAAAGCGATAATGGTTCATTGAATGCAAGTCCTATACCGCTCGCCCGCCTCGGCTACCAGAGATAAACATACTAAAAGTGTCAACACAGGGTTGGTGAGTTCATAGGTTTATATAAATAAAGCGTTGCGTTTTAGCATTACCAGATAGTGTTAAGTCTATATCAATAGGTAGCTAACCTATCAAGCATGTATTACTAAGTGGTCGACACCGAAATGACTGTTTAGTTATTGCCTTGCCACCATGTCAACCACGACCATGGTAAACGTGTTAGCCAAAATTACACCCACTCAACCTACAGTCGAGTTTAGAGTTGGGTGGGGTTTGTCAAACCCAGTAGTACTACTAAAAGGTGACTCGCTATTATCCAAATATTAACCAGTTCGATGTTCAGAAGGACTTTAGTTGGTTTGTTTGCCACTTAGACTTAGAAATGATATATAAAAGTAACAAAATCTACATCGTTGGAGTATGTTATCTCCCTAATAAAAGCGTTAAAATGAGTAAAAGGGGCCGTGAAACTCACTGTTTGCAAAGATAACAAAAGATCCGAGAAAAGTGTGTCACAAAAAATCCTCACTAGTGTTCTAAAAACAAAATGAGATTTTCTAAGTATTTTTACTACGAGTGAGTCCCTAGACTCGATACATAAAACTTATGCATGAGACGTGTTCGTGTTACTATGTGAAACAGGTGTGACTCGAAAAACACGTTGGTGATTCGTTATGTGTGTGAACAAATATTAAGTATTAAGTGTTACCATTTTACATTCCTAGTAAACTATCTCCCACAAGGGCAAATAAGTCAAACACATAGTAAACATCGATCAACAATACACTTTTCATGTTAACTTAAACAAATCAGCAGCTAATTTATCGAGACAGATTTTAACCCGACAAAATCACTATATTTAATAAATGATAACAAGTAACTAAAATCACCAAACATTATCACAGAAGCACACGTGAATTAGGTTTCTATAATATTTTTATTATATTTTTATCACATATGGTTTTCTCACAATTATCAAAACAATACAGTAAACACACAGCAGTCAATATCATGAGCGACAGAACGTTATTTGTAATTCCCGTTACATGCTAATCCAATTAATGCAAGACCAATTGGGTCAGATTCCTAACTCAAAATATTAACTTTCAGAGGTGGAACCAACCCATTTGGTCTTGTCGTTTATGAAATATACTAATTACAAAACAGCCTACCAGCACACTTCCCGAATCAGACTTGGACAACAGATTAGTAAAATAATAGAAACTAACTTTTACTCGTCCAAAAATTACAAAGTCAGACTCTTTAGAAACTAGACTCGACCTACTACAACACAGAATCAATAATCACTTCCAAATACAACATTAACATCGAGTTACAGTCGCTTCAACATGCAATTAAGAATCTGTCCAGCATCAGCTTTCACCAATAAGCAACAAACTAATAAACTATGAGCTAGAATTCATGCATACAACCCTCTAGATACATAATTCACTAACCATGCATCTCAATTTCATCTTTCATACACATCTAGGGTTTTACTTCAACATTCAATTTCAAGAAACATGAACTTAACAGATTAATAACATGCAACTAGTTATCAAATCACTAGTGTTCATCAATAATCATAACAATAAACCCTAACTCATCTTAAATCATCACCTTCAAGATTTAGGTTTTTGATTAACATGTTCAATAGCATAATTAAACCCATAGAATGACTAAATGGAATGTTAATTACTTATCTAGCACTTTGAATCCTCCAACCAAGCTTGGAAATCACTTTGTATGTGTGGTGTGTGTGGGTTACGGCTGCCAAGAGATGGAGAGAGGGAGAGACCGATCGCAAGGGGGGGATTAGGGTTGGGTAATAACTTGGTTATATTATTAATTATGTTACACTTAACCCCTAATCTTCTAGTTAATCAATTTCTAGCACAAAATAGACTTTTGCTTCTTGAGTTAATATTATACACATAAATATCAAGTAACACATAAACGTAACACATAATTATCAAATACTTATTTATGATATTTATTGTTTGTTCACCAACGGTTTGAATCGACTCGTGTGTTTCAGTGAATTTCCGAAAGACTACTTATGTAATGATTGCCATGCGTCATTTAAACCCTAATTAAATGTAATGAGATTTTCGTTAACTTGAATGACACAGTTCGTGTGATCTTGAGTTTGTATTAATGGAGTTTGGATTAACGGAGTTAACCTGAAATTGACGAGTGTCACAAATAGGAAGATGAGATTAAATGTGTTCACTAACGGATCTAATTCTTTATGTGGTGATGAGTGTGTTATGGCAGATATAGTTGACCTGTGTGAACCACCTGATTATGAGGAAGATGCTTTGGAAGCATGTTTTTGTGATTTTTCTGAACAGGTACATCTTTACGCATTGAGGATGGAAGAAAAGAATCAATATGTGTTAGCGGTAAAAGAGGGACGACCGCCATGGACTCATCAAATTGAAAGTCTACCGGCCGAGATTAATTCGGGTAAAAAACCGTCTTTGGAATGCCCACCGAAATTGCAATTTAAGGACTTGCCTAGACACTTGAAGTATGCGTTTTTGGGGGATAATGACACACTAATGGTCGTTATTGCATCTAATTTGGATGAGTCTCAAGAGAAAGAATTGTTGAAGGTGTTGAAGATGAATATGGTGGCTATAGGTTGGACAATTGATGACTTAAAAGGCATTATGTTAGTGCATGGTTTTGGTGTCCGTAGCAATCGAATAAGTTATAGATAGTCTAGGTTGTTTATTTAATGTAAAATGGCCCATTCGCTATGGATTTTATAAAGAATGAGGTCCATTCGTTAGTTAACTAGACTAGTTCATTAATGTATAAGCCCGTTCGTTATGGAAGCATAACGAATGAGGGCTAGTTCGTTAAGTTATTACCATTCGTTATGTAAGCATAACGAATGGAGTCTAATTCGTTATGAAGATATAACGAATTAGGCTTAACTTAACGAATTGGATCATATTCCTTATAAATAGGCTAATCCATGCTCATTTGAGAGGTGATCACACATATGAGAGATGTGAGAGATCCTAGATCTAAGTTATTATGCTTTCTATAAGTTATTATGTATTTATCCCTTATATATCAATAATATATGTATTTAAAGTATTAATCGTTCTTGTGTTTATCAATGTATCTACACGGCTAGATCCAAGACGGGTTCAATGCATTAATCTGTCTATAGTCATGCACAAAGTTATCACCAACGAGGATGCAAAACCAACCCGAGAGACTCAAAGAAGGTTGAATCCAAATTTAAGAGAAGTTGTGAAGGAGGTAATTAAGTGGATAGATACGGGAATTATCTATCCTATCTTGGATAGTTCTTGGGTAAGTCCTACACAGGTGGTACCAAAAAAAGCAAGTATACATGTAATTAAAGATGAAAGCGATGAACAAATCGCCACCCGATCGGTCATCGGGTGGCGAGTTTGCATGGATTATCATAAATTAAATGTCGCAAAATCTAAAGACCATTTTCAATTTCCTTTTATTGACCAAATTATTGAATAATTATCGGGTCAAAAGTAATACTGTTTTTTGGATGGGTATTTGGGTTATAATCAAATTGCTATCCACCAGGATGACCAACACAAGACCACCTTCACTTGTCCGTATGGCACTTTTGCTTTTCAACGAATGCCATTCAGATTGGGTAATGCCCCATCCATATTTCAACGTTGTATGATGAGTATTTTTTCAGACATGGTCGGGGATTCACTTGAGGTATTTATGGATGACTTTTCCGTTTTTTGTCCAACTTATGAAACTTGTCTCAATGAATTAGAAAAAGTTTAAAAAGGTGTGTTGAGACAAATTTGGTTATAAGTTGGGAGAAAAGTCATTTCATGGTGCAAGAGGGTATTGTGTTGCGTCACGTTATTTCAGAAAAAGGAATGGAGGTGGATAAGGCGAAAATCCGGGTAATATCATCTTTACTTCCACCGAAAAACATTAAAGGGGCAAGGTCATTTTTGGGGCATGCGGTTTTTTATATGAGATTTATTAAAGGTTTTAGTGTAATCACAAAACCTTTATGTAATTTGTTGTTAAAATATACTCCTTTTGATTTTACTAATGAGTGTTTGCAAGCATTTAATGTTTTGAAGGAACAATTGGTGAAAGCTCCCATTTTGCAACCGCCAGATTGGTCAAAGCCGTTTGAGATTATATGTGATGCTAGTGATAATACTATCGGAGCAGTTTTGGGTAAACGAATTGATAAAAAGCCGGTGGTAAATTATTATGTGAGTAAAACATTATCCTAAGCACATCTTAATTACACAACCACCGAAAAGGAATTGCTTGTTGTGGTGTATTCTTTGGATAAGTTTCGCTCGTATATTTGTGGGAGTAAAGTGATCGTAATTTCGGACCATAGTGCGGTTCGGTATTTGATGGAAGATAAGGATGCAAAAGCGTGTTTAATTCGGTGGGTATTGATTTTGCAAAGAGTTTGACTTGGTGATTCGGGATAAAAGGGGTGTGAAAATGTAGTGGCGAATCACTTATCCCGAATTCAATTGGAGGGTGTTGATGACCCGATGGAGATACACTAACGGTTTCCCGACGAACAATTGTTAGTCGTGTCGTCAGCACCGTGGTTTGCCCATTTTGTTAATTATTTGGCCACAAGATCTATTCCAAGTCATTGGGTGAAGAAAAGAAGGCAACGGTTCATGACCCAAGTGAAACAATATATTTGGGATGAACCAGACTTGTTCAAGATTGGTTCGGATCAAGTGATAAGGAGGTGATTCCCGGTTCCGAGGTTTTGGAGGTTTTGACTCATTCACATGCATCGGCTTGTGGGGGTCATTTTAGCGGTCATAAAATGGGCTACCGGGTGCTTCAATGTGGGTTTTATTGGCCCACCATTTTCAAAGATTCAAGTGAGTATGCCCGGCATTGTTTAAATTATCAAAAGATGGGTAGTATCTCAAAGAGGGATGGAATGCGATTGCAACCAATCTTGGTGATAGAGATTTTTAATGTATAGGGCATTGACTTCATGGGCTCGTTTCCAAACTCAAATGTTTTTTTTTATATATTTTTGTTGCGGTCGATTATGTGTCAAAGTGGGTAAAAGCGGTAGCAACGAGAACTAATGACCACTCGGTGGTCTGTAAATTCGTTCAAGCACACATCTTTGCTCGTTTTGGTATCTCGTGGGTTATTATTACTGATGGTGGATCGCATTTCAAGAATTTCAACTTTGGGAAACTCTTGAAAAGATAGAATGTGAATCACCGAATCCCTACTCCTTATCTTTCGCAAATGAGTGGACAAGTTGAAGTGTCCAACCGACAAATTAAAGAACTTTTGAAGAAAACGGTGTGGGTTGATAGAAAGGATTGGTCATCCAAGATAGATGATGCGTTGTGGACATATCGGACCGCCTACAAAACTCCAACTGGTACAACTCCTTATCGGTTAGTATATGGGAAATGGTGTCATTTACCAATGGAGTTGTGGGCATTATGGGCGATCAAGAATGTGAATGCAGATTATAAGAAAGTGGGTGAATTGAGAAAGTTGAAATTAAATGAGATTGAGGAGATCTGGGATGAAGCATATGAATGTGCTTTCGCATATAAAGACAAACTAAAAAAGGTCCATGATCCCAAGTTCAGAAAAAGGACTTTTGAAGTGGGTCAAAAGGTGTGGTTGTATGATTCAAGGTTGAAGTGGTTTCCGGGTAAGCTAAAGAGTAATAGGATGGGTCCATACATAATTACAAGAGTGGGTCAGTTTGATGATGTGGAGATAGAAGATGTTTAAGACCAAATGAAGCAAGTGGTTAATGGACAAAGACTTAAGCCTTACTTGGAAGGAAAGAACATCAATATGCTCGATGTGGATAGGGTGAGTTATTGTTACGCTCACCGGATGAGGAAACAAGCTAAAAATCTCAGGTTTGTTGTATAGTATAGTTTGCTTTTTAGTTCAAATTTGTTTTTAAAATTACCTTTCTCGCTTTGGAGTGCGTCCAAATCAAGTGCGGGGAAATCTTTATGAGTTTCCTTACCGTGTTGGGGACAACTCAGGTTTTTCACGGGGGAGTGGGGGGGGGGGCATGGGGTAATTTTATTTTTTTAAGTAAATCTTTTAGTCACTTAAATAGTTTTTGGCCACTTTATTTTATTTAAAAAAAATGGGTTGACGTGGACCACGGTACCGACCGTGGACCACGGTGAGGTCTACGGTGGATAGCCACACCACGGTACGGTGTGGTCTGTCCCCCCGGTGCATATTGACCATGGCTCACGGTGACCACCGTGAGCCACGGTCTGGACCTGATTGGTGAGCCGAAAACAGGAAACCGTGGAGCATGGTGGGAACCGTGGCCCACTGTGTGGAGGTGTCAAACGAGAAGGACCGGGTTTTGGGTAAAAAAAATAAAATAAAACTTTATTTAAACATAATTTTAACCATAAATTACACCTACTTCTCTCTTTTACTCCTACTTTCTCTAACTCACTTTCATCTTATTCATCAAATCTCTCTACAAACCCTAACTCTCATCACCATATCTTTCTCAAATAACCATCAATTTCAAAAATTCTTAACTCTATTTTGAATGGATTTTCGTGAGGATTAAATACCAAGTCTAATTCCACTAATTTCTAAGTGTTAATCCAATTGTTGAGCATTGGGGTGACGAATTTCTTAAAGAATTTTTTTTTTTTTTTTTGGGGGGGGGGGGTATTGAATTTGTCAAGAAAGAATTAGTCATCATCTTATTCAACAACCAAGGTATATTCTTTTTCAATTTTCTTGTATACATTGAAAGACAAGATTGTTAAGGTAGAATTGATTTGAACTATACCCACTTAATTGTTTGGTTAAGGAATGCAATAGTCAAACATTTTGGTTGTGGAGAGTAGATAAGTACTTTAAACATATGGTTTTTATATTGAAAAGTTGAAAATCAAGTGTTTAGTTAACTTGTGAGATTTTGGTAAATTGAATAATGGTTGAATATCCACAACCATAGTAACAAGCAAGTGTGGAGATGTGTATGTTGAATTAACTTGGTTTGTTTGGGATGATTTTTGTGTGTAGATGAGTAGAAATTCGAAGAAAGGAAAAGGGAAAGCATAATCTTCTAGTGGCATAGTAGCCCAAGCTAAAAGGTAGAGAATGTAGGAATAACAAGAACAAGTGCATGTGCCAACTATCAAACCCACTTGGAGGGGCGGGGTGTTATCAAAGTACTGGTTAGAATGGCAACTAGAATTATTCAGAGATAAAATGAGCACTTTGCAGAATAGGATCGAGGGGTTTATGTGTGAAAAAGAGGTGACTGACCCCGGTTTTGAGGCGTTTGGGTTGTTTGATAAATTTTAAGCATTAGGTTGGGAAGCTGCCCTTAAGTGTTATGATGGAGAGCGTAATACATTGTATGATATGGAGACTGAGGAATGGGTGTCAACTTTAAGATGTCCCACATATAAGAAAGGCTCCGACATGAAACTGATCAGAATGGTGGGTGGACATGAAGTTATAATGTCTTTTGGAACATTTAACCAGATTTCCCTATTTGATAGCAAGCCAACTAACTCGTATGTGTACCCAGCGGTAAAAGATTTGTTTGAAGACCCCGACAAAAATCCACAATGGCACAATATGGTGGCAAAGGTTCTAAAAGGGGGTCGGGGTATGAATCCACATATTAAGGTTGTGTTTGTTTTTGCTTCAAAGGTCAGCAGGAGGGTTATGTCTGCGGGCGCGCAGACATAAGTTCCAGAAGTCAGTTTGTTTAAAAAAAAGAAAAAGATCTGAAAACTGATTATATGGTCTTAAATAAGAAGCTAATGTCTAACATCTTCACACTTCTTCACCTTCTTCACACTTCTGATCATCCTACCAACATCAAATGTCCACCACCACCACCACCCACCACCACCACCACCCATCAACTACCGTCTACCACCACCACCACCCATCACCTACCGTCTACCACCACCACCCACCGTCTGACGCCACCACCAACACCCACCGTCCAACACCACCACCGTCAACCACCCACCACCACCCACCTTCCGCCACCACCATCTTCGACCACCCACCACCACCACCCACCGTCCAACACCACCACCGTCAACCACCCACCACCACCACCCATCGTCGACCACAACCCACTACCACCACCCACTGTTTGTAACCACCACCACCGGTCATCACCACCGCCGGCCACAACCACCGTCCACCACCACCACCCAACGCCACCACCACAGTCCACCGCCCACCACCACTGTCCATCACCACCACTACCCTCCATCGGCCACCATCACCGTCCACTACCACCCTCCACCACCCACCACAACCATCCATCACCACCGTTCACCGCCTACCACAATCGTCTACCACCAATCGTCAACCACCACACACTTCTATAGTTCATACACCACCACCCACTTCCATAGTCCGTACACCACTAGCAATTATTTTAGCGGTCTACAAACGTTAAATGACTTATATCTATTGTGATATATATGATTGGTTACTAATTTTCAGTTTATGCAGACGATATCCAGTTTATAAAACAAACAGCATTATATTTTCAGATTACATACCCTCAGACCACATCTTCAGTTGCAGACATAAAATTAGATGAAATCGGATTGCAGACAGTTTTTGTCTTCAAAAACAAACAGCACCTAAGAGAAATGAGTTGAAGATTGAAGCAAAGCTGTTGATGACAATTTGTTTGTCCAATGTGGTGCCCTGTCGGGGGGACATTTCAATTGTGAGGAATAGTGATATTCCCGTTTTGTATGAATTGATGTACAAGAAACCACTCATCTCTTTCCGCTATTTGGTCATGCACAACATTTGGATCAGTCTCGAGAGTAGCAAGCGGAAGTTAATATCGCATTGTAGACTGATCACCGCACTATTGAAGTCACATGGTGTGATTCATGAAGATTCTGTTGGGATGACTAAAGTGTTTAAGGAACACAAGTTCAATGATTTGGGACCGGGATTGACATATACTCCGGGGGATAGACATCATCAGCTTGTAAGTGATAATGTGAGATGGAGGGTGTTAAGAGAAGCTGTGTAAGCGGACGTGGATGAAGAGAATTAAGAAGTGGAATACACGGGTGAACCGGAGGACATGGAGACGGGTGGTGGTAGTAGTTCCCAATATGGGGGTTGGGACTATTCTTCGGGGTATTACTCGTATGGTAGTAATTGGGCCCATATGGGGTTAATGAACGAGGTGGTGGAGAGATATAGGCCTTCAACATACGGTAATTGGTCGGAAAAGTCTCGGGCTTTGTTCGACCATCAAACGTTCATGGGGGCATATGCTGAACGGGTTGAGAAGGAAAGACATGATAGATTGGAGACGTGGAACCGTGCTCAAGCTAATGGGCGAGAGCATGAGATGAACATGCGGTATTTGGATGATAGGAATAAAAGAATGCATGATCAATGGCATGTGAGTGAATCAGTAGTAGTATGTTTGTTTTCATTTACTCAAAACCGCATATTGAATGGGGGAAATTTTCGTTCGTTTTAAAATTTTAAAAACTTTTAATAAAAAAAATAAAATAAAAAATAAATAAATAAATAAAGAGAAAAAAGAAAAAAAAATTAAAAGAAAACCGGAAAGTGGTAAGATGGCGGGGGTAAGGTTTTGGTTCTTTTTCATGGTCACAATTCCCTAAAGGACATTTTGGCTAGTTGGTTTTATTTTTTTTTTTTTTATAAAAGAGGTTATGTGGTAGTCTAGTAAAGGTTAGCATGCTTTCTATACAATAGCTTGTATAAAATGTTCATTTACACTTGTGCATTTGAGAAAGGTCAAGATTGATGAGAAAGTTGATATTCTCTATTAGGACTTGTGCAATCAGTGCAATTCGAGACCTTAGATTGGCATGAGTGCAAAAGTGACAGAGGCAATTAGGTTAAAGCCTCGTCTGGATGAGTGCGGGTGTGGGTTTTGGGAGTTGGGCCTCATACATTACATATATGAGAATGGTTAATGAGACGGGATAGGGGTTGGTTCCCTAAGAAAACAATTTTGGACTTATTCTTTTTATTCAATCAATCCCGATGTTAAATTGCTAGATGATCCGGCCTAGTAGGTTTCTTTGTATTTGTAATTGTTTAAGTACTCATCAACAGGAAGTATTAAGCATTATGTTTATTATGCTTGAAAAAAAAAAATTTTTAAAATTTTGTGTTAGAGATGCAATGCTCAAAGTATTATATATTGAGTGAAAAAAAGTGATGTATATAGTTGTTTATTTCATTATTTACTTAGTTTGTTTGTAATAAGCCGGATCAGATCGTTTGAGCTACTTTCAATATTCTCTTTCCATACCCTTACACCTAGCCCCGGTATAACCCGTTTTAAGCCCTCTTGATTTGCATTTGTGTCAAAGCATTTATATAGGTGGAGATGTGATGATTGTACAAGCGTATGATAGGAGAATTGGTTATATGTGAAAATGTGTGAATGATCTTCAAGAAGAGGGTTAATGTGTAAGGTGTGTTATGTCTGGGTAAAAATCAAAATCATGTTAGGTTTGGTTAGAATTCTATGGTTTAAAAAAGAATATCAAGTATACTAGTGCAAACCTATAGTAAAGAGGGAATAGGGTATGACTTGGGACCTTGACTAAACCGGAATTTTTGGTATGCTTGGTGATCTCTGGGATCATCGTGGAGACCACCGTGGCCCACGGTGGTCACCGTGGGCCACTGTCCGAACCTGTAACTGCCGAAATACTTTGTTTTTTTCTGTTATTTCTTGTCTTTTCACCTATCTAACATTTCAGAACGATCTAGATACGATTTTGGGGTTCAAGAACATTATTGTGAGTCTGGTAATCATTATACACTGGATTTTGATTCTTGTTTATACTTTAATTGAAGGAATGATGAACCGAATTATGCTCGGCCAAATCTCTTTGTGTTTTCCCTCGGATTGTAAGGTTTATTTATGAATGTTTGATTGAATGTTTATGCAATTTCTGAGATAATAGTTTGATCTTATTGATTTCATTATTATGGTGTTTATGAATTGATTAATAGTTTGTTAGTTTATTGAGTTCATATTCTAAACCGTCAGTTCTTGGTGCTTTAAGCAATCGAGATTAATCGGGAGGGATTCGGGGTTGGATAAACTAATTGGTTTTTTTGAGTGATTACCTTACGTTGTATAATCCAAGTACTTGATCCTCAATTATCGCAATCGTTTACATAAGCATGAACTTTATTTTATCGTTCATCTCAGTTTAAACATTTATTTTGACATTCGTAGAAAACCTGAAACCGAGGGAAGGCATATTTTCTCGTATTATTTTAAAACTCGCTAAATTTTGTTCAGTTCTTTTTGTTAATCAAACCAAACAACCAAATCTTTGAATTTACTTTCTTCACTTAGTTTAATATAGATAAATGGCAAAGCTACTTAGTAACACATTTTCCACAAACTCCCTGTGTTCGATACCCACTTACTGCTATCTAATTAGTTCTATTTTTTTATTTTTGAGTGAGTCTTCTACCTCACATCAATGCTCCCAGTTGTAGGACTATCACAGAAAATGTTAACCGGCCATCTCAGACAACTCAACCCCGTCATTTACAACCACCTCGACCCTATGGTCCTTATTGATTTACTCCAAGTGGAATTAGGAAGTTTTGATGTAATAGTCAATATGGACTGGCTATCTAAGTATAAAACAGATACAGTTTATAAGGACAAACTGTTAGAATTCCCCTTCTCGAACACTGAAATGATCACGATATAAGGAGAGAAATCTGGTACTATATTTCCTCTCTTATCTCACCTTAAGATACTAAAATATTTACGCCAAGTATACATGGCGTATCAGGGAAGTGTACCAATTAAGAACCCTGATGAAAAATGTATAGAAGACATCGTAGTGGTACAAGATTATACAGATGTTTTTCTGGATGAATTTCCTGGTTTACCACCAATCCGAAAAGTTAAATTTTGTATTGTACCAGGAGCAACTCCCATTGCTAAGGCACCTTACCGACATATGGTCTAGTGAATTTGGTGGAGTGACAACATTCAATTCATTAACAACATGTTGAATAACATCTTCATCAACCATATTTTCTTCAACACGTGCATCAACATCACCAGTTTCTTCAACCACATTCTCAACATTAATCTCATCATCATTCTCTAGTGCACCATCATTATCATAATCAGTATCACTAATGCCTTGACTTTCTTCCACCTCATCTTTTTCCTCAACCTTAGGTTCAGGTGAGGCTGGAACCTCCATTACCTCCAATTGGTTATTCATTAACTTTGGTAAGATATTTAATTCAATTTGAGGGTCAAAGTGACTAGTAGAGGCCAATCTGCTGAGTCTTGAAGATTAAGTGTAGCCCCAGTTCTCGCAATGTCAAGTAATACTTTGAGAAAAAATTTTAATGGTTGATTGTAAACAACCGCTACAGTAGCAGAGGCAAGCTCTCTACTAAGCAATGTCTATGTCTCTCTTCTTAGTGACATACTCTAAATCATGTGGTGAATCAAGAAACGATACATCGGTGGAAACATCCCCTTCTGAAATTGTCCTTCATTTATGTTTCCATTATATCCCATTGTTTCTTAGAATATCCTCACCAATCTTCCTCATGAATACATGAGCTGGTCATTGAATTTGTCGTTTAGTTCTAATCTGTCTCTTGTACGTTGCTATGTTATTTCAATTTCCCTTCCAAGCACAGTACCTTCAATTCTTGCACCATTCACATTATCCACATACTCCGCAGGTTCCAGAAATCTTAAACATGATTTATATATAACAATGGATTTTCTTTAAGAGCGAATCTAAGATTCGACTGATTTAGCCAACTAATCATCACTCCAGTTCAACATTATCATCATTAACTTCTAGTAAAGTACACATATTATGCGTGGGGTTCGAATATGAAAACCAGCTTTTCTGCACATACATAAACAAAAACAAGCAAAGTAGAGATTAGGTTTAGAATAGTCAATTTAGCATAAATAGAATAAGATTCAAAGAAGAGAATTGTTTTTAAGAACCTGTTCTTCGACAATTGTAAACCTACATACAAAGAAAACGGGAAAGTAAATCATCGAATTGAAACCCTAAACCTAGTAAATAGGTGTCGAAAATCATTTATATTAATTAAGCTTACCAAGTCGGAATTGCAATATTAGGTCACCATTAAGAAGATTGAAAGAGCAATAGTATAAATTCGGTCACGAGCAAACAGAAGAAATAGTTGAAAGAGTGAAAAGTGTTTGGAAAATATGTTAAGTCCCCCTTTTATATTATTATTTGTCTGTTTGTGAATTTTAAACGATTTTGTCGTTTTCCACAGGTAAAATATCACAAATACTTAGAGAAATATTTCGAAACAAATTTTAACTGTGCTCGAGAAACCTGTCAAGTATAGTTGAAATGAAGTATGCTCATAATCACAATTCCAAGTATACTCGTAGTAAATATTTTAAGCACACTTATCAATAAGAAAACCAACTAAGTATAAATTGAAACCAGTATACTCGAATATACAAGGTTACTCGACAAACAAATCACAAGAATATCATCCAAGTATAACATATCAAGCACACTACTTTACTCGAGATCAATAATAATGACTTAGAAAGCTCTCCAAAACATCTATATACATGTAAGCTCATATTAACAAAGTTAGCTTGCAAGACATAAAGATTACTCGAAAACACTTAAGATAGTAAATTAATTTCTTGTGTGATCGGATAACATAGTTTGCTCACAAGACATGAAGGCTACTCGAAACACTTAAGATAGTCAATTTAGAATTCATGTGTGCTCGAATAAAAAAGTACGCTCGCAAATCATAAAGTATACTCGAAACACTTAAGATAATCAATTAAGAACAAAGGTATACTCGAATACACTTAAGATAATCAGTTAAGAGAAAAGGTATACTCGAATACACTTATGATAATCAATTAAGAACATAGGTATACTCGAATACACAAAGAATGCACGAAACACTTAGGTTAATCAAATAAGAACACATGCTTACTCGAATGCACTTGGAATGCAAAAAGCATACTCGAAACAATGTATAAGCAAAATCATAACACTTTTAGCATTAGATTCAAGAAATTTATCAAAATGACTCAAACTTTAAACATATAAACTCATTGACACTTTGGTGATTTAAAGCTTAAGCATAACCGTGAAAAGAGATCAAATTTTACTTTCTTCATTTCAAAACAAAACCTTTTTGGAAAGATCTCAACTTTGGATTATATTGACTAAGTCACTTCACAATATATCATTCTCAACATTATTATGAGATATTAGTCTGGTTAATATTAGGTATTTCTTAAACTTAGCATGAATTTCTTCATCACATCGGTGATATGTATTTAGATTCAATTTTTACATAAGATAAATGGACCCCACTTTTGGACTTATGATGCCTCATATCTCTTCTCAAAGCCTATTTAGCGTTTTCCAGATCACCCCACTTTGAGTTCAACCCCCAGATGCATGGTCAAAGTTATTGTTAATGACAGAAAAAATTTTCAAATTTTTGGAGTATTTTACTTTTAATTTAAAACTTTAAGGTTGAACTTTGGACTTACATGCCACACCATTCGGACTTACATGTCTTTCATTCATGGTGTTTATGACTTACTTACTTTGATTACCCACCTTTGTAGTTGTAATTGTAACCCCACAAGTTTGTGTTATTTTTAACTTTGGTTGATATTTTGTCATTAAAGCACTTTTGTTCATTGTAATTTTATAAAATATTTCGTTTTTGGGTTAACCAAACACCAACAGGCTTGTGTATGAATTGGTAATTGCCTTTCTGCCTATCATTTAGAGAGATGTATATAAAGACATGCATACTTCAAAATGTATATCCACAGTAAATTTAGCAATTCATTATATCACATCATGGAAAGCTACCACATATTAATGACTATACTAATAGTCTTTTAGCCTATTCAATCCACATGTTTGGCGTAAATAGTCAATTTTCTATCATTTTCCATAAGGTTGGATCATATTTTCTTTTATAAATTTAAGCTTCTTGAAAGCTATTAACCTAATAATTAGTTTAGAACACTGTTGAGGCTTCTTCAAAGTATATAATTGAATAATCTTACCATATCTCTTATTGCAGTTACCAAAAGATTTTTCTTTTAATAAAAAACATTTAGAGTTCTTTAAAAATTGTTTTTTGATTTTCATTTTGATATAAAATTTTAAACAGCTTCAAACTTTTGAAACAAAATCTTTTTGGAAATTTTCATTATTAATCAAATGCAAACACACATGTAAACATGTAAGATGCATATGTATGAAAAACATAAAATATGCACAAGACAAGCAAACACTTAAAAGCACATAGGAGATGCAAGGATTGTTAGTCAGCACTAAAGCACACATTATCAATCAGACTTCATCAGAGTTTATCATTCCTAAGTCCTTAATAGGAAAGTGAATCTAGTTTTGTTCAATGTCTTGGTGAATAGGTCAGCCAAGTTGTCACTAGATTCATCCCTTTTCATTTCTATTAAACACTTTTCATTGCAATCTCTAATGAAATAATGTCTAATGTCTATATGCTTAGTCATAGAGTGTTGCACATAATTTCTAATAATAAACATAGCAGCAATAGCATTATCTACCAAGATAGGGGTATTTAGAAAATTCAAATCGTATTCCAGCATCTGATTATGTATCCAAAGAACTTGTGCACAACAAGCAGATGCAACAATGTATTTAGCTTCTGCAATTGAGATTGACGTTATTATTTTCTTCTTGTATTGCTAGGACATCAGTCTGTTTCTTAAAAATTAACATCCACCAGAAGTAGACTTTCTACTCATGTTTCAACCACATAGTCACTGTCAATCTATATGCAAGTAGAACAAATGATCTATTCTTTGGATCCCATATCCCCAAGTGTTGCTTTCCATTTAAATATTTGAATATTCTTTTAACTGCCAACATGTGAGAGACTTTAGGATTGACTTGAAGTATTGCACATACACATGAAATAAGCATAATGTCAGGTCTGGATGCAGTCATATACATAAGTAAACCAATCTTGGTTCTGTACTCATGTTGATCCACTGACTCCCCCTTTTATATGCTACCATCTTTTCATGTATGTCCGTAGGAGTTGACACAGTCTTCAAATCATTGCATTTGAACTTGGTTGGGAAATTTTCACATACTTGGACTGATTTAACTATTCCATCAGCTATCTGTTGCACTTGCAACCAAAGAATGAAATTCATCTCTCCCAATGAGATCATGTTGTACTTGGACTTCGTTACAGCCTCAAACTCCTTACACATTTCTTCATTTGTAGAGCCAAAGATGATGTCATCAACATACACTTGTAATAGAAGCAAATTATTTCCTCTTTTTTGTAGAATAAGGTCTTGTCAATGGCTCCACTATAGAAACCATTAGCAAGAAGATGGTTTGATAACTCATAATACCAAGTTATTGGAGCTGGATGTAATCCATACAAGGCTTTGCTTAACTTGGAGCTTGATGTAATCCATACAAGGCTTTGCTTAACTTATACACCTTGTTTGGAATATCTGTATCTTCAAATCCTCGAGGTTGAGTCACATAAACCTCCTTATCTATTTTTCCATTTAGGTATGCAGATTTTACATCTAGTTGGTAGACTTTGATTTTCTTTGAAGCATCATATGCTAAGAAACTCCTTATGGCTTCTAGTCTTGCCACAGGTGTAAACACCTCTTCATAATCTATTCCTTCTTCTTGTAGGCATCCAAGTGCTACAAGCCTTGCTTTAGTTTTCACTACTAACCCTATTTCATCCCTTTTGTTAATGAAAACCCAATTGGTGCCTATTACATATTTTCCTTTTGGTTTTTGAACTAATTTAAAGACTTGTAAATCCCTAAACTGAGCAAATTCATCTTGCATCGCTTCCACCCAACTGTTGTCTTTCAATGCTTGCTAGATATTTATTGGTTCAACTTGGGATAGAAAGCATGCGAAAAGACAAATCTTTGTAGTTTATGATCCACTTCTGGTAACTCTTTCATGCAGGTAACTAATGATGTTCTCAAGAGGATTATTTATTTGTGTTGTAGTGGTTTGCACAGTTGAACCTGTTGTACTTTTAGGTTCTAGATTGGAAACATTAAGATTTGGTTCTTCATCTAGTTCATCTTAAATGTTTGATGTGGAGGCAATGTCATTGGATATTTCAAGATTATTGAATAAGGATTCAAACATATT
Source organism: Bidens hawaiensis (assembly GCF_021521415.1). NCBI lineage: Eukaryota > Viridiplantae > Streptophyta > Magnoliopsida > Asterales > Asteraceae > Bidens > Bidens hawaiensis. Next base: position 446,817 of record NW_027492429.1, on the reverse strand, counting down.
GGAAGGATTATTTCAGTTTCTGGTACATCTTAAGATTGAACTTTAATGGTTACAGCATGTTCTGATTCTTGATTGTTAATATTCTACCCAGCTTCTTCATGTTCAATATTCTTCTTTTTTTGAAACTTGAATTCAGTTCCCTCATTAGGAACTTTAGACCATAATTTGTCTAAATCCAATTTCAGTTCAGTGGTTGCTTCAGCAATAGTTGTTTGATATGCCCTTGCTTCAACGTCTCCAGGATATATCTTGAAGGATTTGATGAGCTTTTCAAGGTCAAATAACCAGCTTGGACCATCAATAGTGTTGAAATGATTAGCATAGAATACAATGTCAGATGATTCAGTTACACTTAAATGATCTTTCATATAGACTATGTAAGCTTTAGAATGTGATGAATATCCAACAAAGAAGCATTCAAGATACTTAGCCTGGAATTTGTTCAAATAGTCCTTAGTGTTTAATAAGGAACACATACAGCTAAAGGTTTAAGGAACTGAACATAGGGTTTCCTTTTGAACAAAATGTCATAGAGAGTTTTTTTATGACTCTTATTGAGGAGCGCCCTGTTTTGAACATAACATGATGTATTAATAGCTTTAGCCCCAAAAGAGAGGCAGGTTTGCATCAACAATCATGGTCCTTGCAGCTTCAATCAAAGTTCTATTTCTTCTCTGTGCAACACCATTTTGCTCTTGAGTCCTAGGAGCACTAAATTGTGGGAAGATTCTTTTTGCAAGACAATATTCATTCATTTCTCCATTTTTGAATTATGTTCCATTATAACTTCTTATTACCTTGACTCTTTCATCCAGCTGATTTTCAATTCTTGTAATACACCCCTTGATTAGCTCAACAATTTCATCTTTAGTTGATAAAAAATATATACATGTGAATCTTGAATAATCATCAATAATTACCAGACAAAATATTTTCTTACCAATGATTGGAAAAATAACAGGACCAAATAGATCCATGTGAAGCATCTCAAGCACTTGTTCAATTGTGTTTATCAATTTTCCATTGTGTGATGATTTGTGCTGTTTTTCCTTCATGCATGAGGAACATTTGTCATCTAATTAAACTCCCTTGTTGGTAAACCAATAACATGTTCACCCTTGACAACTTTGTTCATGTTCTTTAGATTTACATGACACAATTTCCTATGCCATAACTTTGATTCATTTTCAGAAGACTTAAAAACAAAACTTGTTCCTCCCCTTGACACTACATCATTCATTCTTAGCTTATATAAGTTTACATTTCTAGGAGCCATCATCATGATCATGTCAAGAGGAATTATATACTCTGGTTTCAAAATAAAGCAGTGTGATTTATCAAATCCCACCTTATAATCTTTGTCACACACTTGTAATACACTCAGTAAATTATACTGAATTCCTTCAACATGTAGCACATTGTCAAAGGAGATCTTTCCATTTGTCATAATTCCTTTTCCCACAATCTTACCTCCATTTTCCTCACTACCTAAAGCAACTGGACCTTCAAATTTCTCTTCATAGTTGATCAATGACCTCTTATTGCAGGTCATGTTCCTGGAACACCCACTATCCATATACCAAATGCCATTTTGCTCTGTGGACTGATCCTACACATAAAATAGACAATTTGATCAGTTTTGGAGTGAAACACAAGCCATTGAGACTTGTACTTCTTCATGAACACAATTAACAATTTCTCTTGGAATTGGATCCTTATAAATGACTTCACATGATTCTTCACTATCATAACCATCTTTATCAGAGATATCTTTATTTACAACAATGTTCAAGCATTGTTGAATTATTGGTTTAACTCTTTTCTAAATAATCTTTGGAGCATCACCATATTTCATTTTCCAAAGCAAAGCTCATGGTTAAAAACACTTTTTCAATACATATTTTTCATCTCTATTTAGCTTGCCAATAGGCTTCCTTTTGAATGTCTTTACTTCAGATTTTTCTTTCAGAACTAATGAAACAAATTTTCCAGATTCCAATGAAGTTTCAGAATCTTGAGATTTGAAAGAGACATTCTTGACCAACTTCTATTCTTTCAATTTCTTCTCCTTCATTAGATACGAATCTTCAAATTGCATGCTCTTTTCAAGTTAAGTAGCATATCTTCTTTTGTAGAAATCAAAATCTTGACCAAATTTCATAGAAATAGGAAAATTAAATGGTTCAGGCGTGGGTTTGTCTTTGCATGAGTCGGTGTGATGTCCATAGACATCATAGCTTATGCACCAAACCTTTCACATATGGTCTGCCATGGAGTTTGCCTTTTTAAACCTCTCACTAGGTATTGATGGATCAATTCCTATGGTCTTTTGATGGGCTAAGGACATAACGAAATCAACATAGTTAGGTTGAAAAACATCAATATTTTCATAACTTTGAATGTTGGTTCGTCTGACAAACTTGATCTCTTCTAATATTTGATTGCTTGGGATTTGTTCACTTCCTTTTATAGAAGTTAACTTTCTTCTTGAGACATATTCCACATCTCCAATATCATATAATTCATGGTTTGAGAATACTAGATAGATGCGATGGAAGGTATCTGATTTCTTTGATACGGGATTACTGTTCATGCCTCTTGATAAAGTTGATGCCTAATAAAATATTATTCTCAAGCAGACTTTACTTTTCATAATATAACCAAACTTTGCTCGGACATATCCCACAAGCAAACTAGTACTTGCTCAAATTTCTTAAATCTATGACTTAGGGTACAAACGTGTTTCACCACAATTATGAAGTTCATATGCGTGAAAGAAACCAGATGTGATGGAAAAGGCGTTCAGTGTGGAAGTAAAAACTCCACCTGTTAATGACCCAAAGATGTGTCTGCTTGAGTCTGTTGACGTGGAATTTGTGAAATAGGATAATAGTTCATAGTGTGATAATGATGTTTGTGAAAATGTGGTAGAACATGTGTTATGCAAGTCTAAAAATGAGAAATCTAACTTTGTTGAAAAAAGGTGATTAACAATACCATTTTGCAAAAACAAGTTTTTATTATAAAAACCAAAATCATGAATTTAACAAACAAAATATATCAAGAAATTATTGTTCATGGTCATGGGCAGAGTCAAAAGAATGTTATTGGTAAACCATTGTCTCAATCTGTTAGACCTGTGAAATTTTTATGTCTACTCCACCAAGAGTTTTTTCTACATAAATCCTAACAAGGAACGTTGAATATTGTCAAGAAGCTGAACTAAAATCAAGTGTTTTTGAGATTGGTGAAAGTTCAAGAGCTAAAAATAGAAATTTTTACAAGGAAACTAACACTAAAGGACAAAACTGGGTTGCTAAAACTAAGAGTGTTGATTTAAAAGCAAGTCCACTTGGTTGTGTTGTTAAAGTTGAATCACGTTCTGAAATCTCAATTGATGATGTCATTTTAATTGAGACACAAATTGATGAATCAATAGAGGAAATGTTTGTTGATAAGTTCAAACAACCAAAGACCAAGAAGGCTTGGTTTTCCTTGTTTACTGACCTATATACTGTATGTGCAGTGGCTTCAAAGATCAAGCTGGATTATGGATAGTGGAGCCTCAAAGCACATGACGGGTACCTTAGCTCTACTTGAGAATGTTAAACCTATAAAGAACGGATAAGTAGGTTTTGATGGAAATCAAGGACGGGTACCTTAGCTCTACTATCAAATTGAATGGCGATGTTTGACAAGGTTAACTATACCACTGAGTTGGAGAACAATCTGTTGAGTATTTCACAAATTTGTGACAAGAAGTTCTCAACTCATGTCACCGATAAGGAATGTTTGAATTTGACGCCTGGGTTCAAGATACCAGAAGAGTGGATTCTGATGCATGCTCCTTGATAGTATGATCTCTATGTTCTCAACATGGGTACCACTACCACTTCTTCTTGAACGGATCAATATTTTTTCTAAAGCATCAAAAAAGGAATCGGTTTTGTGGCATAGAAGAATAGGTCACATTCATGTGAGAAAATGAATTACTTGGTTAAGAATCAATTGGTTAATGAGATTAATGTCAAGGGATTTAATTTGAATGAAGATTTTATCAGTTATAAAAAAGGAAAGCAAAAGAAGAAGTCGCATCCAAACAAGTTGGTCAACTCTATCAACTTACCCTTTGAGCGATTACAGATGGATCTTTTTGGTCCTATGAATGTCAAAAGTATAACTTGAGAACTTTATTTCTTGGTGGTTACTGATGATTGTTCAAGAGTTTCTTTGGTAATGTTCTTAGTCACTAAAGGTGAGACTTTTGATTATTTGATGGTCTTATTCAAGAAACCGGAGAACTTATAAAACTTGCCAAGTACTTCGAAGTGACAACAGAATGTTAGAATATTGTTATGAATGTGTAAGGCCCCGAACCCGGTAACCCTACTGTAGCGTTGGATTTACTCATAAACACAGTTCTACAAATCAGAGTTAATTAAAACTTTCGCGGAAACATTAACTTTGATCATTTAATACAAAAACATAACATATTTTCTTTACAACATAATATACAACATCATATATAAAACATCAATTCTCTTATGTCTTCAGAAGCCAGCCTTTCCATCCATATCATGTGCCCTCCTCATGCTAGCTCATTAAACACATTCACCTGCGTGCATAATAAAAGTCAACTACGCTAAGTGAGTTCTAGTTAATCACATAACTTACTTTACATACACATATACGTTCCCGAAGGTACGCATTACATACATAATCTGTATTTCGTTCATCCATACATATTTATAGCTAACCTTACGTTATAAAGGGCATTTCACCCTACATACCTCGGATATTATTTGGGTCCGGTACCCTCCATCCTCGGATATTATTAGGGTCCAGTCTCCCTTCATCCTCGGATATTATTAGGGTCCGGTCATCCTCCATCCTCGGATATTATTAGGGTCCGGTCACCCTCCATCCTCGGATATTATTAGGGTTCGGTCACCATTTCTTCCATAGCTTCATACCATACCTTTCTATATACATAATTGTAAGTTTCATACATACATACGTCATTCATTCTTCATATACAACAATTTTATCATCAAATGTTTACCTGGCAGTACATACAATATCCGACGATCGTTCATGTACCGACAAGCAGTCTTTCACATAAAACATATATGGCATACACTTATCACTTAGGATAAGTGTATTAACTAATCACTTCGAGTATGCACACAGCCCCGAAAACATAACAAGGGATGGGGCTAGAAACTCACCTGAACTCGGTTACGTTCACCGTTAATCGTTATTCCCTTCTTGAGTTGTGCACGACTAACTGTATAAAAATTATAAGTATCAATAAACTATCACTACACATATCGCCTTTCTAGTTTAATTATTACCCTCAACAAACGGGGGTCCGGCGGCAGCACCCCTGGCAGCAAGGTTCTAGGGGCGGCAGCCCCTAGCGCGGTCCAAGGGGCAGAGCCCCTGGCTGGGGTTAAGCTGCCAGGTCAGCATGAAAAAAAATTATTTTTGATAACTGTCTTAACGTATTTTCCATTAGGATTTTAAATTATCATTTTAACTCTCATGTATTCAAAAGCGGTCATAAATGTAAGAGAACATACGTACAAGCGAACTTAACTTAAGCGAACTTAACTTAAGCAAACTTAACCAATAGCGAAGTTAACCAGTAGCGAACTTAACCCGTAGTGAACTTATACGTTAAGCGAACATGTCAGTGGGCGAACTTGACAGGCGAACTTGCTTGTAGCGAAGTTATCTATGGACGAACTTTCTTATAGCGAAGTTGTCCAGCGACGGGATGATTTTCATCAATCTTAACAAGCATCTTGCAACTTTTAATACACTTGTTATGACTCGACATCACCCACTATCGTTTCTTAACCGTTTTCGTTCATATATAACCCGTACATACTATAAATCTTGGACCTTCAAGCTTAAAAACGTTCGATACGAGGTTTAAGGGTTCGTTTAATCGAGCCGCACAGGTTTATGGGTTCATTAGCTTCATTTTAGCATCAAGTTTACAACTTTACGTTTCGTATATACCCGATCTATTCTCGTTCTAAGTTTCAAGGCTAAACGCTTATAAAAACGTAAACTTTAAAAGGGTCAAGAACATATCTTTAGTGCTCGTTTGGATCCCGTTTAACTTGTTTATGAACTCTAGATATTGTATATAGCTCATGTAATAAAGATCTAATACAAGCTAACGTCCGTTTGGTCTCAAATCTCTTTCGTCACTCTCGGCTGTATGTATGGCGTAGGTGTGTGTAAGCAATTATGGAAAGATGGAATGAGAGTTAGGGTTTTAGGATGATTTAAGGGGGTATTTTTATCCCTTAAAGCCCATGGACCTAAGGCTCATTACCCTTTAATCCACCATAATTAATCCAAGTCCATGGTCTTTTCCTTGTTAGTATTAATTACTTATTTAGGCCCAATAACTAAACGGGACTTTCTTTTATTAAATATGAAAATTTAGGATGTTACAAGTCTTCCCTCCTTAAAGAGGTTTCGGGGACTATTACTTAAACAAACTAGGGTAGAACTTGCGCATCTCATCCTCAGCTTCCTAGGTAGCATCTGATCCCTTGCGGTGCTTCCATATCACCTTCACCAAATGTATAACCTTGTGACAAAGTTGCTTCTCCTTGCGGTCAACTATCTCGATCGGTTGCTCGATGTAATTCAACCGTTCATCAACCTCAATGTCCATTAATTGCACATGAGACGTGTCATCCGACATACATTTCCTCAGATGAGAGACATGGAAGGTTGAATGAACTCCTTCTAACTCTGCTGGCAAGTCCAGTTTATAAGCCAGTTCACCAACGCGATCTAAAATCTTAAACGGTCCAATATACCTCGGACTCAACTTTCCTCTCTTCCTAAAACGAATGATCCCCTTCCAAGGCGATAACTTGAGCATCATATTATCACCAGTGTTGAACTCAATCGGTCGTCGCCGCTTTTCAGCATACGACATCTGTCTATCTTGAGAGGCTTTCATTCTTGCTTTGATCAGATCGAACTTTGATGAGGTTTCTTGCACAACCTCTAGGCTTCCCATCTTTTCTGACCAATCTCTCCCCAACATATCGGGGTTCTACATTGGCTACCGTAAAGCATCTCAAACGGTGGCGTACCAGTACTTGAATGGTAGCTGTTGTTGTAGGAAAACTCTTCTAGATGCAGATGATCATCCCAACTTCCACCAAAATCTAAAACACAAGCATGTAGCATCTCATCAAGGGTTTGGATCTTCCTCTCAGACTGTCCATCTGTTTGAGGATGATACGCTGTACTGATGTTCAATCTCGTTCCCATAGCTTCGTGGAACTTCTTCCAAAACCTTGAAGTAAACCGAGTATCTCTATCTGACAAGATCAATAACGGCACTCCGTGCTTAGCCACAACCTCTTTGATGAACAAGTTTGCTAACATTTCTGAAGAGATAGCCTCTCGTATGGGAAGAAAGTGAGCACTCTTGGTCAAATGTTCCACAATCACCCAGATGGTGTCATGTTGCTTAGCTGTACGAGGTAGCTTAGTTATGAAATCCATAGTGATGTGTTCCCATTTCCATTCAGGTATCTCCAAAGGCTGCATCTTTCCATACGGCTTCAGATGTTCGGCTTTGACTTGTAAACAAGTTAAGCACTTACTAACATAATCTACCACATCGTTCTTCATTCCTGGCCACTAGTAGTCTCTTTTCAATCTTGGTACATCTTTGTAGCTCCAGGATGAATCAAGTATCTTCACTTATGAGCTTCATCTAAGATTCGACCTCTAAGATCCCCATGGCGTGGGATCCACATACGGTCAAACCTAGTCTTAACACCATGCGTGTTTTTCATCAATTCGTTTTGCTGACCGAAAATCCTTTCTTTCTTACTAGCCCTTCATCTACCAGCACTTCTGACTGCACTTTGATGATTTCTTCAAATAGACTTGATTTCATGATCAACTGGTATGACTTCACTGTTGCAATGACTTCCTCATTCTTACGGCTTAGCGCGTCGGCGACCACATTAGCTTTCCCATGGTAGTACTTAATGTCGCAGTCGTAATCCTTTATCAATTCTAACCACCTTCTCCGCCTCATGTTCAATTCCTTCTGCTCGAAGAAGTATTTTAAACTTTTATGATCTATGTAAATGGTACACTTAGTACCATATAGATAATGCCTCCATATCTTGAGAGCATTCACTACTACTGCTAGCTCCAAATCATGTGTCGGATAAGTACTCTCATGGACTTTCAACTGTCTAGACGCGTAAGCTATCACCTTTCATCGTTGCATCAACACGCAACCTAACCCACGATGCGAAGCATCAGTACAAACAACCAAATTCTCTTCACCATCGAGTAAAGCAAGGATTGGAGCTTACGTGAGTCTCTTCTTTAACTTCTGAAAAGCCTCTTCTTGAAACTTACCCCAACTGAATACTATCGACTTTTGGGTCATACCGGTTAACGATGCGGCTATCTTGGAGAAACCTTCGATGAATCTCCTATAGTAGCCTACTAACCCTAGGAAGCTTCGTATATCAGTCGGATTCTGCGGAGTCTTCCAATTTGTTATCGCCTCAATCTTAGCTGGGTCCATGGTAATCCCTTCAGAATTTATCATGTGACCTAGAAATTGCACTTCTCGCAACAAGAACGCATTTCGAAAACTTAGCATACAACTTCTCTTCCTTTAGAGTCTCCAATACCTCTCTCAAATGCTCAGCATGATCAGTCTCATTCTTTGAATCAACCAGTATGTAATCGATGAAGACGATAACTAACTTATCCAACATCGGCCGACACATCCTATTCATCATGTCCATAAATGCTGCAGGAGCATTCGTTAGACCGAATGACATCACGAGGAACTCGTAGTGTCCATACCGCGTCCGAATCGCTGTTTTCGGGACGTCTGCGTCTTTCACCTTCAGGTGATGATAGCCTGATCTGAGGTCTATTCGTGAGAACCAACTTGAACCTTGCAGTTGGTCAAACAGATCATCAATCCTGGGCAAAGGATATCTATTTTTTACCGTAAGCTTATTCAACTCGCGATAGTCTATGCACATTCTCATACTTCCATCCTTCTTCTTCACGAACAACACCGGTGCGCCCCAAGGGGAAACGCTTGGTCTAATAAAACCCTTGTCGAGGAGTTCCTGCAGTTGGGACATCAATTCTTTCATCTCAGACGGTGCTAAATGGTAAAGTGCCTTCGCGACGGGTTGGGCTCATGGTATTAAATCTATCTGGAATTCTATCTCTCGCTCCGGTGGCAACCCCGGAAGATCCTCAGGGAATACTTCTGGGTAGTCGCACACGATAGGAACATCTTTCATTTCTTTCGTCTCGGCCGTAGTGTTGACAACATACGCCAGGTAGGCACCACACCCTCATCTTAATAACCCTTCGGCTTTTATCATCGAAATGACGTTAAGCCCTGAACTTTCCCTATCACCATAAACCGTCACGACACTACCATCCAAGGAATTTAGCTTTATTATCCTACTCTTACATACTATATGAGCTTCATGATCAAATAACCAATCCATTCCCAAAATTACATCGAACCCTCCCAATGTCATAACATAAAAGTATTAGGGAACTCATGTCCTTCTAGCTCTATCTTACAGTTCTTAACCATCTTCATTATTTTCACCGAGGTGTCACTAGTGGTTTCTACTATGAAGGTTTCAGACACTCGTCAACATTTCATATGAGCTAGTTTACTAAATGTCGTAGCTACAAAACTTCTATCCGCACCCGAATCAAATAATACTGAAGCAGAAATACCGTTTACTAAGAACGTACCAGTCACAACATCAGGAATCTGTCTAGCTTGTTCATGGGTCAGCATGTAGGCTCAAGTCCTCGGCCTTGCTTGATTAGCATCTTTCTTCTCACTACCTCCAGCTTCCCCCTCCGTGCATTCCCTTGCAAAATGACCCATCTTACCGCACTTATAGCATGTGGGTTTTGCATTGCATTCATTAGCATAATGCCCCATCTTCCTATACTTATAGCAGGCATTTGTCCCCATCCTGCACTCTTTACCATAAGCCTTTCCACATTTGTGGCACACGTCCGAACCAGTACCCCACTTGCACTCTCCACCGTGTACCTTTCCACATGTCTTGCATGTCTTTCTCCCTTACGCCTTCTGTTTCTTGTCCCTAGGATTCCATAACTGAGTACCTGGGTGCTTGGCAGGAGCGACCCATTTCTTATCCTTCTTCTCTTCCACCATCACATCATCTGCCGACAAGTCGTCATAAACCATTTCTGCGAGTCCTACAACAGAATCAAAAGTACCCGGTCTACCAGCCTTGACCAAGACGCAAACCTTCAGCGGTAGTCCCATAAGGTAACACTTGATCCACTTGGCTTCAGTGTTCACCATGTCTGGCACCAACCTAGACAGGCGGTTGAATTCAGTAGTGTACTCGCGGTGTGTCATCTCACCCGCCTTTAGGCTCAAGAACTTCATTTCAACCCTCTCAACCTCCGCATCAGCACAAAACCTCTTCATTACCAACTCCTTCAGATTATCTCACCGCATAGCTCTGATCTCCTCCCGGGTCTTCCTCTATTCAACAGTTTCCCACCAGTACATGGCTTCATCAAGAAATGATTGGGTGGCAAAACCCACAGATTGGTCAGGACGGCACTCGCTAACGCGGATAACCTTGTCCATAGTAGTTATCCATTGGAGAGTAGCGATTACGTTCCTGAAGGTACGCATTACATACATAATCTGTACTTCATTCATCCATACACATTTATAGCTAACCTTACGTTATAAAGGGCATTTCACCCTACATACCTCGGATATTAATAGGGTCCGGTACCCTCCATTCTCGGATATTATTAGGGTCCAGTCTCCCTTCATCCTCGGATATTATTAGGGTCCGGTCACCCTCCATCCTCGAATATTATTAGGGTCCAGTCACCCTCCATCCTCGGATATTATTAGGGTCCGGTCACCCTTTCTTCCATACCTTCATACCATACCTATCTATATAAATAATTGTAAGTTTCATACATACATACATCATTCATTCTTCACATACAACAATTTTATCATCAAACCTTTACCTGGCAGTACATGCAATATCCGAAGATCGTTCATGTACCGACAAGCAGTCAATCATACCTTTCATATAAAACATATATGGCATACACTTATCACATAGAATAAGTGTATTAACTAATCACATCGAGTATGCACACAGCCCCGAAAACATAACAAGGGATGGGGCTAGAAACTCACCTGAACTCGGTTACGGTCACCGTTAATCGTTATTCCCTTCTTGAGCTATGCACGACTAACTGTATAACAATTATACGTATCAATAAACTATCACTACACATATCGTCTTTCTAGTTTAATTATTACCCTCAACGAACGGGGGTCCGGGGACAGCGCTCCTGGCAGCAAGGTTCTAGGGGCGGCAGCCCCTAGAGGGGTCCAAGGGGCAGAGTCCCTGGCTGGGGTTAAGGGGCAGAGCCCCTGGCTTGGAAAAATTTTATCTTCGTTAACTGTCTTAACGTATTTTCCATTAGGATTTTAAATTATCATTTTAACTCTCCTGTATTCGCAAGCGCTCATAAATGTAAGCAAACATACATGCAAGCGAACTTAACTTAAGCGAACTTAACTTAAGCGAACTTAACCAATAGCGAACTTAACCAGTAGTGAACTTATACGTTAAGAGAACATGTCAGTGGGCGAACTTGACTGGCGAACTTGCTTGTAGCGAAGTTATCTATGGGCGAACTTGCTTAAAGCGAAGTTGTCCAGCGACGGGATGATTTTCATCAATATTAACAAGCATCTTGCGATTTTTAATACCCTTGTTATGGCTCGACATCACCCACTATCGTTTCTTAACCGTTTTCGTTCGTATATAACCCGTACATACTATAAAGCTTGGACCTTTAAGCTTAAAAACGTTCGATACGAGGTTTAAGGGTTCATTTAATCGAGCCGCACTGGTATAGGGGTTCATTAGCTTCGTTTTAGCATCAAGTTTACAACTTTACGTTTCGTTTACACCCGATCTATTCTCGTTCTAAGTTTCAAGGCTAAACGCTTATAAAAACGTAAACTTTAAAAGGGTCATGAACATATCTTTTGTGCTCGTTTAGATCTTGTTAACTTGTTTATGAACTCTAGATCTTGTATATAGCTCGTGTAATAAAGATCTAATACAGGCTGATGTCCATTTGATCTCAAATCTCTCTCGTCACTCTCAGCCGTATGTATGGTGTAGGTGTGTGTAGGAAATTATGGAAAGATGGAATGAGAGTTAGGGTTTTAGGATGGTTTAAGGGGGTATTTATATCCTTTAAAGGCCATGGACCTAAGGCCCATACCCTTTAATTCACCATAATTAATCCAAGTCCATGATCTTTTCCTTGGTAGTATTAATTACTTATTTAGGCCCAATAACTAAACGCGACTTTCTTTTATTAAATATGAAAATTTAGGATGTTACAGAATATGGGATTCTCAATGAGTTTAGTGCTCCCTACACTCCACAACAAAATGGGGTTAATGAACGGAAGAATCCTACTCTTATTGAAACTGCACGCACCACATTAGCCGATTCGAAACTACCTGTTAGTTTCTGGACTGAAGCTTTGGCGTCTTCATGCTACACTTAAAATCACGTTCTTACTATGTAGAAGCATGTGAATATGTGTATGGAGTTACTAAACCGAAGGAAGCCTAATTTGAAGTGGCTTAAATTGTATAGGTCTCCATGTACTGTTCTTGTTCACGATGGAAAATTTAGTGTTAAATCATTGGAGGGATTCTTTGGTGGTCATGCTAGTCCTCTTGGATGTGTATTCTTACCTTGCATGAACTAGATTATGTGAGTTCAAAATGTGGATTGTCAAAGATATTCATCTCAAACACAAAACCGGGAGACGCATGGATGTTTGACTATGATAATCTTTGGAAGTGTTTTAATCACTGGATGGGGCTGTTACACTGTTATATCAACAACAACTGTCTGATAGTCAAAATAAAGATGATGTATCGCTTGTTATATCGACACCTTGTGACGAACCTCAAGTTGAACCTCATGATGAACATGCTCTTAATGATTCAATTCTTGAAACTACTCTGTTGTTTGATGATGATGGGGAGTATCATGAATATGTAATTGAGTATTTGATTCAATCGGACATTCCGAGCTATTAAAAATGATGTTGAAGAAAATGTTTCAAATCTCCAACAAGATGCGATTGTTTCTACAAATGTCATTCCACGTATCGTGTCATATCATCATGAAGAAAACATCATTGGTGATTTGAATAATTGGGGTTCGAAAACGAAGTCAAATTGATCAAACCCTGAGATGTTTCTATTCAAAGGTATCACCGTTAAAACATTGGTTCTCCGTTCTATGTTCTATTTCTCAAATCAAACCAAAAACTTACAAAGAGGAGTTGACTGAAGAAAACTGGGTCAATGCGATGCAAGAAGAGTTACAAAATTTGAGAAGCTGGGAATGTGGAAATTGGTAGATTGTCATATAAACGAAAGACTTAATAACACTAAATGGGGTTTTCGAGTGCAAGCATGATGAGAATGTTATTATTGTAAGAAAACAAAAGCTTCGTTGGTTGTTCTCGGCTGTAACCAACGCTAAGGGATTGACTATAATGAGGTCTATGCACCGGTTGCTAAACTAGAAGCGATCAAAATTTTATTTGAATTTACGTCATGGAAAGAGTTCAAAGTCTATTAGTTAGATATCAAGTTTTCTTTTCTCAACGCGAGACCTGGTGAAGAAGTCTATGTGGGACAACGACTATGGTTTGTCGATTCGATCAACAAAGACAATGTGTATCTTCTTAATATATGCTTATATGGATCACATCAGGCCCCGAGAGCTTGGTATTAAACTTTATCCCAACATCTGTCGGATAATGGCTTTCTTCGAGGAACCTTCGATTATACACTTTTCACCAAAGAAGTGGCTGGTCATCTTCTGATTGTTCAAGCATATATGGATGATATCATTTGGGGTCAACCAATGATGCTCTATGCAAAGACTTTAAAGCTGTCATGAAATCGAAGTTTAAGATGAGTTCAATGGGGTGGAAATGAAGTTCTTTCTTGGGCTTTAGGTGGATCATTTACCAGAAAATATCTTCATTCATCAAAACGAAGTATGTCAACGACATCCGAGGATAGTTCAACATGGCATATTCAATGACAATAGTACTCCTCTACATTTGAATCGTGGAATTGGTCCACATGCCACCTTGGACAACATTGATCAAACTTTATACTGTTCCATGATTGGTACTCTCATGTATCTTACTGCTTCACGGCCAGACATCATGTATGCTGCATGTTTATGTGCCTGATATTAGTCCAACTCAAAGGTCTCGCACTTGATGATTGTCAAAAGAATTATAAGGTATCTTAAGGGATGACCATGGGCCAGTCTTTGGAATCCAAAGGATGACGAGTTTGTGCTGAGGAAGTTTTCAGATTCAAATTACGGAAGCTCAAACTGAATGCTAAATCTACAACTGGTGGATGTGAATTCTTCGGCAGAAGGTTAGCCACAAGGCAATGCAAGAAGAAAACAAATGTGTTGTTGTCAACTTGTGAGGCATAATTGTAGTTGCTTCTAGCTGCTGTTCTCAGGTTCTTTGGGTCCAACAGAAAATGCGCGACTATAGTTTAAATTCTCTGACTACACATATTTTGTAGATAACAATGCTGTAACTTCGATAACTAAAAATCCGATAAATTACTCTATAACTAAACACATAGAAATACGGTATCACTTCATCCATGATTGCTACAAGAAGAAGTTGATAACCGTTGTGAAAATTCACAACGATGAACAAAAAGCCAATCTTTTTACAAAATCTTTTGATAAAAATAGGTTTTAGTATTGTTAAAGCTTAATGGTATTAAGAAATTGGGAGGTGGGAAAGTGAGTGATTCCGAGATTATGGATTCTGATCTCGCGTAATCCATAAACAAAGTCATTTATTGTACATAAATTTCTTTTAAGAAAGTTCAAAAATATGTTTTTGATTATAGGGGGGGAGTATTTGGGTAAAATACAACAACAGTATAAATTTTGAAAAATAAAAAAAATTCATATTTTTAAAAGCCAAAAACTTAGAAAAAATTCTCCTCAAAATGAATTTTTTAAGCATAAAGGGAAGATGATAGTACAATGATCATGTGTGTCGCAAATCCAGTAAAAAGTAAGCGAAAAAGATTGTATGCTTAATTGTATCAGTGTGTTGGCAAGCTTTAGACAAACAAGTAAGAAAAACTATATAATATAAACCTAAATATTGTGTCTATCAAAAGTTTGTGTCTGCATATGTCTGATCAAAAGTTTGTGTCTTTCAAAGAGTCAATTATTGCACAAAAAGAAAAGGAAAAATAGTCCAAAGAAAAAATGCAAAAAGATCTGCCATTTTTAATAAAAGAAATTCTCCTTTATTTTCTTGGTTTGCTTTAAAAAAGAAAAAATTTACTGTCCTGATTTATTTTCGACTCTTGATGTTGGGATACTATATGTGATAAATCTACTGGGAATGATGGATTGAGCTTGTGTTTCTGTATATTAAATAAAAAGGTAAATGTCATTGTTTTTACAAGGTCATTAATTTAGACTTGTTTAAACAAAATCTTTTTTAGAAAATTGGTTAATGATGTAAGGCCCCGTTACCGGTGCCCTACACTTGGTGTTGGATTTACTCATAAACACAGTTCTAAATATCAGAGTTAATTAAAACATTTGCGGAACATTAAAAACTTTCATAAACATTACAATCAAATTCATAACTTTGTCTTTAACGAACATATTGTCTTTCAAATCAAAAACATTAATTAAAAACGTCTTAGGTCTTAAGATGCCAGACTCTTATTCTTCTGCCATGTGCTCCCGCTCAAGCCAGCTGTCTCATTCTATTCACCTACGTGCATACTAAAAGTCAGCTACGCTGAGTGAGTTCTAGTTAAGCATACCGCATATAACACATTCATAACTACATACTTTCGTACATACTTCATACTTTCATACTTGCATAACCATACCTTATGTTTTAAAGAGCATTACGCCCTATAACCTTCGCATATATTATTAGGGTATGCAAAACCTTCACATATATTATTATGGTGCGCAACCCTTTAACCTTCGCATATATTATTAAAGTATGCAACCCTTTAACCTTCGCATATATTATTAGGGTATGCAACCCCTTAACCATACCTTACCTTTCATTATCATCTCCATTATCACATCCATACATTTAATATCATACATATCATAGTCATACATACTTCCTTATTCACATACACATATCATATATACTACACTATACTTGCCTTAACAATACGTGCAATACCCGAAGGTCGTTCTCGTACTGTCAAGCATACATTCATAACTATCACATTCGTCATTAAGACATACCCTTACCATTTAAGGTAAGTGTATTAAAATTCTCATCGAGTATGCACACAACCCAGAAAACGTAACAAGGAAATGGGGCTAGAAACTCACCTGAATTCGGTTACGTTCACCGTTTATGGTAATCCCTTTCTTGAGTTGTGCACGACTAACTGTATAACAATTACACGTATCAATTAACTATTACTACCCATATCATCTTTCTAGTTCAAATATTACCCACAGAGAACAGGGTCTGGTGTCCAAGGGGCAGAGCCCCTGGCTGGGGTTAAGCTGAAAAAAATTTATTTTCATGAACTGTCTTAACACATTTTACATTAGAATTTTAAATTATTTTCTAATTCGTTAATCCATTCTCTATAACGAATTAAGCCTAATTCGTTAGCTAATTTGTTACTTTCATAATCTAGTTCGTTAACCGATTCGTCATCTGCTCATCATCTGATTCGTCATTCCAGTTCGTTATCTGAACAAGCCCTGATTCGTTAACTTATTCTTAACGAATTGGCTTGTAACGAATCACCTGATTCTTTATCTGGTTCGTTAACTGATTCGTGATTTGGTTCGCTGTCTAGTTCGTTATTTGGGCATAACGAATGGGTGAACTGATTCGTTGTTTGGGCCTAACGAATTGGCCAACTAATTCGTTATCTTGCCTTAACGAATTGGTTAGTTGATTCGTTACCTTATACCAATCTTATCCAGACTTTGACTCAGGGTCAAAGTCAAAATCGCCAAGAACACGAATTAGTCAACATACACCAGATCTTCAATTCAACCTTTGATTCTCAACGAAATATCACGATTTAGGTATCAATGAACTCGGTATCATAGCGCCTACAAACTCTAGGTGTCCAATCGTCCAAACATTCATGCTTAAAGGGTGTGATTTATACATTCATGTTACGATTTCTTTTAGGTTATCAATTAACCTATCAAACGTTAACGGATTTCAGTGGGATTTGTTGTGTTGGATTCTTTGTTAACCTACTAAAACAGATCTATGATTTTCAAACAAAAACCGAACCTAATGAACGATTTCTAATTATAAACGTAAATGAGCCGAACTACGAACACGGTTAAACGTTGATGTTGTTTTGGTCCGACACGACGTTCCAGCACCAACAAGCTCGGGTTTTCGCCTTCGGATCTTGGTTCGGGTTATAAAATGGTGTTTGTGTGTGTTTTCCAAGGTGTAGGCTATGGCGTAGAGATAGATAAAAATGGAAAGGTTTAGGGTTTAAGGGGTATTTATACTTCCTTAAGCCCATGAACCTAAGGCCCATTCTATTTTCTTATTTCATCTTCTAAAGCCCAAGTCCACCCTCTATTAGTTTATTAATTTAAACCGATAACGACACACTATAAAATAATCGAAATTTATTTTATTATTATAACCAAAGTAGGATGTTACAAATGATAAGTGAAAACTTGTGTAACCAAGGTCATTAACTTGAAATTGGTCAAACACATGGGTGTGAATGTTCGGTTTTTTGAAATCACTAAAATTTGTCAATTTGCAATGCATAAGTTGAATCACCTAGGAAATTATTAAAATATGACACATATGTTTAATCAACTTACACGCCGCCGAATATCTTTACATGTATGCGGCATATATGCATTTCCATATATACATTCTTTGAATCACCGTATAAACATAAACGGTTCATTATCACTTACATGCTTCAAATTTTTCCCATTTGAAATTTTCTGTTTGTACCATTATTCTGTCAAAAATTTGTCCTTTTGGTGATTCACACACTGACTGGATGAATTAAGGCAAACACTTGTACTTATTTGTTTGATGGAATATATAGGTTTTGACAGGAACGCGAATTACAACAATTAGTCTTTTTAGGCAGAGGGCTTTTGATAATTACCGTTTTAATCAAACTAAACGATGATAAACGAACAATAATTTGTCGATAATGATCTTTAAATGGACTTAATTGGTTGTTTGATCAAACAAAAACCTTAGAACGGTCATTAACTGGTCTTTAACAATTTGAAAATCAAAACTTAAGATACCAGTATGATATTCGGCTTGTTTAGCTTGTTAATCAAAAATCTTCTCATGATAAACATCATAAACATATATGTTTAATAAACTTACACGACGCATATCTTTACACATATACGGCATATATGCATTGCTACATATACATTCTCTGACTCGTTGTATAAACATAAATGGTTCATTATCACTTACACGCTTCTAAATTCTCTCATTTGAAAATTTATGTCTGTACCATTATTCTGTTAAAAATTTTTGTTCTTTTGGTGATTCACACAGTGATTGAAGGAATCAAGGTAAACACTTGTACTTATTTGTTTGATTAAATAGGAAAGCGAATTGCAACAATTAGGCTTTTTAAGCATAGGGCTTTTAATAATTACCTTTTTAATCACACTAAACGATGATAAACGAACAACAATTTGACAATAATGATCTTAAATCAGACTTTATTGGTTGTTTGATCAAACAAAAACCTTTGAATGGTCAATAACTGGTCTATAACAATTCGAAAGACAAAATTGAAGATACCAGTATGATATTCAGCTTGTTTAGTTTGTTAATACAAAATCTTGTCATGATAAATATCATCAATTTTAACAAATTGGATTTATGGATCAGTTTAGTAAAGTATTAGTGATATACGATGGATAATCATACGCCGTGTAAGTCATTTTGATTTATACACCGTGGATTGCTTATACGTTGCATATTAATATTGTCTTACACGTCGTGTTATCCTAAGGGATTTATATGCTGGCTAGGTAATCCGGTGTGATTATATGGTGAAAATACTTATATGTTGAGGGTTATACGTTGAATGAGTTATACAGTGGATTACATCTTACACGTTGCAAATTTGTAATGAGTGCTTCTTTTTATGAGACTCAAAACTAAGCTTTATTTTAAAACGGATTATCCTAATAATTCCACACACAACAGGCAAGTGTATCGATCGTAAGTAGTATTGAACTACGAAGTCCGGGTATCGAACATAAGGACACGTGAAAACTCTTTTGAATACTAAACCCTAGACAAACCTTCCTAACAATGATATTTTTAATTGATTTTTAATAATTAAACTACTTGACCTAAATTACTTTGACTAAATTAATTAATTGGAATAATAGACAAAACTTAATGAGGTTTTAACGAATATGAAGAAAACGTCTACCTAGGTAAGAATCAAATTGACGGTCTAACAAGCAAGGATTGAATGATCTCACGACACCGGTATCTAAATATGACACAACTAAGGTTCTCTCAAGCTAGCTAGATCACCTTTCGGTCTCACTAACAAACCCTAACTTATACTAAATTGATTTTAAAATCAAACCAAAAAATGGTTACTAAGGTGTTCTAATGTCTACTCTCCTCTCGGACTCACCGACACTCGACCCTAATGGAAATGAATACTACACAACCAGGGATAGAGGAACAATTTAGCTTAACGCAAACTAGATCAACTAACCGCTCACAAACCCAAACCTGACAAGAACCGAACCCCCCGCTTTCACGCAATCCTAATCCTAGCATGCAAAGGCTATGAGATGACTTTACTTCTTATCACATACCGGTCTCTAATAAGGTGTTTACCCGATGAATTATACTAAAACACACTCAACAAAACCATACGGTGATATCTACCGCAAACAAATTCTAAACACTAAGTAAAGAATCAAATAGGCAACAATCAATCAAAACCAATTCAACCAATCAAATCATGAGGTTTATGGAGTATAATTAATAAATCTCAGCCACTAAACACAACCTAATTCAATATTAAACCTAACTTTACAATAGTAATTCAAGTCTCTTATCTTACAATCCATAAAACTCATCAAAACCGAACAATTTTCATCAAACCTAGGTAGAACTAACAAGATTAGCCGAACACATTATTTGGACAGCAACAAATACTCAATAAAACAATCATATTACTCATCCAAATCATAAGAAAATTCAATACACAATCAAGTATAATCAATCACAACTTAATCCTTATCTCAATTGCAAAAGAATTCAACTTTAAGATAAAAAACAGACAATTATGAAACTTAAATCAAACCAAAGAGTATGGAGATGTAATTTGGATTATAGGGCTGCTCTTGAATGCTCAAAACGCTTGTAAATCCTTGGAAACTTGGCTGAAACACTCTTCTTTTTCTCATCTTGAATCTGCTTCGATCGGAAGTAGGAGGATCGTGCTTTATTTTTTTTTTCTCCTTTGATGTTAGCCGCCACTTTTGACTAAAAACTTTATATTGTATATGTATTAATCTTGTTTGCTACCTGCTGGCCGACCACCTTGACCAAGACCCTAAAGTGTATATATATTTTTTTCTTTCTTCTTTTCTTGTTTTGTTGCTAGCCGATCGGAAGTAATTTTGGGAGCTAGCTTGGTTTATATAGTTATTTTTCTTTTTGGATGCTAGTTGTCGCAGGGAATTCTTTTTAGGTACTTAAGGTTTTTTAAATTTTTGTGTTTCTTATATAATAAGCATGCAAGGATTTCCACAAATGGGTCAGGCTTTAACTTGGTTCTTCAAAAATTGTGCATAAAAGGCCTTTATGTCTTGCAAAAAACCCGGTTCTTTTTCTCTTTAAAACCTACAACCTACGAAAGATATATAACTTTGTAAGATCATGTCAAAACAAGTTTAGAACATCAATTATTATATAAATAAGAGGCTAAAACAATGATAAATAAGAGTGGAAAACTAATGTGTTTTACAACACATCAAATATCCCCACACTTAAATCTTTTTCGTCCGTGAAAAAGAAATCTACACAGGATCATAACCACGTGAAAACAACAAACTCCAAGATTATTTAATATTATTAAAACACTAGAAACAACTCGACATATTGACCGCGATTTCCGGTATATTTGTACACTTTAAACCTTGACACTAACCAATCAAGCCCCCAATTCCATTAAGCGTTTTATGTTCAAGAGTCATGGCTACATCTACCCCATCTCAAACAAAGAGACCTAGAAAAACTAGAGTCGGAACAGAATGGTTCGACAAATCACCGTAAGCCAAGGACTCGTTGATGGTACTAAGTAGATGCACTAGGTGAAATTTGATGGATGAATGGTCATGTGGAGGCCGTACGAGCATTCCTAAATAGCATTGGACTTTGTCCTATAAATAACTAATTTGATATTTATTGACTCAGAACCCTAATTCCCAATAGGGATAACCTTTGAGTCACAATCCCCTTTGCTACGCATAAACTCTCAACCCCGTTTAGTATGTGCATCTTTGGCCTCTTTTAATATTTTTGGATCCTTTTTGCATCTTTTATTTGTACTTTTCTTTTCTTTTTTTCATGCTTTTGCAAGAATTTTTTTTTTCACTTAAATAGATATAACTATTTTCTAAGCTAATAAAAAGATGGACATTGTGGTGGTGTTCTTGTTTGAGTGCATCTAAGTCTTACCATTTCAAAGTTATTAGATTATGGTAATCATCCCTAAGCATCGAAATTCGGTTTCACCGTTTCTCACATTATTAGGTATATTAAATATGATAAAGAGGACTATCAAAGCTAGTTGGGCCTACCGAAACATCCCAAATCAGATATGCAAACCATCTACTCTTTTATTATTATTAAAGCTAGTTGGGCCTTCCGGGAGCTTGTTATCACAATGTTAATAAAATCATTTCATGCTCAACGTAGAAGGAAAACAAATTTCATGGGACATTTTTTCTTAAATCCAGTCGCCCCAGTCACTTTCAGTTTTTGGGTAAATGGCTATCATGTATGTCCGCAGGTAGATAACAGGACCAAACATATACAAGCATATGTCCCTCGAACTTAAGTAACCGACATCATTTTAAGAGAAAGAATTAAACAAAACACACAATAGTCGCCCCAGTCACTTTCTGTTTTCAGGTAATGGCTATCCCATATGTCTACAAGTAGATTACATGACCAAACATATAAAAGTATATGTCCCTCAAACTTAAGTATCCGACATATTTTTAAGTGAAAGAGTGCAAAAAAAATTTTATTTATTTATTTATTTTTATTTCTACAACCAAGTAAAATAAACTCACATCCCCACACTTAGAATGAAATCGTCCTCGATGAGAACAAGGAAAATAAAGAAAAATAAAATTAACTAAACTTAAAATTTTCAAGAATAAAACAGAGACGGTTACTCCCCTGGTTTGTATGCAAAATCTTTTCCAGCTGTGTATCAATCGAACGACCATATAGCATTTCATTCGCGATCGCAACCTTGGGAGAACCAGTTCCAAAATGCCATCAAAGCTACCATGCGCACAATAATACATGCAATAACTCAAACTCGCTCGCATGTAGCGGAGTACAACATAGAAAACAAAACATAAGAAATAAACATATTTTTGTGTTTTTGTATTTTTTTATTTTATATATATATATATATATATATATATATATATATATAATAACAAAAATAAAATAATCAAAATAGATAATAAAGAAAATCATAATACACACTCTGCAACTCAGGCTATCAACCGAGTGATGCATCCAACAAGTCTACGCCTCGGTGGGTGAGTCAAGGTAAAACACCTCGACTGTCTGATCAGCAACCAGATTACCTATGTAGTGCTTCAACCTGTGACATTTCACCTTAAATTTCCCGCTCTTATCTTGTCTCTCAATAGTGCAATACGGGAATACCTCAGTGACTGTGAACGGTCCCGACCATCGGGATTTCAACTTTCCAGGAATAACCTCAACCGGGAGTTATACAATAAAACCAGATCCCCACACTTGAACTGCTTATTACCCTTCAACTTTCTACCATGCAGTTCCTTCGTCTGCTCCTTATACTTAAACGACTGCGCGTACGGGTGATCCCGCAGCTCCTCTAACTCATGCAGTTGGTAGAAACGAGTGCCGTCCGCGGCAGATATATTAAGATTAACATTTTGAAGGGCCAACAAAGCATGGTGTTTCAACTCGACGGGTAGATGACAGGCCTTCCCATATGTTATCCAAAACAGAGTGGAAGCGGTCGGAGCCTTGTAGGCTGTAAGGAAGGCCCACAAAGGACCATCCAATTTTTCGGACCAATCCTGACGATTCAAAACAACCGTTTTTTCAAGAGTACGTTTGATTCCCCGATTACTCACTTCCACCTGCCCACTAGTCTGTGGGTGGTAGGCGGTCGCAAGCCGATGGGTGACCCCATAGCACTACAACACCTTCTTCATCTGTGCATTGAAAAAGTAAGTACCTCGATCACTGATCAAGGATTTCGGGACACCAAAATGAGCAAAAAGACTCTTAAGAAATCAGACTACAACTCGGACATCATTCGTGGGTAAAGCCTTGGCCTCAACCCACTTTGAGATATAATAAACGACCATGAGTATGTACTTGTCCCCACGCGAAGATGGAAACGGTCCCATGAAATGAATACCCCACACATCGAAAACCTAACAAACCTGAATAGCATTTTGGGGCATATCATTCGCGACGAGATGTTGCCGACACGACGGCAACGATCACAACTCCTCACATACGCATGCGCATCCTTAAAAATTGAAGGCCAATAATAACCAGAATCAAACACCTTTTTCGCCGTCGAACTCGCATCATGGTGACCTCCTGTCGGTCCTACATGAAAATGGCTCAAAATCTGCCATGCCTTCTTAGAATCTACACACCTCTTAATCAGCTAATCAGCACTGATATGGAAAAGATACGGGTCATCCCATAGGTAGAACTTAACATCAGCAAAGAATTTCTTCTTTTGCTGGTAAGGCATCTTCGGGAGGTACCCGTCCGCAAGATAGTTCTCGAAGTCAGCAAAACATGGAAAACCCTCCCCTTGAGCTGTAACAAACATGAGGCTCTCTGTCAGAAAACAGTCAACGATCCTGACCCCCCCCCCCCCTCAAATCTCCTAAATCCGCTCCCTCTAGATGCAAAAGATGATCTCCCGCCATATTCTTTGCCCCCTTTTGTCGTGGATTTCAATATCAAACTCTTGAAGCAACATGGTCCATCGGATAAGACGAGGCTTAGAATCCCGCTTGCTGAAGAGATATAGAATAGCATCATGGTCCGTGTACACAATCGTCTTGGATAGAACTATATAGGACCTAAATTTATCGAATGAAAACACCACAGCTTAAATCTCTTTCTCGGTGGTGGTATAACTCTCCTGTGTACCATTTAAGGCCCGACTGGCGTAGTAAATCGGATGGAAGTGTTTAATCTTTCGCTATCCAAGAACCACTCCGACTGCAAAGTCGCTCGCGTCACACATCAACTCAAATGGTGACGACCAGTCGAGAGCAATCATGATCGGGGCGTTAACGAGTTTGTCTTACAGAAGATCAAACGCCTCGATACATTTCTCAGAAAAAACGAATGGTGCATCCTTCTCCAGAAGTTTGGTCATGGGTCTCGCGGTCTTAGAAAAATCTTTGATGAAGCGGAGGTAGAACCCGACATGACATAGAAAACTCCGGATGGACCTCACAGAAGTGGGCAGTGGAAGATTAGAAATGGTCTCAACTTTCCCTCTGTCAACCTCTATCCCTGCACTCGAAATCCTATGCCCCAAAATTATGCCCTTGCGTACCATGAAATGACACTTCTCCTAGTTAAGGACCAGGTTGGTGTCAATACAGGGGCCATCATCCTCTCAAGATTAGAAAGGCAATGATCAAAGGATCTCCCAAGTATAGAAAAATCGTCTATGAGCACCTCCATAGAGTCCTCGATAATGTTGTGGAAAATAGCCACCATGCATATTTGAAATGTGGCTGGAACGTTACACAATCCAAATGGCATACGTCAATAGGCAAACGTTCCGTAAGGACAGGTGAAAGTGGTTTTCTCTTGGTCATCGGGAGCTATCGGAACCTGGAAATACCCAAGAAGCAGTAGTACTGCTGACCTACCAAGCGCTCCAACATCTGATCAATGAAGGGTAAAGGAAAGCGGTCTTTCCTGGTGGCATCATTCAGTCTGCGGTAGTCAATGCAGACTCTCCATCCAGCCACAGTCCTAGTGGGAATGAGCTCGTTCCTCTCATTGGTGACGATATCCATGCCACCCTTTTTAGGAACCACTTGAACTGGACTCACTCAAGCACTATCAGAGATGGGGAAAATGATCCCCGCATCAAGGAGTTTAATTATATCCTTCTTCACAACCTCCTGCATTTTCGGATTAAGCCGCCTTTGTGACTGAACGACAGTTTTGAATTTATCCTCCATGGGGATTTTATGAGTGCAAAACAAAGAGTTTATACCCTTAATGTCGATAACCTTCCATGCAATCGTCTCTTTGTGCTCTCGTAGCACCCTCAACAACTTCCTCTTCTCGATCTCCGTCAAATCAGATGCAATAATAACCGGCATCTTCCTCTCTTCATCTAAAAACGCATACTCCGGATGGGTAAAAAATCCTTAAGCTCTAAGGAGGAAGGAGGAATCTCGATAGAAGGTCGATCCATCGAATCGTCTCGAAGGATCCCAGCAGAACGCCAGATTTAGGGCCATGTGACTCGGTGTCGTCATCCAAAGACTGATTGGTCATGGTAACCATCTAAATCTCCAGAATCTCCCTATCGAGAAATTGGGTGTCGGAGAGAGATCCTCCACATATCTCGCTGAAAAACTCCCTAACATGTTCCATGATGGTATCGATGAAGTATAAGGAGTCATCAGCAGACTTGGGGTGTTTCAGTGACCGTCGAACGTCTAAGGTGACGTTCTCATCCCCAACTCTGAAAATCAACTTACCCTAGCAGACGCCGATCAACGTTTGTGTAGTAGTAATGAATGGTCGGCATAAGATAAACGGGACACTATCATCATCGTTCATGTCCAAGATGAAAAAGTACACCGGGAAGATGAACTTGTCAACATGAACAAGAATGTTCTTGACCACCCCTCGGGAATATTTCACATAACAATCAGCAAGCTGGATACTCATCCTTGTTGGCCTCGGCTCGCCTAAGCTCAACTTGCGATACACGGAATACGGCATGAGACTAATACTGGCACCAATATTCGCCAGCGTATAAACTACCGTATCATCACTCAAGATGTAGGGAATCGTGAAACTTCCAGGATCGGACATCTTCTCTGGTAACTTTCTCTGAAAGACAGCAGAGCAACTAGAACTCAATGGTATGGAATAGACCTCAGCTAACTTCTCCTTATTCGAAAGAATATCCATAAGGAACTTTGCATATTTCGGCATTTGAGTGAGTGACTCAAGGAACGGAATGTTAAGGTGAAATCTCATCAAAAGATCAAGAAATTTAGACGTCTGGTCGTCGTCTCTATCCTTGCGGAGTCTCCCGGGGTATGGAACTCTAGGTTTATAGACTCTCGTTGGTGTGTTGGGTAACTACTGGTCCTTGCCTGTGTTGTACTACCTGGGCTGTGCCAATGATGCACCTTGGTCGGTGGAGAATCCAACTGAATCTCCTCGTCCACCTGCTCTTCTCCATCGACTGCAAGCTCCTCAATGGCTCCTCCTCTAATCGCCTCTTGAATCACGGGCTCGTTGCCTGCCCATGCACCGCTCCTCTTCGTCACAGCCTTTGCGAATCCCTCGGGTTCTGCTCGGTATTGCTCGGAAGTGTTCCTGGTGGCCTCTCATTCAGACGACTTGCTATTTCTCCCATCTTCCACTCGAGATTTTGAATTGATGCTCCCTGATTTCTCATGAATAACTTGTGCTCCTGAAATTCTCTTTGGTATCATTGTGACGGGAATCCTCTCGAGTCATGTGCTACGACAACATCTGTGTTTGATGTGGCATCATCTCCTCTAATGTGGGATTCTTCTCTCCACTACTCGCTCTCTCACCGGAACACTGGAATAGACTCTGACTCTACTGGAAGCCGGAATGATTTCCGTTCCTCCAGTTGGAATTTGGATTGGTATCAGAGCGTTTGCTCGATTGTGTGGTTCGGGATATTCACGCGGGTGTAGAATTCGTTCTATTTCGGGTGTTACCGGGACGAGTTTGTGGTGTTTTTGCTCATTCTAGCTTCCTACCAGTGTGTTTAAGCCTTC
Source organism: Bidens hawaiensis (assembly GCF_021521415.1). NCBI lineage: Eukaryota > Viridiplantae > Streptophyta > Magnoliopsida > Asterales > Asteraceae > Bidens > Bidens hawaiensis. The sequence continues at coordinate 419,293 of NW_027492429.1, read as the reverse complement.
AAATCGTCAAAATCGTCGTTAAAATCCGTTTTTCAGATCTGCAGAAAGTTCAAGTTCGTCAGGCGAAGTTGCTGTTCATCAGGCGAAGTTGCCGTCAGGATTCGTAGGGTTTCAGCGAAGATATAAGGAGAAGCGAAGTTATTCATAACTTCGCCTACCTCCTCAACTTCGCCTAACTCAGCGAAGTTCTTCTCAAGTTCGCCTCGTTCAGCGAAGTTCTCTTCAAGTTCGCTTACTTTCTAAGTTCGCTTATCCTAAGCGAAGTTATTCTCAACTTCGCCCATTTACGCGAATTTACGAAGGATCCAGCGAAGTTATTACTTAAGCGAAGTTATACTTAACTTCGCCTACAGTACTGTTTCGAAGAAATTTTTCTAACTTCGCCCATTTCAGAATTTTTCAGGTTTCTTAGTCTTCAAGAAGGATGTCGTCAATCAACATTTCAGAGCTTGTCAAGATGGAAGTTGAAGCGGGGTCAGCCACAAAGGCCCCAAGATTGCTAAAAGGAACCGACTTTGTTGCGTGGAAGGATCGGTTCATACAGTATGTTAAGTACCAGGATGCAAAAATGTGGGTATGCATCCAAGATGGATATATTCCACCAATCATGCAGTATGAGGGTCGAGACCAAATAAAGAAATACAATAAAATGGAAGAGGAGGAGAAGAAGATGTACGAAGCCGAAAGCAAGGCTCATGCTGCAATCACAATGGCTCTTCCGCAGGAGATCCTCCATACATTCAGAAAGTATACATCGGCTAGAGAGCTTTGGGAAGCTCTTGAGAGCAGATTCGAAGGAAATGTAGGCATTCGGGCCTCAAAGATAAAGCTGCTTAAAACTCAATTTTCAGTCTTTAAGTACTTAAAGAACGAATCTCTTGATGATATTATCACGCGATATTATCATCTCATGACTGAATTGAGTAACTACTCCATTTCCTACCGAGAAGAAGAGATTGTAGAAAAACTTCTCGATGCTCTCCCACCAAAATGGGAGATGTATACTGTATTAATGAGGGAAGACAAGGACTTCTCTACTTATGATCTTGAAACCGCTGTCAACAAGCTCAGAACTTTTGAGCTTAATATGGTGAGGAAAGAAACATCTATGGATCAGGTTCAAGATCCAAGCATGTATGGTGCGAAAATGAACTCCAATACAAGTTCAAAAACTGACTCTGCCGCCTACTACTCGAAAGGTGAGTCGGGTGCCAATTCTTCACAGGAGGGGCATGTGTCAGTAAATTCAAATGGGGATGTTTGCTTTGTTGCGGGTGGATCAAGTGGTACTCAACAGACAGCAAGCCAGAGTGGTGGATCTTCAAGTTCCTCAAGCAATAATTACTCAAAGATGCCAATGAGCATCAAATCTGCTGAAGAGCAGTTTGGCCTCTATGCTTCATTTATTGCTTCATACGAAAACTATATTCAAGGAAAGGTAGTTGATCCGGCAATGCTAGATGAAGACTATGACCAGATCGATGCTGATGATCTGGAGGAGATGGATTTACAATGGCAGATGGCCATGATAGTGAGGCGAGTGAAGAAGTTCATGAGGAAGACGGGGAGAAAGTTTGTTGGTGGCAGGCCAGGGTTCGACAAGTCCAAGGTAAGGTGCTATAACTGTCAACAAAACGGGCACTTTGCCAAAGATTGCAGAAACGAGAGAGTTGAGCGTGGTCAGGGCCGATCCCCACAGCACACTGGAAGTACTAAAGAAGTCAATGCCATGCTGTCCAGAGAAGCAGGTGAATACAACTGGAACCTGCATTTGAATGAAAATAATGAACAGGCAAATATGGCTAAGGTTGAGAATGAAGAACGTGAGAAGACTACCGGAGAAGAGAAAGCTACTGGTAAGGAAAAAGCTTTCATGGCAGATAACAATGATCAAATCTCCGAGGTAAGTTCTAAATCTTGTTGTACTAAATGTGAGAATTTGTCTGAGCAACTTGCTACCATAACTGATCAGTATGTTCGTTTAGATGCTGAATTTAAAACTCTTAAAGAAGATCATCACTTTACGAAAGCAAGAGAAAACAGTTACAAAGTTAAAATAAAAGCATGTGAAAAAGATGTTAAAAGCTTAAAAACTAAACTTGCTGAGAAAATTGAAGTTATTGATCTTAGTTATGAGGTTTTAGAAGAAAAGACTAAACTGATTGCTGAACGTGAAAAGCAGATTGCTGACCACCAGGTGAAAGTGGTGGAACTGAACCGAAAACTGGAGCAGTTCCGAAATTCCTCAGCTATTCTTGATCACCTTGTTAGTGATCAAGGTACCTCTACAAAGAGAGGAGGAATTGGTTATCACGAGGTTCCACCACCGTATAACCACAATTACACTTTTAACCCTAGTGTACAGAAATCTGCTGATTTTGAAGTTCCTTAGACAGTTCCTATCAAGGTTACAAGTAAAGAACCAAGTGTTAGTAGTGTTAGTAGTGGCGAAACGAGTTCGCCTGTTTCAAGTGTAAATATTTCTGTTACGAGTCCAGTCTCATCGGATTCGGATAAGTTGTCCGAATCGGGTAAGACAAAAGAGAAGGGAGTGTTACCCACTGGTGGAGATAAAGATAAAACTTCTAAAAAGAGTACTCCACTCAACCCATACGTCCCACCTTATGTGAGACGAACGGCTGGTAACACTGCCTCTACATCCAAAACAACATTTGAAAAGAAAATGGATTATAGGTGATGTTTTCGGTGTAATAAGGTAGGACATCTTGTTGCAGATTGTCCTCTGACGCCGAAATTCAGAGGTGGGAGGCCTATTAAAACTGAGCATAAGTCTACTGGTAATTTTAATACTGTTAAAAATGAAAACCCTTTAAAGTTTCAAAATGTAACTAATTCAGGTTTTCACAGAAACAAACCTCAGTTTTACAATGCTAATCACCAAACCGTAAGATATAATACTTTCAATACACATAGGTTTGGAAGGCCTCACATTCAATCTCCAATGAGATTTCCTACTAGGACTGACAGGAATTATTCAAATGCTAACCTCGGAAAGCAGAAGTACGGGATGTATAGATCCAAGACCAATTGGTCTTGGGTCCCTAGATTCTAATCATTTGCTTTATTGTGCAGGAACAGTTGAACAGGGCTGCCCACAGTCTTTGGATTGTAGATAGCGGCTGTTCCCGGCACATGACGGGCAACAAATACTTGTTGCACGACTTAAAACCTGTTCAGGGAGCCAGAGTTAGTTTTGCTGGTGAAAGTGGAGGAAGAATTACTGGGAAAGGAACGGTGTCCAATGGGAAGATGACACTTGAGAATGTAAATTTTGTGGAAGAGCTGAAGCACAATCTGCTGAGTGTGTCGCAGATTTGTGATAAGGAGTATACTGTTCACTTCACGAAGAATGAGGCGATCGTGTTGAAGCCTGGTTTTCAGATACCAGAAGAGTGGATAGTGATGACAGCTCCACGTGATACAAATACGTATGTGATGGATATGAGGTCTACTGAAATGGCCTTGGGAGAATCATGTTTGTTGACGAAAGCAAGCGAATCAGAATCCGAACTATGGCACAGGAGAATGGGGCACATTCATCTTCGGAAGATGAACCACATTGTCAAAAATGGGCTTGTGATGGGCGTTCCCTTGAAAAGTTTTAACTTTGAAGACAAATGTATTGCATGCAAGAAGGGAAAGCAACACAAGAAATCTCATCTCACCAAGAAGGTCAACTCAATTGCCAGTACTCTAGAACTGCTTCACATGGATCTCTTCGGTCCAGTGAATGTAAAAAGTCTAGGAGGTACTTCTTACTGCTTGGTGATCACTGATGACTACTCGCGATATTCGTGGGTATATTTTCTGAAATCGAAAGATGAGACGGCTCAAATGGTGAAGAATTTGATTACTAAAGTTGAGAACGTCATGAGTAAAACAGTTAAGTTCATCAGAAGTGACAATGGGACGGAGTTCAAGAACTTTGAAATGGAGATCTTCTGTCTTCAGAAAGGAATTGAACATCAATACAGCGCTCCGTATACTCCGCAACAGAATGGAGTGGCTGAAAGGAAGAACCGAACTTTAATTGAAGGAGCCAGGACTATGCTGGCAGATTCGAAGCTTCCTGTGATGTTCTGGGCTGAAGCAGTTGCTACAGCCTGCTATGTTCTGAATAGGGTGTTAACCGTTAAGAGACTTGGTAAAACTTGCTACGAGCTTATGCATGGAAGGAAGCCCAACTTGAGTGGTCTTGAACCATTCGGGTCTCCTTGTTCGATCTTGAAGACAAATTCGAAATTTGGAGAAGTAGCCGATGAAGGAATCTTAGTCGGTTATGTTGTTGGGACTCCCAACAGGCGTGTCTTCAATACTTCGACTTGCAAGGTGGAGGTGGTATGTAACACTGACATCACAAGTTACCAACCGCCAAAACCAAGCAATGGACCTGCTGAGCTTTTCGACTATGTTAAGCTTTTTAAGTCGTTTAACGTACCGGATTTGGAGATTTCTGAAGAAGAAGAAAGAGCTGCGACGAAGATGATACTCGATGAGGAAGAAAATCTATTGCAAAGACAGCTGATTGAAAAATGTCAACCTTCCTCATCAAACACTATCGGTACCCCTGCTGCCTCAACTGAAGAAGAATTTATCAATCCTTTTCACTCTCAGCATGAAACAACCATTGATGAGATCTCTTCTAATTTGGAAGATAATTTGCATGTCGGTTCTGTTCTGACCACGAGAATTCATAAAGATCACCCTTTGAATAATGTGATTGGTGATGTGTCCTCAGGTGTACAAACGAGAAGCAGCTTGAATGAACACACCTGTGTTTATACAAGCATTAAGGAGACAGGAATAATCGATGAATGCCTGTATACCTGCTTTATAAGCCAGATTGAACCGAAAAATTATCAAATGGCTTTAAAGGACAGCTCGTGGGTCGAGGCCATGCAAGAAGAGTTGGCTCAATTCGAGAAGATGGAAGTTTGGACTTTGGTTGAAAAACCAAAGAATGTGCATGCGATAGGCACAAAATGGGTGTTCAAGTGCAAGAGAGATGATAAGGGGATCATTATAAGAAACAAGGCGAGGCTTGTCGTGAAAGGTTTTAATCAACAAGAGGGGATTGATTATAACGAAGTGTTTGCTCCTGTCGCCAGATTGGAAGCCATAAGATTGTTTCTGGCGTTTGCTGCTCATGAAAAGATGAAGGTGTTTCAGCTAGATGTGAAGAGTGCGTTTTTGAATGGGATAGTTGATGAGGTTGTGTATGTTGAGCAACCTCCGGGTTTTCCTGACCCAGACTATCCAGATCACGTGTACAGGTTGAGCAAGGCGTTGTATGGATTACATCAGGCACCTCGTGCCTGGTATGCAACTTTATCGGATTACTTGCTCGAGAATGGTTTTGAAAGAGGGAAAATTGATAGCACGTTGTTCTTCAAAAGAGATGGAAGCGACATCCTGCTGGTTCAAGTCTACGTGGATGACATAATATTTGCTGCATCAAAAGTCTCCATGTGTCAGGAATTTGAAGCCGTCATGAAGAAAAGGTTTGAAATGAGTGCTATGGGTGAACTAACTTTCTTTCTAGGATTGCAGGTTGATCAGAGGAAGGACGGGATGTTCATTCATCAAACGAAGTATGTTCATGATGTGCTCAAGCGCTTCAAGATGGAGGACAGTTCTCCATATGATACTCCAATCTGCGTCAATCACAAATTGGGTGCTGAAGTAGACGGTGATGCAGATGTGGACCCAACTCAATATCGGGCGATAATAGGTTCTTTAATGTACTTAACTGCATCTAGGCCTGATATAATGTTTGCTGTTTGTCTTTGTGCACGTTTTCAGGCAAATCCAAAAGAATCTCATTTGAAAGGTGCAAAGAGGATACTGCGGTATCTCAAGGGCAAGCCGAAGCTGGGGTTGTGGTACCCGAGAGGAGGTGACTTGGAGCTGGTCGCTTACACGGACTCTGATTATGGAGGGTGCAATCAGAGTCGGAAGTCAACAACTGGAGGTTGTCAGTTTCTTGGTGGCAGATTGGTGTCGTGGCAATGCAAGAAGCAGACTTCAGTCGCAATCTCAACGTGCGAAGCTGAATATATGGCAGCATCCAACTGCTGTTCTCAGGTTTTGTGGATTCAGCAACAATTGCGCGACTATGGTCTGAATTTCTTACTCACTCCTATTTTAATTGATAACACTGCTGCCATCTCAGTAATTAACAATCCCGTGAAGCATAGTAAAACTAAACATATTGACATTCGTCATCACTTCATACGGGATTGTGCTGAGAAGAAACTGATCAAGGTCGAAAAGGTCGATACGCTGGAAAATTTCGCTGATTTATTTACAAAAGCGTTTGATAAATCCAGATTTCAAAACCTAATTGAGCTGAATGGGATGATCAATCCCGAGTAACCATGTTTTTGTGATTATTTAAAAAAAAAAAAAAAAAAAAAAAAAAAAAAAACATCACTATTGCTTAAAATTAGTCGGTTACCTCAGTTTGATGGACATATCCTCGGATATGTTTTGGTCCTCGTTTCTACTTAGAGAATGAGGGTCGCCATTAACCAGATGACTGAAAGTGACCGGGGCAGTTAAGATGTGTTTTCTTTCTGTCGCTGAAAATTAGTCGGTCATTCTTAGTAAGAAGGACACATACTTGTATGTGGTCGGTCCAGTTGATCCATTGGATCTTCGGGATTGCCGTTTACCTGAAGACTTTGACGTGATCGGGGTGACTAAAGTCAAATTTTTTTTAGGGAAATGAAATTACTTTTCAAGTCTAATACTTCGTAAGAAGTTCTTTGCTGTGTTTAACAGAAAATTGATCCAACCGTGGAAAATGATATATATACTAACTTTGTGTGCTTAACTGGTGAAGTTATTAGGCTTAAAAGGCTTTAGGACAATCATTGTATGTCATGGTAACTTTTTATGGTGCGTAAAAGTAGATGTGATACAAATTAAAGTTTACTTGATTTTATGTGGAAACTCCTTAAGAGTTTTGCGTGTCTTCATGTATATCTTTCCGAATGATAGGCAGAAAAGTGATTACCCAGTCATACACGAGCCCGTAAGTGTTCTGATTCCCGTGAAGAAAGCGTTTCAAGACACTGCAGTGATCCAGATTCGGGACTTGCAGTTATTTATTACTCTGAAGTCTATAAGTATGTTTGAAAAAAAAAAAAATACTTATGAAGTTATTGTAACATTCGAGAGTTCAAGAGATCGAGACTTCTCAATCATGGAGTAAGAATGAATACGGGATCCAGACATAGAATACTTACAAGTTAATCAGACACTATGGGTCGAAGTCAATTCGGGGTGACTTGGGGAAAGCCAAATACGCTTTGAGGATAGATAGGAGGCATCAATATTTCTGAGTTGTTGCCCACTTAAATTTTAAGGATTAATTGAACCTAACTCGTATCACAGAAACGATGGAAACCATCTTAAGTATATTACTTGCTTACAACCTGTCTCTATATGTCATAATACAGCTAAACACGGATCTATGTAACAGTCACGTAGTTAGTATGATTCCTGTTAGGATCTTTTCTAAAACGTGGTGTCCCTGACTAGACTGAAATTTGATCCCTTATTTGTTAAATTTTTATAAGTTTTTCCTATTTTTGTAGTTGTATTATTTTATAACTGGTTACTTAGACATGATCATATTTGTTTAACTCTTTTTGGAAGTTTCAAATGTTAATTGCAAAATGTTCAAACTTAAAGGTTTGATTTTGAAATTATAGGCGAAGTTGTTGAATCAGGCGAACTTGTGCTTAACTTCGCCTAGGCGAAGTTATCCGTAACTTCGCCTGAACTACACTGACCCTATATAAGGTTTTCCAAACAGTAAATTTCATTATTTTCAAAATTATCAGCGAACTTAAGCTCCGAGTTTTCCGGCGAACTTAAGAATTATCCGGCGAACTTGATTCCTATTCGATTTCGATCTTCGTTTCCAGTTTCTATTATCAGTTGAGGGTACGTGTTGTCGATATACCTCAAAAACATGTTCTTTCATGGTCGTTTTTACCCGGTTCGAGACCTCGGGTCGTCGGACCTTCAAAACCGAAAATTTCAAAACTTGTGTTACGTGTTCATGGACGAACTTTTCGTCTTAATAACATTAATATGTTGTGTTCTTCTCTCCTGGATCGTCAAATCGTGTGAAATCATCGGATTTTTGGCCGTTTGAATCTGAACAGTCGCCGATTCAGATGTTAGGGTTTAGGCGAAGTTAGGGTTTAGGCGAAGTTATCCGCAACTTCGCCTGGGGCTTAATTTCGCTTGAGGCGAAGTTATCCTTAACTTCGCCTGAAGCTTAATTTCGCCTAACTCTTATCTTCGCCTGAGGCGATGTTGTGATAAGGCGAAGTTAACTTCAACTTCGCCTAGATCATTTTACTTAAAATTAATTAGACGAACTTACAGATGAAGCGAAGTTGTTCCCAACTTCGCCTCACCTTTAAGTTCGCCTATACATGTTTGATCACAACTTCGCTCATGGTATAAAGCGAACTTGTGAGTTGCTTAACGGTTATCTAACTTGGTTCGTTTAGTGCAGATATGGCTGCTGTTGGAGGAGCTGGTGGTGATGACGGTGACGATCAGAGGCAATTCTTTCCAGCTCATAACCAGTTCATCACTCTAGATCCAGATGCAAAAGGCGTGGAAGACTACAGGGAGATTATTACCTTTCTCCTGCGCTCAAGAATATTTCACGCTATCACAACTACCCTGCCTATTTCACTACCGAATATAGAAGACTTTTGGCAGACGGTAGAGTATGATTGCCGAGTTGAGCCCCCGGTGATGCGAGCCACCGTTAATGGTCAAGTTGTTCAGTTTTCCTCTGAACACATACGGGTGGCGTTGCAATTTGGAGAAGAAACAAGAGATGACCCCACGGAGTTTGTTGCTCCTTTTCGTGATGGCGCGTTCCTAAGGATGGGATATTCAGGTCTCTTAGGGGATACACAGCGAAGGAAAGGATTCTTATTAGATCAGTGGCGCTTCCTAATGCATGTCATGATAGTCTGTATGTCGGGACGGAAGGCGGGCACTGATGGAATGGGTGCGACGATGCAGTCTGCTATGACTGCCCTGACTTACAATAAAAGATATTCTTTTAGTCAGATGATCTTTTACGAGATCGATCGTCAGAGGAGGGCTGTGGCGCGTGAGCGGTTTACAATGTATCCACGATTCCTACAGATGATTTTAAATCATGTGGCTCCGTCGCTACCTCAAAGACGCCCTATTCGATACGTGGAATGTGTGACGAAACGTATCTTTGCTCAGTGTCGCACTTCCAGCGCACGAAGCAAGCCTGAGCTGCGTCCCAGGCATACTCCGCTTTTTGGGTTTCTTATAAACCCGGAGTATGTACCTGCGGCGGGGGACGAGTTCAGAGACCCAAGACCACAACAGGCGGCAGCACCCCAGGCTGTATCAGCTGCTCCTGCTGTATCTACTGCTGTATCTACTGCTGTATCTGCTGCTGTGCCAGCTTCTGAGATTGATCTTGACGCCATGTTCGGCGGGCAAGGGTTGTTTGATATGGACCGATTTGATCCACATGAGAATACTCAAGTCTCGGGTCCACAAGCTGATTTTGATGATGTGATGGAAGAGGCCAGACAGATGATGGTGAGACATGAGAGAACGGTGGGTAAGCAGAAGAGAATTGTTGATGACGAAGATGAGGAAGCTGATGAAGAAGAGGCTGTGCAGCTGGTGCGAAAGCGCTCAAGAAGGGAAACGACAGGTATGGGTGTAGGAGCCGGAGAGACTTCAAGGTTTGCACGTTTTGCTCCACCTGCCTTGTCTGGTATGTCCCTTGTTCCTACCTCTGTGCAGGTATCGAGTACAAGCGCTACGGTTGTTCCCGTAGTGGCTACATTGTCGGCTGACCTTCCACAGATCACAGCCGTCCAGACGTCGGCTCCAGAAATTGTGTCTCTACCACCTCAAACGCGTACTCCACCGGTGGTAGTAGCACGATTTGTTGAGTCTACGATCACCACTTCTGCAGGAGTATCGGGTACGGTACCACCTGCGGACACGCCCAGTTCTGACTCGGAACGGATAGCTTCACTAGAGCGGATTGTAACTGAGCAGTCAAAGACTATTCAAAGCCTAGTGGAAGCAAATAAACTGCAGGCGTCCCTCCTGGCTGAGCACGGGAAAATAATAGATGCCTTGAAGGTTTTCTTGGCATCTCAGGGGGAGATGAGCTGTAGAGGAGATGAGTTGAGGACCAAGCGTAGAGAAGACCGAGACGATGATCCCAATGCACCGGAAGGTGCAGGTGGTGAGCTGCCAAGAACCTCACAAGCTCTTGGGGCTTCCACAGCTGAGGGGGAGTCTACCGAAGCGGCTGGTGGTGATGATGTAGTGATGGTGGAGGATGACGTGATCGATGCGCTGAAGGAACTTGATGATGACATGTTCAGCGACGATGTATTATTTGATGAAGATGTTCTGCCAATCAGTGAGATTGAAAAGATTGGTGCAGAAATTATGGTTGAAAATGTGATAGAGGAAGGAGAGATTGTTGATGAAAATGTCGAGCACGAGATCCCTGAGGTTGAGAAAGCCGATGTGAGGGCTGAGATGGATGAGACTACTGAGTGGGAGGAGCAGCCTAGGTGGAAGGAAGGCTGTGCTCATTGGTTTATCAAGACCAAGAAGCCTGCTGTTCCAGCCATGTTCAAGAAAAGCTATAACATTAAAGGCTATGCTGAGGCGAAGAAGGGAATCATCTGTTGGATTTATGATGAACAGATCAAGTTATTTGTGGTAAAACGTTATGATGGCATTCAATACTTCAAGAGAATGTTGAGATCTTTCAACACGTTGCCGGAATGCGAGGTGAACGATTTGGGCAGATTAGGCCTGATAAACAGAAGTGACAACAATATGGCAAGAATGATTGAGAAGATTGTGTGGAAAGAAGGCGTAAAAGAAATGAAGTTTGAACTATTAACGCCACAGAAGGGAAAGCTCGTGGAGGATACAGAGAGGGGATTGAGAGCAGATGGCAAGCCATGGATGGTGATGAAGTACAAGCCGATCCGATGCGTCAAGGAGGTTCCAATGAAGAATATGCCTCAAGATGTGTTGAAGAATCTAAAATGGTGGTACGTTGATTGCCAGACTGCTGAAGCCGTGATGGAAGACGAAGATGAACAAGAAGTGCTGAGGGTGTATGACCCGATGCATCTTGTTAACTTATCGAAAGCTGATTTGCAAGCGTTGAACGAAAAGAAGATATTCTATATTCCTGCTTGGAAGGATGAAGCAAGGAAATATCAGCGAGTAGTCACGGTGTGTGTTAGAGAAGGAGTGCACGCATGAAGATACAGGATTACAAGACAAGAGCTGAAAGATCGAGATATGAAGCTACTGCCAAGGGGGAGTCTGTTGGTGCATAGATGTCAGTAGTTCATATGTATAAAGTCTGTAATCGAGTCTGTAATATTGTTTATGTAATTGTTTGTGTAACTGCGAAGTTGTTGACAAGTTCGCTTAGGCGAACTTGTTAACCAAGCGAAGTTGTTGACAAGTTCGCCTAGGCGAACTTGTTCAACGAGCGAAGTTATTGACAACTTCGCCTGAGGCGAAGTTGTCGTGTATTTAAGTAACCTACGGGTTACTGTTTCAGTGTTGGTCATTTTTAGGGTTTTGGTTGATCGAGTTCAGTTACGTGTGAGTCTATTGACGTGAGTCTGTAAGCATTTCGGTTTGAGTTATCAATATAACGTGTGGTTGTTCGTATTGTGTGTACGTGTGTTCGTGAGCTAATATTCTACGTCCGTAACGATCTACACAGGGATTCCGCACCTGTGTATATCGGGATATCTCGTGTGATCCGTCCAGGGAACCTACACTCACCGGAACCTTCCAGTCAACCGTCTCTCCGGGAAACCTATGTGGCACTGAACAGTATCATGCCCTCCTCCCTACAAATCTCGCACAACTTGCTCTTAACCTGTAAGTCCTTCACAATCTTCGCTAATTCCTCAACCTGTGCCACAAGTGCACTTCTTGTGTCAACCGAATGCATGCCGCGTGATAGGGAGTCAACGGTCTTGGTGCTTATGAAGGGTGGACTCTGATATCCACTCATGTCTTACCCGTTAAACAAAGAAATTCACGCATCTATATCCTTCGCCGTCAATAAATTTCTTCCCGCCGACGTGTCAAGCATACTCTGCGTCGCGTACGTCACCCCGTTATAGAACTTCTCAACAACTTCCCAGTCTTGTAGGCCATGGTTCAGACATAAAGAAAGTAGATTTTTGAATCTCTCTTATGCCTCGTAGAAACTCTCGATTTCCTCCATCTAAAAAAGAATGAATCTGATTACACAAACGAGCTGCCTTAGCCATAGGATCGTATTTCTCAAGAAACTAGGTCTGCATGGCAGCCCAAGTAGCTATGGAGCCCTGTGGGAGGGACTCAAGACACATACTCGCATGATCAATGAGTGAGAACGGAAAAAGGCGAAGTTTGATGGATTCTTCGGAAGTGATATTGGGAGATTGTTTGAGTATTGCATACTTGAGTAAGATACAAAAGATAGCTATGAGAAGAAAATATGGGATTCAGTACTTTTAAAGTTTGATGGAACATAAATCTTTGTCGTGGATTGACATGGTAAATTTGTGTAAAATGGAGTTGTTGTATGCACCGGGGAAAGGTTGGATTTCGATGGCATGGGATTTCATTCTTAGACAGTCGACGACTGGATTTAAGAAGTGGATGATTTTGAGAGATACTAAAATGAATGATTTTGTAAAAACATTGAGGTATCGCTTGCCGCAAACGTTGAAGATTATTCCAGTTTATCTTCTAGAACAAGACTTTCATGTTTTTTTCAGATGGTGATATTTTGATAGAAAAACTGGTGAATCAGTGATTGTGTTAAAGAGAGATGAGAGGATATGGGATACAGTTAATATGTTATATCCTATATGGCTGATGAATTGCTTTGAGAAAGATATTGAAGTTTTAGATTGTAACAGAATTCATATTCCTAATTATAAGGATATGTATCAAGCACAACAATATCAACCTGTAATTAATGTTTGCTATTTGTACAATATCCATTCTGGAAGAGTGTGGGAGAGCAAGTGGTGGGAATTGGCAGGTGAACAAGAGAATGAGGAAGTGAAGCTCAAAGCTGAACGTGAAGAAAGAATGAAAAGACTTGGTGGTCCGGATTTCAATACAAGCCAAATGTCAGACCAGTCAAGACGTTGCAAGAGAAGTCGAAGGCCACATCTTTTGGAGAATTTCAAAGGGAATATCATAAAGGGTCTTTGGACAAGATTGTTGGAGATTTTGAAGACTTTTAGAAGACCAAGACTAAGAAACATCCAAGGGGGAGTTTGTTAGTGCATATTGACTATTGCATAGGTCTTGTATGTATTAGATAACAGTATTCGAATAGTTTTGTCATGTTTTAGCATAAAAGAGGGTTATACAGCATGAAACATACACAGAGCATAACTTATGAGCAGTATAAGCTTTCACGACATATAGGCTCTTTAGGTCATGCCTATAAATAGGCTATGACTTTTCTAGTCGTTGTCCATAAAGTACTTGCATTGTAAACTATCATATTCATTGTACTTCACTGTTATCAGTTAATATACGAAGTTAAAAGATATTTCCTTGTTTTTCACCTATACTATGAATTCCGCACTTTGTATTTGAGAGTAGATATCATCATAAGTGTTCGTACATGTCTATCTTACGATCCCATAGGCTCCTACGACTCAAAACCAAAACAAATAGCACGGATATAGCAATTATGTCTCATCAAAGGTAATAAACTAATTTAACTTAAAGTAGACACTAAGTTATACTCTAGACTCTCTAAACTCGACTAAACTACTAACCGCAAAGTGAACCGATTGACTCTAGTAAAGTTAAGTCCGCCCGGATATCGACCACAAGACTCTTTGAATTATGTAAACTAACAAATTAGACTCAACTAACAGACAGGTCTATTTAATTATTATATTTGGGGTATTTTACTGAAAACATAAAATTAAACTAATTGAGAAAACAAATAAAATTAACAAAAGACAATTTAGTTGATTTAAATCAGATGATGATGAATAACCATATAGGCTAGAATCTTAAAGTTTCAGTTATCAATTAATTGGAAAAATGTTTTATTATGGAAATGGGATCATACAATAGTTACTTAAAAGGAAACCCGAACAAAATTCGGACCCTTCTCAAGAAGACACATATGGATTTCTATTAAGTTCTTAAAAGAACTAGTTTTAATATTAGACTTCCTTACAATTATCTTATTAATTATGAATGAGTGCCTTTTAAACGAAATCCTACCTTAAACCGCGGAAATCAAAGGTTGATTAATAAATTAATTCGACTCAATAGACAAAACTGAAAAGACCTTTTGCTAGTGAAGAGTAGGATCGATATAACAATCTAATACTATCTACTCTTCAACATTATGAGTGGAATTCATATTGAGAGGGAATGCACACAAGTTATACCTTTAATCTCTTCTCTTATGTTAATCAACAAATAATTCAGTACAATATGGATATTACAATTTGTCAGCTCAAGTATATTGGAATGAACCCCACTAAACGGAATGCATAAGTCTAGTATTTATAGACTTTCGTAGCACATATACGACGGATATGTCATATACGGCGCATAACATATGCGTCGTATAAGTACATATGCACTGCATATGGACTTATGCTCTATGACATAACAAGACCCTAGCATTAGATATTTATGCACTAACAAACTCCCCCTTGGATATTGCTAGGTCTTGAGCTTCAGTCCTTCTTTCTCATGATTCAAAACTTCGTCCAAATGGCTTCAACATATTTCTGAGCCTAGTGACTTGAACTCTAGGTTAGATAATCTTCAAACAGACTTTGAATCTATCAACTTACCCATGTATTCTTGACAGCACCCCAGCCATCTGAAGATTAATTTTGTTGACCTTGATCAGATATAATATTTAGATGGTGAACGAAACTTTTAAAAGATCACCATCATAGTATCCAATTATATACATGATTCTCCTGACCGAATGCATTACAGGCATAATCATACAATCATCAGGAATCAAGAAGTTGTCTTGATTTTATCCTTTTCGTCCTTTCCTTGCAAATCCTTGAAGTGTCATCTCCTTCATCTCCATCTTCTTCCAAATCATCATCATACATCTCACAAGTCATCAACATCTGCAAAGACAAAAAATAAGACTCTTTTTTTACTATAATAATCCTCGTGTAAGTAAAAAAATGACTTATACACCGTATGTGTGCCATACGGTGATAGAAACATCCACAATCAATTCTAACTTTTGAAAATAATTTTGACCAAACCCAAATGATGTTGTATTCAACAAAATATGAAACGTATTTACCGAAACTATAAGTAACCATCGAAACCCGATTATCGACACTCGATTTTATCACTTGTAATATTAAAATCAGAAGTAACTCAAGATGAAAATATTGAAAGTAGATGGTGTTATAATAACCTACAGGAGTTATGAAAGCGATTTATGTCTGAAACAACCCAATTATCGGTTCATAGGTATTTGCGCAATAACTACAACGCTCCCGCTAGTAGATTCTTGTTCATACTGTTCCCCGTATATATTTTAATCCCCAAATTTTTTTGATCAGCGGATAAATTTTAGCCAACATATATGTTCAATCAACGGATAAGCCCAATGATCAAAGAATAAGATTTGTTCAATGTATAAGTCAAAGATTTGGACATATAATATGTATAGGTAAAATTTACTTATCCGACGTATACCTTCTATATACCACCCTATAAGTCATAACATGACTTATCCGGCGTATATGTATCCACAGTGACTCAAACATCAAAGTGATCAAAATCAAGATTTACCATGATCAATACTTATCATTATGAACTATAATCGCCGATTAACCATTATTGAACTTCAATTTTGAGTTTTAAACTCTATTTGAACAAGAACGACCAGTTAGGGTTACAGATTTTTAGTCTAACAGTTTTAGTTCAGTTTGACAAAATTAATCCAAGGGTCACACCCCAACTTAGGGTATAGGCTGTGACCAATATTTGGTACATGTTTTGTAAAAATATTAGATTTTAAGGTTGTAAAGCGGAAGTTAGGATTAAAATATTAATATATTCAAAAAGACGGGAATTAAACACCCGTTAGTTTGTTACTAAGCGTTAGAACATGGAAACCATAACTTACATTATCCTAGAATCAAAAAGCTTCATCTAAGCCATCATATCATCAAATGGCTATCCTCCATCTCCAAACATCTACTCATGATTACCTATAAAAACAGTTATAAAATACGTTAGCAACACATGCTGGTGAACAGTTGACACAAAATATTTTATTACTTAATTATCCCCTCAATACATAACTTAGGTCTTGGCCCAACGTGGCTTAGGAAATTATCAAGTTTTGTAATCTGAATACAATTACAAACTCTAGCTCAACTCAAAACAGCTCAGCAAATACCGCAGCGTTCGAGATTACTTAGCTACTACCCAAATACACAAGACAACCCCCACTCGGGCATTACTTAGGTCTGGCTCAATGTGGAGGAGGCATTATCTGGCGTGGTGCGGTGTATCCACCTTCTAACCATATGTGTAAGGATCCAGACAAACGTATACGATAGCCTGAGGGCCAGTGATTACCTTTGATGATAAGGTTTTAACGCAATCCCGTGTAAACAATTAATGAGACTATTTATAAAGGTGTAAAGAGTTTGGACGTATTCATCTTTGTTATAATCAGTGTGTCTCACTGATGTATGCTTCTTTTTACCTCGGACCTATAGTACGAGAATAACCTTTTATAAATACTAGATCAATGATCTAGCTTTAGACTTTACTCTATTTACATAATCATTGCCTTGATAATTATTTCTATTTTGTAAAATACTTGGACCTTTAGTCCAAGAGATTTCATTATTTAAACTCTACGTTTCTTCTTCATAAAGAAACGCATATACTAAGTTTCGTCTTTTTTAAGAAACATTATAAAATATTGAGAATCAAAAAGAAAAAATATTTTATCTATAACCTTGTCTTATGAAGACTATGTTTTACTTATTAGTTGATCAAGGTATAAACTATACCCCCGACTATGGTTAAGCCATATAAAATAAAATTATCGAGCAGAACCCCTACCTTGTATGGCTAGTTTATGTGAAATGCCTAGGCTTGACGCAAGTAGCACCTCAACTTGTCAGAAATTAATCGAAATAATAAACGAACAATACTCCTACTTTTTGAACGTACTTCGGGAAACGAACGTAGAAACGTCGTAACTGCGGCACTTATTTCGAGATGATATATGAAAGTAAAGTGTGGATGGATGACTGAGAATCACCCCATGGCTGCCTATTTATAGGAAGAAAAAGTGTCCGTTCGCGTCGCGCAAGGCTTCGAATATGTCCGTTCGCGTTGCTCGAATGACCACCTATCGATGATAACTCATTCGCGTCGCGCGAAGTAGACCTATAGCTCTTATGTTTCAGCAACTAGGCTTGCTAGGTGTCATCATGTGGTCACATGTTTCCTATGACGTGTTTCCATATGTCGTTACCTGGCACGGTTATTTCGTGACACTTCGCGTAGCGCAATGCACTTCCTTTGGGTCCCTTCGCGCCACGCGAAGTGATTAAAATTTCAAAATTGTAAAGTGCCACATTGCGCCCATCGCCCGTGCCCATGTGCATTGTGCTTCGCACCCTCTGTTAGGACCACTGGGTACATGCTAGACATACTATGGAAACTCATCTCCTTATAAAGAACTTACAAATTTTTCTTACTTTCCATGTGGGATGGATTTATCTTTCCTATTTATACCCATGTGAAAGACTTTCATTTTCTTCCTTATTTCCATGTGGGATTGATTTACTTTTTCCCATTTCCTTAACATGGAACGCTTCCAACTTTATAATCTATATTAACTACTTATTTCTTTAACATACTATTAATACATTTTTTGGTCCTTCTAGTTTCAATGTTTACATTTTTAACCCAAAATAATTACGGTATATTTCGAGATGTTACATCCTCCCCACCTTGGAAGGGATCTTGTCCTCGAGATTCGTTAAAATAGGTGTGTATATTTCTTTATCATCTCAGATTCCAATTCCCAAGTAAATTCCGGTCCTCTTCGGGAATTCCATCTTATTTTGACTAACTTTAGTTTTCGCATTTTAAGTTTCTTAACTTTAGAATCTTCAACTTGTAGAGGTTGTTCAAAAGATTTTAGATTTTCATTGATTTCAACATCTTTTAAATCTAAGGTCTCGTCAGCCTGACATTTATGTAGGTTGGAAACATGGAATACATCGTGTATTCCTTTAATCTCTTTTGGCAAACGTAAGCGATAAGCTACAGCGTTGATTCGTTCAAGCACTTCGAATGGTCCTACAAAACGTGGACTTAGTTTTCATTTCTTTCCGAATCGGGCAACACCTTTCCAATGTGATACTTTCAATTACACCTTATCGCCTACTTGAAATTCTAATGGTTTACGACGGACATTAGCATAACTCTTTTGTCGATCTCTTGTCGTCTTCATTCATTCCCGGATTTGCAACACTTTGTCTGTGGTTTCTTGGACAATTTAAGATCCAGATATTTGGTTATCTCTTGTTTCATACCAACATACCGGAGTCTACATTTTCATCCATACGAAGCTTCGAATGACGCGGCTTGAATACTTGTGTGATATCTATTGTTATACGAGAATTCCGTTCGGGGAAGATGATTATCCCAACTTTCCCCTAAGTCGATCACACAAACTCGGAGCATATGTTCAAGCATTTGAGTTATATTTTCGCTCTGACCATCAATTTGAGGATGATAAGCAGTGCTAAGATTCAACTGAGTTCCTAACGCCATTTGGAAACTATACCAAAAATGAGATGGAAAGCTACTATCTCGATCGGATATGATAAATAATCGCACACCATGTAATGATACGATGTTTTTTACGTATATTTGTGCCTATATATCTATTGAGTAAGACTCGTTGATAGGTAAGAAATGAGCAGATTAGGTTAACCTATCGATGATAACACAGATTGCATTATGTTTGACGAGTAGTCTTTAGAAGTTTTGTTATAAAATCCATGGTAATCATTTCCCATTTCTATATGGGAAGTTTGGGTTGTTGAAGCAAACCAGAATTCTTTTGACGCTCGGCTTTTACCTGTAAACAAGTTAGACATTTGGCTATATGCAGAGCAATGTCTTTCTTCATTCTATTTCACCAGTAATTAGGTTTAAGATTATGGTGCATCTTATCACTACCGTGGCGCATCATGTATTTTGACTTATGAGCTTCATTCATTACCTTTTTCACGTAGCTATCCAATTATTAGTACCCAGATCCTATTTCTATGTCTTAGCATACCATCATCTCCTTTGACTAAAGAGTCGATTGTGCCATTACGCTTTTCTTCGGATATGTCGTTTTCTTCGATATCTTTCTTTTGAGCTTTCTTGATTTGTTCGACTAGATCTATCTAAATTTCTAATCTTAAAGCTCTAACTCTCTTGGGTTTCCCATGTTCTTTTCGGCTTAATGCGTCAGCCACCATATTGGTTTTACCTTCATGATAGATGATTTCGCAGTCATAGTCAGTCAAGGTTTCCATTTATCTCCTTTGAAGCATGTTTAGCTGTTTCTGATCAAAGATGTTCTTCAAACTTTTATGATCAGTGTACATGTTAAGTTTGACTCCATAAAGATAGTGTCTCCATAATTTCAAAGCGAAAATTATGGCACATAACTGTAGATCGTGAGTCATAAAATTTTTTTCGTGTACTTTCAATTGAAGAGAAGCATAAGCTATTACTTTCTTTATTTGCATTTGTACACAACCCAAACCTGAATGGGATGCGTCACTAAATATAACAAAATCTTCCATACCTTCTTGCAAGTCCAGTACAAGTGTGTTAGTAAGCTTTTGTTTGAGTAAGTCAAATGCTTCTTGTTGTTTGGTTCCCCATTCATACTTGACGTTCTTTCGAGTTAACGAAGTTAAGGGAACTGTTATGCGGGAAACAACTTCTATGAATCTTTGATAGTATCTAGCCAAACCTAGGAAACATGAACTTCGGTAGGTGATCTTGGGATTTCCGACTTAGCTATCGCTTCAATCTTTGCAGGTCTACTTGAATTCCTTTGGCATTAACCACATGACCAAGAAATTATACCTCATGATGCCATAATTCGCACTTTGAAAAGCATACACTTTCTCGTTCCTAAGTATTTCAAATAAGATCCTAAGATGCACTTTTTGATATTCTTCCGATTTGGAATAAATGAGTATATCGTCAGTGAATACGATTACAAATTTATCTAAATAGGGTTTGCAAATTCTGTTCATAATATCCATGAACGCGGTTGGGGAATTAGTGAGTCCAAACGACATCACGGTGAACTCATAATGTTCATACATTGTGCAAATCGCCGTCTTCAGAATGTCTTCTTCTTGAACTTCATTGATGATACCCTAAATGCAATTCTATTTTAGAAAAGTAGCTCGCTCCTTGCAATTGATCGAATAGATCATCAATTCTAGGTAGCGGATATCGATTCGTAATAGTCACTTTGTTCAAGGCTCTATAATAAATACACATTCTCATTGATCTGTCTTTCTTTTTGATGAATAATATCAGAACTCCCCAAAGCAACGAACTTGGAGTAATGAAACCTTTCTCTAACAGCTCATCTAATTGTATATTCAATTCTTTCATTTTCGTTGGAGCTAGAAGGTATGGGGCTTTGGGTATTGGTGCATCTCCATGCATCAAGTCTATTCTAAACTTGACTTCTTGATTAGGTGGAATACCTTGTAACTCATCGGGAAATACGTTTGAAAATTCGGCAACTATAGGTACATCTTTTATCTCTTTCGGTTTTGGTTCTACGGTAACGTTGGCCATGAATGCTAAACAAACTTGGTTTAGAAATTTGTAAGATTTAATCATGGAAATTATGCTAACTTTACCAGCATATTTGTCACTGACAATTTGTATTGGTCGTTTATCATGAGCTTGTAGTTCTATGGTTTTCTTATTACAGATGAAAAGAGCATGTTTATCGGATAACCAATACATACCTAGAACTGTATCAAAACCGGCTAATGTCATTGGTAATAATTTAACGAGTATGACGCAACCTACTAATAAGATCTTACCATTTTCTAAGGTTTCAGAAATCTTAACTATCTCTCCATTGGCTTTCTCGACGTTTAAAGTTTTATTCAGTTTCGTTAAAGGTTCGTTTAATAGACTACAAAAGTTATAATCTAAAAAACTTTAGTTTTCACCTGAATCAAATTAAACTCTAGCATAAAAGTTATTAACTAAGAACGTACCAGTGATGGTGTCCAGTATGTCCGCAGCCTTCTTGGTGTTGAGTATAAAGACTCGAGAGTTTCCCTTCTTTGGATCATTCTTGGTGCCGCTTCCTCCAACACCACCACCAGCAACAACATTTTTCTTCTCGGGGTATCCAGAACTTTCACACCTGACTAGGTAAATGCGGAAGCTTAATACGAGAATGTAACAGACACCTCTGGTATGAACCACATTGTTTATAAAGAAAATTAACCAACTAAATTACATCATGTTACGTCATTTTGTACTATGTTCGGAAACTAAGTGAAATACACATAACTAGTTCTTCAGGCCGTTTATTCTTTAATAGTATACTTGCGTCTATCTACACAATGTCAGTCTCAACCTTAGCACAAAGCACATAAGCATATTATTCCAACTTCGGTTCACCTAAAAAGCATGTTAAAATGGGTCAACTACAAATAGTTGGTGAGTTTCACAAGTTTAAACGAAACCAGTATACGTAAGTATTCATATTTTGTATTACGTGGCCTCCACTTCATACGCACTTTCCGTGGCCACATTGGCCCTTTTGCCCCAATAGGTACTATGTCTAACACCACATAGAGTGTTACAAAAGGTTCGCATGATCATGTGCAATTTTAAATCAAGTCCCGACATACCCCACTGACCCTATCAATTGGGTTTGTCAAACCAATAATACTATCCACATGCCTTCGGCTCGTAGTTAATCACTCGTGTAGGGGGGGCTTTCAAGTGTTAGCACTTAGATAATTCACATCATAAAACGTTTCCAATAAATTGATATATGTCCCCATGCTTTTCACTCCAAAAGTTCATAAAATAGTTTAAAAGTGGGATCATGAAACTCACTTTATCGTAATATGGTATCGGTAACGCACTGATGTAAGTGATATGGCTTGATTATAGCTCAATCCCTATAATCGGTATTGCATTGTTAATACTAGCATAATCATTAAGATGTTATAAGCAACTTACAAAAATAATTTTGATTTTTACATCCAAATGGAACGTTTACTTTAATTTCTAAAATTAAGCCAAAAAACGCTCTTTTTGTGTTGTTTACCGAACCTGCACCACAATTTTAGCCAAAAGCAGACCCGTGATAAAAAAGACTCAAAATTGATCATATCGGCATGCAAAACAAGAAAATGCAAGAAAAAATGGGAAAAGGTATACCCCTAGTTGCAAAATATCTAAGAGGCCCCCACCCCTTTGTTTCCTTCACATTTAAGAAAGTTCAAACACCTACTATTCACAATATCACTACACACACATACTCCAGACTTTTCTCTACCAAAACTCTCAAAAACCAGCCAAAGTTTTGAGGTAATACCTTGTTTTTTATAGTTTTGAATATGTTTTAAACATAAAGATTAAGATTTGAATAATGAAAACCATGTTTAACCATGTAAACCCTTCAACTGGCCCAAAAACATATTTTTATGCTAAACATAGGTATTCACTTTTATGGTGAGAAACTCATATTAGAAGGTTTAAATCGGGTTTTTACGGATCAAAAACTCGATTTAGAACCCTAATTAAAAGCATATGTTACAAGGATTGATTATTGGTTTTACATACTTGGTTTTGTTTTACTTGATCTGTAGATACCCGATGGCTAACCAAGAACCCTGAAACTTGAAAGAGGGCTTAACCGATCGTAAAACGCAAAGGTATCACCCGAAACACTCGTTTAGGGGCTGTTTCGGATTATATTGTGACGCACATATTGTTAACCTATGAAAATTTCCAGGGACATCAGGAGTCATATGAATGAGTTCCTGTTCAAAATTGAGAACATGTCGATAAATGGAGAATTGTTGGCTTTTTTATTACTGTTTACTGAGGATTTATTATGAAAAATAGAAAAACATATTGAAAAAATATGAAATTGCTTGGAAAACCCAGGGAACTTATTATAAGATCACAACTAAAATTTATTATGAAAAATAGAAAAACTATGGTTTCTGAATTCTCGTTTAATCAACTTTTAACTATGGATTTATGCTCAAAAATGTGTCTTGGCTAAAGATTTTAGGTTTTGGTAATTTTAAAGGGATTGTATGAAGATAATTTTACCACTCAGAAAAATAATTGGATTTTTCGGGCATTGTTTGGTATAAACGGGCGAATTATCAGTTAAAAATAGCGTATATAATGAATTTTTATAAATAAATAACTAGGTTTAATAATTCTGAAAATACTTTTGTAAAAATATACACATTTTAATTTGCAAGTGTAAGAGTTTTGATAATTTAAATATATTCAAATAAAAAGTTATGCTAATTTGAAGATTAAACAAATATAAGTTTTAATTAAATCGATAACATTATGATTAACGAACTGATTGGAATTTAACTTCAAAAGTGGTCAAATATCATAGTTTGGATAAATTTAGTAAAACCGGACTCGTTAAGAGATTTCAGGACAATTTGGGCTAATTGTGCGTGCATTATACAACTACTCCGTAAAAAACGGAAAAGAACCCTGATATCAAAACCCTAGTTTTCTTTCATAGTTTGAATCATTTTACCAAATAGTACATTTATTTAAGTTTGTGTGACCTTACCTATTTTCGAAATGCGTAAACGAAGAACTTAACCAGGCACGCAAAACGGTGAAACTAGCCAAAACTAATTTTGAACATTAAACATTGTACAACATCATAATCTAAGACTACTGACATGTTCTAGGTGAAACAGCCATACCCAGACTAGATATACAACCTAATTTAGTTCAAACGCTATACTAGTATTAAGAGTACAATACCGATTACAGGGATCAAGCTATAATCGAGGCATACTATTTACAGAAGTGTGTTACTTACGTTATACCATGATAAGGTGAGTTTCATAACCCCTCTTTTTAAACTGTTTTACGAACATTTAGGGGTGAAAAACATATTTATATCTATGTATCTATCTATCTGGAAACGTACTATGATGTGAATTATGTAAGTGTTAACACTTGAAAGTCCCCGCAAACACGAGTGATTAACTTTGAGCCGGTGGCATGTGATAGTACTATTGGTTTGGAAAACACATTTGACAGAGCCGGTGGGGTATGCCGAGACATTATACTATTTATAGAAGTGTTCTACTTACGTTATACCACGATAAGGTGAGTCTCATGACCCCTCTTTTTAAACTGTTTTACGAACATTTTGGGTGAAAAACATGTTTATATCTATCTATCTATATATCTATCTGTAAACGTACTATGATGTGCATTATCTAAGTGTTAACACTTGAATGTCCTTGCAAACACGAGTGATTAACTTTTATCCGATAGTACTATTGGTTTGGAAAACACATTTGACAAAGCTGGTGGGGTATGCCGAGACATTATGCAATTTCATATGACCATATATCAATACATACACGCTATGTGGTGGTAGACATGGCTACCTAGAGCATGTAGGTAGTGGAGGCCACGGGGAGGGCATGGGCAGTGGAGGCCACGTGGAAAAAGCACGTCAATGGTTCACTTGTGGCTTAGTATAATTACATCATATACATATCAAGAATACTATGATTACGCATACCTGATTTTGTTTAAACTTGTGAAAATAACCGACTATTCGTAGTTGACCCCCTTTTAACACGCTTTTCAGGTGTACTAAAGTTGAAATAAAGTGTTTATGTGCTATGTGTTCGGGCCATGAATGTAACTACTATTGATAGATGCAAGTATGTAATACGGAATAAAGCAGTTAACAAACTGATCAATATTGTGAATCGCCTAGTCTGTAAACGAAGTTTGAATGATGTAATATAATGTAAATTAGTTTGTTAAGGTTTCTTTAAAACAATGTTGTTGACAACAGATGTGTCTGTTGCATTCCCGTTTTACACTTTCGCTAATGCTAGTCGGGGTGTGACAAAATTTGGTATTAGAGCCTTTTGGTTATAAAGAATTAGGGTGTCCATTAGGATACCTAATATAACCCTAGGCTCGATTATCTCTGGGAAATAAATAATAATTAATAATATATAATGATGACTACCGGGATGAACTCGAATGGGCAAGTTGGTTATCATGGTTCGGAACGTAATTACGGACTTGCTTGTACTAGGGAATTCAGGGAAAATCGTTGAACATATTAAAAGATAAAATGGCAACATACGTGTTTAAAATGTAATGCAAGTCATATATATATATATATATGTGTGTGTGTGTGTGTGTGTGTGTACAAATATAAATATATATATATGAGTAATTCTATGTGATAATGTGAATAGATATGTGTACGTACCCTGCAATATGTAGTATACGTATTCTAACATGGAAGGTGATTTTGGATCGAGCAATATACGCACTGACCCTTACCGGGTTAAATTATTTATGTATGTTACTTAGTGACAATATTTGATGCGCGTATATATAAGCACATACCTTTATCAGGTTGACTCTATGTGCTATTATATTTTTGGGTATAAGTGTACAATAGCAGATATATGTAATACAAATGTGACTAGTTGGTATGCACATATTATTATGATTAAACTTGTGATATGCTACATTGTGAGATTCATATTTACTAATGTACATTGATTATCATTATCGCATGGCCCCAAAGAAAACAAATCCGATAACCAAGGCTGATGTGGCAGAAATGATTGCTTGACAAATGTAGGCGGTGATTCCGACTATGGTAGCGCAAGTCACTGATAGCACTAACGCAACTATGTACGTTAACCAACCGCCGAGCACTAATGCTGGCACAAATACTACGGCCCTGCTGAATACTAACACAGTTACCGATACTATTCCCCCGTTGAACTGAATAATGGTCATAACAACCTAGGTCCTAGCGACGGGAGTGTTCATTCAACCAATTTATATCGTGTAAACCTATAGAGTTTAGTGGTACTTAAGGACCGAACAGATTAGTAAAATGGATTGAGAAAAATGAAACTGTTATTAATATCAGAAATTTTCCGGAAAATTGTATAGTTAAGTATGCTACCTGCACGTTTGTAGACCAAGACTTAATGTGGTGGAATGCAATTTTACAAACATGAGGACAACAAACAATTAACCATGTGACTTGGACAAAACTTAACACCCTCGTGTTGGAGCATATTTGCCCGAGAAATGAAATACATATATTGGAACATGAACTATGGAATTTGGAAATGAAAGGTACCGATCACTTGGGATATACCAACTGTTTCAATGAACAGGTCTGTTTAGTTCCATGGTTGGTTATTCCGGAACCTAAGAGTATTGAACGCTACATTTGGGGATTAACCCCATAAGTGAAAAGTATAGTCAACTCAGTAGCCCATCCATTTCTTGAATGTGTCGTATCACAAGCCGGCATTACTGCATTTGACCTTATAAGGAGCGGAATATTGAGAATTCCAAGGGAGTCATTAGGTACGAAACGAACTGATTATGAAAACATAGTACATAAAACATAACATAATAAGCGCGCACGTCCTACATAATAAGCGTGCACAATGTCCCTAATTGTAGAAGGCTTGTGGGCAATGCAAACCGATCAACCCAACCCCATCGTCCGCAACCACATTGACCCCAACCATTCCTTATTGATTTACTCTTGGTAGAATTAGGAAGTTTTGATGTAATAGTCGGTATGGACTGGTTGTCTAAGTACAAAGAAGAAATCATTTGTAAGGACAAAATTGTTAGAATTTCCATTTTTGGATAATGAAGTGATCACGGTACAGGGAGATAAATTTGGTGCTATATGGCCTCTCGTATCCTACTTAAGGTATTAAAATATGTACGCCATGGATGAGTAGCATATTTGGCGAATGTACTTAAGGAGCCCGATGAGAACATATAGAAGATATCCCAGTGGTACGAGAATATACATATGTTTTTTTCCGATGAATTACATGAATTACCACCGACCCAACAAGTCGAGTTTCGTATTGACCTCATACCAGGAGCATCCCCCATTGCTTAAGCACCTTACCAACTTGCAGTTTCTAAAAGGAAACAATTTTCTAATCAATTTCAAGAATTATTGGATAAGGGTTTTATACGGACCTACTGATCACCCTGAGGAGCACCGGTTTTGTTGTTAAAAAGAAGGATGGAAGTTTTTGAATGTGTATTGATTATCAGAAATTGAACGAAGTGACTATCAAGAATATGTATCTTCTTCCTCAAATTGATAACTTGTTTGACGAACTACAGGGAGCGAACAATTTTTCCACAGTTGATCTTGGGTCTGATTGTCACCAAGTGAAAATTCAGGAGGAAGATATTTCGAAAACAACCTTTCGAACTCGATACTGTCATTATGAATTCTTAGTTATGCATTTTGGATTAACTAACACATCTGCAGTGTTGTAGATCGTATGAATCGAGTTTGCAAACCTTACCTTCAAAAGTTTGTAATAGTGTTCATTGATGATATTTTAATATATTTGATAAGCAACACCTATAGGTAATTTAGATTTGTTAAGATAATAAAAATTGTATGCAAAGTTGTCCTAGTGTGAATTTTAAAACTATTCCGGCCGTTTCCTGGCAGTTTTGGTTTGATTGATCTTAAATTATGAGTTATTATAACGATTTGACCAGTCATTAATGAGTCTTGGTCAAGTTCTAACGTCAACAACAAATTTAATTGGTTTATAATGCGCATAACGGTGTGATATAGCCTTCGCCGGAGCCGCCGTCGGCGGTGTCCCTGGAAAAACGTGACATGTGGTGGTTGGGGCTAGGATTATATATTATTATTATATTATAATTTAAATCACAATTTCAGCCACTGGACTTTCAATATCTTTATAATTTGTTTCAAAATTAGAATTACAACTTGAACCTTGAACTTTTGAATGTTATAAAAATGATATAAAAGTTTATAAACTTAGATATTTTTTTGTATTATACTCGGATAGTTCGGGTCTTGTTTTAGTACAACATTAAATTTTGGAGTTTTATAAATTAAATAAATTGAATAGAAAACGACTGATTAATTACTTGAATTTTCGAGAATATTATATAAATTATAAACAAAAGTTACGATGACATCGAAACGTCAAAACGTGTCGGTTATTGAACGTAAACACATAAGAACGAACTATATATATATATATATAAAAGCAAATACCAAAAACTTGAAAATGGGTTGGATTTTCGGGTTTGAAAAGTAACGAATGTTACAGGACTAACAACTTTTGGAAATTTTGTCCCGAAATTAAAATAAAAATAAAATTTAAAAGAGAACAACTAATATACGGAGTTGTTAGAAGTTTTAACAATTTTTTATATTAAAATAAAATAACGCCGATATTTGAATGACCCGAAAGAACGCCACAATTAGAATATATGATAAGGACACTTATATATAGGATGTACCAGCGGCGTATCCATCATTCCCTTATCATATTGTATTTGTCTTGTTCCCCAAAATCATTCCAAATTCCGAGTTATTTTACACAACTGGACTTATTATATTTTCCATGCGAGGACTTTGATAATTACATGTCGACCCATAATTACCTCTATCGTCGGATGGTCCACATAATTCTCCCCATTGTGTGGTTTTTAAGAAATAGACATTAGATAAAAAAATTTCTCATATAGAACGTTGAAAATCGAAAACAATGAACTACAAAGGTCAAAATTTTATAAACTATATCGGTACACCGTTAAGGACAAGGACAACGTGAAAACACCAAGTCAGGTAAGTGAAATTAACAAAGTCTAAACAAAGTAAACGATGTTGCAACAGAAAAAACGAGGTAATGGAAATAACAATAGAAAACATCAGAATCATGAGCATTGCAACATGTGGTTGAAATAACGGGATCGAGAATAACGTGGTAGGTTATGTAGCATTTAACCAACAAAATATGAACATGTAAATTTGATAACGCATTGGGTTCGAGAATAGATTAGATAAACGAAACTTTTATATATCAAAATATCAAAAAGTTTAACAAATGTAATTCTCTGAATAAATTTCAACGTAACAAGCGGCAACATTGAGATGAATAAACATTTACATCTTACAAACATGTAAATTTATAATAAAATGAAAGGAGTAAACAAACAAAATTTTACTCTCAAAATCGATTAAGTCTGTAAAAAGAAAATTCCAGTAGTAACCTTGAGTTTATCAAAGTAAACAATTGAAATTTCGAAATCAAAGTAAAGCATTTGTCTCAGATTGATGAAATCAAGAACAACCAAATGGTTCAAATAAAACATTGCATGAAAGAGAAGTAAACGAATAACCAAAACAATTTGTGTAAAAATAACATAACATAAAATTAGCATGTACATAGGAAACAGTCCCGGTTCTAAAAAAACGAATACGTTTAGAGAGAACCGGTCACCGATAGTCAATAGCAGTAGCAGTGGTGATAGCAGTAGTAATGGTGATAGTAGTAGTAGTGGTAGTGGTAGTGGTAGTGGTAGCAGCAGCAGCAATAGCAGTAGCAGTAGCAGCAGCAGCAGCAATAGCAGTAGCAGTAGCAGTAGCAGTAGTAGCAGCAGCAGCGGTAGCAGCAGCAGCAGCAGCGGTAGCAGCAGCAGCAGTAAATCATTTAGATTTGTTTGAAGTCATTTTTAAAGAAAATCTATTTGATTGAAAATTAATTATTTATAGTTACCACTGATTTGTGTTAGTGAAAGAAATAAAATATGCAAAAGAAAAATACAGACGAGTTGGATGGGTTTGTAAAATCTAAGTGTTGAAACTGAAAAATCAAATAAAAATTGACGAGGGATGCGGGGTAAGGTATCACATGACGGGAACAAGTTAGGCATTCCGAAGTATGGCGGGTGTGCTCGGGTCACCATAATGATGGTAGGCTTGAAGCATGTGATCAAGCAAATGAACGAGACAAATGGTTAAGTAACAGGTCTTGCAAATGGGCAGGTGGCGTTGAGTTTAGGTAGGTTTTAGCAACATATGGTAATTGAATCTACCACAAATTGAAGTATATCAACATACCAGGGAAGTACAGCGGTGGGATTTACATATGCTATACAAAGGGCATGTTGTTGTACGAGGCTTTTCGGTTGGGTTTGGTTTGAGTTTCCAAGAATTGTGTTGGGTTTGAATTTGAATTTACTATAGTGATGAAGGTGGGTGCGGTTATACGTGGGGTGATCGGGATCGCAGACGCCATTTGCTTGATAACTTGGATTGTTATTTTGAGGGTTGAGTGCGACACCTAGGAAAACGAGAAGGCATGATACGAAAATTGAAAAATTTGCGTGACTTGGGACGTAAGTATGAAAAAGACTAATAGGTACATCAATGAAAACAAGTAAAGGAAAGAAATCATATGAAACAAAATTTGAAATCGAAATTAGAATTCCCATGAGAGGTCATGAGTTTTCACATTTCAATAAACGAAAATCTCATGAATTATTGAACACCCATATGGAAAAAGTATTAAACTAAACAATAAATAGTGAAATCGAATTAAAAATCGAGTGTTCATGAACCATCATGACTTTTTAAATTTTCAGTTCTAAAACATAAGGGTAACTGAATATAGTAATAAGGTAATGGAATTGAAATGTGACCATTCATGTATCACCATGACCTTTTGAATTTTCAATTCTAAAACACATAGTAAATGAACAAAATAATATGGTGATCGAATCGAAATTCAACAATTTATGTATCGCCATAACTTTTTGTACTTTCAATTCTAAAACGTAATGGTGAAAAATAAAGTAATCGTATTGAAAATTCGGTTATTACCTTTCGAACTTTTAAAATTTTAAACCTTAAATGAATGCATAAATATAGGAAGTGTGTCACAAAAAATATTTAAAACTTAACTATAGCAAAATGCGTAATTAAATTGATCCGAAAGTTGGGTATTCGTGTATCACCACGACTTGGCTGACTTTAAGTCAAAACACATTGTAAAACATAGAGAGTCGGACATCACACGTCGCATAAACCATCGAAAACTGAAAATCAAAAATCTGATTATTGAAAATCCTTGAAAATCTTAACGTTAGGCATAAGCCTTAGACTTGTGTGTGATGTTTGCGTACATAAGACAAAGTATAACAGCATTTGTGTCCATCAAGCATAAACAAATCAATAATAACAAAAAAAAATTGCATTGAACAAACAATTAAGGCTCACATAATTTTTAATCATGCAACCCTAAAATAATTCAAATAAGCTATAACCAACTAGAACACTACGTCTAATGTCCTATCTTATATTCACGGCTCTGATACCAATCTGTAACACCCCGGCTAAAGCGGAAACGCCTGAGTGTGACGTACAAATTGCTCAAAACACATGTGACACTATTAAGTGACAATATTGTAATTAATTAATTTAAAAATCAAGTACACAAGTTTGTAACAAGAATACATGAAAAATACAAGAACAATTAACAACTTGTCCATTTATTGAAATACCTTAAGTTCTAATGTCTTCTTCATATGTCAACTTCGAATAGATGTACCAGTAGTATATATATAAAATAATGTTAACTAATTGAATAGTTGGTGAGTTCACAAAAGTTTGATATAAGTACATAAAAATCTACAATTTCATGAACAAGTGTAAATGAGCAAGTAAGGTATTTTTTCAGTTGGGATTTTGCACCAATGTACTCGGATAATAGCGCAAGTAAATGTCTTTCACTATTAGTAACAACCAATGTACTCGGATCGGGGATCCCTATTCCACTCATAACATCGAGGTCCTAAGCGCATAGGGGGCGTATTATCATACTTAATGAGGAAACCATGAGCACACAATCTTTGATCAAGTAAGAAAAAAACACACAAGTCCATGTAACAAATTGTAGTTTGTAAATAATGAATAAACGAAATTGTAATTTGGATAGGATATATATGCTACCCCCAAAAGTAATTAAAGAGTAAAACGGGGGTGTTAGAAACTCACCTTGAAGTTGAAGACAAACTTGAAATAAAACCAAAAGTGCGTAAATGAAACCGAAGCAATTGAACTTCACGAACTAGAATTAACAGCACAAAAGCAATATTAACTAACGACTTATAAAACGTAGATAAATCGGGTTGTCAAGATTTAGAAGTTTTGAACGTACATTTTATTATGGAGTTGGATATTATAATATTATTTCATACGTTAACGAATTTGGACGAATTATTAATTTAATATTAGTTTAAATTTAAATTACGATATTAATATCGAGTTTGATAATTATAACGTTCATGGGATTTTTATGTTAACGGTATATTTTATTTTGAATAACGAATATGTTAACAAAGTTTAAAGTTTACGAACGAAAGTATATATATAATATATTTTACGAGTATAAACATGACTTGACGAGTTTGAAATTTACAACGATTATGAATTATGAATCTTTAACGGGGTTTTAACTTGAAAATAATTATGTTAGCGTGTTATAAAGTTTAACGAAATAATAATATTAATCGAGTTTCTAATGAAAACTTAATGGAAACGAAAGTCGGGTTTTTAGATAAAAAGTGATAAATATAATTATAACTAATTTTATTTAATTTAAAATAAGTTTTATTAATTTATTTTATTTTATAAAAACTTTATTCGATTTTTAAAACAAAGAAGATAAGTTTTAACTAAAAATACCAAAAATTTATGTTCTGGCCCAGGTTCTAACCTGGGTCTAGGTTGTGATATATTAATTTGTTAACCACTAGACCAACTTGCTAATTGTTTATAATGTGAAAACATTTACTTATATATTACTACCAAAAACGTCATCTTCTTTATAAACAAACCCTAAATTCAATTCGTCCAAATCGTTCAATGTTTGCCCAAAGTAAGTTAGGCGTTTTGTTAGACAGCCAAAAACAATACAAAAGCATATAATTTTTACCTCAAACCGTGCCGGAATGACAGAGAACAAGACTCGCCGGAAAATAAACTTTAATGATCAAAACGAGATATTTGGAGAGTGTTTTAGATTAAAGTGAAGATTGTAGCAAGTTTAGTTGATGTCTAGTATCCTATTTATAGTATCAATTGGAGTGTATTACGTTTAATTATAGTTAATTGAGTTTTAAAATTATTGCGGCCGTTTCGCAGCGGTTTCGGTTTGATTGATCTTAAATTACGAGTTATTTTAATGATTTGACCGGTCATTAACGAGTCTTGGTCAAGGTATAACGTCAACAACGAGTTTAATTGGTTTAAAACGCGCATAACGTGGTGATATAGCCTGCGCCGTAGCCACCAGAGCCGCCGTCGGCGGTGTCGCTGGAAAAACGTGACATATGGTGGCTGAGGATGGAATTATATATTATTATTATTATTATTATAAATTAAATCAATTTACATTTTCAGCCCCTGGACTTTCAGTATCTTTATAATTTGTTTTTAAATTATAATTACAACTTGAACCTTGAACTTTTGAATGTTATAAAAATGATATAAAAGTTTATAAACTTAGATATTTTTTGTATTATACTCGGATAGTTCAGGTCTTGTTTTAGTACAACATTAAATTTTGGAGTTTTATAAATTAAATGAATTGAATAGAAAACGACTGATTAATTACTTGAATTT
Organism: Bidens hawaiensis; assembly: GCF_021521415.1. NCBI lineage: Eukaryota > Viridiplantae > Streptophyta > Magnoliopsida > Asterales > Asteraceae > Bidens > Bidens hawaiensis. Next base: position 385,353 of record NW_027492429.1, on the reverse strand, counting down.
TCGATAATATTAAGTAAATTATAAAAAAAAGTTGCGATGACATCAAAAATGTCAAAACGTGTCGGTTATTGAACGTAAATACATAAGAACGAACTATATATATATATATATATATATATATATATATATATATATATATAAGCAAAGGCCAAAAATTTGAAAATGGGTTGGATTTTCGGGTTTGAAAAGTAACGAATGTTACACCCCGCAATATGTAGTATACGTATTCTGACATGGAAGGTGATTTTGGATCGAGCAATATACCCACTGACCCTTACCGGGTTAAATATGTCCATCACTTAGTGACGATATTTGAGGAGCGAATATATAAGAACATGCCTTTATCAGGTTGATTCTTTGTGCTATTACATTTTTGGGTATAAGTGTACAGTAGCATATATGTGTAATACAAATGTGACTAGTTGGTATGTGTCGGTCTCGTATATATCGCTCACAATACCACTGTCGTAACCCACATGGTTAAAGGTTGACAAGAAAGTTAACGACTTGCTATTTGAGGTAAGTACAATAATGTATTAATGGCGGAAACACTAACACAGTAAATGCTGCTTAATAATTAATAAGGTAACAATCAGGGTTTCAGAAAGGAATGTTTTGTTCGAACGTAATAAAGACAACAATCACACTCAAAGTCAAGAATAATATTAGGTTTGTCGTCTCTTAGGTGTGCCCTAAATTATTCTATTTATAGGCGTGCTCTGACAGCGGCCATTCCTTCTAGAAACCCTAATCAATGATACATAATCATAAAATCATATTACAAAAGATTCTAAGTGTAAAACATGTCTTCGGGTAACCTTTGCAGGTTTTGTCTTCTTCAAGTAGACCTGGTAACAAAAGTGTGCTGGGGAACAGTTCTCCATGTAGACTTTACTTAGAATATTTTCCTTAGAAAATATTCACCAAGCAGACTTCAGTCCCCTTGACCATAGCAAAATTTGCTCGATATGGTCCTACAAGCAAACTTGTTCTTCAGAAATCCCTTCAACTAGTTGTTACTTAATAACTTATTGACCAAACCAAAGTATGATGGTAACACTGTAGACTGTGTTGGTAGCACTTTAGCTTGCTCGGAGTTGAACCTTGCTAGAATAAGTCCTTAAGATATTTCCTTATCAACTTTCTTCAAGCTTGCTGGGACTATTGTTTATTAATAATAAACCTTGCTAGATATTCCAAAGTACTTGGTTTCTCTAGCTTGGTTTAGCCAAGAGTTTTCTAGGAAACAAACCTTGCTTGCCTTGAAGAATAACCTTGCTAGACAAAGTGAACCCTTCTCGGATTGACACTTAAGAGTACTTCAAGAAGATAACCTTTCCTGGAGGCAAAATACCTTGCTAGGGTAAGTAAAAACTTGCTGGGAGATCGGAGCTAGCTCGGTATCCATACTTAGCCAATGTCAGAGAGGTTAAGTTTTCAATCTTCTTTTATCACTTTACTCATCCCAACAATCTTCCCCTAGATTGGAACAATCTCTTATGTACCAAAACACCTCTATGGTTACATACACTTAGTCAAAATACACATCAAATCTCAAAATCAAATTACATTATATAATCAAAAGAGTATTACAAAGTTGGAAATTCTGTCCAGTGGACATTACAAAGCAAACCTAAGCTAGAAAATAATCTTGTCTTCTTGAGCTTGAGGTTTCTTGTCTCCTGGCCAACTTCACACTTCCAGCTCTCTCCTTGAATAAAAATATTTCCTGTTGATGAGGGTGGTTGTCAGGCAGAGTCATAATATCTTCCAAATCATCATCATGCAGGAATGCCAAATCTTCATCTTCTTTATTGATGCCCTAGGCAAGTCCATCAGAGTTTCTGAGAATGTAGGATTCATCTTGTTCTTTATAGTCAATGCGAGCAATCCTACCATTTCTTTGGACTTCATGGTTTGGCCTTGTCATCTGTCTCCTCATGCTGATACACACCATCATATTCACCAGAGGGTCTTTGTTTTTTACCTTTGAGATGTAGTCAATTTCAGCATATCTTATATCCTCATTTTCTTGGCCCTTCTGGTTTTCTCATATTCAAAGAATTCTCTCTTCCTCCTCTTACTTAACATAGGGAATCCTTTCCTAGCCTCCTCCTTAAGATGTTTTGATAATTCATTTCTCTGTCTTCCTACAAATCTATTCATGTCATGATAATCATACAGTTCCATAGTTGCCATCTCCTCCAGTTGTTCTCTTTTAAAATCTGCAAAATCAGCCTTGAAAATGATTTCCTTCAATTCTCCACTCCTCATAATCACCTTTAGAGTATCAGATACAGAGTCAAAGAAGAGCCTTTTGGGTAGGTCCACATCAGATGGTGGCCTTTGTTGTCTCTGTTGTGCAGCTCTTGTTGTAGGAATTTGGACTCTTGCAGCTGAGGGCCTAGAACTAGTTGCCTTTTTAGGTTTAGTGGCCCTCAGGTCCCCAAATCTTTTCACAAACATTGCAGATACCATCTCCATTGGCATCCTCATCAAATCAAGGAAATTTTCACTTCCTTCTCTGGTAGTCTTGTAATCATTCCCATTATTCTCTCATCGCCAAGTTGACAAGCAGGGACAAATCTTCCTTCCCTTGGTCCATATTCAAAGTTTCTTGGATCTCTCTGTTCAGCTTCTAATCTTTCACATTCAACTTTTTATTCATAAAAAAGTTGTTTTAGTTGACCTTTCCCAAGGTTATCAAACACATTTTCAACCATCCCTTTACTCATCATCAAGCCTTTCAAGGTCTTGATTTTATTCTCATCATCCCATGGCTCTAAGTGTTCAATCGGTTCCTGTTTCACATGCACAACATCAGGATCCTTGGATGCTTTTGAAGATTCAGCCTTTTCTTGTTCAATTTTTTTCAGTTCAAACTGATATAGGGCTAATCTTTCATTTCTGTTCATCCCTTGGATCTCATTCAATCACCCCCTTGCATCCATTAGCCTTTCAATCAATTTTAGTTGTTCATCTTCCCATTTCTTCTTTTTCTCAGCCTTCTCCTTCTCAGCCAGAGTGACAACCCTTGGCCTTTAGCAGATTTATTAGTTTCATCTTTTTTTGATAATCTTCTAAAGTAGGTCTCAACTTGTTCTTTTGAGAGACTATCAACCAACTCCATAGCCATTCCTCTGTCAATCAAGTATTTGCACTTTCCTCCGAATATTCTAAACAATTCATCAATCTTTTCTTTTCGGCTTGTCTCCCTTTTCAGTCTTTCCAATTCCTCTCTCCTTACCCTTTCACATTCATATTGTAATGTTCTTCCAGTTCAGCAAATTTCATATTACTCAAGTCTTTATCAGACAACCCATGCTTTCTCAAATAAGTTCTATATTTCTAATAATCACGGTTCTTCATTTCCATTCTCCTCTTTATATCATCCACCTCTTCATCAATCAATTTTTGCAACTCCTTATATGTCATATGAGCCAAAGTTTCAAACTTGTATCCATGCTTAATCAAACTCACAATCAAAGGATGATTTCTCCTTGCATTATCCAACATCAGCTGTATATTCTCCCTGTGCTCATCTTTCATGTTAATGTTTGGGGAGTCAACAGTATCATCATCATATTCAGTAGATTCATCAAGAGCCTCAATCTGTGGTTCATTCACTCCAGGCTCATTATCAGGCATAATCACTTGTAAAGGAACAGCCTGAACAAGGCTTTCCTGATCTTTGGGGCTTTTAACAAATACTCAGCTTTATCAGATTTTTTAGCCCTTTTCTTCTTAGGTTCATCATCAATATAATCTCTTCCATCATACCTGCATCTTCTTCTTGTATATTTATTTCCATACTTATTTTTTAGTTCATCTTATATCTCTTTATTTTTCTCTTCCTCTATCATCTTTTTTGCCTGTTCAATCCATATCATTGAATGTTTTCCAATAATTGGCTCACCAGCATCATCAACTACCATCTGCATGTTTGAATCTTCAGTGACATTATTAGCAGTGGCTGGAATTTCAGCCTCAGGTTGGGCTTGTTTAAATTGGTACATCACATAAACGGACAACACTGATTGTGCTGTGATGCCTCATATCTCTTCTCAAATCTTATTTGGCTTTCCCCATATCACCCCAATTTGACTTCAACCCCCTGACATTTGGTTAAAATCTTTTTATGACAGAACAGATAAATATTTATTTAAATTTTTTATTTCAAAACTTCAAACATATGTGAGGTTGAACGTTGGACTTACATGCCACGCAAGTCGGACTTACAGGCCTTTCATTTGGAATGTTTAATGGACTTATATTATTGCCTCCACCCATGTAGTTCTAGTTTTTTCCCTCATGTTTGCATTTTCATAAAAAATTATGAACATTTCAACTTCTGGTTGATTAAAAATAAACATTGTTCACATTTGTTCTTTGTTATATATATATAAAATAAATCATTTTGAAGATAAAATACCAACGGGCTTGTGTATGACTGGGTAGTCACTTTTCTGCCTATCATCTGGAGAGATGTATCTTGAGACATGCGAAGTCAACAATGTATCTCCACATTAGGATCAGCATTTGTCATTATGTTTATATCACCTCAGATTTTACCCATCATGGAAAGCAACCATACATATTAATGACTGTACTAACTGTCTTTTTAGCCAATTAAATCCATATGATTAGCATAAATAACCAATGTACTATCATTTCCCACTTAGGTTGGATCAGTTTTCACTTAAAACCTTTTAAGCTTCTACAAAGATTGAACTGAATAATCTTATCATGTCTCAACACCATACAATTTGCTTTGTTTTTGTCAAAAATATTTTGAGTAAAATTATCTTGAAAAACTTTTCATTTGAGCATACAATTTTGACACAAAAACATACTTTGACACAAACAGAAGTCACGTAATCAAGAATAATCATAACATGAATGACATAATCAAAATAAGCAGACTCACACAAATTATGCATAACCTATCTTCTTCTAATCACATTATCATATTAGATTGTTCACATAATCAAAGTTCACACAATCAAAACATCAGATAAGCACTCACAAAATAGATCAATTTAAATCATAGTCAAATTAACTTATCCTGATGTCATTACAATCTCTTATGGAATGATGTCTGATTTCAATGTGCTTGGTCTTGGAATGTTGATATGGATTCTTAACAATAAACAATGCAGCAGTATTATCAATGAAAATAGGGGTGTTCAAGAAATTCAAACCATAATCCAACAATTGGTTCTGAATACAGAGAACTTGTGCATAACAAGCAGAGGCAGCAATATGCTCAGCTTCAGAAGTTGAGATGGACACTGTAGTTTGCTTCTTGCACTTCCAAGACACTAGCCTGTCACCCAAAAATTGACATCCACCAGATGTTGACTTTCTACTCATGTTGCAGCCGTCAAAATCACTGTCATAATAAGCAATTAGATCAAAGTAATGGTTCTTTGGATACCATATTCCCAGATCAGGTTTTCTTTTCAAGTATTTAAAGATCCTCTTGATAGCAGTCATGTGAGAGACCTTCGGAGACGATTGGAACCTTGCACATACACATACAGCAAACATAATATTTGGTCTAGAAGCAGTCAGATACATCAATCAACCAATCTTTGTTCTATATTCATGCTCATCTATAGGCTTCCCTTTCATCTGCAATCATATTTTCATGTGTGTCCATAGGAGTTGAAGCAGTCTTGAGATCTTGACACTTGAACTTGTTCAAAATGTCCAGCACATACTTTGACTAGCAAATGAATATACCATCATTCTTTTACTGAACTTGCAGACCCAGAAAGAAATTTATTTCACCCATGGAGCTCATGCAATATTTAGATTTCATGACCTCTTCAAATTCATGGCACATTTGTTCCTTGGTAGATCCAAAGATGATTTCATCAACATAGACTTGTCAAAGGAGCAAATCTCTTCCTCTTCTCTTGTAGAAGAGGGTCTTGTCAATGGCTCCCCTTTGGAAACCATTAGCAAGCAGGTGGTTTGATAACTCATCATACCAAGCTCTTGGAGCTTGATGCCGTCCATACAAAGCTTTATTTAACATATATACTTTGTTAGGATAATCAGGGTCCTCAAATCCTGGTGGTTGAGCAACATACACCTCCCTTTCTATTTTTCCATTCAAAAATGCAGATTTGACATCCAATTGGAATACTCTTATGTTCTTTGAGGAAGCATAAGCTTGGAAACTTCTTATAGCTTCAAGTCTTGCAACTGGAGCAAAGACTTCCTCAAAGTCAATCTCTTCTTCTTGTAAGCATCCCAATTCAACAAGTCTTGCTTTGTTCTTAATAAAATTCCTCTCTCATCCCTCTTGTTCCTGAAAACCCACTTGGTTCCAATAGTGTACTTACCTCTTGGCTTATCTACAAGTTCCCACACTTGCAGATACATGAATTAAGCCAACTCCTCTTGCATTGCTTCTACCCAACTATTGTCTTTTAAAGCTTGAACAATGTTCTTGGGTTCAACTTGGGATAGAAAGCAGGAGTACAAACATATGTTTGCAGATTCAGATGCACTTCTGGTTACTCTTTCATTGATGTACCCAATGATGTTTTCAGGTGAATGATTTCTTTCAACATATGAGGATTGCAATGACCAAATCAGTTGTTGCATCATGAAATTCAAGTGCATCTTCATTATTCTATTGTGAAGTAGAACAATCATTGTTTCCAATATTCAAGATTTGAAACAAATTTTCAAATCTTGCTTTTCTTTCAGCTTGTCATTGTATTTCTTGCTGGTTTCTAGGATCTTCCTCATTCAAGATATGATCATCTTGAACTTCTTGATTGTCTTGAATACCATGTTCTTGATCTTGTCCTGGATTATGACCTTTGTCTTGATCTTGAACTTGTTCATTTTCAGCAGTTGAAGGATCCTTAATGAATCTATATTCAGGTCTTTTACCGGCAACCTTGGACCACAATTTGTCCAAATAAATCTTTTTTTGATTATTCTCTTCATGCTCAATTGTTTTGTAAAAGGTTTCATCAAAGTCCTTAGGATAAATCTTGAAGGACTTGATCAACTTCTCAATATCAAAGAGCCATGATGCTCCATCAACTGTATTGAACTGATTTTCATTGAATATCACATCATATTATTCAATCACACTCAAATGATCTTTCACATACACTCTATAAGCTTTTGAGTGTGTTGAATATCCAACAAAGAAGCAATACAAGGATTTTGATTGAAACTTGTTAAGATAATCCTTGGTGTTCAATAGTGAACATTTGCAACCAAATGGCTTGGGAAACTTGATGTAGGGCTTTCTTTTAAACAAAATCTCCTAATAAGTCTTGTCTTGACTTTTGTTGAGAAGTACCCTGTTCTGAACATAGTAGATAATATTTATTTCTTCTGCCCAATACGTAACAGGCAATAAAGCATCTGCTAACATGGTCCTTGCAGCTTCAATGAGTGTTTAATTTCTTCTCTCTACAACCCCATTTGTTCAGGAGTTCTAGGGCAGTGAATTGTTGAATAATTCCTTTTGCATTGCAAAACTCATCCATTAACCCATTTTTGAACTCAGTACCATTGTCACTTCTCATAACCTTCACCCTTGCATCCAAGTGATTCTCAACCATTGTTACACAACTTTTAATTAGTTCAGCAGCGTCATCTTTGGTACTTAGGTAATAAACCCAAGTGTATCTTGAAAAATTATCAATGATCACCAAACAATATCTCTTTTTGCCAATACTTGGTACACTCACAGGACCAAAGAGATCCATATGAAGCATTTCAAGCACTTGATCAATTTTGTTTATGAGTTTTGTTTTGTGTGAGGACTTATGCTACTTACCTTTTTGACAAGAAATGCATTTGTTATCAAGTTTGAACACTCTTATGGGTAAACCAGTTACATACTCACCCTTCACAAGTCTATTCATGTTCTTTAGGTTGACATGACAAAGCTTTCTATGCCATAATTTGGTTTCATTTTCAGTGGCCTTTGATACAAAACAAGTACCACCCCTTGAAATGGCATCTTTCATATTCAATTCATACAAAGTTCCTATTTCTTGGAGCTATCATCATAATCTTCTATGGAGGAATCACAAAATCAGGTTTGAGAATAAAGCAATGAGAGTCATCAAACCCAACCTTATAACCTTTATCACACATTTTTGAGATGCTCAAAAGGTTATATTGCAATCCTTACACATAAAACACATTATCAAAAGTGACTTTTCCATTTATCAGTATTCCTTTTTCAACAATCTTTCCACCATTCTTATCACTTCCAAAAGCAACTGGTCCTTCAAATTTTTCTTCATAGTTGACAAAGGACCTCTTGTCACATGTCCTATGCCTGGAACATCCACTGTCCATATACCATACTTCATTGATTGGTGTGGACTGTCCCTGCACAAATCAAACAAAATTGATCAGTTAGATGATGAAGTACAAGCATCATCAGCTTGTAAATCATCAGTAACAATGACAATTGCTGCATTGGAGTTGGGAATGGGTTTAGGATCCACATAGACAACTTCACAAGAATCAGACTCATCTGAATCATATCCACTGTCAATTGGGTTTTTCAAATATGGAATGATACTTTTGCATTCTTGAACCACATAGTCTTTCTTAACTGTTTCAGTAGTCACATGTGTCTCCCTTGACACTTGAATTTCACTCCTTGGTTTCCAAAAGGAACCCTTGTGGTTCAAAACCATGTTTTAATAAAAAAATTTCATCACCATTGAGCTCTCTTGACTTCTTTCTTGAGAACATATCCTTCTTACTTTTCTTTCCTTCTTTTGGTGACCTCTCATATTCATCAGATTTTACTTACTTGGAGTCAGTGTTAGGAATAATCCTTATTGGTTGTGTATTCTTTTTCATCACAAGTTCAGGCTTTCTTCTCACTTGGTAAACTACATTCTTTTTTGCCTTCTCATTAGCAGCCATAGTCTTTTTCTCACTCTTTACAGTTTCTTATTTTCTCTCTTCAACTTTTGAGTTATCACCTTTATCTACCACTTTTTCACACCTCTTCCCTTTGCCCAAATACTCATCATATTTCAATTTATAGAGACTAAAGTTTTGTCCAAATTTGACAGTGTCTGGAACATGAAATGGTTTGGATGTGAATGTTTCATGACATGAATCAGTATGATGTCCATACACATCACACTTCTTACACCAAACCTTTCCTTTCATTCTTTCACTTGCTTTCCCTTTCTTGAATCTCTCACTAGGCCTAAGGGGTTCAATTCCAATGGTCCTTTGGTTCTTGAGACCATAAAAGTCCATTGAAAAAGGCATAAACTCTTCAATTTTGATATCTTGCCTCTCAACTTTTCCTTTCACAAAAGTTATTTCATCCAACTTGATTGGTACATCATCCATACTTCCTTTGTACCTTGACTGCCTCCTCTCATATTCTTCACTATCTCAACTTCTCCTATATTAAATAATTCTTGACTTAAGAAAACTTGTCTTCTTCTTTGATCTTGTTTAGAATACCACATATATTTCCTGTTGAGACAAGATTTTTCAAGAACTCATTCTTAAATTGAAGTGTGGTATTCTTTACCTTCTCCTCAATAACCATATTTTTCAAACCTTCAATCTCAGTTGCATATCTTGACTGTATTCTGTAACTATCCATATAGTCTTGCTCAAGGCTTTTGATTCTATCTTCATATGTTAAATCACTTTCTTGATACACATTAACATGCTTTGATTTTTGAAACAGTCACTTTCAAGTTTTCCTACCTTCAATTTTAGTGATTCAATTGTTTCAAGTAATTCAGATGTTGAGATTGAATGTACCTGTGTTGTAGAAGATCCAGATTCATTCTCAGATTGAGCCATCAGTGCAAAATTGGCTTTGCTTATATCTTCAGCATGATTGCTCCAATTAAATTCTCCATCTTGTTGATGAGCAGCCAATGCCACATTTCCTTGATTTCTAGGTTGGATACCATTGTTTCTGTTGGTGTTAATAGGAGCATGCGGAGGGTTCTGGTTGTTGTTTCTCTGGTAATTCTGATTTTGAGGAACAACTTGATGGTTGTGTTGTTGTGACTGTTGGTTGTTGTAGTTGTTGTTTGAATTTGTTATTATAGTTTCTTTTCTGACCTTGCTGGTATTGATTCTGATATTGGTTCTGATTTCTGGGCTGATACTGCGGACCTTGTTTGTTGTTGAAATGTCTAGGTTAGTTGCATTCTCTTGCAAAATGTCCTGGTTGTTGACAGTTGTAGAATATAGCTTTTGACTTGTGAACCCCAATTCTTTCATTAGGACCTGATACAAGAGACCTTGTTTTGTTGAACAACCTTTTTTTCTTTTTAATGCCAACATGGCAGCTTGACACTTTAAATCCATGTCTTCAAGATCATCAGCATCAATTTGCTCAATATCATCCTGAATAACACTGGTATGAATCATGTTCTTTGCAACAAAGGCATTATAGGAATCTGTGAATATTGAAAACAAAGCTTGGTATTCATTGCCTTGACTGACATTACCAACACCATAAGGTGTATGCCCACTTGCCATTGAGGCAGAGTCACTATCATCAATTAGTTGGACATTGAACCTTGATTGTCCACCCTGGTTACTTGAACTTTCAGTAATAAAACCCCTTGGTGTATCACCACCTTATTCACTTGGTTCTTCAATTATTGGAATTTGTTTTTGACTCTTTGTAGACAAGTTACCCATTGGTGCAATGAGTGCATTTGACACTTGGAAAAAAGATCTGTCCTCCTTAATCTTCTCATTCTCAATCGTCTCTATCTCAGCTGCTTGCAAGAAGCAAATCACATCATCAAGCTTGAGTGCAACATAGTTTGGTTTCTGCCTGATAAATTTGTTGGCAATGTACCATTATTTTTTATAAAGATGATAGCAACTTTGTGTTCAATCCGAAGTAGTCATCATGTAGTGAGTTGTCCTGATTTCATTCACAATTGTCAGGAACCTTTCAAGAACAGACTTCAGTCTCTCACCATCCTTATACTTGAACCGGTAAAGTTGTTTCTTCAGCCTCTCTTTCTTAATATTCTACAATTCAGTATTGCCTTCAAACATTTCTAACAAGGCATCATACATGGCTTTAGCAGTTTGATGGTGAGCAACCTTTGTCAAAATCTCCTAAGATAGTCCCAATTTCAGCATAGCTAGTGCTCTATCATCAACTTTCCTCACTCTTGCTTCAACAACCAAATTTTTGTTTGTTCCATCAGGTACATAAGGTCCTTTTTTGATTGAATTCCACATCTCTACATCGTTGTAGCATACCGAGGCTTCAAAAAGCACTTTCCATTTTATGAAGTTTTCCTGTCTATAAAATCTTGGAATTTTGTTAGCTGATACCTCTTGCTACTCGTACCTAGACAAATTTTTTTATTTTGAAATATATTTGAAAAAGAGAAAAAAATTTGACAAAATAAAATAAATTTTAAAAACTCTCTTGAAAAATAATCAAATCTGTGGATGAAATCCTCAGATTTGATATATCTGGTAAGATAAGAGCAAAATCTATAATAAATATAAAAACTTTAATGTAAATAAGAGAAAGAAGACACCAAATATTGCAGATCTGGAAAGAAATGAAGAAACAGAACGGCTGACGTCAGAAATCAATGAAACAGTGGTCAGCTAACGTCATTCTTCAACTTCAAATCAGCAACACTTGTCGGTCCCGTATATATTGCTAACAATACCATTGTCGTCACCCACACGGTTAAGTGTTGACAAGAAGGTTAACGACTTGATATTTAGGGAAAGAACAATAATGTATTAATGGCGAAAACACTAACACACTAAATTTTGCTTAATAATTAATAAGGTAACAAACACAAATTGTAATTCAAAATATTTTCGTTTATAGAATGATCAATACAAACGAAAATCAATTAGGGTTTTGAGAAAGGAATATTTTGTCCGTACGTAATAAAGACAGCCGTCACACTCAAAGTCGGGAATAATATCTGGTATGTCGTCTCTTAGGCATGCCCTAAATTATAATCTATTTATAGGCGTGAGTTGCCATTCCTTCTAGAAACCCTAATCAATGATACATAATCATAAAATCATATTACAAAAGATTCTAAGTGTAAAACAGGTCTTCGGGTAAGCTTTGCAGCTTTTGTCTTCTTCGAGTAGACCTGGTAACCAAAGTGTGCTGGGGAACAACTCTCTGGGTAGACTTTACTTAGAATATTTTCCTTAGAAAATAAATATTTTCCTTAGAAAATATTCACCTAGCAAACTTCAATCCTCTTGACCATAGCAAACTTTGCTCGATATGGTCCTACGAGCAAACTTGTTCTTCAAAAATCCCTTCAACTCTTTGTTACTTAATAACTTATTGAACAAACCAAATGGTGTTGGTATCACTGTAGACTGTGCTGGTAGTACTGTAGCTTGCTCGGAGTTGAACCTTGCTAGAATAAGTCCTTAAGATATTTCTTTATCAGCTTTCTTTAAGCTTGCTTAGACTACTGTTTATTAATAATAAACCTTGCTAGATCTTCCAAATACTTGGTTTCTTTAGCTTGGTTTAGCCAAGAGTTTTCTAGGAAACAAACCTTGCTAGATAAAGTGAACCCTGCTCGAATTGACACGTAAGAGGACTTCAAGAAGATAACCTTGCCCTGAAGGCAAAATACCTTTCTAGGGTAAGTAAAAACTTGTTGGGAGATCTGAGCTTGCTCGGTATCTATACTTAGCCAATTTCAGAGAGGTTGAGAAGTTTCCAATCTTCTTTTATCACTTTTCTCATCCCAACAGTATGCCTGTGTATTTATTATTATGATTAAACTTGTGATATGCTATATTGTGGGATTCATATTAACTAATGTACATTGATTATCATTATCGTATGGCCCCAAAGAAAGCGAATCCGATAACCGAGGCTGATGTGGCCGAAATGATTGCTCGATAAATGTAGGCGGTGATTCCGACTATGGTAGCGCAAGTCACTGCTAGCACTAACGCAACTATGTACGTTAACCAACCGTCGAGCACTAATGCGGGTACAAATACTACGCCCCCGCTGAATACTAACACTGTTATTGAGACTATTCCACCGCTGAACAGAATAATGGTCGTAACAACCTAGATCCCAGTGACGGGAGTGTTCATTTAACCAATTTTTATATCATGTAAACCTATAGAGTTCAGTGGTACTTACGGATTGAACGGATTAGTAAAATGGATTCAGAAAACTGAATCTGTTATTAATATCAGTAACTGTCCGGTAAATTATATTGTTAAGTATGCTACCTGCACGTTTGTAGACCAAGACTTAATGTGGTGGAATGCAATTTTAGAAACACAATGACACCAAACAATTAACCGTGTGACTTGGGCAGAACTTAACACCCTCGTGTTGGAGCATTTTTGCCAGAGAAATGAAATACATATATTGGAACATGAGCTATAGAATTTGGAAATGAAAGGTACCGATCAATTGGGATATACCAACCGTTTCAATGAACTGGCCTGTTTAGTTACATGGTTGGTTATTCCGGAACCTAAGAGTATCGAGTGCTACATTTGGGGATTAACCCCATAAGTGAAAAGTATAGTCAACTCAGTAGCCCATTCAACTCTTGAAAGTGCCGTGTCACAAGCCGGCATTACTACATTTGACCTTATAAGGAGCGGTGTATTGAGAATGCCAAGGGAGTCATCAGGTTCGAAACGATCTGATTATAAAAATATAGTACATAAAACACAACATAATAAGCGCGTGTGTCCTACAAATCATAATTATGCCATGACTAACTCCGATGTGAAACAAGATGTGTATAAAGGATCTTGGCCGAAACGTGGAAAGTGTAACTATCATCATATAGGTGAATGTCAATCGGCTGTGTATCAAAAGTGTGGAAATATTTTGCACTATGTCCCTAATTGTAGAAGACTTGTGGGCAATGCAAACCGATCAACCCAACCCATAGTCCGCAACCACATTGACCCCAACCATTCCTTATTGATTTACTCTCGGTAGAATTAGGAAGTTTTGATGTAATAGTCGATTTAGACTGACTGTCTAAGTACAAAGCAGAAATCATTTGTAAGGACAAAATTGTTAGAATTTCCCTTTTCGGATAGTGAAGTGATCAAGGTACATGGAGATAAATTTGGTACTATATTGCTCTCGTATCCCATATTAAGGTATTAAAATATGTACGCCATGGATGTGTGGTGTATTTGGCGAATGTACTTAAGGACCCCGATGAGATCATATAGAAGATATCCTAGTAGTACGAGAAAATACATATGTTTTTCCCGATGAATTGCATGAATTACCACCAACCCGACAAGTCGAGTTTCATATTAACCTCATACCAGGTTCAACCCCCATTGCTAAAGCACCTTACAAACTTGCAGCATCTGAAAGGCAACAATTGTCTAATCAATTGCAAGAATTATTGGATAAGGGTTTTATACGGCCCTGCTATTCACCCTGGGGAGCACCGGTTTTGTTGTTAAAAAGAAGGATGGAAGTTTTTGAATGTGTATTTATTATCAGCAATTGAACAAAGTGACTATCAAGAATAGGTATACTCTTCCTCGAATTGATAACTTGTTTGACGAACTCCAGGGGTCGAACTATTTTTCCACAGTGATCTTAGGTCTGATTGTCACCAAGTGAAAATTCAGGAGGAAGATATTTCAAAAACATCCTTTCGAACTCGATATTGTCATTATGAATTCTAAGTTATGCCTTTTGGATTAACTAACACATCGGCAGTTTTTATGGATCGTATGAATCGAGTTTGCAAACCTTACCTTCACAAATTTGTAATGGTGTTCATTAGTGATATTTTAATATATTTGATAAGAAACACCTACAGGTAATTTTAGAGTTGCTAAGTTAAGAAAAACTGTATGCAAAGTTGTCCTAGTGTGAATATTGGTTGCAAGTGGTGCAATTTTTAGGACATATCAAACCAACAAGGAATTCAGGTAGACCCTAGTAAGATACAAGCTATTAAGAACTGGCAGGAACCTAACTCACCAAAAGAAATCCGCAAATGTTTGGGACTAGTTGGATAATATCGGCGTTTCATTGAAAACTTTTCCACTATTGCCCAACCTTTAACCCTCCTAACTCAGAAAAGACTGAAAAGATGACTACCGAAAAGAACAAGAAATGGCTTTTCAACTGTTAAAACAAAATTTGTGTCAAACTCCAATATTAAGTCTTCAAGAAGGAACATGTGATTTGGTAGTCTATTGTGACGCATCTCGAAAAGGTCTTGGATGCATGCTGATATGCTTCCCAATAATTAAAAGTAGACGAAAAGAATTATACCACTCATGACCTGGAATTGGGAGCAGTTATTTTTTCACTTAAAGTCTAGAGACATTACTTGTATGGCACCAAATGTACAATTTACATGGACCACAAAAGCCTACAACACATATTTGATCAAAAAGAGTTGAACATGAGGCAACGAAGATGGGTAAGATTGTGAGATTCGATACCATCCAAGCAAAGCTAATGTATTAGTCGATGCGTTGAACAGAATAGATGGGATTAAGCCATTGAGGGTGTGAGCACTTCGAATGACTATCTAGAGTAGCCTTACCGAACAAATTCGTATCGCCCAAGGTGAAGCCTTAACAGAAGATCACTTGGAAAAGGAGGAATTAAATGGTAATGAGAAAATTTTTGAAAAGAAAACTAATGAAATATTTTACTTCAAAAACCGAGTCTGGATTCCAACTCTTCATAATCTCCATCGCTTGATCATGTATGAGGCACACAAGTCCAGGTATTCCATTCGTCCAAGTACATGCAAAATGTATAAAGACGTTAAATAACTTTATTGGTGGCCTGGTATGAAGAAAGATATAGCCACGTATGTAAGTAAATATGTAAATTGTGCTAGAGTTAAGGATGAAGATAAGAAACCTTCGGGAATGTTACAACAACTTGAAATTCCCCAGTGGAAGTGGGAACATATTACAATGGACTTCATAACACACCTTCCCAAAACCATCGAGGACATAATGCAATCTGGGTAATCGTGGACCGATTGGCCAAATCTGCTCACTTTTTTCCCATCCATAACAACTATAATATCACGAAACTCACACATATTTATATTAATGAAATTGTATCTCGACATGGTGTGCCACTTTCAATTATTTCAGATCGGGATAGCCACTTTACTTCTCATTTTTGGCAAGTTGTGCAAGAATCTTTAGGAACCCGAATAGATTTGAGCACAGCCTACCATCCTCAAACAGACGGCCAATCTGAAAGAACCATCCAAACATTAGAATATTTGCTTCGCGCTTGTGTATTAGACTTTAAAGGGAATTGAGATCAACAACTGTCACTTGTTGAATTCTCTTACAATAATAGTTATCATAGTATTATACAAGTGGCACCGTATGAAGCATTATATGGACGAAAATGTTGATCGCCACATTGTTGGACGGAAGTTGGCGACACTCAAGTTACAAGATCTAATTAGATTCAGGAAATAACAAATAAAATTCATAAGATTAAACGTAAATTGAAAGCCGCACGAGACCTGCAAAACAGTTATGCCGACATTCATAGAAAATCGTTATCCTTTGAAGTGGGTGATACAGTGTTTCTTAAAGTATTTCCTTGGAAAAGTGTTATAAGATTTGGTAAGACTAGTAAGTTAACTCCAAGATACATTTGACCGTATGAAGTTATTTCTAAAATTGGTCCCGTAGCATATCGACTGAAACTACCTTTGGAGTGAGTTCTATTCATGATGTTTTCCACGTATCAAATCTGAAAAAGTGTCATACTAACGAGACGGTAATAGAAAACCAAACAATTACGACACGGCAAAATTTCGTTGGTGAAAGTTAGATGTAACTCACAACGAGGATACGAATATACTTGGGAACGAAAGGATGAATTCCGAAAGAAATATCTAAACCTTTTCATAAAAAAGAACGCAGTTGCTATGTCGAATTTAGGAGAAGAAATTTCTTAACAGGGGGAGATGTATTCGTGATAGAACCAGGTATACCTTAGTTATTATGTAACGAGTAAACGATTAACCATTTATTAGGCAACGGGAAACGATTACATGAACGAGCTGATTATGACCCAGATATATTTGTGGGCATATATAAGTGATATATGTATAATAGAAACTAACATACTAATATTAAAGCCCTAGTTTGTGGAAAACTACTTAAACGAAAAGATTTCCGTTTAAAGATACGTTATGTTATTAATCGCAAATGATAGTACCAAAACAAGCATTGTCCTTCAAGCCGAAAAAGACTTATGAAACACTTATTTAAGATGTTATAAGCAACTTTCGAAAACATTTTGGATTTTTACATCCATAAGGTACGTTTTCTTTAATATGCAAAATTAAGGCTAAAAATGTTCGTTTTTGCGTTGTTTGCCACACCACACCACAATTGTAGCAAAAATTCTCGTGCTTAAAACATACTCAAAATTTATAATATCGTCATGCAAAACAAGAAAAAGAAAGAAAAAATGCCCCCCTAGTTGCAAAATATCTAAAGGGGCCCCGCCCCTTTGTTTCCTTCACAGTTAAGCAAGTTAAAACACCTCCTACTAATAATATCTCTACGCACACACATACTCCATCAATTTGTCTACTAAAACTCTCAAAAACCAGCCAAAGATGTGAGGTAATAACTTGTTTTTGATAGTTTTTAATATGTTTTAAACATAAAGATTAAGATTTTATTAAAGAAAACCAGGTTTAACCATGTAAAACCCTTTAAACTTGTCAAAAAACATATTTTGATGCTAAACATGGGTAAAAATATGAATCATCCACTATTTTGTTGAAAAATTCGGATTAGAATAGCGTTTTTACGAATCAAAAACTCGATTTAGAACCCTAATAATAAACAATATCTCTGAAACTAATTTAACAATAAATTCATAAACATAGATCTAAGCTCAATTTGATATTTCTAGTTGTGGATTTTTAAAAGGATCAAAAATCTGTTTAAAACTCTGTTGTTAGTGAATAACTAGTTGAATTGAGAATCTTTTCAATTCTACAAGAGCACACAATACTTATTTAACCTCTAAACAACCCACGTAGGTTCAAGGTCAATACAACATTTGGGTACAACGTATGCTTCACCATATGTGCAACCAAAACACTGGTTGATGGAGATCTTTAGTTCACGTGCCTATTCCCTTGAAACTATTGATCTATTGGGTAAGAACAAAACGATTAAGAAGGATCCTAAGGATTATTTGATCAGAATTTGCAGCAATTAGAATTAGATGCCAAAGCTCATGCAACGTTTTCCATGACAATTCCAAATGAAATTTATGGTGGATTACTCATCACAAGTCTCCTTTAACATCCCTTTGATATGCTATGATGTTGTAGGTTGTTTCATAGGCAATAAACAAATAATAGCTTCTAATATAGCTACATATTCAATTCCTTCTTCTTGTGATAATCCTTGAACTACAATCCTAGCCTTGTTCTCTAATACCCATTTTGCACCTATTGGATTTTTTAATCAATTAATGGGCAGAGTTCCTACACATGCATTTTTATGAACTACCTGAGTTCGTCTTGCATAGCTTCTACCCAACTGTTATCTCATAATACAACGTCATCTTTAGTGTGTTCTAGTTGAGATAAAAAAAAACTAGCAAAGAAGTAGACATTTTATTGTCGACTTGGTGAGCACAACATGTTGAATGACACCTAATACTTGTCCTTGAAGATGGGATAGATGAAACCAATAAGAAACCATGTCTCTTATAGTGTTTATTGAAATTTGTGATGAAACTACTGCTTGGTGTTCAGTTATTGGAGGTGGGGGAATTGGTGTTAAGCGAATGTCGGGTATAAAAACGAATGAACTTGCAACATTTGTAAAATGTTGAAGTTCTGGTGACTCATCAGTTGGTTGGGGAACGATAGTTTAACTTTTGAGGTTTCCTTGATCAATACCTTGAGTCTGGTTGCTATTTTGACTGAAAATGTCGTTGCCTTCTGTATCCAAGTCTTCTACAATATGTATACAATGTGATATTACATGTATTAGTAGTTTGAAACTCTTGACGTTCAAATTATAAGACATCAAGATTATCAATTTAGAAAGATCAGCAATGATTAAGTTATTGACTTTTTCAGCAGTTTCATCCTAAGACTGAATGAAGAAAGTCTTCGCATATCTTGGATAACCATCTAAATTACCAAATAATACATTTTCTTTCCAAAAATATTATTTATTATTGGTGTTGGAAAGGTCCATATATAACATATTAAAACAAACAGTTGTTTTGGACTCTTCTTTTGGTTTCGATGAAACATTGTTTTCTTTTCCTTTTATTCCAAGACTTGGTATTTTTACTAGTCTAGAAATAGTTGTTTTCGAATCTTCTTTTTATTTCTATGAAACATTGTATTGTTTTTCTTTAAGACAGGATACACTATCTTCACTATAAAAATATTCTTTGATAGGTAGGCCTCTTACCGGTTGTTGATTAGTAAGATTGTACTTTGTTTATAATCAACATGACCTAGTCTTCTATGTCATAATTATGTTTCTTTTGTTGAGCCTCTACTAAGAAAATATGTTGTTATGGGGATTTTATAATCCTTAAGCATGTCTACTACATAGAAATTGCCACTTATATTTGCTGTTAACTAGGTGTTATTAGCGATCATTTGGTCAATTTTTTTTGACACACTCTTAATCGATGATTTTTCATGTGTTCTTAGTAAAGAATGAACCATAGCCATTATCACACATATGTTATACACTCAACATATTAGATTTAAGTAGTTAATAAGTTAACATTATCAAAAGTTAACTTGCTTGCTTTGACTTTCCTTGAACCTAAAACATTTCACTTTTCATCATTGCCAAATAAAATGCTACCTTCATGATCTTTGATATAAAATATAAATGCTATGTTCTCGTTCATGTGCCTAGAGCTTCCACTATCAACATACCATAAACTTTTTAAGGCATGTGAAATCTCAGTCAGTAGATGAAAGTGATTTTCACAGGTTTGAATGAAAAATGGATTCCACATGATTCTCTTCATTCTCACCAACGGATTCATCAGTCTCTTCACTCACATCTTTCATATCCACAGCCATAAGTACCAAATCATTCAGACACATCTCCATGGGAAGAATACTCAAATCCATAAATTCATGTGAACAAAACCTTTGTTGTTTAAGAGAATTTTGAGTTGAGGCTGATGGTCCATGTATTGAAGATGTGTTGATGGGTTTTAAGGTAGTGTCAATTGAGTGATAGGAGTTTAAAGATATTCATTTGTAGCATCTGCAAAGGAATTTTCACATACTTTATTTGAGTAACAATATTTTGAATCATGGGTGTTATGGAATGATTATTGAAGTAAAGTGAGCTGTGAAATGATTACTGAAGTTTTGATGTTGTGAATTCGAGTGAGATAGAGAACTTAGGTAGGTTATGATAGGCTAGTTTGCTATTGGAGTAAGCTATTCTGACTAGTGCAATCCTTTCGTAGTGTCCTAACTTGTTACACTTATAACAAGTCATTTTCGACTTATCAAACTCAAATTTTGTTTAATTACCGATTCGTGAAAATTTCTTTCGAGTCTTTTATAGAACTTGTTCGTTTTGAAAGTTAACAATGCTAACTAGTTCAAAATTTCCATCTCCTCAAAATCCACATGGTTAATGTATTGTAAATCTCCCATAGTAAAGGATAGATTACCATACATGCGTTGAGTATAACCACTAGCGATAAATGCTTATTTCTAAACCTTGAACCCATAACAGTAGTTTTGTGTATATGATAAGCATTAGCTTGGTTAGTAATTTAATTAACGTAAGTTCCCTGACACATTAGAGATGATCCACCTCAGTTGATATATTAGCATAGACCAACTTTTTCTTCCAAGTGATTATTCATTCAATGGATAGCGATCTACCATGAAGGATTATCAAACTCAAATCTTTGAACTTTTTAAAATAACATAATTTGTATCCCAATTTCAGGTAGAGGCCTTCAAAATATGTTGCTAAGAGATGAATAAAGTAAAGTAACATCAATCGTTCTTAGTTCACTAGTTAATGAAGTGAACCTTATAGATTGTTGACTTAGATTGTAACATTCGTAAATTTTCAAACCTGAAAACCCGACCCATTTTAAATTTTTGGTTTTGTTCTCATGTATGTATATATATCTATACTGTATTATAATACATATAGGAAGGACATTTTGGTAATTTTGTTAAAAACTCTTATTTTTAAGAGTTTTACAACTCATTATGCTGAATGTACAAACCATTGATGCATAAGTATACAACAGACCCAATGATTCATAAAGCGTAAAGCATGTAGTAGATCCACATTTCAAATTTTGAATTCTCCCGATGCCATATGCCTCATCTGCCAGTTTTTAGGGTTTCTTAGAATACCATCGTACATATCACCACCACATAAAGTACAATCGACGGTGGTTAACAAGAACTACCAAACTCAGTTTCTCTCAATTCCCCATGTCTCCAGGCGACGGTGTTTATGCGAAGATGGAGGCATTGGTCAGAGCCTCTATGTTCGGATTTCATCTTCTTGAAGTCATTGAAGTTGACCGGAGAGGCAAAAGAAAGTAGGAGAACAAGGTTTGAATTCCATCTGCTTATTGTCTTTGAAGTAAAAATCGATTTGCTTGATAAGTTGTTTCTTTCTGTATAGTGTTTCTGCTATTGCTCTCTAATGGTGTGCAATTTTAGGGTTTGGGCTTTTGTTAAAACAATTGATTTATCAAAACCGATTTGTTTTTTTCTTTTTTTTTATTTATATATATTTGAATGCGAAGGCTAATTTGTTTATCTAATTCAGGGTTTTTGTGAAGTCCGATGGTTGCTGTGAACTTAAAAAAAAGGGAAATGTTGAAAGCTTTGAAGGTTTTGGGATTTTCCTTCACTTTAGTTTTTTTTTATTGTTTATTTGAAGTTTATGGATTTATGAAAAATGAAATTATAGGTACTTGCTGAGCGTTTATGTAGAAGAAGTTGCAAGAATAAAGCAATGATTTGTTTAAATGGATATTAAAAAACAAGGAAAGATAAACATTGTTGATGGTTGAATTAAAAGACGGTTTGCAAAGTCTAGGTCACCATATTCTTAACACAGATCTTCAAAAGATTATGGAGGCAGTAAGTACTGTAAGGCGTATTGTTTGTGATTTTTAAATTTTATTCATACATGTGCGTAATGGTTGGTGTTTATAATCTTAAAGGGTGATTTGGACAAAGATGGTTACTTTTACTACGTAGAATTTGTTGCAAATTCTGTTCACTTGAGAAAAACAGGAGTGATGATAATCTTAAGGACATGCTTGACTTTTTTGATACAAAGTAAAATTGAGTTTATTGAGGTTGAGTGCTTATGGAAACATTAGCCAACGAAAGTGAATCCGATAGTGAAGAAGTCATTGCTACCATTATTCGAAATGTTGGCATCGAAAGGTTTGTGCTCTTAATTTTATTTATTATTATTTTCAGAAGAATCACATTCTCTGTTATTCCGTTTAATCTAAAAATATGTTACTCAGGATGGTTGGATTAGCTTTGAGCAAAACTTCTAAATAAAGCCATGGTAAGGCCTGAAAGTTATAGTTTATATTATTATTATTGTTATTGTTATTGTTATTATAAATTGTGTTTAAATCTTGATTGAGTTTTGTCTCAGAATCGTACATGTGTAACCCAATTATGTTAATAACAACTTTCTCAATTAATGGCTGTTTAAGTTGACTGCATTTTATACACATTTACCACAATTTATCATCTTTTTTAATACTTTCAAAGTCAACCATGATCAAGATCTCGTTTTGAAATTTGAACACTGGTTGGAGCATTTGGATTGACCCGGTGGCAACCAGATGGCGAGACAGATGTGGAACTATAATAATCGGAACCTTCAGGTGATTACATGATCTATAATAGTTGCAGGTAGATGTTACCTATATTTAATGTGTAGATTGTTTTGGGAACATATTTTTGTCTTTCTAGGTATTTGGCTCCAGAATTCGCTCAAAATGATAAAATAATAAAAAAGGTGGATGTGTATACATTTAGGATCGTTAATGAGCTCATTATAGAAGTAGAACGAGCTTTATTATAATGATATGATGACAACGACTTTGTGTCATTCATGAAAAGAGCATTCTTTTTTTACTTTACTCATGCTATATAAGTTGTAATGTACAAGTCTTTATGGCATGGCTTCAAAGACTCGAAAGTAAACTCAAAGTTACTGAGTTCGTGCAAAAAAAAGTCAAGTTTGTTATTAGTTTGTAAGTACGAATGAATATGGTTTGGGTCAAAATGGGTATTTTTTAGTAGAGGTCAAAACGGGCTTGTGTGAAAACGGGTAAGAAGTTTACATCCCTACTACATATAGTCACGACTTACAAAGTTGTCTTTATAGTATTTAGAATTTTAGATATCTGACATATTATTGATTTTTCTTTTACTTTTATCAGGTGCAATACCAATCAAGTTATGGTTGCTAGAGCATCATATGTTTTTTGGAGTTGGAAGACATGTCAAGCACTCTTTCAGCTAATTCATCTTACATTTAGATCGTATTTGAGGAGCAAGATTTGTATTTTCCCAAGCTAAAGTTAGTATATAATTTGAATTATTTTAATCAAATAGACATTTGAAATTTTTAATCATTTGTGGTTCAAAAGGTATTAATAAATATTGCAAGTGAATAAAAGCTTATTTAGTTCAAAATTTTCTAGCCACATATTTAAGTTGTTAACAAAGTCAATCGATTTTGAATTAAAATATTGAATATTGCAAATAGTTTGGTTTCAAGGGTAAGTGGAAATTATTGCACAGGTAATTTGCAGATCAAGGCTTTATATAAAGCTGTTGACATTAGAATTTTGTTTTTGATACGTCACATTCTTTGCAAACGGGTTGAAAAGAGTGTTATTGACTTATTGTCAACTGTAGGGTCAAATTCA
Source organism: Bidens hawaiensis (assembly GCF_021521415.1). Taxonomy (NCBI): domain Eukaryota; kingdom Viridiplantae; phylum Streptophyta; class Magnoliopsida; order Asterales; family Asteraceae; genus Bidens; species Bidens hawaiensis. Next base: position 361,370 of record NW_027492429.1, on the reverse strand, counting down.
TTTGCTGCAAGGGCATCCAAATTGCAGATTTAAAAAACCTTAAGGTATTTAGGGAATTTTGTTTTTGAAAGTATAAGTGCTGATTTTTTTTAACCGAAATATACCTTGCAGCAAAGTAACAGTAGTGGGATGGATATTAACTTTCAGTCTTTCACAGCAAAACAGCGGCAAAGTTTAGTCATAGTCAGGTGCTTTTGGGTCAAACTTTTGCTTTTGAATCAAATCAAATAAAGATGGGCAAACCCATGAATATTGATAGTTTCACTTGTAAAAGTCGAAATTAGAAAATTAGGATTTTGTACAACAGTTGTAGTTAGTGTTGGTACCACATTGATATTGTGGCCTCCAGCTGCAGCATGCGAGTCCATGTTCATAAAGGTTATTAAGAGTATCGTGTGGTAAGTTGTAAGTTTCATTTATGGGTCTTTAAGTTGACTGCATTTTGTACATGTTTACCAAATGTATCATCTTTTCTTCAGTAATGTAGCAAGGGTTTAGTAGTGTTTCTATTTTTCATACTTTTGTGATCTACTTAGTTTATATCACTTGCCTAGATTTGACTACCAAACAACTTATGATTTTGATTCTTCAAATGATCAAATGAAATGATCTCTTCTTACATGTGCAACCTTTTTTTAAATATATTATTTTACTTTTTTAGAAAGTTTTCAACACGCATTGTCAGTTAAACCACTTGTATGAGGTTCTTGGCCTCTACTATAAAAAGTATTTGGATCATTTTGTAGAATAATATTCATATGCTTCATTCATTTGTGTGTATTAATACTGCTAACTTTTGGTTTTACATCTCTGCCATGATTTGCTTTGTGAGTGTTTTATAGCTAGAGTTTGTAATTGGATTCATATATTCTAAAATAGGTTGATTTAAGTTGCTTTACAGATTTGCATCTCTAATTTCCGGGAAGAAAGTCATGTTTTTGTGGTTCGTTTCTTTCTTCTCTTAACCTTTTTTATGTGTTGTTCATTTATGGAATTTTGTCTGCTAAACGATTCGTTAATATTTCCTTGAAGGGGTCCGTAGTTCTGCCTGCGGTTTCGGAAGACAAGCGCCACATTTCAGTAGTGAGTTTCGTTGTCATTATAATCTGTTTATTTTTATCTTGGACTTTGTCGGGGACATGACGAGCTTAAAGATGTTCAGGTATATTTCAATAGTGAGCTTAAAGATGTTCAGCTACATTTCATGCTTGTTCACTGGTACGTTGAAATTATTTCCGTTTATGTAATATTAGTCTACCTATCACCAATAATAAAAAATTGAAATGATGTTAAAGAATAAAAAATATAGTGTTCAACCATTCTTAATTGGATTGATAAATTATGTGTTCATGCAATTATGATCACTGTCTTTTCATTTGTGTCTTGAGTCACGACAGTTTAATAATAATTATGGTTATTGTTTAAAAATAGTAAAACATATGTTGCTGATGTTGCTCTTGAATTTGGAGAGAAAGAAAGGGTATAGTAGTTCACTACCGATTTGGCTCGTTTACACCCCGAACTTATGATGCAATTTTCAGGCATTCTGGGACTACGTTGAGAAAAGGCAACTCAGTACCACTAAAGCTGAATGGTCCCTTGATGGCGATTATTTCTTGACCATCACATCAGCTCCGATTGCAAGTTGACAACAGGTTACAGGTATGTTACTATTAACCTATGTGGCTATGTTCATTGTCACTCTATAAATAACTTGTGTGATAAATATGATTACAAAACATATATTAGTACTAAAATGATCAAATGGTTTTTACAATATCAAAAACCGGGTTTTCGGATATTGGGTCGGTTTTTTAAGTATCAAACGGTTTTTACAATATCAATTGTGAACTATTTTATGAATGGCTAATAAAAGGTTCTTTTCGGCTCGTTTGGCAAAAAAGTTTAATTTGGACCGTTTGCCTAAAACATTTTATTTGGTTTGTTTTGTTTAGAACAACGGAGATTCATTAGTAAGTTTTTTTATATGTTACTTTATAGGTTATTAAGTTGGTGGTTTCATAAATACTTTAATAATACTTTTTATGCGCTCTGTTTCGAACCATGTTTATCTTGGTCCAAACACATTTTCACCCAAATAAGTTGACCCTATTGTTTCAAATGGCTCGTTGAGTCAAGCAAATCGACCTTTTTTGTTAAAAAAAATGGCCCGTTATGACCCGAACCAGATGGCCTTTTCTTAAAAATGGTCCGGTAAAATGGGTTTGACGTAAAATGAGTTCGAGCCAAAACGATTCGTTTAAAAAGTACTACCAATTTGGTTTGGGTCCACTAGCAGAAGATGGATCTAGAATTATTAGATTGTTGAAATATTTCATTAACAACTTTATTTTTATTTAATATTCGTTTTTGGGTGTAGATCAACAAACATGGAAAAGATCGTTTTTGCAAGTATGGGACAATAAAGATACATTATGCAATTACTTTCAAAATTGTGTCGTATATTGGAACATACATTTTATTGTATGATATAAAACCACTCCAGTATATTCATATGTTCAAAAAGATCAACAGCTAATAAACAGTTGAATTATGCATCATTTTACCGACATTTTGCAGTACTAAGCATAGGACGCCAACTTCATTGGAATGAGACCATTGTTAGCATACCAATTAACCTATGTTATGCTCTTTAGTGCATAACGCATTGAATAGAATGATGCATTTTTCTTTTGTTAAGTCATATTTTGTATTTGCTATTACTCATTAGTTAATGACATTCTTTTGAGTAAAAGACAACAATAACGTAAACCATTATTAAATTAGATGAAAATTATTTTTATTTTATCAATTCATGAAAAAACAAAGTTACAAGATTCAATGAAGAATTATTTTGTTATGGCTTTGTATATTCTTAAGGGGGTGTTTGGGATTCTTTATTTTACCTCATATTTTATTTTAGATATAAGTTACAACTTTACAAAACTCAACTTTTCCAAACATCTTATAACATATAACTCATAAGTTATAAGCTATAAGGAGTTAAAATAAGGAATCCCAAACACCTCATGTGAAGCTGGTTATCAGACCCTAAGTGGCAAAATGGGTGGTTTGGTAACAAGTTTCTGGTCAGAAGAACTAATTCTACGCATGAACACTATGACAAAGAAAAGTAATAGACAAGTATTGCGTTACAAAATTGTTGTCGCCGTCGCATCGCGCGGGTACCTATTAGTATATATATATATAGGGGTGGGATCTAGAGAGAACTAGAGAACTAGTAAAAAAATATTTTTAACTATTTTTAAAAAATTATTTTGAGCTTTTTTTTTCTTTCCTTCTAATAAGATGATATTGTTTCTAAAAAAAACCGTCGATGTAATGTGTATGTGTATTAATGTGTATTGTGTATATAAAATAGTGTTTTATTGCATATAATTCAACACAAATACATTATCTAATACACATTATTGAATATATGCAAATACGACACTAATAATTGTATGCATAACACATTATTGCATATATGTAATATAACACTAATGCACATATGCACTATATCGATTTTTTTAAATTTTTGTATATAATATAACACTCTTGAAAATATACAATACAAACAACTATATATATGCTATTCAACACTATTTCAAGTATCAAAATGCTCACTATTACACATATGCATTATAAAAAAAGTCGATGTATTGCATATATGCATTACAACGTTAATTTTTTTTATTTTTATATTTTTTTTTGTGGTGAAGAATAACATGTAAGAAGGATGTAAGAAAAAAAATTAAAAATATTTTTTTAATTAAATTATAAATACTTCATTATTAGTTCTCTCCATAAAATTGAGTTCTCTCATGATCCTCTCCCTATATATATATATATATATATGTATGTATGTATGTATATCCAGTTTTGTTTCATGTATTTTTTTGTGACATTTGTCAATTTTTATTATTTGTATTGTATTCGTTAAACCGACCCGTTTTATTATACGATGTGATTTGGTTAATTAAACATATGCCCATATGCTACATATCTCGTATGTAATAGTTTTTCTTTTCTAAAGTTATTTAATGATATTAATCATTACTAATATATATATATATATATATTTATATATAAATTACAACACTCATGATTTTTCTTTATACAACTATCACATAAATACAATTATTAATGCATAACCAAAGTACATCATTTTAATTTGGTTATGTTACATTTATTTTTACATAATGTTATTACTTTTTTAAAAAATGAAAAATATCTTCAACATCATTCAAATTATGGTCAAACCTCCTCCCCCAAAGCACTCTCCTAATCAACTTTATCATTAAAATATTCTTAAGGGTAACCTACTAATTTTAGTATAAAGAAGAACATACTCCCACCTCTTTCAATCTTTCCACCACTCTTTGACAAGTTCAAGAGATTTGTTTATTTATTTATTTATTTCAAAGTAAAGATTTTAATTATTAAAGTCTTCATCATCTTATTTCTATTTATTTTAATTCTTGTTCATACTTGTTTATCAAACGGTCACATGACCATAACACAATCATGTATATGAATCTGCATAATCCATACACCATGGTGTATAGGGTGGATGAGACAAATAACACAAGGAGAAGATTGATTACACGAAGGTCACACTTGAAACGTTCTTACATCTTTATTTTTCTGTTTTGAATCGTTATATTTTATTCAAAGGACCCAAAGATTTTTTATGCTATACAAATGCTATATAATTATATCCAAAAAAGTCCATAATTTTATTTTATCAAAATCCTTTTCGAAATCGTTAATACATTGCTTCTAACAATGTTTCAATTTTGACATTAGATCTAGCTGTCAAAGAAGAGGCATATCATGTTTATAACTAACTGAAAAAGTGCAATACCGGATTTTATGATAAACTTCATTGAAAGTCGGTTCTAAAACTACTTTTACGAATATTAATTCATTCGTGTGAATTCGCAATCAATATTCTATAAACAGTGCGCAGATTTGTATCCTCTGATTTACATGGCTGTTTTAGTCTATTTGGAGCATGAATTTGTAAAACTTTTCTACATGAAAGTTATTCAAAACATTCTATTTTAGTAGACTTGAAAGTCTTGATTTATAAGAAAATTGTTTGATATTTTAAATACCTTAAACAAACATAACAGTTTCATGTCCAAAAACTGATTTTGTATTTCATCTTCGTTTTTGACATTTTCCTTGTTTTTATCTTATCATGTATTCATTAGATTTAGTATCCCTTACCCTTAGCCTAAAACACATTTCTAGACTTTGGATTAGGGATTCATGGTTAGGATTGATCAAGTCACGCCAACATCCAATCCTTTCACTCACCAATCAATGTGAGTTTCTCATACCCCTTTTATGCTTTTACTTTTGTGGTAGCATGCATATCCTAAAAAAATACTTAGTTTTACTTCGCTTCGTATATTCAAACAACAATTCGTTATCATGGACTTGTGTGTTTACTTTCTTGCTTGCTCAAAGTTTACGTGCTCATTGTTACCTCAATAATATGATCATACGCCCCCTTTGCACTTAGGACCTTGTTATTATGAGTGGAAAAGGGGTCCCCGATCTGAGTACATTGGTTGTTACCAATTGGAGAAGACATTACTAGCGTTGTTACTACACTAAGTTTCATTGAATTATTCCATTTTTTATGTAATTATATCAAACTTGTGTGAACTCACCAACTGTTCAATTAATTGACTTTATTATATATGTATGCTACCGGTACACCTATTAGAGGATGAATTGGTGAAGACCCTAGAATTAGGATATTCAATAATAGAAAAAGTTGATGTTGTTTTATTTCCTTCCATTGTATTTATTTACTTGAACACTTGTGTATTTGTGATTAAATGAATTAATGATAATAATGCCACTTAATAGTGTCACATGTGCTTTGAGCAATCTTTACGTCACACTTGGGCATTTCCGCTTAGGCCGGGGTGTTACAAATTGGTATCAGAGCCGTGACTATTAGATAGGATATTAGACGTAGTGTTCTAGTTGGTTATAGCTTATTTTAAGTATTTGTTTAGGGTTGCATGATTAGAAATTATGTGGGCCCTATTCGATTGTTCAATGCACATGCTTATTATTTTATTATTATTGATTCCTTTACGCCTCATGTACACAAGCACACACACAAGTCCTAGAGTTACGCCTAAAGCAAAGATTTTCAAGTGTTTTCAACAATCGATTTTTTTTCGGTCTCTCGATATTTCTTCTTCTTAAAGATGGTTTTACGTGGCGAGTATGCAGTAACTAGAAGGGCACCGTGCTTATTTTCTAAAATCTTGACACCAAGGTTATTGAAACCTATTGATAAGCAATGCGCATAAATCCCAATCAGACATGGGACCCGGTTGCTTACCTGGAGAGTTCGGAAAGTGCATGAAACTTATTAGGTCAAAACATACCACCCCCAAAGCCATATGAATCACAACTTTAAAGCTTTCAACGTGACCATGTCCTCTCTTTGAAAAGGAATATCGGTGCACTCCTACGGATGTCACACAGGTCATGGTGGTTCATGTAACGTGTGACTCCAACCCACAATGTTTTACAGCGTGTTTTAACTGAAAGTCTGTGAATTCATGGTGATACACGAACACCCAGCTTTCGGTTCAATTTGATTGCATATTTTGATTTTTGTGTTGTAATACGAGAACAATCGAGTTTCAACTCGTTTTCTTTATTTAAATATTCATTTAATATTACGATTTGTAACTAAAATTCAAAAAGTCATGGTGATATATGAATAGTCGGTCTTCAATTCGTTTATTTTATTTATATATTCAATCAGTATTATTGTTTAGAACTGAAAATTCAAAAAGTCATGGTGATACATGAATAGTCGAGTTTCAGTTCGATTATTTTATTTATATATTCTTTTACAATTATGGTTTAGAATTGAAAATTCGAAAAGTAGTGGTTATGTTGTTAGTACATAAGATGTGTATCGCTTTGGTCTTGTCTTGTAGTGGTTAAACAAACTAAAACTGTTAGATCTACATTGTTAAGGAGCGTATAAGTCATATTACCACTGTATAAGACTTATACGGTGTGTAAGTCTCATACGCTGGGGAGACTTATACAGTCCATAGGTTCTAGTATAAATAGACTTATCATTGTCATATTTTAGTAGATCTTTGGAGGGTTTTTAAATCCAACTTGTATTTGTTCTATAATTGTCATATCATATTGTAATTCACCATTAATGGAAATATATGAGAAATAGAGAGAATATAATGAGAAATCTTGTTGTTTTCGATCACGTTTAGGGATCCCGCACCTTCACTTTGATTCTAGATATCGATATACGTCTTGTTCACGACACGAACACGTTCCTACATGTGGTATCAGAGCATTGGTGCTCGTTTTTGTCCAAAATTTCAGAGATTGTTTGTTTTTGTTTATAGATCAAGTATGGAAAGTTTTGTTGGGCTTCGAGTTCGTTTGCTCGCTTAAACGTCAAAATTCGTTCAAAAACGCGAAAAATTGGCCCGTTCCAAAATCAAAATCCGATTGCCCCAAAATTCTCATTTTGATATTGGGAACATTTCTGGAAAATTTCATGTGATTTCGAGCTCGTTTGATAGGTCAAACGTCGAAACATGTTAAATATATTTTAGCTGGTTGGACTTATACGGACCTAAGGACTTAAAAGGAGTATAAATGGTTAGTTGGACTCATATGCTCAGAAACTTATACGCTAAACTGATACACCAGAAATTTATCGCGGGGAACACAAAAACTTGAAAATTTTCAAAATGGAAGTTTCGAGTTTGTTTAATGATGAAGATGCATTGAGAAGAAATAGAAGGCAAGTTTGAAGAATGAATTTGCTTATTTTTAGATGATGAATGAAAAATCATTAGATCGCTTAATCAAAATATATTGCAAGCATGTGAGCGAAATGAAACATATCGGAGTTGAGAGACGTGAGTTTGAATACATTGACAGGTTGGCCGATAAATTCGTTGACAATTCACTTGAAGCTTTGGGTATATTCATTGTGTCAATACAATCAAAAGCCAACACGTACAATCTCTCAGTTCATCGAGAAGATAAAGGAACATGAAATATCTTTCCGAAAGAATAGTAAAGTTGAAGATAAAGCCGATGAAGCTAAACCTTGTGAAAAATGTGAACTACTTTATAAAGAATGTTTAGAAAAAGATGTGGAGTACAAAAAATTAAAATCTCACACCGACTCTTTACAAAATGATCTTGAACGTGTTAAGGAAGCTTATGATAAACTTCAAAAAAACGAAAAGGCACTTTGGGAAAAGACTGATCAAAATGAGAAAGCCATAAACATATACATTGACGAAAATGCTGCACTGAAACAAGAACTACAAACAGTTAAGATTGAGATTGAAAGAGTTAATTTGAAGCTTAACAGTTACAAAGAAGAATCTTTTGTTTTGGACTATATTCTTCCCAAACCGATTAGTAAAGATGAAGTAATTGGGGATGTTGTTAATAATCATGGTGTGGGGTATAAGCATGACCATGGTAATGGAGTTTAAGGAAACCCCCAAAAATTCGTTAATAAGGTTGAATTCGTACATGGTGTGGCATCTGAGAGCAAGAAAGAATTCCAGTATCGAAACCAATTCAATAAGGATTTCATTATGCAAAAGGACAAACGTAAACAAACTGAGGAATCAGCTTGTTATAAGAATAGTCCTAAGTTTGCTTACATTCCAAAATCATATGTTGTTACATCTAAAGGAAACCAAGATGTTCTTAAAACAGAAAAATAAAAATTTCAAAATTCAAAATCTAAAAATACGAGCTCAAACGTCATATCAAGTATTCAAAAGGATCCTCCGAAGAAAACTTTCAAAAGAAAAGACGATACCGTTAAAATTGTTTCGGGGAAACCAAAAGCTGTTGAGATTGTTGATTTGAAAGATTGTGGTGTGAAAAGGTTTGAAAGTTTGAAATTTTATGTGAAAAATCCAAATCAAAGTTATATCATTGGATCGTTAAGAAAAAGGACTCATCCAATCAAGTATGTGTTGAAAGAGAGTCATATTCTGAAAGTTCGGATAACAATGTAATATTAGTCAAATCCGAAAGTTCAGAAAAATCAACGGTTTTGCATGTTAATTCTGGAAGATCCGAGGGGGAGTCTGTTGAAGATGACTTAAGTCTTAAGACCGTAGTCTAAGCAATATCCGAGGGGGAGTCTGTTGAAGCATGAGCGTCTACTACTTAGACACCAAGACCAAGCAATATCCAAGGGGAAATTTGCTAGTACATAAAATGTCTATCGCTTTGGTCTTGTCTTGTAGTGGTTAAACGAACTGAAACTGTTAGAGTGATATTGTTAAGGGGCGTATAAGTCATGTTACCACCTTATAAGACTTATACGGCGTATAAGTCTTATACGCTGGTGAGACTTATACGGTCCATAGGTTCTAGTATAAATAGGCTTATCATTGTTATAATTTTTTAGTAGATCTTTGGAGAGTTTGTTAGTCCAACTTGTATTTGTTCTGTAATTGTCATATCATATTGTAATTCACCATTAATGGAAATATATGAGAAATAGAGAGAATATAATGAGAAATCTTGTTGTTTTCGATCACGTTTAGGGATTCCGCACCTTCACGTTGATTCTAGATACCGATATACGTCTTGTTCACGAAAAGAACACGTTCCTACAGATGCATGAATAGTCGATTTTCAATTCGTATTCCTTATTTGCATATATTCATTTATGGTTTTAATTGAAAATACGAAAAGTCATGGTGGTATATGAACATTCGATTTCCAATTCGATTTCACTACTTATAATAAGTTTGATATATTTTTCAAATGGTTATTCAAAAATTTGTGAAATTATTATAGAAATGCAAAAAAAGCCCATGATGGCCCATGAGCATTCAAATTTCGATTTCGAAATTTGTTTCATGCGATTTTATTTCTTTACTTATTTTTTTTAAAGATTTATATAGATTGATTTCGATATTTCTTTTGGTTGTTAAAAAGAATTCATATTTACGTCATGTGTCACGCTAATCATTCACGTTTCTCAGCATTTCTTCTTGTTTTCCTCGGCATTGCCCACGAAACTCAACTCACAAAATGACGAATCAAATTACCACTCTATTGACCGCTGTGATCCCAACTATGATAACCCAAAATCAATCAACAGTAAACTCAAAACTATGCATGAACCAATCCAAACCCAACACAACTCTTGGACACTCAAACTTACCCTAACAAAAAGCCTTACATGGGAATACACCCTTTGTGTAACATGTGTAAATCCCACCACTCTATTGTGGTAGTTTCAGCCACCACCTCATCCCAAGAACCTATTCATACTCAGCACCACCCATTTGTTCCCACGACCTGTTACCCAACCATTTATCCCAGCCATATGTCTTATGATATGCTCGTGCTTCAAGCCTGCTACCATTGTAGTGACCCAAACCCACCCACCATACTTAGGAAAGCCTAACTTGTTTTCGTCATGCAATACCTTAAACTCATTAACACTTACACTTGCATAAAATAAAGATGATAGTATCTCCTTCATTAACCCTTTTTCAGTTCACACATGTGCTAAGGGTATCCAATCATTTTGGATGGGAACAGTTTTTCACTGTTTTCTCTTATATAGATTTTAATTTTCAATTGTTAATTTGGTGTTAATGAGTTTAAAGTTGAAAGTAGGGCTGTAAACGAACCGATCGAACACGAACAAGGCCTTGTTCATGTTCGTTCATTAAGAAAATATTGTGTTCACGAACGGTTCACAAACACTTACCGAACGTGAATTTATGTTCGTGTTCGTTCATTAAGAAAATTAATGTTTTCACGAACGGTTCACGAACACAAACGAACACAAATAAAATCGGTAGAGGCTAGAGAATAAGACCGATGTATTCATCAATGTGAATATTGAAAGCCCGTAAATGAATCGAATGAACACGAACAAGGGTATATTCGTGTTCGTTCATTTAACTTTATAATTAATTGAAAAAAAATTTATGTTTATATGCGTTTATTTAAAAATGGACATTTGTGTTCGTTTGTTTAAAATCTAAACAAACGTAACTAAATAAAGATAAACGAACATAAATAAACATATATGAACCAATGTGAATGAACACAAACAAACATAAACAAACTTAAATCTGAAAACACATAAATGAACATAAATTAACAAATATAAAACCTTTAAGCGGATGACATATCCAGATAATATTTAATTATTTTCTATTAATACATAAACAAACGTTCATGAACATAAATGAAAGAACGGAACATTTGTTCATGTTCGTTCACTTAATTAAACGAACACAAATTTTGTGTTCATGTTCGTTCGTTTATTAAATAAACGAACATCCCGCCGAACGGTTCACGAATAGTTCACCGAACGTTCGGTTCGTTTACAGGCCTAGTTGAAAGGGACATCTAACAGAACTGTTACAAACAAATGACAAAACAAAAAACTACCAAACAACTTAAAATTACAATTCCATCAGTTGTTTGATGTCTCTTTGGGAGCAATACTTATTTTACCATAGTGGAGAACGACTAATATTATTCAATTACTAGGTTTTTGGTCATCAGTGCTTTCCATGTTCAAAAATTTGTTTTATGTGATTACTAACATCTAAATCCATAACCCAATTATATGGATAAGGGCACTCCTTAATCTAACACTGCAGTGCAAGTCACTGCTCAATATAAAGGAAACGGGTAGCCTTATGTCTACCATATATATTAACGTGAAAAAGGTAAGCGTTTGTGTTTGACAAATTCTTTCATTCTTTGTGATTGTTGTATTTCATAACCAAATTAGTTTAATTTTTTTAAGAAAAAATTTAAATTACCAGGAAAAAAGAATTTAACTCTTGAAACAGAAGCTAACACAACAAAATTCACTGAGGGATGTATTTGCAAAACTAAATGTGTGTACATGCACACACACAAACATATATATATATATATAATTTGACTTTGACTTTATGTTGTTAATAAGTCATTATTTACAAAAAAATTAGGTTAACTATACATTATGAAATTTAAGTTTGGCCACTATGGAGCACACGATACAACTTACATCCAGTATTAAACAATTATTAATTTATGGACTTCCACTACAAGATGATTAGTGCAGAGTTTTTGTTTATAAGGCTGTCAAGTCATCAACATTAATACCGGTACGCGCAAATGATATCAACATAGTGAAAGGCGCGGTATGTACATATGTTACTTGCCCAAAATCACATGTCAAACCTTAAGGTAAAATTTTTAACCTTTGGTTTCCACTTGCTGCACAAAAAATATCATATATCGATCAATAGTTTTTCTTTTTGCCAAAGGATTCATGCAGATCTGATGAGGAGAGTTAGTTCCACGTCCTAGTTAATTTAAAAATATTTTACGCATGCTAATTGGTTAAATAGATTTCTTAAGTGAAGTGATATATCCCAACTTCAATATTTCCGTTTCTCTTAACTTTTAAGTTACCTTAAAATTTTCACTAATTTCATTAATCAAATTTGAAAGTTCACATAAATTGCGTTATTAGAAATATTTTATAAAATCTTAAATTTTACACTTATAATAAATCAACTCCCAATGGTCTTATAATATGTTAACATTTTCCTCATATTTATTATAAATTAATAACTTTTATAACAAAATCATACCTTTCAAGTATTTTGTAAACTACATGATGGGACGAGTTATGTGGACCATCCGACGACCTAAGTAATTATGGAGGCCTACATAATTATCGAAGTCCACGCATGGAAATCATATTGCGTACAATTGTGTGTCATAATATAGAATCGAAAGTAGTTGAGATAACGGTATAAATGTAGATATGATAAGGAAATGGTGGATACACCGCTGGTACATCATATATATATATATGTATCCTTATCGGATTTCATTTGGAGCGTTGTTTTGACTATTCGAAATTCTGTGTTACGATAAATTTTAAAAATTATATGTAAAAATTTTCTCATTCTTAGAATTTAATGGTGTTATAGTATTTTTTAATTTCGGGACGAAATTCCCTAAAGTTGGGGACTCTGTAACAACTCGGTATTTTTTTTCCATATATTAAACCCGACTTGCTTTTATGTTCGGAAAATTTTATCAATTTAAATATTGTGATTATCGAGTAATTATTATATTTGTTTATTATATTCAATATACATAATTAACTTTGAGATACATACATTTTTACCCCCTGAACCTTAGTTTTAACCCTTTTTGTTTCCATCTTAGAACTGCAGGGACTTAAATGCAAATCTGACCAAACATATTATAATATTATAAACCTTTAACCCTTTAACCTGTCTACCCGTATCCAAACCCACAAACCGTTTTCGTTTCTTGTAGCCTAATCTTCGTTTATATTTGGAATTGATCTAAGGTTTTATTACTTTACATCTAAACGACCTACCGACAATGTGAATTAGGAAAATAGATCAATTATAACGCGCAATTGATTAATTCGTTTTCCGTCCAAAACCCGTCCATCCATATGCAGTGAATCCATCACCAAAACTCAATTAATCTCATCTGCACATTGATTTAGTCAGCGCCGATCTTAACCCCATCATTAATTTGATTATTATTATCTGCAAGTGTCTGTTCTTAACTCGTCAATGGTCGCGGCTGCAATGGCATCGTTCGCCGTCGATCTGTGGTCTAATCAGGTAATTAAAACATGATCTATACTCATTTTTCATTGATTAATGTTAACCCTAAGACTAATAAGATAATCATACAACAGATTGATCGGATTGAATTTCTAGGGTTTTTGTGGAATTGGGGATGAACGGTTAATAGTTATAATTATTCGTTTTCAATATTTAAACGTACTAGCCGCTTGGCTTGGTGGCTTGTGCAGCCTCGTTAGCCCTTGTGTGCCGGTCAGGGGCGCGGGTTCGAAACCCTCCTGACCCGTTTTTTTTTTTATATTTTTCTTTTATATTTTATATTATATATTTTAGACAAATGCTAATTATTATAATTAATATTATTAATAAACAAATGTTATTTTACGTAAACAACGCTACTAGGTCAATGTTTTCTTGTCAATTAACATTCTTTTAACTATAAGTTAATGTGTGTGTGTGTGTATATATGTAAATAATATGTTTATGTATTTATTTTTATTACAAAAATATATAATATATAATTATACCTAAATATATTGAATTCATGTTTACAATGAATTTTTGTTAAACATTCTAAAATATCGAACTTATTATATTGAAATATTTAAACGTTTATTATTATAGTATATCATAACTCATATTTATTTAAATTAATTATTCATAATTTAAATTATATAATAAGTAAACAATTATTTTAATTTAAATAATGACTAATAATATTGTTTTCATAATAACAAATCATCCGTTGAGATCAATCGTCCAATCAATAATATCTCAATCCCAAAGATAACTTAAATCACATCGAAATCTCAAATCTATTATTCGCGCTATCTCATTTGTTAATAACTCATAATATTAAATCATGTTATATTTTTACAATTAATTCATATTATTATTATTTAACTAGAGATCATTGTCGGTGTATCCCGAAGGATTTACTTTTCTCATCATCCTCATTTGTTTTTCGTTCATCCGATCAGGTAAGTAATCACTCCCCTTTTTTACTTATTTTTAACCTTTATGGGGACATGCGTATCGTATCATATTTATCTATTATATAGTATTCAAAATCGCAACTGTTTAATCCTTGTGTGTATATCAGTTTATGCCTAACTTGCTATTTACTTACTTTCTTATTTGAACCGCATTTGGAGAGGTCCAACGTATTCTCAGTCTAGTATAATCATACGACCGTCGTAGTGGCCGGCGTCCGACGCATTGACAATGGTTTCACCGACACCTCATTTTTTGGTAACCAATGTCCATTCACATGGCAACGGTTTAGTGTGAGAACCGAGCCCCGGTGCGCAAGCGTGAAAAATATTGTCAATACCAATCAACGGTGTGGAGCTCGGAACCAGGGTTAGTATCGAATCTCATTCTGATTCACTCTTGAATGATGATATCAGTTGGACGGATGAGGTGTATTGGGAGAGAGCCTGATTTGATTAACAATCAACAATAAAGTAGGATGAACAATTTTAATCAAAACACAAACAAGATAGAAACGGTAGTATGAAATATTAGCCGAATGATTCTCATTAAGATGAAACACTCATACATACATTCATACATACAATCAATTAAGAAATATCTCAGCCGCCACCAGGAGAGCTCATCCTGGAGGCAGAGACTCTCTCAAAGGGATAAAACCCTAAATCTCACACATACACAATACAGTCACTCATACTAGACAAATGAATAAAAACATCTATTTATACTAGTCTAGCATGACTTGGTCTTCAAGCCATCCACCCTTGGTTGAGACCAAATAATATATTTTTCACCCACAGATTAATTCGATGCGTCGGTCAAAATATAAGTCCCAACAATCATACAAAAGGATAATCGATTTAGGGTTTTCTAGGAATCCTAAGACAGCCGTCACACAATATTCTTTCAATTAATGTGTCTGTCTTATCCGTATTGTGCCCCCCCTTCTAGGCGGCGTGCACTAAATATTCTATTTATAGGCCTGCCAACCTAGGACAGCTGTCATTCCTTCTAGAAACCCCCAAATACAATCATACATACTCAGATTACATATTCAAAATAAACTAAGTGTAAAACAAGTCTTCCGGGTAGGCTTTGCATCAGTCTTGTCTTTCCGAGTATGCTCGGCCATCTTTCATAACTTGGTAACATAGAAGTGTGCTCGGGATCAGTTTCCGGGTAGACCATACTTAAAGAGTATTTCACTTAGTAAAATACTCACCGAGTAGACTTCAGTCTTCTTGAATTTGCCAGACTTTGCCCGACAACTTCTTACGAGCAACCTTGTTCTTCAATGATCCATTTCAGCTCTTTGCTATAAAATAACTTATTGAGCAAAGTGTACTCGAGAGTACTGTTCCTTGCTCGAGCTGAACCTTGCCCGATATTACTTAGAGATATTTCTTTAGATTATCAAGCATACTTGGATCATACTTATTAATGAATACCTTGCCCGGTCTTCCAATTACTTGGCTTTTTGGACTTGGTTAACCAAACCTTACTCGGAGGAGTAATATACTTGGTTCTGAAGAACAGACTTGCTTGATAAAGTGAACCTTGCCCGGATTTACATAAACTAGTGAACCCTACTCGGTAATGCACTAATTTGCAAACCCTGCTCGGATAACCACTTAAGAAGACTACTTGAAGTAAACCTTGCTCGGTAGGCAAAATATCGTACTCGGCTAAGTAAAAGCTTGCTCGGAGGTCTAAGGTGTGCTCGGATCCATTACTTAGCAAATTCATAGGAGGTTGTGAAGATTCCAATCTTCCATGTACTTCATTTAGGTCAAATCTTTGACTCAACAATCTCCCCCTTAGGTCAATTTCTTGACCCAACAATCTACCCCTAGATTGGAACACCTCAGCTGACCCAAAACATTTCTATGGTTACTTACACTCAGCAAAAATGCACATCAAATCAAAAATCAAAATTACATATTCAAATAACATAAACAAAATTACATAATCAGTTGTCATATTTACCCTTTCTGAACAGTTGTCAGTGGGATTCTTCTTCAGATCTTCCTTTACTTGCTCTGCCCATTTATTGGCAGCCATTGAAGCAATGGACTCACCAATCTCTTCTTCAATCATGACATCAGTATTCAAGTTGGCTGGTTCAGCAGTTTCATATGTTTGACTTTGGGGTTGAAACATGCTAACCACCATAGCTAAGGAATTATCAACTTCCTCAACTCTATTCATCTTAATCAACTCCTCTATCATCTCTTGATCAGCCACATCATCAAGTATTTCTTTTGCTATGTTGGCTTCATTGATCAAGATCTCCTGCTCTGCCATTTCTTCATGAGTTAAGGATTGTGCTATTTTCTCCCTTTCCATTGACTCTTTGATAATTCTTTCTTGTCCTTTTAAGGCAGCAGCATCATCATCTCTGAATAAAACATCCTTTTCAGGATATGCCTTAAGAGGCTCTTCTTTTGTAACCTTGGCCTTTCCCTTTTCCATTCTCTTCTTTAAGTTTTCTTCACTTTCAGGAGGAAAGTCATCAATTTCCTTTTTTTAAGGACTTCCAGTTCTGAATCATGCTCTACCCTCTTGGAACTTTCTTCTTGGTCAGTTTCTGGTTCAGTGTATATAAGTTCCTCAGTAGCAGCATTTTCATCAATGAATTCTTCAGTTTGTGGATCAGTGACATCACTAGGTACATCAGTAGCTAAGGAATTAGTATCTTCCTCAGTTCTCCTTTCCTCACTACTCTCCTCTCCATCTCCATACACATTCATAATCATATTCAATGCATTCACATTCTCACCTTCTACACCTGAGACAGTTGGCATAGAATCATTCTCCCCCTGATTTGGGGCAGCTGAGGTCTTTTCAACTTCCTGCTCCAGGGCTTGAATTTTCAAGTTTGCCTGCACCAACTTCTCTAACAGGATCACATTCTCCTGTGTTACTTCCTCATTCCTTCTTCTCAACTCAGTATTTTCTTTCATTAGGGTCAGAAGGTCAGTTTCAGTGTGTGGTGATGTAGGTGATGTTGTGAAGAATTGTTCATAATCAGGTTGTTCTGTGGTGTGAGTTTGGAAGGTAGATGGTTGTGGTGATTGTATATGAGGTGGGCTAGTAACATCTTCTAATCATCCCTTCTGTCACATGTATTTCCTGACCAGCAACGGATGCTTCAATTCTTTTCCCATTGACGTCTTCTACAAGTTCCGCTGATCTCCAGAAGTTAAGTGAGTGATTTAGAAGTGCACACATATTATGTTTCTTTTCAAAGAAATACTTTGGCTGTTCTTCTTCTGCCATGTCTGAAACACATAAACAAACACATTCAAAGTGAAATTAGTCATAAAGTTTAGTACTTTAGATAATTTCAAGTTATAAAAATGAAGAAGAAAGAAAGAAATCTTCATGAACCTGTTCTTCGACAAATTAATAACCTAAACACATAAACAGAGTATTAGTAATCATATACACAATCAAAGCCCATTATAGTCTAATCGTGATCGGAAAACACATCATTAATGCTTACCGAGTCGGAATTAGAGGGCTAATTTAAGTTAGGGTTTGGATTAAAGATGAATGTGATAAGTCGGTTAGGTTTTCTTTGGGAGTAAGGGTTTGCAGTGGAAGGAGAGAGAGAGGGAAATAATGTTGAAAAATTTGCCTAACTCCCCTTTTTATACCTTTTGAAAGTGGGTTTTAAATGCTTTTTATCCTTTTGTGAATTATTAGCTGTCAACCAGTAACATTATCCACTTGATATATTAAAAATTTTAATTTCATTTAAGTTTTAAATGAAGCTAATTTAAGTTAGGGTTTGGATTAAAGATGAATGTGATAAGTCGGTTAGGTTTTCTTTGGGAGTAAGGGTTTGCAGTGGAAGGAGAGAGAGAGGGAAATAATGTTGAAAAATTTGCCTAACTCCCCTTTTTATACCTTTTGAAAGTGGGTTTTAAATGCTTTTTATCCTTTTGTGAATTATTAGCTGTCAACCAGTAACATTATCCACTTGATATATTAAAACTTTTAATTTCATTTAAGTTCATAAGACCTTATTCGAAAGATTAATATATCCAAAGTCTACTCGGTATACTTCCACTTACAAACCTTACCCGGTCAAACTTTGCTTGGAAAATTTTCATTTTTGAATATACAAAGTTTGCCCGAATTCGTCTATTTATCAACCTTGCTCGATCAAGTAAATTAATTTAAAGTTAAGACAATAATGAAGAAGGCTTACCCGAAATACTCGATTTCTTGAGAAATTAATCACAAGGCATATAATCAAGTATGATCATCAAATAAACATCCTTACTCGGAATCAATTACGATCCCCACATAGATTTCTCAATTTCAAATTAAAACTTATCTAGCATGAACCCTAATAAGAATCATAATCAATTTTATCATACTATCTAACATATTCAATCAAGTAACACATTCATTCAAGTATGCTTGAAAACATAGTGTGCCCGAA
The DNA here is from genome assembly GCF_021521415.1 of Bidens hawaiensis. NCBI lineage: Eukaryota > Viridiplantae > Streptophyta > Magnoliopsida > Asterales > Asteraceae > Bidens > Bidens hawaiensis. The sequence continues at coordinate 342,257 of NW_027492429.1, read as the reverse complement.
CAACCATTCAAGAGAATAGTGTGCCTGAACACCTTCTAATGCAAAGTATACCCGAATAACCTTCATATAGTACAAAGTGTGCTCAAAAGCAAAGTGTGCTCGGAAGCAAAGTGTACTCGGAAGGTTAACTTTTGAAATTACCAAGTATATTGAAGGAACACAAGTGTACCCGAAATATAAAGTGTGCCCGGAAAACAAAGTTTGCCAGAAAACACTTGTAATTTCAAAGAAATCATAAACACACATATCACAGAGCATGCTCGGAATGAAATTAAAAACACATAAACATTTAAGTGTGCTATAGTCTCAAAATTTCATAGAGCTTGCCCGAAAATCCTATGTTAGCACTAAGCTTGCTAGGATAAATACATTCAATCATCAGGTATGCCCTTACTCGAGGTATTTCAACATGTCAAACCATACCCAAAAAATGACAAACTTAAATAGTAATATCTAAGCATGCCCGGAAAGATTAACAAACCTTTCCTAACGACATATTCACACAAATCACAAAGCTTACTTGATGTACTTGACTAAGTTCATAAATTTCGCTTGGAATCACAATCAACATATAACATGCATAGCTTGCCCGAAACAAGAATTTCTTGTTAAAAGCTAGCTATAACAACACATAATCATCTCAAGACTTCAAGCTTGCTCGGGAAATGAGTACATCAGTGTACTCTACCCGGAAAGTGTAAACACTTCAAAGCATGCCCGAAAATCATAAAGTTAGTCAAAAATGACTAAGCTTACTCGTAAAGTTTGAAAATTATCAAACCTTACCCGAAACAACATATTCACACATAATCAAGTCAAAAATGACTAAGCTTACTCGGAAAGGTTGAAAATTATCAAACCTTACCCGAAACAACATATTCACACATAATCAAGTCAAAAATGACTAAGCTTACTCGTAAAGTTTGAAAATTATCAAACCTTACCCGAAACAACATATTCACACATAATCAAGTCAAAAATGACTAAGCTTACTCGGAAAGGTTGAAAATTATCAAACCTTACCCGAAACAACATATTCACACATAATCAAGTCAAAAATGACTAAGCTTACTCGGAAAGGTTGAAAATTATCAAACCTTACCCGAAAATACATATTCAAACAGTTTGTGCCCGGAAAGGTTATAATGCATCAAACCTTACCCGAACTTACATATTCAACCTATTTTAGGCAAAATGCAACACTTTTTGACTTAAACCACTTTGTCAAAATATATTTTTCTTTTCAGGTCATAGTTTAAGAGCAAATGGTGCATTAGAGATCAAATTTCAGTTATAATTCTCTTCAAAACAGTTTCTTCCATTTACTGAAAAGATCTCAAGAATGGGATCATATTGACTAAGTAGCTATCTCAATACTTCACTCTCAGCATTATTATGACAACATAGATAGGTTAACAGCAGGCATAAACTTAGCATGAATTTCATCTCTTTGGTGATATGATTTAGGTTCATTTAAAGCATAATGCATTAATGGTCAACACTGTGCTATGATGCCTCATATCTCTTCTCAAAGCTTATTTGGCTTTCCTCAGATCACCCCAATTTGACTCCAACCTCCTGTATTTGGTCAAAAATAGTTTTTGTATGACAGAACTTATTGTATTTTTGGATTCAAACATATATAGAGGTTGAACATTGGACTTACAGTTAGCAACATGCCTTTCATTCAAGATGAGACAGAATTTGCCAACATCTTTGTAGTTCTTGTTGTAACCCTCTTGTTTGATAAAATATTTAAAAACTTACCAACTTTTGGTTGATTTATTCATTCTTCCCCTTTTTTTGATATTTTCTCAAATTTTCTAAAAGTATGTTCTTTGTCATATTTAAAGATGTTTCATTTTTTGGTTGACCAAATAACAACAGGCTCGTGTATGACTAGGTAATCACTTTTCTGCCATATCATTCAGAGAGATTTATCTTGAGACATGCAAAGAAAACTATGCATCTCCACATAAAGATTAGCATATTCATTATGTTTATATCACCTTAGATTTTACATCATCATGGGAAAGCAACCATACATGTTAATGACTATACTAAGGTCTTTTTAGCCTATTAATTCCATATGATCAGCTAAGTAGTCAATGTACTATCATTTCCCATAAAAACACGGTTTAATATTCAATCACCCCAATATCTCTTCATTGTCAGGTTAATGGCTATCCTGTTTGACCAAAAGTGGTCAACTGGACCAAACATACATGTGAATATATGTCCTTTCAAAGTCAGAGCTATTGACATAGTTTTAAGTGAAGGAATAAGAAACAAGTCATAATTGCCCCAAATGCATTCAGTTTTCAGGTCAATGGCTATCCTTTGAATCTATAGAGATTTAAGGACCAAACATACACAAGTGCATGTCCTTCCAACTGGGAAAATGACATAATTTTCAGCAAAAACAACTACTTGAGACTTTTCCTAAAAAAAATCCTTCTTTTAAGCTTCTTTAAAGCTTGAACTGAATAATCTTATCATATCTCTACACCATTAATCAACTTGCTCATGTTTTGACCAAAATAAAGTATTTATGCAAAATTCATTATAAAATTCATTGAATCACTTAATTTTGACATAAAACACATTTTGACATAAACAGTTGCATCACACAATCAAACCTTAATCATTCTTAACATCATCAAGAAAAATAGACTGTACTTACATTCAATGTCTATCCTATCTTAACAACATCAGAATATCAGATAAAGAACATATTCAAGTAACCATAAACATGTGATTACTCATGAAATCAGATAAGCATTCAATTTCACCCAAACAGATCAAACTACTTATCATAACATCATATCAGTTAACTTGATAGTCAAGAATTATCATCAATTTCAAATAAATTGCACAAATATTTACTTAAGCACCTATCAGTTAACTTCAAGCATATTCAATCAATATTCAGTTGAAAAATATTCAAAACATATTCAATCAACATTCAGTTGAAATATATTCAAAACATATTCAATCAACATTCAGTTGAAACATATTCAAAACATATTCAATCAACATTTAGTTGAAACATATTCAAAGCATATTCAATCAACATTTAGTTGAAACATATTCAAAGCATATTCAATCAACATTCAGTTGAAACATATTCAAAACATATTCAATCAACATTCAGTTAAAACATATTCAAAACATATTCAATCAACATTCAGTTAAAACATATTCAATCAACATTTAGTTGAAGCATATTCAAAACATATTCAATCAACATTCAGTTGAAGCATATTCAAAACATATTCAATCAACATTTAGTTGAAGCATATTCAAAACATATTCAATCAACATTCAGTTGAAGCATATTCAAAACATATTCAATCAACATTCAGTTGAACCATATTCAAAACATATTCAATCAACATTCAGTTGAAGCATATTCAAAACATATTCAATCAACATTTAGTTGAAACATATTCAAAACATATTTAATCAACATTCAGTTGAAACATATTCAAAACATATTCAATCAACATTCAGTTGAAACATATTCATAACATATTCAATCAACATTCAGTTGAAACATATTCAAAACATATTCAATCAACATTCAGTTGAAACATATTCAAAACATATTCAATCAACATTTAGTTGAAACATATTCAAAACATATTCAATCAACATTCAGTTGAAACATATTCAAAAAAATTCAAAATAATCAGATCTGAAAACAGAATGCTCAGATCTGATGTGTCTGAAGTGATTAGAACAAGATTTAGATATAAAGATTAGAACTTTAATTGAAATAAGGAAGAGAAAACACCGGTAGATTGTAGATCTGGAAGAAAAATGAAAAACAGGGCTGCTGACGTCACAAATCAATCGAACAGTGGTCTGCTTACGTCATTCTTCTTCAAATCTTAAATCAGCAACAATCTTTCTAAAATAGCAGTAACACAGCTCTGATACCACTTGTCAGTCCCCTTCAATTTCAGCTGGATCTTAATCAATCATGTCATAACTCACATGGATTAATCGTGTTGACAAGAGAGTTAATGACGGGTTGCTATATTTAGAAAGATATCCGTTTGTTAAAGGCGGAATCAATAACAAACATACGGTTGCAATGAATAATCAAAGGTAGAAAGCACACTTAAGATTCACTCAAAAGATTTCCATTTATATAATATTAATCATATAAAAGGATAATCGATTTAGGGTTTTCTAGGAATCCTAAGACAGCCGTCACACAATATTCTTTCAATTAATGTGTCTGTCTTATCCGTATTGTGCCCCCCCTTCTAGGCGGCGTGCCCTAAATATTCTATTTATAGGCCTGTCAACCTAGGACAGCTGTCATTCCTTCTAGAAACCCCCAAATACAATCATACATACTCAGATTACATATTCAAAATAAACTAAGTGTAAAACAAGTCTTCCGGGTAGGCTTTGCATCAGTCTTGTCTTTCCGAGTATGCTCGGCCATCCTTCATAACTTGGTAACATAGAAGTGTGCTCGGGATCAGTTTCCGGGTAGACCATACTTAAAGAGTATTTCACTAAGTAAAATACTCACCGAGTAGACTTCAGTCTTCTTGAATTTGCCAGACTTTGCCCGACAACTTCTTACGAGCAACCTTGTTCTTCAATGATCCATTTCAGCTCTTTGCTATAAAATAACTTATTGAGCAAAGTGTACTCGGGAGTACTGTTCCTTGCTCGAGCTGAACCTTGCCCGATATTACTTAGAGATATTTCTTTAGATTATCAAGCATACTTGGATCATACTTATTAATGAATACCTTGCCCGGTCTTCCAATTACTTGGCTTTTTGGACTTGGTTAACCAAACCTTACTCGGAGGAGTAATATACTTGGTTCTGAAGAACAGACTTGCTTGATAAAGTGAACCTTGCCCGGATTTACATAAACTAGTGAACCCTACTCGGTAATGCACTAATTTGCAAACCCTGCTCGGATAACCACTTAAGAAGACTACTTGAAGTAAACCTTGCTCGGTAGGCAAAATATCGTACTCGGCTAAGTAAAAGCTTGCTCGGAGGTCTAAGGTGTGCTCGGATCCATTACTTAGCAAATTCATAGGAGGTTGAGAAGATTCCAATCTTCCATGTACTTCATTTAGGTCAAATCTTTGACTCAACAATCTCCCCCTTAGGTCAATTTCTTGACCCAACATTTAGCCCTTTCTTTATGTTTGATTGTTTGTGTATGTGCTATGGTTTAACTGTTTATCTCACATGAACAGTTTGCATTTTTCTTTATATATTATATATACTATTACTCTTGTGTCTTAAACTGGTGTTTTACTCATTCAACATGTGTTGTTGACAAAAATATATTTTATAAGCGTTTGCAGGTTATCAGCTTGGTTGTTTAGCAAGATAAAGATCATGTAGAGATGCCTTTTAGAATACAAATTTAATTGATCATTGTTGTAATTTTTTTATACTTGATATACTTAACTGTAATTGTTTTATTTAAATAAATTTAATAAATATTGAAACTTATATTATTGCTTGATAGTAACCTTGTGAGCTGTGACAATTAGTTCACGTCCCGGCATTTTCGTCGTAGGTTGCGGTGTAATAGATTGGTATCAGAGCCGAAGGTTTAAGATAGGTCGTTAGTGGTGCCTTAGTAACATGCTTATGAACCCCATACGTGCTTATTTGTTTACATGATGTGTTCTCTTTGATTGTTTACAGCTTACATAATTACTTGTTAGATTAAATACTTATTAAATGCTTATCTAATTGTTTATTTTATTGTCGTGCACACACACACACAACTCCGAAGCTATGCTTCACTTTCAAAATATTTTATGACTCCGAGATTACGTCTCATTCTCAAAATATTTTTATAACTCTGAGGCTACGCCTAAACCTAAAATATTTCTATTTAATTTTATTAAATTGTTTTTTTTATTGTCGGAAATTTTCTTGAGAATTTCCTAGCTTTGTATTTGCTCTTTTTCGCTTAGAACTAGGGAGCGTTGCAAGATTCCCCGCAATTGTGGGAATTGTCATGCGACCGACACTTTAAACGTTTAACGTAACCGGCTAAACGGTTACACCATTTATTGTGTTTTATTATTATTTTTTTAAAATGTCTAGTCGGGTAAAAAATCCATGGGACGCCATGGACACGTCAACTATTCATTTTCATAATTATTATATTTACGGTATTTGGTTGGAGCATTATCATGCGTTGTGATACACGAGATACTTCAACTACTCATACTTACATTTGTCATTCGTTATTTAGTTTGGTCGGTTAAAACGGCATGTAACACTCATGGGCCAACAAAATACCATGGACAAGCTCATGGGAAACATAATATATCAATAAACTTACGTTATTTTTATTTGTTTATGTATTTTATTTTATTTGAAACAAGTTACGATTTGACTCAATTACTTAATTATTCAATTACATCGAACTAAGACTTAATGATTCAATTCATTCACATACTCACAAATATTTTTATTTCCATAAAGGAGCACAAATCATTTACTCACTGGGACTCTGTTATCACAAGTCCATCTAAACAGCTTACTATTTAATTATCTAATCGGTTATCTCGCACTCATATTATCACATTCACAAATTATCAAGAGCAATTAATAACTATTTTCTCATACGCATATTACAACATCATCAAACTATCAAATATAATAAAGGTATTATTAAATACCTTAATATTTGAACAATATCCCTCTTGTTCACGATTATCACGTTATCAATTAACGAACTTATCACAAGTAACTCAATACCCCCAATAACTATCAATTACATCTCAGTCTTCACCCTCAAATTTCAAGTATTAACATTTTAATTTGTTACGCTTCGACAAAACTCTCATATCAAATCACCTCATTGATTATATCATCTACTTAACAAATTGTCGTATAGATTATCTCATTTAAATTCTGACTTATCTTTAAGTCATGATTAACGCTAGCACAACTTACGTCAAATATCACTATTTCCTTGATAACTAATAAGAAATTTACACAACTTATTATTTATACTCATTTAATCTTAATTTACATAATAATAGAAGGATTTTTACATCAAGCAATATAGATCATATATTCTCTACACCCGTTTTATGAACACAAGTACTGTTAAAGAGATAGCTTCTACAATCTCTAGGGTATAAATTCTAACTCAAAACGCTAATGCAATCAATTTAATCTTGTTCACTAGTTTCTTTCAGAGAAATTTCTATTCATTTACCCTTACTCACCCTCATAACGACGCATTGTTCTTTACTAATTCACGCCGAGTACAAATTATACCGGCACCGTACCGTACTACCCATGCTCATTTAGTTTAAACCTATCAACTCTATACCTTTCAGGCTTTCTTCATGTAACAAGATCTTTTTCGCTTATTCGATTCTAGACTCGCAAGACTTAATTTCATGAAGCTTACCTTAGTCAAATCTCATTTTCACAAACCTATTCGAGGTGCCCCAAATCATTTGATCTCAATTATTTAAGTTTTCATAAGCTCAATTAACAAAGGTGTTTTGAATTAAACCAATCGTAGTTATGTTTTCACAAAGAAGATTTTTATCGTCTTCATTATTTTCGTCTAAACGTATTTTGTATTCAATTATACCTTAGACGATTATTTGTCTAAATTAGTTATTTTGGAACAAACCCAACTTGGAAAATCCATCATTTTCGCGCACAATATAATTTTTCTTATCTTTCCAAAGATCAATATCGTTGGTTGCCGTACTTATCTATACGTTTGGTTTTACTTAATAAAAAATTATAGGATTTTGTTCATTAACATTTCGTCAACTGATCAAAATATTTAGATCCTTATAAATTGAAACAATTTATTTATTTATTATTATTATTATTCAATTATAAAAGACACAATTTCGACAGTCAGTTATTAGTTGACCATATTATTCAATTTGTCTTTTCTCATTTACCTTGTTTGCTTATTAAATTATTGACGACGTGTCAATTTCTACTCTCAACTTTGATTTTTAACATTTTTGTACGTCGTGTATTTAATGATCTCATGCATTACAATTTACCTTCCGTCTTATAAAATTTTTTATTGTTGAAATTGAATTATTATAGTTCTATTATTAATTGAACTTGTCATTATTTAAACAAAATTATTTCCGCTGTAAAATTTTATTTTCCATTCTTTAAGTTAATTTTCACAAAAAAAAAATGAATTTCATTGAATTCCCCAGGTGATTTAATTGGAATTTTATTATTAATTTTCAATATTATATAACGACATTTGCGTGATTGTTGTCGAAAACCTGCGGTGGTTCGTGGGTACCTCAACAATCTATTTTCATTCTTGTTATATTTCGTTATTTAGTTGGAATCGCACGTTGGTTCGTAGATATTTCAGTTCCTTACTTGAATTTTTAATACATCTTGGGAATTTAAAATGTTTTGATGATTTCCTCAGTTGTTATTGGAATAGTCATGGTGGTTCATGCATTTCCAGCTCCGCGTTTTCTTCTATTTAAATATATCATTTCTTAACTCGTCGCTGTTTTTCATTAGTACTTTAATATTCATTATTTATTTAATCTTTCATGATAAACTATGAATATTGTAACTGCTTTATTTTAATTTTAACGATGTTATGGAGATAGGAAAATCCCTTGTAACTTGGGGATATTCCAATGACCCACTTTATACTATATCTAATTTTAAAGATTTAATTAGAATAGGATTATCTCGTTGATTCGTGAATATCCGCTTCCCAATTTCATCTATTTACATTTTGTTTGTATACATAAATATTTGCATTAATATTTTTGCATTCCCAATTACTATTACCAGTACTTTAATATTATAATTTACCTCACCTTAAATACACAATTACGATATTTCAATGTTGTATAAAGTTCTCTTTAAATTTCATGAGTTTCTCATCTAACTAAACTAAATCCCTCATAGTCTTCGTTTAATCTTGTTCAGATTTGTACTCACGGTCTTATGAATTATACCTCGAATGTTGCAATATTTAAAAATTTCACAGGTTATTATTCGTCTACAATTATCAATTAATCCTTCATAAACTTTTGTTGATGTTATCCTTGCAATCATAGAATTTTTGGTAAGTTCACGTAAATTTGTTAGTTGGCTCGTATCCCCACTCTCTTTCTTCACAATCGATCTTGTCGACACATCATATATCCAATGTTTTAAAAACCGGTATTTTACTCGTACCGGATTTGATTCAAAAATGGTACAACCGGTTGAACCGGGATGTACCGGGAGGTTCAACCGGGTTGAATAGTTTACCTTCTAATCCATATAACTCCAACTCCAACTCCAACTCCAACTCCAACTCCAACTCAAAAAATAATATTAAAGTACATTAATAAGCATTACACATAAACCAAACATTATATATATAATGATCGAGTAAAATATGAAGTTTTATTTTATGTGTGAAATTAATTAATTATAAAAGATGTGAAGAAACCAACCTTGGATTTGCAAGATACAAAATTAGTTGATTAACGAATCGTTGTTTAGTGTGTCTGCTCATTTTAATGTTATCTACTAGGTTAAAAGTCGTGTTTAAAAAATATGGGTCGCAAAAAATATACAAAATCTCTTGGTTTTAAAACCGGTTTGCCGGTTTAAACTGGTATTTTCGAAAAAACCGGCGGTACGACGTTCTATCAAACCGCCTAAAAATACCGGGATCTAAATACCGGGTGCCTTACCGAAATCTGGTATAACCGGTTCAACCGGCCGGTACGTACCGGTTTTTAAAACATTACTGAAGACTGCTTAAAATTATCTTTAGACGTGTTCTTACACGATAACTATTGAACATTATTAATAAATAATGTTTTTTACGATTAAGCAAATAACCGCTACACTGGGAGTAGGAAAGGTTTATTTGTCTTAAAAAGGCGGTGAAAATTTTCCTAATAAATCATATATTTCCATATAATATACAAATTATTTACAGGATTCTAAAGCATATCGGGTTGTCACTAGCGCGTATTGTAGGTATTTTACTAGATTATAACACAGTAATCTCATGAAATGGTACCGTACATAACATAAAGGTTTGACCTACCGTGAATAACTGCATTTAAATGTAATGATGTCTATATTACATATAAAACATATTATATTAGGAGGACAATATGGACATTTGACAAGTTTAAGACGCGTCTAGAGGAGACGCTGTTAAATTAAATGGGGGTATCCTCCGACAACAAACAAATCATCTCAGCCGACGTTATAAGTGACCTTCCAGCAACTATTATCAATCAAATCAACCGGCCAATTAATGAGGGTTTAGGGTATTGATTTTGTATTGAATGCCCTATTCTCGTTCAACAACTAGGTAGCCGTCGGTTACAATTAGGTTCAACTCAGTCTCTTAAATCTCGGTAATGATCGATACATTATTATTCCTACCGTTATTCAGTTATCCCATGGCATTTGAATTTTAAACTATTCTGAAGGGGGAGACGCCACTAAAGGTAAACTTAGGTCACCGCTAACGTTTATCAATCCATCCTCAGGCGACGTTACAATGGATCTCTAGCAAGGCTAACCTTCAATTGCTTTCAATACTATTAGTCCTAATCAATTCTTGATGTTAGTTACGATTCGTTTTGATTCTCTGTTTAAATAAAGGGACACGAAATCCCAATTGTTTCATTCGATTTAATCCAGGTACGATCTCATTCAAATATCATTATTTAGTTGTGCTTATCGCTTCTTGATTTACCCTACAAACTGTTTGCGTGCTATGCCAGTTATTTGGTGCATTTGAACCTCTGTGAATAGACGAAGGTGTGGCTGATTGTACTCAAGTTAGCCTCTTGCTATATTAATTTACTTAGAAAAATATGTGTTATGGTTTTGTTTTGATTCGATTGTTGTATTTGCAAACCAGGAGATTGAACAAAAATGTTGCAGGGTAGGGTCTTGGAATATTTATGTTGAGGAAACAATACACAATGTTACCAAAAATGGGATATTGTTTTGATAGTTGGACATAACAATTGTCTACATTACACAAATGGGTTAATGATTTGTTTGTTGGTTTGATCTATTTCACTTGTCTTCTTCTTGATATAAACATAAATCTTGTTGATGCTTCTTTGATTTTCTTGATACCTTTATCTATTTTGAGCCTGCAACCATTTAGTTATAGAGTTTATTTTCCAAAGTGGTATCTGAAGGGTTTAAGAACAAGCCCTGCAACATTTGGGGTATTCGCATGCAAGTTTGCGAATTTGGATTATCGGTCGTATCCACGGTTTCTTAATATTGGATACCGGATGTGTTAAAGATGCTGGAATCGGAGCTTATTAATCATGTTGGGTTGGCTTATGCAGTTTATTAAAGGGTTTACTTGCTAGGGTATGCTACTTTGCTCATTTTTTATGTATTTATTTTTAAGTTATCTTGGTATTTTGACACATTTAATGAATTTATATGGTTTAGAGGCTTGAATTGTAATTTATGATGTGTGTAATTGATAGGTTTTGAGAATTTGAGTTGATTGACTGTTGTAATTTGACTAACATTTGACACTTTGTGTTCACATAATGTGACTGCATTGCACTTTGATGGTTGCTACCATCTTTTGTCAATGGTATCAAAACATTCGGGTCGAATATCAGTGTTTTTGTCTGGTTCAATATTAGTGATTGTCAAAACATTGTAAACTGCATAACTGGATACAATACTTCTGCATTAAATTTTGCAAAAAGTGTTGCTTCACATTATTTTGGGTTATTAGGAAACGGGTCAGAAAGAATAACTGCAGCTAAACACAGTTTTGGTTAATGAGCAATATAGTTAATTCGGGTTAAATTAGCTGCTGATTGGACCAGCTTTTAATCGAGGGTAATTTAGGTGCAGATGTGTTAGAAATTTGTTACGTACGGGTCAATATGGTTTCTTTTAACTTATTTATTTTTTACAAAAAGATAAAATAAAATCTGGTCAAATGTATTTCACTTTTAATAGCCAAAAGTGTGTATTGTTTTGGAGCCGAGTTTGGTTAATTGAAAGGAAGACTTGGCTCATTTATATAATGGGGCACATGTTTGTTTTTGATTAGACATTGGTAACGGGCTTGTTTGGTTGAGAAAGCGGGTCATCTTATTTTTAGACATGAATTCTTATCAGATTGACAGTTTCAAAGTGAAAATTTTTTAACGGGTCACCGTAATTGAATCGGTTTGTCAGTTATGAGATTTAGTTATTGCTTTGTTCTAAAATCTCTTTGATGGCTCGTGTTTTTGTTTTATGCAGAATTGCAGATTAGATGGGAACTCAATTAACGTGAGAAATTGATTCCTTCTCCAAATGAAAATTTCAAGTTTCTTAGATCACAAACGTGCACTCAAGGTGAATCCTTTTTTCACTCATTTGGTCGTGTTTGTTTGTTTTTTTGTTTTCTGTGTTTTGTTCTAATTTTTTCTAAATTTAAAGTTGCATATATGTATGTGAATATGTATAGATATCATAATTTTTTATGATATTGACCATACTCCATGTAAACGAATTGAACAAACACAAACATGGGCATTCGTGTTTGTTCATTTTACTTTAACTGAAACACGAACACAGCCAATTAAACAGACAAATTTTCTGCATGTCCGTTCATTAAGAAAATGAGCATGTTTTTGTTTGTTCGCCAACATTCTATACTAATTCATGCACATAAACGAACAACTATAAATGAACATGAACTGAACAGATCGAACATGAACTGAACTGAACTTTTCAAAGAAGAAATCCATCTTGCAATATATAACTATTTTAAATTGATTATGAAATGTAACTGTATCAGCTTGTTTATGAGATGCGAATATTTTGTGGGTTGATAGGCGGACATTGGCAAAACCGAAGCAAAGCGGGTACTTCAATTTGGAGCTCTTAACGGTGAGATTCATCTTCTTTATTTAGCAAGTGATATTAAGTTCGAAACTAAGCTTATTTTATTTGGGAAATACATTATAAGAATATAGGTTTTAAAACAAGGATTAGAGTTTTTAATTTACTTTAGTAAAAATAAAGATACTATAACTTTGAGAGTATGGGTTTAATCTGAACAACCTTCCACTTTTACACATTTTTGCACTCAATTTTTTTTTAATTCTGCAGAAAAATTAATTGCAGCAAAAAAGCCAAATAAATTGCAGAACAAAAGGAAGCCGTCATAGAAAGATAACCAATTTTTAGGTGAAAACTAAGCTACTAATTTAGACTTTTGGTTAATTTTTCAAATTGTTTATCATCAACATTGGTTTTTAGCTGCAAATTCATGTTACCTTTTGCAGTTTGCTCCTGGTAATACATTAGAAGTGTTCGTTACATCTGTGATTTACGTGTTCGTGTTGTTGAGGACCTTCATTTAGTTCACAAGTTCAAAGGTAATATTTACAAAGTTTTGTTATTGATTTATATAATCTTCGTGTATTTAGAAAATAAAGTTAAAAAAAAAGATTTGGACTAAAGTTGTTATCCGGGTTGGCCCGTTATTAAGGATTTCTTCAATTTGCCTGTGATGATATTTTAGTTTGATCCCTCTGTATTATTGGCATATTACTTTATAAAATGTGCAGTTTTGACTTTTGATAGTAAATAGATTGGTGAAAGATGATGGCATTTCTATCAAAATAATGGCTACTAAAAATAAAATATTTAAACCAAAGCTTCGCTTGGTTGTAAGGCTTAAATTGTTAAAATTTAATAAGTGAATTGTTAATGTATAATTGTTTCTGAATTTTAAATTTTGTTTTTGCTTAGGCGTTGATGTTTACTCGAATGTGGTTCTTTTTCTGCCTTTTTCAGCCGCATTAGAGGTTGTAAGCCTGTAAGGAGTGCAAAGTTGTAGACGATATCGGTAGCATGTACGTCACTGGACTCTTTCTTCAACTAGATGTAAAGGAAAAGTGGCTGTGAAGAACAAATGGGTTTTGCAAAGGAAAAGTGGTTGTGAAGAACAAATGGATGCAGGCCAAACAATCTGATGTAATTTTGTTTAATTATATATCAAAAATTGGCAACTCCTAATATAAACAAACATGGAGCACGTCAAAGGGAAACATAGGTTTGAAGATTTTTTTTAAATGGTTATATTTTAATAATTAAAATGTTCTTTCTTTGAAAGTAAACTCAAAGTCACATGTTTTTTACTTTCATGATTATGATTGATGTGAAAGCAACGAGTTGCTGCTAGAATCTATAAAAGATAAGTAATTGATCAAATTACTAACTGAATTTCCGTTGCGTTCCTGCCGCAACGCGCGGGCTCTTCTAATAGTATACGTATTAGGATTTAAGTAGCTTATTACAGTACCATGAGTTATGTATTAATTTTGCAGGGTGTTACATAGACCGCCCATTCTCAAGTAAACATTTTGGGAATTTTTTTTGGGAATTTTTTCTTTTTATTTTCAGTGACATTCATAGAAATGGTAAAAGTCAAAATGTATGACATTTTTTTTAAGATTAGGTTTTAAGTTCTATATTTAGATAAATATATCCAACTCTAATTGCTACCGAGTAAATCGCTAGACCAAACAATCAAAATGACAAAGTAGGCTTCTGAAAACTCCAATTATAAATTTTGTGTTTCGTGGTCATGACAATGACACAAACTGGATCTGCCAATCGGAAACATTCTATAATCTTCATTGGAATCCTCATTGCAACTTTATTTCTATCATTTGTCTTTATCTTCAAATCTTCCAACTCAATCTTATCCATTTCACAATCCCAATCCACTAACATATGCAGCTGCAATGACAAGAACCGGAAATCCGATCCACCCCCGTTTCAACATTCTATGATGATCCGAATTTCGGATACACCATTGATAAGCCCATCAAGAATTGGGATAAAAAGAGACGCCACTGGCTAAAACTTCATCCTTCTTTTTCCAGATCAAATAATCAGATCTTTCTGGTTACAGGATCACAATCAAAACCCTGCAAGAACCCTAAAGGCGATCACTTTCTGCTCCGCTTTTACAAGAACAAAGCAAATTATTGTCGGATTCATGAGTACGATATGTTCTACAACAATGTGTTGTTGGATCCCAAAATGAACAACTGCTGGGCGAAGTTATCAGCCATTAGAGCTGCGATGGTTGCCCACCCGGAGGCTGAGTGGATTTGGTGGATGGACGAGGATGCCGTGTTTACAGATATGGATTTCAAAGTCCCGTTAGAGCAATATAACGGTAGAAATTTTGTTGTGCATGGATGGCGCAAAGAGGTTTATGAGGAGAATAACTGGCTGGGTTTGAATGCAGGCTCATTTTTAATCAGGAATTGCCAATGGTCATTGGATTTTATGGAAAAATGGGCAGACATGGGGCCGCAATCCAAAAATCGGGGCAGATGGAGTAAAATATTGGATTTGTATAATCATGGAGCCGATGATCAAACCGCACTTGCGTTTCTGCTACTAAAAGAAAACGTAGATAGATCTAACAAGGCATATATTGAAGAAGAGTATTTTCTTGAAGGGTATTGGGTTGTTATTACAGATACTTTGAGAAACATTACAGAAAAATACAAGGCCATAGAGAAGGAGAATAAGTTGTTAAGAAGGCGCCATGCGGAGTTGGTTAGCGAGAGATATGCAGAGCTTTGGGAACCCTATTTGAAAGATACCGGATACGGTTATGGAAGCTTGAGGCGGCCATTTGTGACACATTTTGCGGGTTGTCAACCGTGTAGTGGAGATCATAACCCCTCGTTCTCAAGGCAAACCTGCTGGAAGGCCATGGAGAAAGCTTTGAACTATGCTGATAATCAAGTGCTCCGTAATTATGGTTTCACACGCCTTGATTTGTCGGATTCATGTATGGTTTCGCCATTGCGGTAAACGTATTCAACGTAATTTGCCTCGTTAGAATATTAATTAGTGAGATATTTCTACAGTTCTAGTGTCGTACAGTTAAGTTTTGTAGTAACGTATAATTTTACGTCATCAATTTGAATTATAGTTGCAGAGTTTTTCTTATTAAGCACGCCCGGATTCATTTTGATTTCCTATTGTTAAAATATTGTGTCGCTTGTATTAAAATAGCTGAAACCTAATTTCTTACTTCAAAATCACTCAAATTTTATTAGCTGTTCGGATCTCGTGATTTTTTTATGAAGCGGCTAATTACTTAACAAAGTTTAACTCAATTAGATGGAATCATGGAACATCCACGTATTTTTTTATTTTTTTAGTTTACTTATTTTATTTCACCTGTAGTAGAAGGTTATAGTAAAAAGAAAAAAAAAACCTATCTGAATAACACCAAGTTTCAAAATCATTAATAATTTAAGGTTAATCATCGACCTAAGTCATAATTCCAAGTATTCTATAAATCCGAGAGCAGATATGATGTACAAGGACCTAAAAGGATTCTATCGTGGCCGGGTTTGAATAAAGAAATTGCTTTATATGTCGTAAATGACTAATGTGCTCGAAAGTTAAGGTGGAACATCAAAAGCCCTCATGAGTACTTCAACAACCGGAGATTCCATAGTAGAAACGAGAGGATTACAAGACCAACCGGCAAAGTTCGCTTAATTTCTACCTATCTGTGAGGATTACAAAATGGAAAGGTTAGCTATGCCGTACGTGAATGAGATTGTAACGAGGCATGATGTGTCTATATCTCTCCTTACATAGAACGTTTGGAACACATTTGGATTGGAGTACATCGTTTTATTCTCAAACCAAACTTTAGAATAGAAGGGTGGCATATTACTTTTATTGGAATCCACTCTCAATGCTGTCAGAATGAGCGACCAATTCAAATATTGAAAGATATGCTTCAATCAAGTGAGATAAACTTTGCAAGAAATTGGGATGCCTATTTACCCGTTAGTTGAGTTCTCATAAAATCACAACTATCACACCAACATCTAGTGTGCACTTTCTGAAGCTTTATATAGTTGTATGTGTTGGAAATTATGAAATATTAATTATATTTGTCATTAAAATAATTGTTATTTAATAATAAAGTTTACATGAACGAGAAATCGAATCTTCAAGTTTGTGTGGTGAAACTTAAAAAGTGTATTGGTGGAGAATAAATCATCAACCGACGCACCCCGAGTCTATGCTCGAGCATGGGCACATGCTTTAACATGTCGTTGGTTGGTGCGGCTTGAACCTTGGCTTGGCTTAATTGGTTGGAATTAGGGATGTACAAATTCGGACGGTGGAGTTTCGGATATCAGAAATTCCAATATCCAAAGGTTTTGGATTGTGGATTCTGATAACCGAATCTGAATCTGAAATTTCGAATACCTGAAATTCCGAAATATCCGAAAATTCGGATTTGGATTCGGATGATCCAATCGGATATCCGAACGTTTAAAAAAAAAACTTTGACTAAAATTATACCTAGATTCCCAAACTCAGTTAGCTTTCTTTTTCTTCTTGAGATAAGATCTAACAACATAGATTGATCGTCATCTCTTCATATTTCGGGTATTCCAACAAATGAGGATGCAGACATCAACAGAACATGATTGCTCAACATATATATCATATCAAGAAAAAGAGCCAAAATGATATTGGGGATATTGATTTACATAGACGAAACGATGACGATAATACATCGAGAAGATGAAGTAATGATAAAGATACTAAGCGAAGACGATATAAAAGCAAACGACCGGCAGCTGTTGACTAAGAATCGACGAGGGTGAAGCCAAGACGACACACAATCGTAGATCTAGGGTTGAACTTTGAAGTTTGCAGTCCTATTCCTTTTAACAAATTAGTAATATTTCTTATATTTATTTATTTATATGTTTACAATTTCAAGTGAGTTGTCGCATTGGTTGTTGTACATTGTGAATAACGAATTGTACTCAGTCTATGGTGCTTATGTAGCTTTTCTTGGGCGACGCGTGTTAATTGCCTTTCCACCTGTTATGTTACTTTTCCCGGTTAAAGAAGTCTGTCACTTTACCTATCTCAATTTTGTGTTTCTGGCTTTGCAACAAATTAGGGTTTTTATTTGGGTCACCATCCACCTGATTCAACTTATAGGAGCACACCATCACTTGAAGGAGCTTCACCTGAGAACATTTTTCCATCTGACTTCACCGGCGCACACAACCACCCTATCTCACTTCTTTGTCATCGGTATTCGGTTAGTATTTACGTTTATATTAAGTAGATTCACATGATTTTGTGTCTTTATATTAGCTCGATTTTGCTTATTAGAGTTTACGATTTGCCTTAAAGCCGACGTCTTTTTCCACGTGGAGTCAACAGCTTCATCCCCTCGCTTCCTCGGAAGTGCCCTGACCTGTAGGAGGAGGTTAGTTTGTTGTAATTGTTGTACCTCTTCTTATGAGGTGAGTGTGCTCCACGTGTCCATAGGTACTAACTCAATTTACACGTGCCTCTTCTTCATCTTTTCTATATCCATTTACACTGAAAGACCTAAAGCTAGCACTAGCAGGTTGAATTCCATGTCTCTGACGACCGCTTGACTAACTTCGGTGACTTAATTGTATCTTTTCTACGGCGAATCTCCGTTTGGTTATCAAGGTTTCTTCGACTAGGCTTTGCTTTTTAGTTTTCCGTCAACGTGCTTACGGGGTCATCCTCTTTCATATTTGATATTTGACTTCAAATGGCTCTGTAGGTACCGTCTGTCATCGATAGTTGTTTGGTTCCACAATTTAAGGTAACAAATCACTTTCTAAATCTATGGACTGTTAGGCTATATATGGTTTTCAGTTTTTTTGTACAGGTGCTCTTCAAACTGTGGTCATATAGTTTTGTGCAGGTACTCTTGATGAATTCATGAGGCTTCACGACCATATTTGAGAAATCAAATACATCAGGTGAATGCATTCTATATTTAATATCTTAAGAATAGCTTAAACACGTCTAAACTAACATATTTGTTACGTAAATCAGGGAACATAAAAAACCGCTACTTTTGGCAGGACCAACTAGGACATAAGAAACAATTTTTTTGGAGAAACTCCCTACATATGAAACTCCACATATTTTGGTATAGGCATACCAACTATGGAAGCAGATTTAATATTTTTGTAGGCATATCAACTATATGGAAGCAGAACTATGTAACTCTACTACACAAATGTTAAAATATTAATAATACAACCCTATGTCTCGAATATACAACCAAGAAATAATATGTTGCCAACCTTTTATTTATAAACAAAGCAAAACACATAGCCTACACCCAACCCCGCCGCAACGCGGCGGGTGAACAAACTAGTATATATACAATTTCAAGTGAGTTTTCGCATAGACTGTTGTATTTTGTGAATCAAGAATTGTACTCTGCTCAATCGTGGTTATGTAGTTTCATTGGGCGCATTGGGCGACGCGTGTTATTGCCTTTCCACGTGCTTTGTTGCTTTACCTGTTGCAAGAAGTCTTTTTTTATTGATTCTTTATTACTTCAGTTTCAATTTTGGGTTTCTGTGCTTCACCATTGACCTCAGCAAACCCACCGGAACACACCACCGCTTGAAGGACCTTCACCGGAGAACGTCTCCATCCACCTTCACCGGACCACACCACCGCTTGAAGGAGCCTCACCGGAGAACCGTGTCCATCCACCTTCACCGGACCACACCACCACCGCACCACCACTTTAAGGAGCTTCACCGGAGAGCCGTCTCACCACCACTGCATCGCCTTCTTTGTCATCGGCATTCGGTTAGTATGTGTGATTTTGCTTATTAGAGTTTACAGTTTTGCGTTGATCATGTTTACCCTTCAATTAGTTGTTTCAATTGGTTTATGAAAGGTACAGTTTATTAATATTTTGCCAATAGTGAAAGTGGGTTTATTTTTCTGTTATCGATTGCATTGTTGTTCACTTGGTTTTGCCCAATTGCTTTCTTGAAGGTTCACTTTGTTAATATGTTGAGACCCTATTCAGTGTGTATTTTGTTCATTTCAATTTGTATTTGATTTTTCCTTTTTGTTTTCAATTTTTTTAAAACATCATGAACTGTTTTCCTAGATTTCATTTCAATTTGTATTTGATTTTTCCTTTTTGTTTTCAATTTTTTTAAAACATCATGAACTGTTTTCCTACATACTTTTGTAAATTGATATCAATAATGAACTAGAGGGAAATGGTGTCGTAAAAGTGCACAGACTATTTTAAAGAAAATGTGTCTAAATTGAGACCTTAATTAAAAGTGCAATGTTTCTTAGTTCATTTGATTGTCGCAACTCGTAGCTACCTAATAGATCACCAACAATTATTTGTATTATGTCCTACTTTTGTGTTGTTTGATTTCCTTTTTTATAACTATTCTAATCAGATGATTTGTTATGAGTTAATGTGTGTGAATGACAACTGCTCTCTTTCTTATTTGTAACAGTTTAATTGGTGCATGTGGGTGTGCGTGATTTTGCTTCTTTGCAGCCTACTCTTAGGTATGTCTTTTGTACTTCTTGCGGATTGCGTTATTGCTTTATAGTGAGTTTTATTTTCTGTTTCATAATTTAGTAGACAGTGTTGTTTTCTTGCTTTATGATACGTCCTTCGTTTACCATAGACAACAAACTGATCCTCTAAACATGTCACAACGTAAACGACAACGTCTTAATTCTCAAACGCCGTCTACTCGATCATTGATGTCAACCCATGACATTGGATGTGTGTCATCTAATGTTGATGCCTGTCAATTGTCTACTGTCCAACATTCTAATGTTGTCTCCCCGTTCTACATTGACAACGGCAACTGTGACAGGGTGTGTCAGTTTTGTAGTGCTGTTTTTTGGTATGATGAACGGATAGTGTCCGCGTCTTCGCGTCAACATCTTATATACAACCAATGTTGCAAAGGTGGTCGTGTTGTCTTACCACTTCCTAGAAGACCTTATAGCACCATCATTCATCTTTTTCAACATAGTGAATTCATGACGAACATTAGGGCTTACAACTCTGCTTTCTCCATGACTTCCTTTGGTGCTAAGGTTGATAATACCATTAACCGAGGTTCTGGTCCATATGTTTTCAAGATCTCTGGCCAGATACATCACTGGCTAGGTTCCCTTTGTCCGAAATCTAACGAAAGACCGCGTTTTTTGCAAATGTATATTTACGACACCGAGAATGAAATTTCAAATAGACTTCATGCTTTTACTAATGAAAATCAGTCTCGCCTCAATCTTGAAACTGTAACTACATTGGTAGACATACTTGAACACTGTAACGAATTGGTCAAGCTTTTCCGAACCGCTAGAGACCTCATTTCCTTACGTTGACACCCCGAGTTTTAGTGTTTGTCTCTATGGGTTTGAAAGGATTCGTTCGTATGACCGACCATCTGGTGGGACTCGCTATTGACCCCACGTGTCATCAATATGACATTATCATCCGCTATAAAGATGACAGACCACAAAGGATAAGCAAGTTACATAGATTGTACATGCCATTGCAGTATCCATTTATTTTCCCGTATGGCGATAGCGGTTGGTCACCAGACCTTTCTTTGCGTGTCCTTGACGGTTCACGAGACAAGCGACTAACTGTCAACATGTACTATAGCTATTTACTTCATGATCGACATAATTTATACACGTTACCTTTGAGGGGCGGTCGTCTGTCACAACAGTTCATTGTTGATGATTACCTGTGTATCGAAGAAAACCGGCTTGACTACATAAGAAATAACCGAAGGATGTTTCGTACTGAATTCCTTCAAGGTATACATGATGCAGTACAGCGTGGTGACACTGAAGGTCGAGACATCGGAAAGCGTACATTCCTGCCATCTTCATTTACTGGCGGGCCCCGTTTTATGTACAAGCATTATCAAGACGCCCTAGCAATTTGTAGAGTGCATGGTATACCACAATACTTCGTCACTTTTACATGTAATGTTAAGTGGCCAGAAATAGAAAGATACATGTCCGGCTTTCCATCACTTAAACCGCAAGACCGTCCTAACATCATTGCTAGAGTTTTCCAAATGAAGGTAAAGTCCCTAATCAAATTTCTAAAGATAAAGAGGCCATTTGGTGAAATTTTTGCATGTGAGTTACTCCTTTTACCATATCCTTGCAAATGAATTGGATTTCATGTGAAGGCCATCATATGTTAACATTACTTTGTTTTCACATTATAACAGATGTGTACATGATTGAGTTCCAAAAGAGAGGTCTTCCACACTGCCACCTGCTTTTGTGGGTTACTCCATTGTACAAAATCAAAGACGCGTCTGAGGTTGACCGTTACATTTCTGCGCAAATTCCTGATCCTTCTACTGATCCATATCTATATAAGATCGTTACTGATCTTATGATTCATGGCCCGTGTGGTTTATTAAAGCCAACATCAACATGCATGTCATCGGGTACGTGTTCCAAGAACTTCCCCAAGCCGTATCAACAGGAGACATCATTTGACAGCAAAGGTCATGTACATTACAAACGCCAAATAGATGGTTTCACTGTCCTTAAAGGTGATGTCAAACTTGACAACGGCTTCGTTGTTCCATACAATCGTACCCTCTCTTTGCATTTCATGGCTCACATCAACGTTGAATATTGTGGCTGGAGTATGCTTATCAAGTATCTTTTCAAATATATATCAAAGGGTGCCGATCGTGTCCATTACACCGTAACAAAAATGCAAGACGTAACAGATCCTTCACAACAAGAATTTTCACGTCTTAACGAGATCCAAAATTTCCTTGACGGTCGTTTCATATGCCCACATGAGGCGTCGTGGAGGATCTTCAATTTATATATTCACGATAGAATTCCAGCTGTTCAAACCCTTGCTGTTCATTTAGAAAATATGCAGAACATAACTTTTAGAGACAATGATCATCTTGATAATCTTGCCACCAACATGTTCAACAGACGAACCACGTTAACTGAATGGCTACATAACAACAGAAATGACAACTCTGGACGTCACCTACGATACGTAGACTACCTCACGGAGTATTCATGGAGATCACAATCAAGATCATGGGTTAGGAGATCATTAAACACACAAGCGACAATAGGAAGACTCATATACATACATCCAAGCTGTGGTGAAGCCTTTTACTTATTGGTTACCAAAAGGGTTGTCATTCTTACACATGCATACGTACCGTGAATGGCGAAATCTATCTGATATTTCATGCTGCATGTGAGGCATTAGGGCTACTAGGAGATGATAGAGAATGGTCATCCGCAATTGATGAAGCATCGCGTTGGGCCTCCGCATCAGAATTACGAGCCCTTTTCGTCCAAATGCTTTTGTATTGTGATATTTCAAACCCGCTCGAACTATTTAACAAGCACTGGCAAAAGATGGGAGATGATGGTCAACGAGCGTATGGTATTGCAAACGATGATGACTTAAAGTAGTATGTCCTATATGAGGTCGAGTTTTTACTCCAGTAACAAATCTTTAAAAGACTACGCTCTACCAATGCCAAATGCTAACATGTTACAACGCCTTCAAAACATAGTTTATTGATACGTATAATTATTATACAGTTAGTCGTGCACAGCTCAAGAAGGGAATAACCGTAATCGGTGAACGCAACCGCGTTGAGGTGAGTTTCTAGCCCCACTTCCTTGTTATGTTTTCGGGGCTGTGTTCATACTCGATGTGATAGTCAATACACTTACCTTACGTGATAAGTGCATGCCTTGTATGATTTATGTATGATGATTGCTTGACGGTGTGTGAACGATCTTCGGATATTGCACGTGCCGTCAAGTGGTAGTTAAAGGTATGATTGATATGTGTGACGTATGAATGATGTATGTATGAATATATAAATGATGTATGAACAATGTATGTATGATGTGTTGACGGTACGTGAACGCTCTTCGGAGATTGCACATATTGTCAAGGAAGGTATGTAAATGACAGGTATGTTATAGTAGTACGAATGTAGGGAACCGACTCTAATAGTATCGGCGAATAAAGGGAACCGACCCTAATAGTATCGGCGAATGTAGGGAACCGACCCTAATAGTATCGGCGAATGTAGGGGACCGACCTTAATAATATCGGCGAAGGTTACAGGGCGGAATGCTCTTTAAAACGTATATGTATGAAAGAAAGTATGTATGTAAGTATGAAGGAAAGAATGAAAGTACGTATGTATGTAAGTATGTAAATAAATATGAAGTATGTACCTTCAGGTGCATAGGTCAGTATGTGAATGCATGGTATGTCGTTTGATTAACTAGAACTCACTCAGCATAGCTGACTTTTAGTATGCACGCAGGTGAGTAGAATGAGGCAACTTGCTTGAGGGGAAGCATATGGCATGGATTTGAAGACACTGGCATCTCAATGAAGTGTTATGTTATGATTTTTTAAAAGACTATGTTTTATGTTTAAATAATTTGAATGCCCATTAAGACAAGAAATGATGGTTATGTAATATAATGGTTTGAATGTTTTAATATTCCGCGAATGTTTTTATTAACTCTGATATTATGAACTGCGTTTATGAGTAAATCCAACGTTAAAGTGAGGCACCGGTAACGGGGCTTTACAAGTTGGTATCAGAGCAAAGTTCGAGAGATTTAAGCTTCCTACATGCTTAGACTCGAACAGAGAATGAGATTAAAGTAAGAAAAGAAAGAAGATGCCAGTACGAGAATGCCATGTGTCACTCAAGCAAGCTAAGGTAAAGTATGTGATTAAATTCACATATAAAGTAGAATAATGAATAAATGTTTGCGTAGTAGCTAAATAAAGAATGTATGAATGCTAGCCTAATTGCTAGGGATAGGGTACGTGATGATATGAACTGTTTGATTGTCTAACTGTTAGAAATAGAACTAGCACAAATAGACTCATAAGAGGAAGTGTATAAGACACGGAAAGTAACGTGATCAGCTAATCACAGCTGGCCACTGTTATTACCTGTTAGCCTTACTATCCTTGTACTAAATGGTTCCTTAAGTGATGACGTTTGTGTTTTCTTATAGAATACGAATGGCTGGAGCTAAGAAAGCTGCTGGAAAAGGAGGGCGTACAGGACGTCGTGGTAGGCCACGTGTTGCCCGATAGCCGTCAGTAGAGGCCGTTACTAACAATGAAGGCGAAGGGAGTGCAGCCGGTGGAAATCCGAGTAACAACGAAGGGTATCAACTTGACCCTGCTGTTCAAGCTGCCATTGCTCAAGCGGTAGCAACTGCTGCGAAGAACTGGAATGCTGAAGGGTCTGCTGGAGGCTGTGAATGAACCGCTGAAAGGGCGGAATGAGATGGTAAGAAAATGATGAAGGGGATGGGGAAGAATCAAGCGTGGTTAAGTTTGTGAAAGTTGATGACAAGAAAAGGAGCCGAGGTGGGTGCAACTATAAGTCTTTCAAAGGCTGTGGTCCACCGGAGCTAACCGGCTTGGGAGACGCAATCGCTACTCTTCAATGGATAACCGCGATGGACAAAATTATCCGAATTAGCGAATGTCGTCCCGACCAAGCTGTGGGGTATGCTACCCAATCATTCGGTGAGGAGGCGATGTATTGGTGGGAGAGAATTGAGCAAAGGAAGAGTCGAGAAGAGATCAATGCCTTGAGATGGGACGATCTGAGGGAGTTAGTGATGAAACGATATGCAGAGATAGAGAAGGTTGAGATGAAGTTCTTGAGTCTGAACGCGGGTAAGATGACGCACCGAGAATACCTCACTGAATTCAACCGTCTGTTGAGGTTGGTGCCAGACATGGTAAACACCGAGGCCAAGCGGATCAAATGCTACCTCAGGGGACTGCCACAGAATGTTCGTGTCTTGGTCAAGGCTGGTAGACCAGGTACTTTTGATTCTGCTGTGGGGCTTGCAGAAACGGTTTATGAGGACTTGAAATATGAGGTGGCTATGGATGAGAAGAAGGAGAAGAAGTGGGTCGCGCCTTCCAAACGACCTGGTACTCAGATGTGGAATCCCAAGAACAAGCAACCGAGAGTGTGGGAGAAAAGGTCACGTAGGACGTGCGGAAAGATGCACGCTGGAGAGTGCAAGTGGGGCACTAGGTCTGAGGTGTGCCATAAGTGTGGGAAGTCCCATGGTGGGGAGTGTAGTTCAGGGTCAAATTCCTGCTACAAATGAGGTAAGATGGGGCACTTTGCTCAAGATTGCTATGCGAAGACCGCGTGTTATAAGTGCGGACAGACAGGTCACTTGGCGAGGACTTGTATGAGTGGTGAAGCTAGAGGGAGTGAGAAGAAAGATGCTGATCAAGCGTGGCCGAGAACTAGAGCCTACATGCTGACCCAGGAACAAGCTAGGCAGATTCCTGATGTTGTGACGGGTACGTTCTTAATAAACGGTATTTCTGCTTCAGTATTATTTGATTTGGGTGCGAATAGAAGTTTTGTAGCTACGACGTTTAGTAAACTAGCTAAAATGAAAAGTTGCCGAGTGTTTGAAACCTTCAAAGTAGAAACCGCTAGTGAGACCTCAGTGAAAGTAACGAAAATGGTTAAGGACTGTAAGATAGAATTAGAAGGACATGAGTTCCCTGTTACCTTGTATGTCACCTTAGGAGGGTTCGATGTAGTTTTGGGAATGGATTGGTTGTCCGCGTATGAAGCTCAGATAGTATGTAAGAGTAGGATAATAAAGCTAAAGTCCTTAGATGGCAGTGCGGTGACGTTTTATGGTGTGAACGAAAGTTCAGGGCTTAACGTCATTTCGATGATAAAAGCCGAAGGGTTATTAAGACGAGGGTGTGGTGCCTACCTGGCGTATGTTGTCAACGCTACGGCCGAGACAAAATAAATGAAAGATGTTCCTATAGTGCGCGATTACCCAGAAGTATTTCCTGAGGATCTTCCGGGGTTGCCGCAGGAGCGAGAGATAGAATTCCAGATAGACTTAGTACCAGGAGCCCAGCCCGTCGCGAAAGCGCCTTACTGTTTAGCACCGTCTGAGATGAAAGAATTGATATCCCAACTGCAAGAACTACTCGACAAAGGTTTCATAAGACCAAGTGTTTCTCCTTGGGGCGCGCCAGTGTTGTTCGTGAAGAAGAAAGATGGAAGTATGAGAATGTGCATAGACTATCGCGAGTTGAACAAGCTTACGGTAAAGAATAGATATCCTTTGACAAGGATTGACGATCTGTTTGACCAACTGCAAGGGTCAAGTTGGTTCTCAAGAATAGATCTCAGATCAGGCTATCATCAGTTGAAAGTGAAAGAGGCAGACATCCCTAAAACAGCGTTTCGGACGTGGTATGGACACTACGAGTTCCTCATAATGTCATTCGGTCTAACGAATGCTCCCGCAACATTTATGGATATGATGAATAGGGTGTGTCGGCCAATGTTGGATAAGTCGGTTATTGTCTTCATCGACGATATATTGATTTATTCCAAAAGCGAGTCTGATCATGCTGAGCATCTGCGAGAAGTATTGGAGACGCTGAAGAAAGAGAAGTTGTATGCTAAGTTTTCGAAATGCGCGTTCTGGTTGCGAGAAGTGCATTTTCTAGGTCACGTGATCAATCCTGAAGGGATTACCGTGGACCCAGCTAAGATTGAGGCGATAACCAATTGGAAGACTCCGCAGAACCCGACCGATATACGAAGCTTCTTAGGGTTAACTGGCTGCTATAGGAGATTTATCGAAGGTTTCTCCAAGATAGCCGCACCGTTGACCGGTATGACCCAAAAGTCGATAGTATTTAGTTGGGGTAAGTTTCAGGAAGAGGCTTTCCAGGAGTTAAAGAAGAGACTCACGCAAGCTCCAATCCTTTCTTTATCTGATGGTGACGAGGATTTGGTTGTTTGTACTGATGCTTCGCATCGTGGGTTAGGTTGCGTGTTGATGCAACGAGGAAAAGTGATAGCTTACGCGTCTAGACAATTGAAAGTCCATGAGAGTACTTATCCGACGCGTGATATAGAGCTAGCAGCAGTAGTGCATGCTCTCAAGATATGGAGACACTATCTGTATGGTACTAAGTATACCATTTACACATATCATAAGAGTTTAAAGTACTTCTTCGAGCAGAAGGAATTGAACATGAGGCAGAGAAGATGGTTAGAATTGATAAAGGATTACGACTGCGATATTAAGTACTAGCCTGGTAAAGCTGACGTGGTCGCTGATGCGCTAAGCCGTAAGAATGAGGAAGTCATTGCAACAGTAAAGTCATATCAGCTAATTATGAACTCAACCTTATTTGAAGAAATCATCAAGGTGCAGTCTGAAGTGCTGGTAGATGAAGGGCTAGTAAAGAAAGAAAGGATTTTTGGTTAGCAAGACGAGTTGATGGAAAACACGCATGGTGTTAGGACTAGGTTTGACCGCATGTGGATTTCACGCCATGGAGATCTCAGAGGTCGAATCTTAGATGAAGCTCATCAATCAAGATATTCGATTCATCCAGGAGCTACGAAGATGTATCAAGATTTGAAAAGAGACTATTGGTGGCCAGGAATGAAGAATGATGTGGTAGATTATGTCAGTAGATGCTTAACTTGTTTACATGTCAAGGCAGAGCATCAGAAGCATTATGGGAAGATGCAACCTTTAGAGATACCAGAATGAAAATGGGAACACATCACCATGGATTTCATAACTAAGCTACCTCGTACAGCTAAGCATCATGATACCAACTGGGTGGTTGTGGACCGTTTGACCAAGAATGCTCACTTTCTGCCTATACGAGAGGCTATCTCGTCAGAGACGTTAGCAAACTTGTTCATTAAAGAGGTTGTATCTAAGCATGGAGTGCCGTTATCGATCGTTTCTGATAAAGATACTCGTTTTACTTCGTGGTTTTGGAAGAAGTTCCATGAAGCTATGGGAACAAGATTGAACATCAGTACGGCGTATCATCCTCAAACAGATGGACAGTCTGAAAGGACGATCCAAACCCTTGAGGATATGCTACGTGTTTGTGTTTTGGACTTTGGAGGGAGTTGGGACGATCATCTGCATCTGGCAGAGTTCTCTTACAACAACAACTACCATTCAAGTATTGGGATGCCACCGTTCGAGATGTTGTATGGAAGACGCTGTAGAACTCCAGTATGCTGGGGAGAGATTGGTCAGAAGGAGATGGGAAGCCTAGAAGTTGTGCAAGAAACCTCCTCAAAGTTCGATCAGATCAAAGCAAGAATGAAAGCTGCTCAAGACAGACAGAAGTCGTATGCCGATAAGCGGCGACGACCGATTGAGTTTAAAGTTGGCGACAATGTGATGCTCAAGGTCTCGCCTTGGAATGGAATTATTCGTTTTAGGAAGAGAGGAAAGTTGAGTCCGAGGTACATTTGACCGTTTAAGATTTTAGATCGTGTGGGGGAAGTAGCTTATAAGCTGGATTTACTCGGTGAGTTAAAAGGAATTCATTCAACCTTCCATGTTTCTCATCTAAAGAAGTGTCTAGCTAATGGCACGTCTCACGTGCCATTGATGGACATTGAGGTTGATAAATAGCTGAACTACGTTGAGCAACCGATAGGGATTGTTGATCGCAAAGAGAAGCAACTTCGTCACAAGGTTATACCCTTGGTGAAAGTGATATGGAAACATCGGAAAGGATCAGATGCCACTTGGGAAGCTGAGGATGAGATGCGCAAGTTTTACCTGAGTTTGTTTATGTAATAGTTAGGTTTCGGGGACGAAACCTCTTTAAGGAGGGAAGAGTTGTAACACCGTACTTTTGGTTCTAATAATAAAATAAATTTCGTCTATTTATAGTGGGTCGTTATCGGTTTAGATAAGTAGAATACGAGTTGGGATAGGGTTGGGTTAAATGGATATGGGTTATGAACTTGGGTTATGAAAGAAAGAAGGAAAGACCATGGGCTTAAGCCCATGATCCATAATTATATAAACCATTAATACGCATTAATCATTCATTTCACACATACTCCATACACCACCAAAACACACACTTAAGATCTCTCTCTAGTTCCCTCTTTATCTAGCCGAAACAAGAAAGAAGAATCGATCCCGACCCGAGGTAATAATAGTATGATGTTGTATGAGCTTAAACCCGTTAGATATAATCGCGAAACGACGAGCCGACACCGTTAAACCGTTTTAAGTCACAAGATTCGGATGGAATTGGGTATAAACCGAACCTAAGATGAGCTTAGGGATCACCCTAGCTCAGATCTGGATCAAACGGGACGAAAAACGGTGAAAACGGTGCTGAAACACGTTTTTCGGCCACCGCCCGGTTTTCCGGCACGGCGGCGCCGGAAAGGCGGCGTTGGAAAGGCGGCTAGGAATTTTAAGGATGTCAGAGAATGTTCCTGACATTCTCTGACAAACCCTAACCCTAATTCGCTAATGGAAACTTAGCGAACTAGCCTTGATTCGTTATCTAACTCGTTATAGCAAAGAATGACGAACTAGTCCAATTCGTTAAGGTCTAGTTCGTATAAGGATCAGTTCATTAAGGTCCAATTCGCTATAAGGACCAGTTCGTTATAATGCCTGATTCGTTAAAAAAACAAATTCGTTATAATGGTTAATTCGTTATGAATTCCCATTTGTTAAGGATGGAATAACGAATTAGAACTTTGAAAGAATGACAGAGCAGTCCCTAGGCTTAGAAAAGAATGATTTAATTACAAATAAGCTCATGAACTTTTAAATAGCCAATTAATTAATGATTCGAAATCCTAATGGAAAATGTGTTAAGATAGTTAATGAAAATAAAATTTTTCCAAGCTGACCTGGCAGCTTAACCCCGCTGCCAGGGGCGCTGCCCCCGGACCCCCGTTCGTTGAGGGTAATAATTAAACTAGAAAAACGACATGTGTAGTGATAGTTTATTGATACGTATAATTATTATACAGTTAGTCGTGCACAGCTCAAGAAGGGATAACCGTAAACGGTGAACGCAACCGCATTGAGGTGAGTTTCTAGCCCCACTTCCTTGTTATGTTTTCGGGGCTGTGTGCATACTCGATGTGATAGTCAAAACACTTACCTTACGTGATAAGTGTATGCCTTGTATGATTTATGTATGATGATTGCTTGACGGTGTGTGAATGAGCTTCGGATATTGCACATGCCGTCAAATGGTAGTTAAAGGTATGATTGATACGTGTGACATATGAATGATGTATGTATGAATATATAAATGATGTATGAACAATGTATGTATGATGTGTTAACGGTACGTGAACGCTCTTCGGAGATTGCACATATTGTCAAGGAAGGTATGTAAATGACAGGTATGTTATAGTAGTACGAATGTAAGGAACCGACTCTAATAGTATCGGCGAATGAAGGGAACCGACCCTAATAGTATCGGCGAATGTAGGGGACCGACCCTAATAATATCGGCGAAGGTTACAGGGCGGAATGCTCTTTAAAACGTATATATATGAACGAAAGTATGTATGTAAGTATGAAGGAAAGAATGAAAGTACGTATGTATGTAAGTATGTAAATAAATATGAAGTATGTACCTTCGGGTGCATAGGTCAGTATGTGAATGCATGGTATGTCGTTTGATTAACTAGAACTCACTCAGCATAGCTGACTTTTAGCATGCACGCAGGTGAGTAGAATGAGGCAACTTGCTTGAGGGGAAGCATATGGCATGGATTTGAAGACACTGGCATCTCAATGAAGTGTTATGTTATGATTTTTTAAAAGACTATGTTTTATGTTTAAATAATTTGAATGCCCATTAAGACAAGAAATGATGGTTATGTAATATAATGGTTTGAATGTTTTAATATTCCGCGAATGTTTTTATTAACTCTGATATTATGAACTGCGTTTATGAGTAAATCCAACGTTAAAGTGAGGCACCGGTAACGGGGCTTTACAAATTGTTAGGACTTATTAGGTTATAAAATATAAAAACTGAAACTGCCAAATACTTACTGATGTCGCGCTATGGGGATTGACTACCGTTTGGTCAACACTTTTTTCCACAGACTTGGCTTGCAATTCGGTAAATAGAAAATGAGCACACTCACATTGGAAACGAATTATAAAAAGTTCTGAAATTGTCAAATGTTTACTGATGTCGCGCTATGGGGATCGACTACCGTTTGGTCAACATTTTTTTACACAGACTTGGCTTGCAATTCGGTAAATAGAAAATTAGCACACTTACATTGGAAATGAATTATAAAAAGTACTGAAATTGTCAAATGTTTACTGATGTCGCGATATGGGGAGCGGGTACCGTTTTGTCAACACTTTTTTTCCCACAGACATGGCCTGCGATTCGGTAATAGAAAATTAGCACACTCACATTGGAAACGAATTATAAAAAGTACTGAAATTGTCAAATAAGTACTGATGTCGCGATATGGGGAGCGGGTACCGTTTCGACAACTATTTTATCCGCAAACTTGGGCTACAATTAACTTATGCAAAATCAGCACACTCACATGGAAAGTTAATTATTAAAACAAATCAATCAAACTGTCAAATGGTTACCTGAGAAGCGGATTCTTGTTGCACAACCTCACCTGAGGTTAAGATGTTTCCCACAGAACTGGCCTACAAATCAATTTATTAGGTTATGGAAAATGAAAAATCACATGGAAAGTTGTAAAAAACAAAGAAACTGTCAGATACTGGTCCTGGCATTATATTTTGCGCCACAGCACTAGTACTTTGGTTAGAACCAACCTGGTTGGGAACAGGATTTACCTACGAATTGTGACAAAAACAGTGCCAATTATGTATGTCGAATGCATTAATAATATGTAGCATACGTCACTTACTTGACTTGCCGACATTTGCGGCAACAATCCTTCGAGATGTCTGAACCTGGCCTCAAATGCTAACTGTTCCTTCTCACGGCTTGCTAGCATAGCATTCGTGGATTTAAGTAGAGTCGTCAACCTGTTCACCACTTCATCTCTCTGCACCGCCTCATACTCAAGTTGGGCAATCCGTTGCTTAAATGAGTCTTTTACCCGACTCACACCCCAATATTTACCTGTTGTCAATCCGTACCCAATCCCTTTTAAAAACCCACATTTCTCTTTGCCAAGCACTAAGGTGACGGCATCTGTGCACGGTTCAAGTGCCAGGGTTCCGGAGGCGATCTGCTCCTCATGCTGAGCCTGCAAGAAAACAAATATTATAATACACTTGTAACACGCTTATGTATCCACATAAAGTGTTGAGAAAAGTTATACAGACTCAAGTTTTTTTTGACACCAATATAAGGCAATGAATTGACTTTAACATGATTTAAAAAGTTTAATTCTAAAACATACTAATTTGGTTGCCACGCCTTCGACAACAACATTCTTGTATGCACCATCTTTGTCCTCCCTTACTTTCATCTACATTAATGCACGGCCGAGGATCTTATCCGGTCAAATTTCCTTCTTTTTGACCTTGAAAAATATTCAGGAGAAAGCAGCTGACGGTCATGCGTTGGACACATAACCAACAAATCATTGAACTAGAGAGAAAGCAGCTGACGGTGATTACCAGTTTCTCTCGAAGGTAGGTATAACCCCCTCGTCCATGTGATGATCAAAAACATTCTTTGCTCGAGCTCCCTTTGATGAAGCCGATTTTTTCTTCAACCACACATTATAATCATTTCATTATATTTAAACAAAAAACGTAAACCATATATAGTCGATCAATCTACGTTTGCAGAGTAGAGGATTTATACCTGAAACTGCTCTGATTGTGTGTGCTCAACGAAGCGATCCCAGTCTTCTTGCCTGATCATCGTCCTGTGTCCCTTGGGTATCGCATTCAGCTTCAGAGGTTTACCGATGTTCGGCATAATATATTTGGCATACATTTTTCTTCTGAAATCCCGAAGAAGGTGTCCGAGCCGATTCATCACAGAATGCCTGCGACAAGCCTCAATCTCAAAATATTTCTGCATAATATAATACAGTAAAGGTAAATTACATCTTAAAATATAAAATGCACAAATAGAAATAAAGAATAACCGTTATTTGTTCCCACAGTTTATCTCTAAGCTCCTTTGTGACCTCCCTCCAACTTAAATGTCTCAAGCCAACTATTTCCCTTACAACATCCCATAAAAAACTTGCAAACTTTGATCTGCTTTGGCCAGTGAACCTACCCAGATTATCAAACTCCACTGCCAGTTTGACACCACCAGAGTTTGCATATTGGGTACGCAGCTTAGGTAACCTCGTCAACCCCCTTGTAGGTTTTTTTCGTAGTAGCAAAACTGTTGAGGGGTTCGATAACCATCGTCCCTATAACCTCGTCTGCTTGACCGTCGTCGTCGTTGGCTTACTCGCTGGAGTAGCCTTCAATGTCGTCTGATTGAGCGTCGTCGTCGTAGTTGGCTTCCTCATCGGAGTATAAAACATGTTCTTCTTCGATTCTTTCATCTATAAGCTTCATCTTCGATTGTTTTTAATAATTTGGAGTGTAATTTGGAGTATAAATCACTGTCGGCTGATTTGTGGAGTGGAAAACTTTTAATAATTTGGAGTGTAATTTGATTTTTGGAGTGTTAAATGTAATTTGGAGTTTTTGAATATTTGGAGCCAATATTTTGGAGCTTTTTGAGTTTTGCCTCCCTTTTAATTAAGAACCAATAGATTATTGGCATAGTTTTTACGGCAGAGAACCTGTGGCTGAAAATAGGCACTTTGACACAAGATGGTTGGAGAAGCGTGTATTGCGTATTAGGATATTTATATATGTTTATGTATATTGGCGTGTTACAAGCGTAATAGTGTTTTTTAACAAAGTGTTTTTCGTTTTATTTTTAGATTTAACCATAATTACCATTCATTAAAAGTTTTCATACAAAAGGCACCATTACAATACATTCAATGAAACAAAATAAGAGTGAATAACAAAATAGATGATACAAAAAACTATAAAATTAAAGCATTTAAAAGCTAACCAACCAACATTCAACACAATAAACTAAAAAGTGTATCAATACAACCATAAATATACAAATAACCAACCAAATCACAAATGTTCCAAAATTCACCAAACACGTCACCAAATATTTCCCAAATGTTCCAAACATCACCAAATCACTAATCAAATTTTGAAACTAACAACGTAGCTTCATTGAAGTCATATTCAAATCTGCACTTATCACCAATCTGTATTTCATTTTCCACCTTGAATTTTTTCCATTTTGGTAAGCGATATCTGAATTTCAGTTCCGACAGTTCACCATGAAGTCTCATTTTTTTTACGACCTTCGAGATTGACCAAAGTGATTGGCATTCCATCATAGGCATCAATCTTGGTGGCAATGTGACGCGAAAGACGCTGTGAAAAGCAAATTTCAAATATACTTGTAAATAAAAAAGAAATTTAAAAATTCAATTTACCAATTTCTTGGTGACGTTCATGTGGAAGACGATTTTAGAGTCATCAACTTGCTCATCAAGATGAATTGGGTTTGGGGAGGAACTACCTTGATTGCTTAATTGATAGTTGAGAAACAGCTGATTTGGACCAGGAAGGATAAATTCTATGCCATCTTCATGAAAGACATTAATATGAAATGTCTTATCTGATATGATTTCAAACACAACAAACGAACCACCTTTCAAGTTGGTTAGTTTAAAAACCTCAATCCATCCATCATCTAGCCTACAACCCATTCCATCCCAAAGACATGAAACTTTAAACATATATCTATCTGGAGCAATAAGCTCGAAAAGCGAATTCATGTAATTGTCACCAAATTCTTGAATCACATACCCCTCAGGGAAATCCTATTAAAAATGTTAATTAAAAGACATTTGAATTTGGAAACAATCATTAAAAACAGAAATTAAAACTTACCAAGTAATGGACATGTCGGTTTCTGACTGGAATACATATCATAGTACCGGATTGATCATTTACGTTTCTTTTGAAAGTAAACATATTCAACATAGATCTTGATTTAAGCTCAAAAACAACATATGTTCCAGCTTGTATACAACATTCCCTGATTAATTCAGTCCAACCGGTTCCAAAATAAAAGTCATCAAGTACTTTGATTATAACAACAGAAAACGTTCTACCACTTTGATTATAAATCAAACAACAGCCGGTATTTGATTTCATGTCAGCAAACATTGGTTGAACAGCTTTAGGAATGAGCTATAAGTAACACAAAAAATTTTCTTAGAATGTATATGTTGCAAAAACTGTAAAATGTTTCATAAAAAGAAATTAACCAGATAACATTAACATACCATCCTACTCATGGAATCGCTGTCGATATCTACCAGGAACTTAACTCCATTATTGAGACGTGACATTTTTATGTTCTTACCAGGATAAGCGATGTCTACGAATTACAGTAAAGCGAAGTAGAAGTCGATTTAGGGTTTTGAAGTTAAAAGGGTTTTGAATTTTGGTTTTATATATTTCTACACATTTAATTATTTATATATTTTGGTTTTTTGTTTTATAACTTTTTTAAAAAATAGTATAAAAACATAGTCTTACTTTTAGTTTTTTTTACTAACATTCCGGTATTAAATTTCGTTAAAAGTTGAGTTCGTTTAATAAATCGTATTTTTTAAATAAATTTGAAATTTTATCAATTATTGAAGTATTATCTTAACCGTTAGTAAGATTTTCTAGATAAGATTTACAACTTCGTAATAGAGAGGCTCATAACATTCTGGTGTTATCATTATCATATGTAGTTTTGTATCATTATCATCTTCTAGGTTATCATCATCACCATATGTGTTATGATGATGATCAACATCATAAAGTTATCATCGTTATCATGTATTATAGTGGTTATCATCATAATCATCGATCACCATCACCATGAAACAGCATCATCATCAGACGTGCGGGTAATCAACGTGGTCATTGTATAGGCTATCGTAGTCGGCGTTGATCATACGGGTAACATATATCTCGCTATCAGTGTCGTCATCATCGTCACACATCTCCATCATCATCATCCTCAGCATCATCATCATTATCCGATTGCCATGTACGGGATGTAGTCAGCATCGTATGGGTTATCGTAAACAAAACGCCCAATATTAGCGATCACTGTCGGCACCATCTTATGAATTGTTGTCGTCATCAAACGACATCATCAGTCGTACATGCTACCATCAGTATGACCATCGTATACGTTATCATGGTCGTCGTCAATCATACGGGTTACATGTCATTAAACATCGGTGTCACCATCATCATCAACATATATATATATATATATATATATATATATATATATATATATATATATATATATATATATATATATATATGTGTGTGTGTGTGTGTGTGTGTGTGTGTGTGTGCGC
The DNA here is from genome assembly GCF_021521415.1 of Bidens hawaiensis. Classification (NCBI taxonomy): domain Eukaryota; kingdom Viridiplantae; phylum Streptophyta; class Magnoliopsida; order Asterales; family Asteraceae; genus Bidens; species Bidens hawaiensis. The sequence goes on along the minus strand of NW_027492429.1, from coordinate 305,048 downwards.
ACGCCTGTGTGGCGTATTGTCATATAGGTACATATAATTGGTCCTCATCATATATAGTGTGATCATCATCATAGACGTCATGCTCGTCGTACGAGCTACAGTCGCCATCGTATGGGTTGGCGTAAGCAAACCGTATATATAGGTTAGCATCATCAATAAGATAACCACCACCAACCCAGGTAGTTATATTAGCATCGTCTCGTCATAATTGGGCCAATCATCATGGTTATCATACGGGATAGCACCGTCATTGTCTCATGTATTACATATCCGCAATCATACTACACACCACCGCCCACATTCGCCACAACGACCCCCAGCACCAACCACTAACCACACTCCACCACCACACACCACCACCACCCACTAATATTATATATAAATATATATACATTTATTTATACCCATCCACCACCACCACCCACTACCCACCACCACCACCACCACCACCCACCACCACCACCACCACCCACTGCCCACCAGCACCACACATCCGCCACCACGAACCACTGCACCTCCTCCACCGTCCACCACCATCATGACCACCTGAACCCACCACCACTCACTAATATTATATATATATATATATATATATATATATATATATATATATATATATATATATATATATATATATATATATATATTTTTGCTACTATACAATACTAACTGTACGATTAAAATTTAAAAGTACGCGCCTTCTTTTAAAAGGGTCAAATAATTACCTTCGTAAGTCACTCATCTACTTCTGGAACGGCGATAAGTATTCCCAAAATTCAACCTCGTAAGTCAATATTCCTAAAAACCGTCGACGATTCGTTTCTAATGTGAAGCACAAGCACAAGCACAAGCTCGAGTGGTTTAATTATTCTGGAACGGAACCAAGGACGAAGCAAAAGCACGATAGGTCTCAGAATGAAGATGGAACAGGTGTTACTTTATGATTTTTTTAGCGTTTTAGGTTTACTTAATCTTAAAATGTAAGCATTTGTTTGAATCTTCTTATGTATTAATGCGTTTGATAAGCGCGTTGTTATTGTAATACATATACTTGTTTTTTTAAATCTATGTATAATATTAAAACTTATATGCGTATGATTAGTGTGTTATGGCTTGGGTATGAGAATTTATCATTGTGATGTTTGATAAGAGTTTTCTGTTTCCTTGTGATTCGTGTTGTTATCCCCTACCCCCGTGTTTTATTGTATGTATGTGATTCAGTTGTCGAAAAAAACAAGACTGATAAAAAGAAGACTAAAAAAGTTGCTCTGGTGGGGAAAACAAAACATGTTGTGGAAGTAGACTCTGATTCAGACCTTGACACAAAAATCGACAGGTTGTTGTCAAAGCGGAAATAGGTGGAACACAGCACCTCTGAGCCATTAAAGAAAATAAGCCAACCGAGAGGGGACAACCTTTTGTTGAATTTGTAGACAAAAAATTGATGAATAGGTGTGCACCTATTAATATTGTTGATGCAGTGAAGGCAATGACCATTGCCCAAAAAACTTGTGTAGAAGAAATGGGTTTCGGGTCAATGTTAAGACTTCAAGTAACCCAAACTCCAACAACTTTGGGATATTGGTTGCTCATGAACTATAATAACCGTTTAAATGAATTGAACATTGGGAGCGGTGTTATTAAGATAACACCACAAAAAGTACATGAAGTGTTGGGGATACCAATGGGTAAGATTCCTGTTTTAGGCAAGAGTAGACCAAGATTGGGGGAAGACGTTACTACAGATTTGTTCAAAAATCAATTCCCGACAAATGCAAGAATAAGTATAAAGCATGTGAAAGACAAACTGGCCGCGGATCAAGGAGTTGGTGAACTCTTTTAAGATTAATTTTCTTGTGTTGGTCAACACCTGTATAGGATTTGTGACAAAATCAACAACAGTCAATCAACGATTCATCGCCGCAATTGATAAAACCTCGAATATTCCAAATATGGACTGGTGCAGCTATGTTATTGAAAACTTGAAAACGACAAAGGAAGAATGGAGAGGTATCAACGTTTAATACAACAGTCCGATGACCTTCCTTGTGATGCTTTACACGCATGAATACCAGAAAAATATGGTCCATTTGGGACTCCCGTCACAACGCCTGCAGTCAACTACATAACAACAACTACTCTTAATAAGATGGAAAAATACTTGGAGAATAATGGTCCTCCCTTAGAAGAAGATGCTACTGAGGTTGCTGCTGTGACGTTTAGTGTTGACAGGAAAGGGATTGATGCGGCTGCTGCTGCTGTGACCGTTAGTGCTGCCGGGAAGGGACTTGATGAGACTGCTGATGCTGCTATTGCTGATACTGCTGTTGTGACAGTTAGTGCTGCCAGGAAGAGACTTGATGAGACTGCTGTTGCGGCTGCTGCTGCTACCGCTGCTGTGACGGTTAGTGCTGCCGGTAAGCCTGGAGTTCAAGAAAACACTACAACTGAGGAGAAACAAGAACATGGTATTAAACTTGTTATTTTCTTCTAAAAAACTCTCATCTCTCTTATCTCTACATGCATTTTATGTAATACAACATTATATGTAATTAAAAAACAGATGGTCAAAGTGCATTTGAAACAGATAATGTCGATCAAACAGCTGAACAAGATTTGGATGACTATGTAAGCGATTATTCACCTTTAAGTTTGCAAATGCCTATCGTGCTTGTTGACTATTATTTAACTCCATTACAACTGGCTGGGATAAATTGAAAATGTTTTTGAATTAACAATAACTATATTTTCTTTTTACAATCTTGGAATTAGGCAATGGATAACAAGTTGAAGAAATTTGATAAAATTTGCTTCGAGATCAACGAGTTGGTCCGTCAAGGAAAGGATAGACATCCATCAAATGAGAATATCTTTGCTAGATGTTGTGAATGAGAAAACAGATTCACTAATAATGTGGTCACTAAAACACAAGATTCAGATGTTGGTGTTGGTGGTCCAATGGCTGCTCAGAAAGGTATTTGGGCTAAATTAATTATTAGTATAATTAAAACGCTCTTAAAACACTTATGCTGTTATTTTAAACTTATTACATCTGTGTGATGCAGTTGATTCAGATGTTGGTGTTGGTGGTCCAGTGGTTGCTCAGAAAGGTATATCATATATGTACCAGCTTAATTATATACTAGCTTAATTATAATCACACTTGAACATATTACGTCTTTGGCTGTCGTAAAAATTGATGCAGGTGATGCAGGTCAAGAAAACAATGTCTCATGCGTAGATATTGATGAAGTTGTTAATACAGTGCTTGCGACATTAAAAGAGGGTATTTAATTATAAATAAAAACCAAAAGGGGTTGAAGGTAATTAATTATAGTTACAATTATTTTCAGTCAAATTTTAATGTGAGTTGTTTTATATTTAACAGTTGACACCGGATTGTCAACAAGTGATAGCCCAGATACACTGAACTCTCCATATCTTCTGAGAGAGGTTGACGTATCCGCTGGTGTCACGGAAGACGAAGAAATAATTTCAGAGTATATATTTTTTTGTCTTGGAGACATTTGGGAGGAGCTCTACAAGTCCACTCACACAGAACCGTTCAAGGTAGTCTGTGAAAGCTTCTGTCCTAGCATTTATATAGCCGCCAATGCAATGGATGCATTCAGCTATGTAATGAACTATGAAGAAAAGAAAAAATCTGCAGCATCACCGTTCAGATTCTTTGCTTCAAGCAATGTGCTGGTACAAATTAATCTATTTTGTTTGCACTAGTAGAAAACGCACAATAAACACTTTAATCATCTGCATTTTAATTATTATACAGACAAGTGACCATTATTCTGAGTCAAGGGGTTTCAAAGACAAAGAAAGACTGGATGTGTTTTCAGACAACATCGAAAGAGAAATGGCAAGGAGTGGAATTCTATCACACAAGGAGGTTGCTATAGTGCTCGTGCCAATAGTACAACACGATCATTTCTTTGTGGTTACCTTCAATCTTTTAACAGGAGTGATAGAATTACTTGACAACAGTGAAATCAAGAAATACCAGCTGATGCAAAGTTTAAAAGCTTAGAAGACAAATCAAAAGCAATTAGAGAGAATTTTGAAGAAAGATACGGAAAGACTCCTGATATACTGGTAAACATATATACCATTAACCCAAAAAACATACATACCTGTTTTAAAAATTGTCAAAATACTTAAATGGCTTTCTATTTTGTGTAGAGAAACATTTTTTGCATGTATCTTAAAACAATCAAACACCCCATTACTCAGCAAAACCAAGTAGCAACAATCAATAGATTGAAGATGAGATGGAGAACAAAAAGTATGTAATAGATTGTGGTATTTTTTCTATGAGACACATGGAGAAATATGATGGGAAGAGACCATGGGGGTGTAATCTCCAAAAGGAAGGCCCTGAACAACAAAGACAGCTAAAAGGGTTGAGGTTAAAGTATTTGTGCAAAATCCTCCTCTCGGATACAAACCAACACAGAAATACTCTTATCAAGAATGCACTGCTATTCCATGAAAATGACGACACTCATTTAACCGGAGAAGAGTTGATAGATGAACTTAAGAAAAGGCAACAAAAAGTTTGAATGATTTCATGCTATGTACTTTAAAATACTTGTTATGATATGGACTTATGGAGATCTCTAGTCTTCTGTTATCAGTTTGTAATGCACTTTAAGATAATAGTTACATGTTGAATCAATGTTTTAACACAAACATAAAAATTTTATTATTACCAAAACACACATATAAACACACCATCACAAGCATACAAATTTTATTACTACTAATCTCTTAGTGACATAAGAAACTTCAACTTCAATTCCATTAAGCAATTCAGTTCAAGAATTCCCTTGCCCAAAAGTTTTAACTCGTCAAGCTCTATCTGTCCTACATCAACCATAAACAAAACAGCAAGATCTCGGATACAACTAGCGGGCATCCGAGTAAGAACTTTTGTAATGAGATCCCTGGCATCCAAGCTGTTGCTAGTCTTTACAAATTATTCAGTAAGAGTTTCCCGACAAGCTTTATCTACCTCGATTTGTGCCTCATTCGCCTTCTGAGGGCAGCCTTGTAGGATCTAGATGACGATGATGACGAGCAATTCATTATTAACTAAAAAAATAATTTAAAATTATGTAGGTATATGAGTTTCAAAAATGTGGTGTAGGTATATATAACCAAAAGGCTCACAGACAAAACAAAAGGGTGTCCCACGCATGGGAAACACACACGGACGAATAGTAACTCTAAAATAAAAAAACAAAAGGGTGTCCCAAGCTTGGGAAACGCACCGGACGAATAGTAACTGTATTAAAAAAACAAAAGGGTGTCCCACGCTTGGGAAACGCAAAAACTTGTCTCATGTGTTTTTGTTTAATCTAGAGATTACTTCCATTTATATCACCTATCAGAATTAATTGATCACAATTATACGTCACCTGTCAAAAATGCCGGGAAAAATATTATGGTAATGATAGCCTACATTAAAGTTAAGCTATATCTTACTAGATCTTACTATATCTTACTACAAATCAAACTTAACTACATTAAGTTTGGTTATTCAATCACACTAACAGTTTCAGAAAGATAATAAAAATGAATTCTTTTGAGAAAACCGTGAAGGCCATAGTGAAAAAAACGATGGATTTTCAGAAAGAGAAAGACGACTCTTTCAGAAAGGGCTACACTCGCTTGGGAAAAAACAAACACCTTCCAATCCTGTAACCTCATGTTGTGGGAAGACGACATTGAGTTTCGAGCAATGGTTGCTGATTATCAGCAACAACAGTCTGAATGCTACGACTCAGTGTGTGAGACCCTGGTTGACACCATAACTACAATGTCAACCAACATGAGTTTTAAGGAGATGGGGGCGAAGACTGTGGACAAGGCGGAGTGATGGTGATGTTAGCTTTGGTGGTCTTGGTTTTTTTGTGATTTATTGTAATTAATGGTACTTTTTGTATGACATCTTTTGATGAATGGTAAATATAGATTAATGGTTCTCATATTTCTTTGTTAAAAATGCGTGTAATCAATTAGCTTAAAATATGGTATATATTTGTTCAAAAGAGTCAACTACGCTTGCCACACGCTACTGTACAAAGACATATATAAATATCCTAAAACGCTATTGGACAACAACTCCTTTCAATAAAAACTCCTTTTTCACCATGGAAGAAATCTCATCGCGGACCACCACATCCAGTAACAGAAGCAATCGATCTTAGGTTTATTGTTTTTGTGGTCAAGAAGCCATTCTAAGAACATAAAGGACCACCAAAAATCTAGGTCGAAGTTCTACAATTGTGCATCTCAGGTTAGTGAAATTGCAAATAAAGTTGGAATTCATCTACAATTGTTGACCCTAAACTCTATATTTTTTAACTTAGGGCAAAAAATGTGATTTCTTTACATGGTTTGATTGTGTTTCGTCCACAAGATCCTGAATTCACTCTTTAACTAGAGGAAGCGCCTAAAAGGGGAGCAACTGGGCTAGACTGCTGATCTTATGGAGTAGTCTGACCCTGGGAAAGAGACTGTCATCGCTGCCACCGACCTACAGTTATCCTTAAACTTCCGTGCTTGGTGGAGAAGAAGCGAACAAAGGTACGCTCGCGCTGTCTTGTTCTCTGTCGCGAACTGGGATCGCTCGCCAGCTAGGTCAGATTGGAGCAACATTGTATGAGAACATATTACCCATATTCGGGGACAAGGGGCGAAACGACCTCTCGATCTACTTACTGCAGCCCAGGAATGATGTGTGCACAAGATGTACAGACACAATTCCTATCTTGATAAGGGCAAATAAGTCATTAGAGGATCAACTTGAAAGGAGTGTAGCTTCAAGGATTGAATCAGAAAAAAAGTGAAGATATTGTATTTATTTGCTTCTTGTTATTTTTAGGGCTTTTAATTAGTTTTGTAATTAAAAGCTAAGAAACTTTGTTATGATTTTATACTAGCTATTATGATGTATTTTTATGTTTCTGAACGCATTTAAAGGCTTAATGAGTAGTTTAGTTTGAGTGTTTCCAAAATCACGCATTAAAAAGAGGTTATTATAATATTTCATTAAAAAGAGGTTATTATCAAAAATCAATAAAAATATATTCCTTCCTGAGTTTCGAACCCGCGATATTTGCAATCTATGTTTAATCACAAGCGCCTCAACCGTTTGAGCTACACCCTGAGAACGTAATAGAACCTCTTCTAATATTTATATAACGAAATTTAAAAGTTTAAATTTTTCATTTTTACCCGCCAATTAATCGAAGATAGACAAGAAATCAAAGACAAAGCTTTTTCAAGACAGGAATCAGCATCTCTCTAAAGAATTAAACGGTTCCGAGAAAGAAAACAGGGAACGAGATCGCAATGAGATTTTCATATCAAAAGGGGGGATATGGCGAAATTGGTAGACGCTACGGACTTAATTGGATTGAGCCTTGGTATGGAAACTTACTAAGTGATAACAAATAAACGATCTTATCATAGATCCATTGTGGTCTTGAAATTATATAATAATGGAAACAGCAACCCTAGTCGCCATCTTTATATCTGGTTTACTTGTAAGTTTTACTGGTACGCCATATATACCGCTTTTGGGCAACCTTTTCAACAACTAAGAGATCCATTCGAGGAACATGGGGACTAATTGAAGTAATGAGCCTCCCAATATTGGGAGGCTCATTACTTCAATTGCGATAATGAAAAATCATTGAATTTTTTTATTACTATGACTTAATTATTCCATTGCTACGATTCATCCAGTCGAAGTAACTACGAACTTCGAATTCAAGTAATAACATTATTGAATCATCAAAATTACTTTGATATCTCTTTTTTAGTTTCTCTCGATAAATTATTTGTGAATCCATACAACTTTAGTTTTTCTGTTTTTTTTGTCCCGAATCGCTCTTTGAATTCTTCGATTTTTTTTATTGACTTAATCCGTTTATTCATTCAACTCACAGTCACAGATAATGAGCAAGGAATATCTATCTTTCTGCTAAAGAGGATGTATTGAACTCATAATTCATTAGATACTTTTTATGAATGTCAACTAAGTCTCGTAAATAAATTGCTCCCGGTTGTTCAATCATTTGATAACCAGAGTCATTCTTTGATAAATGATTACTATGAGTCTGCAGGTACATAAACAGCTTGAATAGAAGTTATGGACCCTTCATTGGTAGAAGTAATTCTTTCTTGTAAAGAACACATTTTGGTACTAAGGGTAGGTTGATAACCCAGGCGGAAGGCATTCTACCCAACAAGGAGGATACTTCAGATCCTGTTTGGACAAAACGGAAGATATTGTCAACAAATAAAAGAACGTCTTGTTCATTAACATCTCGGAAATATTCCGCCATAGTCCCCCAGGCGACGTATTTTTTTTAAACGAGGACCTCGGTAACGCGATATAAAGACTCCTTCTTCTTATTTCTATTTAATTATTCATTCTTATTGATGAAATTTCATTTTACAGAATAAACCTAAACTAAAAATGAACTAAATTCTAAATAAAGATAAAGCCAAATTGACCGAAGTATTAAGAATAATCGTTCCTATTCTCCTTTCTCAAAAACAGGGGAAACAAAGTTAAAGGATTACTTCGTTCTTGATAGTTATTTACTTAATCGGTGAATAGAAGTATACCCTGGATCGGAATCTGGAAAGTACTCCTTGATCATTTCTACCAATTATAAGCCCCTAATTCTTTTTATACACATAAATACACTTACATAATCTCTATTACGAATCCTTTGTGTACCTTAGTGTTCCTAGATATAGAGTTGATCCACTAAGGTATTTAGCAGCGGTATAGGATCAGATCCCAAAGATAGTAAGTCTTTCCTTTCGAAAGTCTTTTTCCAAAATTCTATATAATCTAAATTTCTATATGATATGAAACTAAGATAGTTACCTTTCAGAAAATTCTAATGATAGGTGAAATGTCTATGTTTTATTCTTCTGAAGGTGGGAGAAAAGATAAAACTAAAATAAACCGGATTACTGGAAGACTCCCAAATCAATTAGTATTGACCAAATAATATCTCACAATCTCACCAAACCCTAATAAATGATCTGCTAGTGTATTTATTGAACTCTCATCAATCTCAATCCTACCAAATATTTTTGCTTTTAGTCAGTTACATTTATTGGCGTTAATTAGTATATATATATATATATATATATATATATATATATATATATATATATATCGTTGATAACACAGTTAATAAAAAAATTCTTGGAAGATGGATAAGTTTTGGATGTCAGTAGGCGACAGGTGCAGTAAAGCATATAGAGATGGTGTTAAGGCATTTCTACATTTTGTAGTTCGTAATTGCAAGGAGACATCACCACCAATTTCTGTTTCATGTCCATGTGTTCGGTGTTTGAACCACGTATCTCTTAGTGTAGACGAGGTAGAACATCACTTGTACAGGTTTGGAATTGATAAGAATTATACTACTTGGATAAAACATGGAGAAGCCGACACCAACATTCCAACTAATTATGTTGATAATACTAGGTTTGCCTGCACCTGAATTCCAACTAATTATGATAATAATACTGGGTTTGCCTGCACCTGCATTCCAACTAATTATGATAATAATACTGGGTTTGTTGACACCAACATTCCAACAGATGCCTCTGAAACTGTACAAATGGTAAATACTACAAAAGACAATTTCAAAGGCGACAAGATGTAAGGCCCCGAACCGGTAGCCCTACTTTAGCGTCGGATTTACTCATAAACACAGTTCTTGCAATCAGAGTTAATTAAAACTTTCGCGGAAACGTTTACTTGAAGCATTCGTTACAAAACATTCAATCTCTTCTTTGATACTATAAAACAAATCGTTATATTTAAAACATCTTTTCTTCCATCTTAAGATGCCAGCCGTTCAATCCATGCCATATGCCATCCTCATGCTAGTTCTTTGGTCTGATCACCTGCGTGCATACTAAAAGTCAGCTACGCTGAGTGAGTTCTAGTTAATCAAGCAACTTATCATACAACCACTACATGCATCATATACGTATCTGAAGACACGTAGTCCACTATCTAACCTGCTTACCTTACCCCTTAGCCTCTTATTTACACCTACCACCTTGCCACTTTGCCACTTTAATAACGTATAACGTTATGCCACTTTGCCACCTTGCCGCTTTAATAACGTATAGCGTTATGCCACTTTGCCACTTTAATGACGTAGTCACGTATAGGCTTACCCTACCACGTACTATCGTCATGCCACTAACACTCTTACTACACTCTTGCCACTTCTAACACGCTCTACCTCTACTTGTCTACAACATGCTTCATATCATTTACATAATAAGCAAGTCACATCATAGCATTCATACACACTAATAACCACTTGGCAATCACCATCCTTGGCGATGCGTGCAATATCCGAAGATCGTTCACGCACCAACAAGTATTATATAATAGCTACCTCGTATAACATCTGTAGCATACACTTACCACTTAAGGTAAGTGTATTCACACTTCACATCGAGTATGCACACAGCCCCGAAAACATAACAAGGAAATGGGGCTAGAAACTCACCTGAACTCTGCTTCTTCCTCCGATAGTTGTAAATCCCTTCTTTAACTGAGCTCGGCTGACTGTATAAGTTACACGTATCAATTAACTACTACTACTCATGTTGTAATTCTATCTTTATATGACCCACAACGAACGGGGGTCCGGGGGCATCGCCCCTGGCAGCGTGGTCTAGGGGCGGCAGCCCCTAGCAGGGTCCAAGGGGCAGACCCCTGGCTGGGGTCGAGCTGGGGAGAACTTAGCTTTAGGCGAAGTTAAACCTTAGGCGAACTTAGCTTTAGGCGAAGTTGTCATCAGGCGAAATTAGCTTTTAGGCGAAGTTGTCATCAGGCGAACTTAGCTTTAGGCGAAGTTGTCATCAGGCGAACTTAGCTTTTAGGCGAAGTTGTCATCAGGCGAACTTAGCTTTGCAGGCGAAGTTCATCAGGCGAACTTAGCTTGCAGGCGAAGTTGTCGGCTGCAGCTACTGTTCGTCCTTAATCATCTTCGTTTCTTAACCAAATAACTCGATTTAGGTATCCACGGAATCGTCTGACCAGCGCCTACAAACCCCAACCATCAAATCGGCCTAACATCGATGTTTAAGGGGTGCGATTTAGGCATCTAGGTTACGGGTTCTTTTATCAATCGATTAACCCATCAAATCTTAACCATTTATAGTAAGTTTAGCTTTGTTGGATTCGTTTTTACCATACAAACACGGATCTATCATTTCTATACTAATCCAAACCTAAAAGAACAAGTTCTCGATATAAACGTACCGTAAATGAGTCGAACTACGAACACGAGCTGGTCTTGTTGCTTTGGTTCGTCACGACGATCTAGCACCAACAAGCTCGGGTCCTCGCCTTTGGATCTTGGTTCGGGTTGTGTGTGTGTTTTTGAGTGTGTAGAGATTAGGATGGATAAATGGATGGAATGGAAAGGATTGGGGTTTAAGGGGGTATTTATACTCCCTTAAGCCCATGGACCGAAGGCCCATATTTCCTTTTGGTCCATATCTAATCCCATCTAATTATCCTACTAAGTCTTCATATTTTGCTATTAATATTATCGTTCCACTAACTCGTTTATTTCACCCGACAAAATAATATATTAAATATTACTTTAGAAATTTCGGGATGTTACACAAGAAGTATCAACAGTTTCTACAACTACTTGTTGACGCTGAGAAGCCCCTATATAAAGGATGTCTTGACTTCACCAAATTGTCTGCATTAGTACAACTACTCAACTTGAAGAGCAAGCACATGGTATCTCATAAGTTCGTTGATGAACTTCTAAAATTGTTGAAAAAGATGCTACCTGCAGATAACGAAATGGTAAATAATATGTATGAGGGAAAAAGGATGATGAAGGAAATGGGCTCAGGATACGAAAAGATACATGTGTGTATCAATGACTGCATTATTTACTATAAGGATTACAAGGATTTGGAAGCATCTCCAGTTTGTAACAAGTCAAGGTGGAAGGTGGATGAGAAGACTAACAAAACTTACATAAACACGCCCGCTAAGGTACTGTGGTACTTTCCCATTATTCCACGATTCAAGCGCCTCGTTCAATCAAAGACCACAGCAGAAAATTTAACATGGCACGCCACGAGTACCAATAAACCCGGTGTTTTATGCCACCCATCAGATTCACCAGCATGGAAAGCCATAGATGACAGGTACTCCGATACCATCGGAAGCGATCCAAGAAATCTTTGTCTAGGGATTTGCACTGATGGGGTCGACGTACATAGAGGCAACAGAAACCACAGTGTGGCCTGTTTTAGCAGTCATTTACAACCTTCCACCTTGGATGTGTATGAACAGAAAATTCATCATGCTTTCCTTATTAATATCCGGAGTGCCAGGAAACAATATTGATGTGTTTTTACAGCGTTTAATTGACGATCTAGCATCTTTATTTGAGGTCGGGGAGCCAACATATGATGCATATAAACAAGAAATGTTTACACTACGTGCAGTTGTGTTATGGAAGATTAATGATTACCCTGCTCTTGGTACACTATGTGGTTTCCTTTACAGTGGATTCAAAGGTTGTGTGGTGTGTCGGGGCGACACTCAGTGTGTTCAACTTTATCACACAAAGAAGCAGAGTTATGCCGCCCACAGAAGGTATTTATCACATGACCACCCGTTCAGAAAACAAACAAAGACGTTCAACGGAAAAGAGGAGATGAGAACCGCTAAAGAGCCTATGACAGGGGAAGAGATATACGACGAGGTCAAAAACATTAACAATGAATGGGGAAAGGGATCTGAATCCCTAAGTGGGAGTAAGAGGAAACGGGATAACACAACGCTGCACCAATATTGGAAGAAGTTCAACATATGGTACCAACGGCTCAGCTATTGGAAGTATTTTACCTGTCCAACATTGTATTGATTTGATGCATGTTGAAAAGAATGTGGCAGAAAGTATTGTTGGGACGTTGCTGAACATTCCCGGTAGGAAAAAAGACGGATTGGCAGCTTTAGGATTTGGAGTTTTTAGGAATTAAAAAGTAGTTGCAATCGAAAGCAAAAGGCAACAATACAGAACTGCCTGCAGCATGCTTCACATTATCAGCACAAGAAAAAGACATGTTTCTTGAAACACTGTATAAATTGAAGGCTCCACTAGGGTGTTGTTCTAACTTTTCTAGTTTGGTGAATCTTAAAGAAAGGAAGCTACAAGGCCTTAAATCACATGATTATCACATGCTTATGCAACAGTTTCTGCCCCTTGCAATACGGTCCATCATGCCAGAATCAATGAGAAATGCTATAGTCAGGCTTTGTTTTTTTTCAAGTCAATTTGTAGCAAAGAATGATTGTAGAAGATCTTGATAAGATGCAGAAAGAGCAAATAGTTACACTGTGCCTGCTGGAGAAGTACTTTCTGCCATCATTTTTTGATGTCATGGTTCACTTAACCGTGCACCTTGTAAGAGAGATAAAATTATGTGGGCCACCATGCTTTCGTTGGATGTATCCCTTTGAAAGGTGTATGAAGGTTATCAAAGGGCATGTGCGAAACAAAACTTATCCAGAAGGGTGCATTGCTGAGGAGAACATTGCGGAAGAAACAATCGAGGTTCTAAGTGAATACCATAAAAACATCAAGAGTACTGTTGGTATTCCACATGATAAGCATGATGATAATGGGGAGACAATTCCTCTCACAGGCGTTAAATCAGTTGAAGTTTCTCCTGATCTTTTCAAGAGAGCACATTTCTATGTGCTGCAGAATACGCCTGAAATAGCGCCGTATATCGAGTAAGTATTACTAACATATATACTCTAAATTATATATATATATATATATATATATATATATATATATATATATATATATATATGGTGCAGTTACTGTATATAGAAAACTTAAACGCTCAGCAAACGCACCCATATATTAAATCAGAATATATCGTACGTTAAGGCATTAGCGTACAGTAACTGCACCCATATATATATATATATATATATATATATATATTATACTCCTACTTGCAGACAACACAAGACCTTTTTGAAAAACCAAATGCCTGGTAAACGACAAGCATTGCTAGAGAAGGAGCATACTTTAAAGTTTGGTGACTGGTAACGCAACAAGGTAGATCAATTTATTAAGTCTTCTATAATTTTTAAAATTCTTTTATAGTTTCTGCAATGTAGGTGAAGAATCTAATCCTTGTAATGAAATTCAGGTTGAAAGAGAGCTAGCGGGCTCCCTAGGATCTATATCAGAAATCTTAAAGTGGATTGCACACGGAGCACACCGCAACGTTTACAAATACGACTCATACGACATCAACGGTTTTGAATTTCGTACAAAATCTCATGATGGTAGAATTTACCATAACAGCGGGGTTGGTGTAGAGGCGGATGACATGCACATCAAAAAAGACGTGGTGACCTATGGACAAAACTTTTATTTTGGGGTTTTGCAAGAGATATGGGTCCTAGATTATCATACTAAAAGAATTCCAGTCTTCATGTGCCAATGGGTTGACCGTAAACATGTCAAACATGATATTCTTGGTTACGCTTCGGTCGACCTAAACAAATTTGGCCACAAGGATGATCCGTTCATATTGGCCTCGCAAGCACGCCAGGTGTTTTATGTTCAAGATCAGCTAGATAGAAAAAAGCATGTTGTCCTCATGACTCCACCCAAGAATTGTAGGCATTCGTATGACGAGGTCAATGAGGAATTTAGTACGGTAACTTTCCCTCATGAGGGTAAACATTGACACTTGTACAACCAAATCAAATGCTTGGTAATGAGTCCCCGGATGATTACTGGAGGCCCGGGAAAAAGCCTACAAATATTCGTAATGGAGATTGACACCGATGTCGGGGTTGTCGACCCAGCAGTTGTGTTCGTTCGGCTAGTTAGATGTAAATAATGTTTAAATTTAGTTGTGATACACGATATCACCATTCTTTACTTTGTACTTATTAATTCAAACTAAAGAAATATTGGTTGTTTTTAATACTATTACTACTTATACAGGCCGTTTTGTTGAATTCATTTCATCTTCTGGCTATTTTGGTCAATTGGTGTCAAGTTCAAACATACATCATGTTACATCGATAAAAGTCACAATTGACTTGTAGTGTATCATAGTAAGATCAATAAAGTCATTACACTCATAACTGACTCGTGCTATATCAAAGTTACATTAATACAAAGAAAACCCAAAAATGCATCATGTTGTCTAGGGTGTTCATGGTTCGGTTGAAAACCGCGAAACCGCCCAAACCGGCCATCGGTGACAGTCATTATTTCTCGTCTGATGGTTTTGTTTCTTGCACAACCTCTATTTGGTTATGTTTCAACATACTTTTTAACAGCTGGTTTCCTGCAAAACATTATCAACTCATTTTATAAAAAAAGATCATCATGCCCTTCTTTTCACTAACCTGCATACCAAAATTGTACCCTCCATACTCAGATCTTTGACCAAAGCATCTGTGGGTCTTAGACTTTGAAGAAGCCTTTGAACAAATAAAATTCAGTTTTGAAAAACCCCTTCCAAACTCAATGCCATCACCAGTAACCTTAGATTTGGTGATGGCATTGAGTTTTGGAAGGGATTTTTTCAAAATTTAAGATCTTTGGGAAGTTTAAGATCTGTGGAAACCTTAGATTTTTTCTGCTTGACCAAATTTGGAATTCACATAACATATATATATATATTAAAGCCTAATAAATTTCAGCCACCAGTTTTATTGCAGGCATTAAAGTCTGTTGTTTTATAGTTGGTTTATTGCAGTCATTAAATTTCAGCCACCATTTATATATATCACGCTTTGGAAACGCTCCACGCTTTACAGTTAATAATAACATTTACAATAATAACATTCACATAATATAAGTTGTCGGCTGCAGCTACTGTTCGTCCTTAATCATCTTCGTTTCTTAACCAAATAACTCGATTTAGGTATCCACGGAATCGTCTGACCAGCGCCTACAAACCCCAACCATCAAATCGGCCTAACATCGATGTTTAAGGGGTGCGATTTAGGCATCTAGGTTACGGGTTCTTTTATCAATCGATTAACCCATCAAATCTTAACCATTTATAGTAAGTTTAGCTTTGTTGGATTCGTTTTTACCATACAAACACGGATCTATCATTTCTATACTAATCCAAACCTAAAAGAACAAGTTCTCGATATAAACGTACCGTAAATGAGTCGAACTACGAACACGAGCTGGTCTTGTTGCTTTGGTTCGTCACGACGATCTAGCACCAACAAGCTCGGGTCCTCGCCTTTGGATCTTGGTTCGGGTTGTGTGTGTGTTTTTGAGTGTGTAGAGATTAGGATGGATAAATGGATGGAATGGAAAGGATTGGGGTTTAAGGGGGTATTTATACTCCCTTAAGCCCATGGACCGAAGGCCCATATTTCCTTTTGGTCCATATCTAATCCCATCTAATTATCCTACTAAGTCTTCATATTTTGCTATTAATATTATCGTTCCACTAACTCGTTTATTTCACCCGACAAAAT
The DNA here is from genome assembly GCF_021521415.1 of Bidens hawaiensis. Taxonomy (NCBI): domain Eukaryota; kingdom Viridiplantae; phylum Streptophyta; class Magnoliopsida; order Asterales; family Asteraceae; genus Bidens; species Bidens hawaiensis. The sequence goes on along the minus strand of NW_027492429.1, from coordinate 288,457 downwards.
AATATATTAAATATTACTTTAGAAATTTCGGGATGTTACACAAGAAGTATCAACAGTTTCTACAACTACTTGTTGACGCTGAGAAGCCCCTATATAAAGGATGTCTTGACTTCACCAAATTGTCTGCATTAGTACAACTACTCAACTTGAAGAGCAAGCACATGGTATCTCATAAGTTCGTTGATGAACTTCTAAAATTGTTGAAAAAGATGCTACCTGCAGATAACGAAATGGTAAATAATATGTATGAGGGAAAAAGGATGATGAAGGAAATGGGCTCAGGATACGAAAAGATACATGTGTGTATCAATGACTGCATTATTTACTATAAGGATTACAAGGATTTGGAAGCATCTCCAGTTTGTAACAAGTCAAGGTGGAAGGTGGATGAGAAGACTAACAAAACTTACATAAACACGCCCGCTAAGGTACTGTGGTACTTTCCCATTATTCCACGATTCAAGCGCCTCGTTCAATCAAAGACCACAGCAGAAAATTTAACATGGCACGCCACGAGTACCAATAAACCCGGTGTTTTATGCCACCCATCAGATTCACCAGCATGGAAAGCCATAGATGACAGGTACTCCGATACCATCGGAAGCGATCCAAGAAATCTTTGTCTAGGGATTTGCACTGATGGGGTCGACGTACATAGAGGCAACAGAAACCACAGTGTGGCCTGTTTTAGCAGTCATTTACAACCTTCCACCTTGGATGTGTATGAACAGAAAATTCATCATGCTTTCCTTATTAATATCCGGAGTGCCAGGAAACAATATTGATGTGTTTTTACAGCGTTTAATTGACGATCTAGCATCTTTATTTGAGGTCGGGGAGCCAACATATGATGCATATAAACAAGAAATGTTTACACTACGTGCAGTTGTGTTATGGAAGATTAATGATTACCCTGCTCTTGGTACACTATGTGGTTTCCTTTACAGTGGATTCAAAGGTTGTATGGTGTGTCGGGGCGACACTCAGTGTGTTCAACTTTATCACACAAAGAAGCAGAGTTATGCCGCCCACAGAAGGTATTTATCACATGACCACCCGTTCAGAAAACAAACAAAGACGTTCAACGGAAAAGAGGAGATGAGAACCGCTAAAGAGCCTATGACAGGGGAAGAGATATACGACGAGGTCAAAAACATTAACAATGAATGGGGAAAGGGATCTGAATCCCTAAGTGGGAGTAAGAGGAAACGGGATAACACAACGCTGCACCAATATTGGAAGAAGTTCAACATATGGTACCAACGGCTCAGCTATTGGAAGTATTTTACCTGTCCAACATTGTATTGATTTGATGCATGTTGAAAAGAATGTGGCAGAAAGTATTGTTGGGACGTTGCTGAACATTCCCGGTAGGAAAAAAGACGGATTGGCAGCTTTAGGATTTGGAGTTTTTAGGAATTAAAAAGTAGTTGCAATCGAAAGCAAAAGGCAACAAGGGTTGGTTCTTGTTTCTTGTTCTTGATTGTTCTTTGGGTTATTAGTTCTTGGATCTTTGGGCAGATTTGGATTAAGGTTCCATTCTCCTCTTGGTTCCTTGGATTCGGCTGGCTTGGGTTCCTTGGATTCGGCTGGATTAAGGTTCTTGTTCTTGGTTCTTGATCTTGATCTTGGTTTTCTTGGCTGTTCCGTGAGATCTTGTTCTTGGCTGAGATCTTGCCCTTGATCTTGATCTTGTTATTGGCGGACCTTGTTCTTGATCTTGATCTTGATCTTGGTTTGGCCGATTCTTGTTCTAGATCTTGTTCTTGGCTGATTTTGTTTATTTGAGCGAGATATTGTTCTTGATTTGGTTTGATCTTGGCTGATTGTGTTTGACCTTGTTCTTGATCTTGATCTTGATCTTGGTTTGGCCGATTATTGTTCTTGATCTTGTTCTTGGCTGATTTTGTTTATTTTGAGCGAGATATTGTTCTTGATTTGGTTTGATCTTGGCTGATTTGTGTTTCCTTATTTATTGATCTTGATCTTGATATTGATTTTGGGCTATCTTGGCTGGATTTTTATTGGGGTTGCATGGAGAATAAGGGTGGTATTGGTTCTGGTGATCATGTTATACATGGGTTTCCAGCGAATCGGGTAACGAACATTGATGGGGCTCCCCCTCGTAGGGGGGTTCTGAAAACTGGTTCTTCGGGAAACCCTAATGTTACGGGTTCGTTTGGTTCGTTTGCTGCAAACACTACATTCACTGCTCCGTTAAATGACGTTATCCATAATGTTGGTGGTTGTTCAGCCGTGGGGAACAAAGCTAGTGGTTGCTTGAGCGATAACAAGGGTATTGGATCAGGTTCGCTAAATAGTCAACAAGATAAGGGTTGTTCAGCTTTTGTTCCGAACGAAAATAAGGTGGTTGGAGCTGAATCGTCTAATATTCAGAGGGATGTAGGGAAGGAAAAACATATGGAAAATTCAAAGCCTTCCTACATGAGTGTTGTTCAACTTGAAAACAAAACATCGAAGGCAACTTTAAGAAAAGTAAATGTGGAATCAACGATGGATGGAGTTGATGTGGTTATACCGGTTGATTCTGTCAAGAAAGTTAAAGAGAGGTTTAATAATACTTTGTTTGGCTATTTTTTGGGTAATAGACTCCCTTTTCCGGTTGTTGAGGATTTTGCTAAGAAAAATTGGAACAAATATGGGCTTACGAGACTAATGATGAATGCGAAAGGGTTTTTCTTTTTCAAGTTCCATACGGAAGCTGGGATGATGAAGTTGATTGAGGATGGTCCTTGGATGATTAGGAATGTTCCCATTATTCTCCAAATTTGGACTATGGAGTCAGATTTGGAGAAGGAGGATGTACGGTCTGTTCCGGTTTGGGTCAAATTACAAAACATTCCCCTGGGTGCCTTTACTGAGGAGGGTCTAAGTATGCTCGCGTCAAGAATTGGGGATCCGATAAGTATGGACTCTTATACTGCTAATATGTGTAAGGAATCGTGGGGAAGAAGTAGTTTTGCTAGAGTACAGGTTGAGCTCCATGCAAATCAGGAGATTAAAAGGAAGCTTGTTGTTGCTGTTCCGGATACGTGGGGGGAGACAAATAAGATATCGGAGATTAAAGTTGAATATGATTGGGAGCCCCCCAGATGTTCTTTATGTGAGGTGTTTGGCCATTCGAACGCCCAGTGCCCGAAACAAGTTCACGATAGAAAGTTAAATGACGAACAAACGAAAGTCACTAATGATGATGGTTTCCAGAGGGTGAAGGGAAAGAAAAAAGTTAACACGCAAATCAAGAAACATAATCTTGTCTACCGACCGGTGGTTAAACCTGCTGTGCCAAAACCTATAAATAAACCATCCGCTCAAGAACAAGACAATAATTATCCTGTGGGTAAACCTACAATGGCTAAGGGGGTCCAGTTAAAGGAAAATCATACTGTTCAAACCAGTAACAGGTTTGGTAAGTTGGCGGACGAGTCGGAAAGTGATGAAGATGATGATGATGTGGAGGAGTTGTTTACGGATGTGGCTAAAGCTATGAAAGCGGATATTTTTTCTGAGGGTGCAAGCACACCCGGTGAATTGGGTGTTTAATGGGTACCATCGCCACTTGGAATATAAGAGGGTTGAACCGCCCTCTTAAACAAAAAGAGGTTCGTAAGGTAATACAAGATAATAATATTCAGGTATGCGCTATTCTTGAGTCTCACGTCAAATTAAACGCGGTTTTTGATGTTTGTAAGAAGATCTGTAATAATTGGGATTGGACCAGCAATGGTAGTGTTTGTGATAAAGGTACTCGGATTATTGTGGGGTGGAATACGGATCTGGTTGATCTTATGGTTATTGATTATTCGAACCAGGTTCTTCACGTTCAGTTAAAGTTTAAGCTGGATAGCAAGGTGATGTATGGTTCTTTCGTGTATGCTGAGAATTGTTATTTGAAAAGAAGGGAGTTATGGCGTAATCTTCTTGTTCATAAACAATTCACTCGTGGTAAACCTTGGGCTTTACTTGGTGATTTTAATTGTGCTCTTAGTTTGGAAGACAGCTTGCATGGTTCTTCCAAAATTTCCACTGGAATGATTGATTTTCGTGATTGTGTTAAAAACATTGAAGTTGAGGATATAAAGGGGGTCGGCCTCAAATACACTTGGAGCAATAAACCGAAAACGGGTATGGGCCATTTTAAAAAGCTTGATAGGGTGATGGGAAACTCTAAATTCTTGGAGATTTTTAATGATTCTTCGGCGGTGTTCCTTCCGTACCGGATTTCAGACCACTCTCCATGTCTTTTGAAATTCCCCTCTCTTATTAAAGGTAAGCCTAAACCGTTTAAATTCCCTAATTTCTTGATTGAAAAACCGGGTTATCATGTTATTATTGCTAAAGGCTGGAATATTGAGGTGAACGGGTATCACATGTTTCGCGTGGTAAAGAAACTCCAGAACTTAAAACACCCTATTCGTTCTTTGCTGTACCGGCAAAGCAATCTACATAAGAAAGTTAGTGACCTAAGAACCCGTCTGGATGCTTGTCAAACCCGCCTTGACACTGACCCTACTAATTTGGAGTTGATTCGGGAACAGAGTAATTATCTTAAGGCTTATCATGAGGCGGCTAAGGATGAGGAAGAATTCCTTAAACAAAAGGCTAAAGTTGATTGGTTAAAGCTTGGTGACTCTAACACTGCATACTTTCACAATTCTTTGAAAATGCGAAACCATAGGGGTCGAATTGATATTATAAGTGATGATCAGGGCCGTTTATTTGAGGGGTTGGATGTTCCTTCGGTGTTTGTTAATCATTTTACGAACATCTTTGGCTCTGATTTGAAACCATTGAGGAAACTGGATAATCAGATGTTTACTACTAAACTCTCGGCCTCTCAGGCGGAGTTTATGATTAGACCTATCTCCGATTTGGAAATCAAGGATGCGGTTTTCTCTATTGAGAATTCCAAAGCGCCGGGACCTGATGGCTTTTCCTCGGCCTTTTTCAAGAGTTCTTGGGATATTGTTGGGAAAGATGTGTGTTTGGCGGTTCGTGAATTTTTCAGCAGAGGAAGTCTCCTTAAACAGGTAAATCACACCATTATTGCCCTTATTCCTAAAGTGACGAATATTGTGACTCCGAATGATTTTCGTCCCATCTTGTGCTGCAACACTTTATATAAATGCATTACCAAGATTATCTCGGTTCGTATGATGAAGGGGTTGGAGTCGTTAATTGATATTAATCAGTCAGCGTTTGTGCCTGGGCGTAGGATTTCTGATAATATCCTTTTGACCCAAGAATTAATGCATAATTACCACACTAATACAGGTCCGCCTAGATGTGCTTTTAAAGTTGATATCCAGAAAGCCTATGATACGGTCAGTTGGGACTTCATACGTGATATTCTTTTTGGGTATGGTTTCCACGATAAGATGATTCAGTGGATAATGGAGTGCATAACCACTTCTTCTTTTTCGATAGCAGTTAATGGGAATTTACACGGGTTCTTTAGTGGTAAAAGAGGTCTGAGACAGGGTGATCCGATGTCCCCTTATATTTTCACGCTGGTTATGCAAGCTCTCACGTTGATTCTGCATCGTAAGGTTCGTATTGATGGATCGTTCCGTTTTCATCGATGTTGTGAAAATTTAAATATTATCAACATTTGCTTTGCGGATGATTTGTTCCTGTTTGCTCGTGGTGATGTGAATTCTGCTAAAATTATTATGGGGGCTCTGAATGATTTCAAAGATATGTCCGGGCTTACTCCGAGTGTTCCGAAAAGTACCGCGTATTTCTGTAATGTCCCGGACCGTGTTAAAGGTGGTATTTTGAATATTATGCCCTTCGTTGAAGGAAGGCTCCCGGTTAAATACTTGGGGGTTCCTCTTATATCCACGAGGTTAAATTACCGGGATTGTAAGAGGTTGCTGGATTGTATGGATAGTCGGATTGGAGATTGGAAGAATAAAACGTTATCCTTTGCGGGTAAATTGCAGCTGGTCAGGTCTGTTCTTTCGTCTTTATATATTTATTGGGCTGCTGTGTTTTCTCTCCCCTCTAGACTTATTGCTGATCTTGAGAAACGGATTAAAAACTTTCTTTGGGATTATGGTCAAAATAAGGGAAAGCATAAAGTCTCTTGGGATATTGTGTGTCGGCCGAAGTGTGAAGGTGGCTTGGGTATCCGGCGTATACGGGATGTCAATAACTCTCTGCTGGTTTATCATATTTGGAGCTTAATCAATGTGCGTAACTCGTTGTGGGTTAAATGGATTTATGAGTATAAAATGAAGGGGCGAAATTTTTGGAGCTTGCAGATTCCTAACTCGTGTACGTGGGGGTGGAGGAAAATTCTTCAGTTCCGTCCTCAGATTAGAAAATTTATATGGCATGAAATTGGGAATGGGAGATCTACTTCAGTTTGGTATGATAAGTGGGATGAGATTTGTCCTTTAATTGATTATATTAACCCTAGAGCTATTCATCGAGCTGGCTTGTCTTTAGGGACCTGTGTCAGTGATGTTGTTCATCATAATAACTGGGGTTGGCCGCCTGATTGGATTTTGAGGTATCCAATTCTTTTGAACCTAAAAGAAGTCAGCATTTGTCCGGATGTGAGGGACAAGATCGTGGTAATGGATGAGAATGGGACTTCAATGAATTTCTCGGCGTCTGGAATTTGGAATATTATTCGGAGACCGGCTGATAAGGTGTCTTGGGTGCATGTTGTTTGGTTCTCTCAATGTGTTCCAAAACACTCCTTTATGTTGTGGATTGTGCTTCATGATAGGTTGAGCACGCAGAATCGTATTATGGGATGGAATTTTGGTGGGTATCCAAATTATAACTTGTATTGCTGCCCTCTTTGTAATGGAGAGCCGGATTCTCGTAACCATCTCTTCTTTGAGTGTAAGTTCTCTGCTGAGGTTTGGAGTATTGTTAGAATGAAAGGGAAGTTTCAGGGTTGTAGGAATGGTTGGGCGAATATTCTTCAATATGTGTCTCAATTTGGAATGTCCAACTCTATTGAAAATGTTGTTAATCGGCTGCTATTTGGGGCTTCGGTTTACGTTATTTGGAAGGAGCGAAACAACCGGCTTTTCATGAACTCTTTGAAGACTCCGATGATGGTTGCGGACGATATCATTAGGGGGACGCGCCTAAAGCTTATGACTCTAAAGTTCAAGAATTCTGAACGGGTTAATCGGGTTCTCGAGGATTGGCACTTTCCGCGGGGTGTTTCCCACCAGATTGATGATAATGGTTGATTTGTTATAGTTATGTTTATTTACATTGTTCTTGTGTAAGCTTTGGCTGTGTTTACCAATGTTTGGTGGTTTTGGTTTGTTTACTCTTGTATGGCATGTCATACATGAGAACTAATATGGCACTCTGTCATATTACTTGTACTTTTTGATTGTGTGGAATGCATTTAACCGGGTGAATCCCTTTACCCAAAAAAAAAAAGCAAAAGGCAACAATACAGAACTGCCTGCAACATGCTTCACATTATCAGCACAAGAAAAAGACATGTTTCTTGAAACACTGTATAAATTGAAGGCTCCACTAGGGTGTTGTTCTAACTTTTCTAGTTTGGTGAATCTTAAAGAAAGGAAGCTACAAGGCCTTAAATCACATGATTATCACATGCTTATGCAACAGTTTCTGCCCCTTGCAATACGGTCCATCATGCCAGAATCAATGAGAAATGCTATAATCAGGCTTTGTTTTTTTTCAAGTCAATTTGTAGCAAAGAATGATTGTAGAAGATCTTGATAAGATGCAGAAAGAGCAAATAGTTACACTGTGCCTGCTGGAGAAGTACTTTCTGCCATCATTTTTTGATGTCATGGTTCACTTAACCGTGCACCTTGTAAGAGAGATAAAATTATGTGGGCCACCATGCTTTCGTTGGATGTATCCCTTTGAAAGGTGTATGAAGGTTATCAAAGGGCATGTGCGAAACAAAACTTATCCAGAAGGGTGCATTGCTGAGGAGAACATTGCGGAAGAAACAATCGAGGTTCTAAGTGAATACCATAAAAACATCAAGAGTACTGTTGGTATTCCACATGATAAGCATGATGATAATGGGGAGACAATTCCTCTCACAGGCGTTAAATCAGTTGAAGTTTCTCCTGATCTTTTCAAGAGAGCACATTTCTATGTGCTGCAGAATACGCCTGAAATAGCGCCGTATATCGAGTAAGTATTACTAACATATATACTCTAAATTATATATATATATATATATATATATATATATATATATATATATATATATATATATATGGTGCAGTTACTGTATATAGAAAACTTAAACGCTCAGCAAACGCACCCATATATTAAATCAGAATATATCGTACGTTAAGGCATTAGCGTACAGTAACTGCACCCATATATATATATATATATATATATTATACTCCTACTTGCAGACAACACAAGACCTTTTTGAAAAACCAAATGCCTGGTAAACGACAAGCATTGCTAGAGAAGGAGCATACTTTAAAGTTTGGTGACTGGTAACGCAACAAGGTAGATCAATTTATTAAGTCTTCTATAATTTTTAAAATTCTTTTATAGTTTCTGCAATGTAGGTGAAGAATCTAATCCTTGTAATGAAATTCAGGTTGAAAGAGAGCTAGCGGGCTCCCTAGGATCTATATCAGAAATCTTAAAGTGGATTGCACACGGAGCACACCGCAACGTTTACAAATACGACTCATACGACATCAACGGTTTTGAATTTCGTACAAAATCTCATGATGGTAGAATTTACCATAACAGCGGGGTTGGTGTAGAGGCGGATGACATGCACATCAAAAAAGACGTGGTGACCTATGGACAAAACTTTTATTTTGGGGTTTTGCAAGAGATATGGGTCCTAGATTATCATACTAAAAGAATTCCAGTCTTCATGTGCCAATGGGTTGACCGTAAACATGTCAAACATGATATTCTTGGTTACGCTTCGGTCGACCTAAACAAATTTGGCCACAAGGATGATCCGTTCATATTGGCCTCGCAAGCACGCCAGGTGTTTTATGTTCAAGATCAGCTAGATAGAAAAAAGCATGTTGTCCTCATGACTCCACCCAAGAATTGTAGGCATTCGTATGACGAGGTCAATGAGGAATTTAGTACGGTAACTTTCCCTCATGAGGGTAAACATTGACACTTGTACAACCAAATCAAATGCTTCGTAATGAGTCCCCGGATGATTACTGGAGGCCCGGGAAAAAGCCTACAACTATTCGTAATGGAGATTGACACCGATGTCGGGGTTGTCGACCCAGCAGTTGTGTTCGTTCGGCTAGTTAGATGTAAATAATGTTTAAATTTAGTTGTGATACACGATATCACCATTCTTTACTTTGTACTTATTAATTCAAACTAAAGAAATATTGGTTGTTTTTAATACTATTACTACTTATACAGGCCGTTTTGTTGAATTCATTTCATCTTCTGGCTATTTTGGTCAATTGGTGTCAAGTTCAAACATACATCATGTTACATCGATAAAAGTCACAATTGACTTGTAGTGTATCATAGTAAGATCAATAAAGTCATTACACTCATAACTGACTCGTGCTATATCAAAGTTACATTAATACAAAGAAAACCCAAAAATGCATCATGTTGTCTAGGGTGTTCATGGTTCGGTTGAAAACCGCGAAACCGCCCAAACCGGCCATCGGTGACAGTCATTATTTCTCGTCTGATGGTTTTGTTTCTTGCACAACCTCTATTTGGTTATGTTTCAACATACTTTTTAACAGCTGGTTTCCTGCAAAACATTATCAACTCATTTTATAAAAAAAGATCATCATGCCCTTCTTTTCACTAACCTGCATACCAAAATTGTACCCTCCATACTCAGATCTTTGACCAAAGCATCTGTGGGTCTTAGACTTTGAAGAAGCCTTTGAACAAATAAAATTCAGTTTTGAAAAACCCCTTCCAAACTCAATGCCATCACCAGTAACCTTAGATTTGGTGATGGCATTGAGTTTTGGAAGGGATTTTTTCAAAATTTAAGATCTTTGGGAAGTTTAAGATCTGTGGAAACCTTAGATTTTTTCTGCTTGACCAAATTTGGAATTCACATAACATATATATATATATTAAAGCCTAATAAATTTCAGCCACCAGTTTTATTGCAGGCATTAAAGTCTGTTGTTTTATAGTTGGTTTATTGCAGTCATTAAATTTCAGCCACCATTTATATATATCACGCTTTGGAAACGCTCCACGCTTTACAGTTAATAATAACATTTACAATAATAACATTCACATAATATAAGTGATTATGTATTAAAAAAAGCAGTCATTAAATTTCAGCCACCAGTTATATATATCACGCTTTGGAAACGCTCCACGCTTTACAGTTAATAATAACATTTACAATAATAACATTCACATAATATAAGTTATTATGTATTAATTTTTTTTAATATGATTAATCAATTCACATAACATATTAATACCAAAATATAATAACATTTATAATAATAACATTTACATTAATATAGAAAACCAAATTACATAAAACTAACTAGCTCCTAGCATCTGACTTCGTCTCAGAATCTACATCGACATCCATCGTAGACCTCCCTGTAGATTCTGTATCCGCATCTACATCTGGATTCTCTTCTGGAGTATGAGAGGGCATGATCCTCTCGTACATGCCATCCGAGGTATAGGTGGAGTCCCTAAGCCTTTGGAGGCGAAGGTTCACCTGACCCTACGGAATGCCCCATAAACGGACACCGCCTTGAAGTGCTCCAAGTCGTTCAACTCGATGTACGTCACCTCGACTCCCGGCACTACCATATTAATGCTGAAATAATCAGAAGTCATGTACCCAAGCCACCTAACCATTGGGTTAAGTTGTTGGTACGTGAAGGTGTGAGGGTGGACATAGTCCACATACCTCACCCGTTGATTCCTCCGGACAGCGCCGGAAGAAAAGTGTAATCGTATGGTGAAAAATGTGGGGTCGTAGTATATGGGAGCATGAGCACCCGGTGCACGTTCGACCCATGTTGAAGCCATTATCGAAAATTATAATCGGAAGAAATGTGGATTGTGATTGTGATTGTGGATTGTGATTATGGATTGTGATTGTGATTTGTGGATTGTGATTGTGACTGGTATTTAAACACCATCGGAACCCGGCGGTACATCTCCCTGACAATTTTGAAATTGGCGGCACAAGAAACTGTAAAGGCAATGATGACGTCGCCACTCGTCAAATCAACGTGTGGCCATTAATTACGTTTTTGACACGCTTAAACATATTTTAATGTGACCATTTATCACTTATAGCCACACATAATAAGTGTATATGTGACAATAAAAACCTTAGAAAAAATAAAACGAACATACTCTTTGGTCACACAAGCTCGTATAAGTGGCCATTAATTACATTTGGACACACTTAAAAATATTTAAGTGTGACCATTTCTCACTTATAGCCACACATAATAAGTGTATATGTGACACTAAAAAACTTATAAAAAAATAAAACTACGATACTCTTTGGTCACACAAACTCGTATAAGTGGTCATTAATTACATTTAGACACACTTAAAAATATTTAAGTGTGACAATTTCTCACTTATAGCCACAGATAATAAGTGTATCCGTGACAATAAAAAAACTTATAAAAAGCAAAACTAAGATACTCTTTGGTCACACAACCTCGTATAAGTGGCCATTAATTACATTTGGACACACTTAAAATATTTAAGTGTGACAATATATCACTTATAGCCACACATAATAAGTGTATCCGTGACAATAAAAAACTTAGGAAAAATAAAAGTAAACTACTCTTTGGTCACACAATCTCGTATAAGTTGCCATATATTTTAAGTGTTTTAGCCACATTACTAATAAATACAACGGTTGTTCGTCATATTTCGCCACTTTATTAAAAATGTGGCTAGAAAATGTGACATTAGGTCATACAACGTAATATTAGTTGCTATATCTTTTACCTTTTAGACACATCTCTTATCAATACAGTAGCCGTTTGTCACATTTGGCCACACTATTAAAACATGTGGCTAGTTTAATGTCACAGTTTGTGGCTAATGCATGTGTTTTTGGTCACATGTATCAAACATCAAACAAACTATGACTATAGGTCATATTTCGCCACACGTTTTTATAATGTAGCTAGTTTTTGTCACAGTTTTTTTCAAAGTGTGGCGAAAAGTACCTGAGTAGGTATAGAATGGTCACATGAAGAATAATATGTGTGGCCAAAACATTCTGGAAGATTTTGAAACATGGTCAAAGACCTTTTAGCCACACATTTAAGCCGAAGTGTGGCAAATCGCCCAGACCACATGTGTGGCCGAAGGTCGATATTCATGTAGTGTCTACTATAATTATTATTTAACTACAACTACTACTTTTATTTTATTATTATTATTATTTTTATTATTATTTTTATTATTATCTAAAACTTACTTGTTAGTGCTCTTAAACTTAAGAAAAGAATGGATTGAGGTGTGAAAATAATGGAGTATTTGTCCTCCTTTTATATTGAAAATATAGAGTTGTTATGTTTTAAGGAAATTATGAAAATTAATCATATTTAATATAATTAAAACACAAATTAAAAATTGTTTAATAGGGTATTCAAAAGGTTTAACTATTTTAATAAGTTTTATTTCAATAAAATTTATTAAAATAGTTAAACCTTTTGAATACCCTATTAAACAATTTTTAATTTGGGTTTTAATTATATTAAATATGATTAATTTTCATAATTTCCTTAAAACATAATAAGTCTATATTTTCAATATAAAAGGAGGACAAATCCTCCATTATTTTCACACCTCAATCCATTCTTTTTCTAAGTTTAAGAGCACTAACAAGTAAGTTGTTACTATTTCAAGCATTTCATAGCTTTTGTTTTTATCTTGAATGTTCATACTTGTTCATAAGTTGTTCTTCATGATCATGTTACTTTTATCATAAAAATCTTATATTTTGGTTTTAAGAATCAATATGATCATGGATATCCAAGATAAACACTATGATTTTTCTAAATCTTGGATCAAACCTAGTTATTATGCAAGAACAAGCATAAATATATATTTATCTTAATCTTATGATCTGTTGATCATCATAAACTTATAAAATTTCTTTTAAATAAGATGATTTATAAAAATTTCTTTTATTTAAAATATTTCACAATAGATATAACATACTTCATAACTTTAAATTAATAATTGAGTAAATTATTTATTGTTTATTTATTTCAACATAAACTAATATTTATAATTTCTTTAAAAGAATTCATGCAAAACATTTAAGTTAATTAATTAGTAAATTAATTAATTATGTTACTTGAAAAAAAACGTTTAATCATAAATTATTATTAATATTGTTATTTAATCTTATATTAATAAGTTATAATTATGTATCTACAACTCTTTTTTTAAACTAATAAACATCAAATGACTTTTATAAACTTTATTCATTATTGTTAAACTAATTAAAAATTCTCAAGTCCCCATTTGCCATGAGTTAGTGAAATAGATATATAAATAACGCATAATTCCTAAAACTAATATTAATTAAATTTTATAATCCCGATTGTTAGTCTTTAAATTTTGTATTTCCTTTTTAATTATAGTTTGTGAGGTTCGATCATTTATTTCCTTAAACGCGATTTCGGTTAATCAAGTTATCATCCAATTGCAAAGGTGAATTTCTCACACCCCCTTTTTACTCTTTTACTACTTTTGGGGGTAGCATATATATCCTATCAACATTACAATTTCGTTATTCATTATTTACAAACTACAGTTTGTTACATGGACTTATGTGTTTATTTTCTTACTTGCTCAAAGATTACGTGCTCATGGTTTCCTCATTAAGTATGATCAGACGCCCCCTATGCACTCAGGACCTCGATGTTATGAGTGAAAAAGGGACCCCCGATCCGAGTACATTAGTTATTACCAACGGAAAAGACACTTACTTGCGCTATTACCCTAGTACGTTGGTACACAATCCCAATTGGAAAGGACCTTACTTGCTCATTTACGCTTGTTCATGGAATTGTAGATTTTTATGTATTTATATCAAAACTTGTGTGAACTCACCAACTATTCATTTAGTTGACATTATATATATATATATATATATATATATATATATATATATATATATATATATATATGCTACAGGTACCTTATTTAGAGAACGCTGAAATGACGAAGACATTAGTACGTAGGATATTCAACTTAAATGGACGAATTGCTTAAATGTGTATTTATTTGTTTTTCTCTTACTTCCAAAATTGTGTACTTGTTGCTTAAATAAATTAATGATAATATTGTCACTTAATAGTGTCACATGTGTTTTGAGCAATCTGTACGTCACACTCGGGCATATTCCCCTTTAGTCGGGGTGTTACAAAGACCCTCTTTAGCAAGTTAATGGAGGTTGCTGGAGACGAAAAATCTACATGTGGAATTTGGCTACAACATATATCAAGGGTGAATGTGAGTTGAGTTTGAAATGGACTTATGGGAAGGAGCTCATTCTAAGCAATGTGCTTTATGTCCCCGATAAGTTTGGTTTGGATGGTTTCTTAATAAGTTTGGTTTTTGTTTAGTTTTTGAAAGTGATAAGTTTGTGTTAACTAAGAATGGTGCGTTTTTTGGTAAGAGTTGTGCCCTCAACGGTATGTTTAAGTTTAATGTAATGCCTGTGACCAAGAATAATATGAATGAAAAGGCTACTACTTCTACATACTTTACTTGATTGAGTCTTTTAATGTGTGGCATGGTCGTTTAGGTCATGTTAGATATGATTCAATGTGTCGTTTGACTAAACTAAATTACATACATTCTATCACTTTAAACTAAATGTAAAACAAGTTTTGAGCACAAAAGAAACAAGATCATCATTTAAATCAGTTGAACAAATAACCGAGTTCCTTGACATGATACACACCGATGTATGTGATCTAAAATCAGTTCCCACAAGATGGGGAAATAAGTACTTCTTCACTTTTATTAACGATTGTATAAGGTATTGTTATGTATACCTACTTAAAACTAAATATGAAGCCATAAACAATTTTGTCTTTTATAAAAATGAAGTTAAAAACTAACTAAACATGAATATAAAAATTGTAAGAAGCGATAGATGTGGTGAATATGTTGCACCATTTGCATATCTATCCGCACAAAGTGGAATTGTTCATGAGCTTAACCCACCATACTCCCCAAAATCTAATGGCATTTCAAAACGTAAAAATCTTACGTTAAAAGAAATGATGAATGCCTTTGCTGAGTTACAGGTTAAGCCCAGACATGTGCGGGGACTCCGTTTTGTCGATTAGTTATCTTTTGAACAAAATACCTTTCAAGAATAAGAATGGAACTCCTTATGAATTATAGAGGGGTAGAAAACTATCTTATAAATACTTGAAAAGTGGTCGTACCACCACCAAAGCCTCGAAATACAGGACCCAAAACCGTACATTGTGTATTTATAGGCTATGCTCATCATAGTAGTGCATGTCGGTTTCTTGTTCATGAATAAAAGAATCCCAAAATACACAATAATACTATCATGGAATCAAGTAATGCATAATATATGAAGACTTATTTCCATGTTTGGAAAATTCACATGCTAGCTCATCAATGCGTGCTAGTGCATCAACACCGTTTGATGTGATTATTCAACATGAAACTTAAGAACAATCTCTAGGGAGGTTGAGACAAGAAGAAGAAAAAGGCAAAGGAGTAAGAAATACTTTAGACTTTATTTTCTTACTTACTTGTTTGAGGCTGATCCCCAAATCTATCGAGAGGCGCTCACCTCTTCAAATGGACCATAAGGAAAGAGGCCATTAAAACTGAAATTGACTCTATCTTACAAAATCATACTTGGGAAGTAGTGGATCTTCCACCAATTTTTAAACCACTTGTAACTCGTTGGATATTCAAAAAGAAGATTAAAACTAATTGTTCCATTGATAAGTATAAGACAAGGTTGGCAATCAAATGGTTTAGATAGAAGGAAGGTCTAGACTATTTTAATACCTATATAAGGTTGGTGCTTGCGATTGTAGCTTTGAGAAATTTGAAAAGACATCAAATGGATGTAAAAACATTTCTAAATGGGGAATTAGACGAAGAACTATATATGGAACAACCGGAGGATTTTTTAGCTCATGGCCAGTATGGTAAAGTTTGCAAACTCGTCAAGTCCTTATATGGTTTGAAGCAAGCTCCAAAACAATAGCACCAAAAGTTTGACCAAGTCATGATGGAAAATGGTTTCAAAATAAGGAGTGTGACAAATGTGTCTATGTGAAAGACACATCAAGAGGTTTTGTGATTTTATGTATGTATGTAGATGATATGCTTATCATTGGGAGCGGCGATAAGATGATCAGATCTCCTAAAGATGTGTTAAAGGCGAGATTTGACATGAAATACATGCGTTTAGCTGACGTCATTCTTGGAGTAAAGATCATTAAAACCCAAAACAATCGCAATATATTGGTAATATTCCAAGAAATCTATTATAGCTAGATCCACAATGGAATCTAAATTTATTGCGCTAGACTAAGTTGGTGAGGAGGGGGAATGGTTATGCCAGTTTTTATAATATATTCTGGGATAGCCAAAACCTATTACAGCTAATTTCATACATAGTGATTGCCAATCATCGATTGGGAGAGCTCAAAGTGCAATGTATAATGGCAAATCTTGACACATACGACGTAGACACCACACTTATAGTGCAACTTCTCTCAACAGGGTTATCACTATTGACTACGTGAAGTCAAAGAATAACATTGTCTATCCTCTTACAAAAGGATTAAGTAGAGAGGGAGTAAGTCTTCAAGAGGAATGGGACTACAGCTCATGGAGAAAGGAAAACCAATCATAGAAGAGTTGATCCTATGATCTATGTTCAATAGGAAAAGCTAATTGTACACACTAAGGTCAATGCGGGGGAGGAACCTGTTAGAGCATAATGTCTATCACTTAGGTCTTGTAGGTTGTGTATTAAAATAGTAGTGTTTGGAATGTATTTTCATGTTTTGGAACGTATAAATAATAAATGGGATATGTACTTATAAGGCACGTAAGTTATGCGACGGATAAGACATATACGCCGTATATGTTTTGTCAAGTCTATAAATAATGGTCAATGCTTATACGTTCAATAACTTGTTGGTATAGAAAGTACTTGGACTGATATTTGTCATATCATGTTGTACAATATTGCTATTGATTGAGATATATGAGAAATAGAAAGAATATATTGAGAAACCTTTTTTGTTTTTGATCACATTTAGAAATTCCGCACCTTCAGGTTGATTCTATATATCGATCTACGTTTTGTTAATGACACGAACACGTTTCTACAAGTGGTATCAGAGCTTTGGTGCTCGATATCGAAAAAAAGACAAGACACACTCATTTCACGTAAAAAAATTGATCTATTTCTCAATTCATTAAAAATTTGTTTTGGATTCGTTAAAGTCAAATCATGTCCAAAAGCTCAGAGATTCTTCTTTTTGTTTGTAGAAGAAAGTTTCATTTGTTTTCGAGTTCATTTACTAGCTTAAACGTCAAAAATCGTTAAAAATGCGAAAAACTGGCTCATTTCAAAATCAAAATCCGATTGCACCAAAATGTTTTTTTATGATGGGAGCATTTCTTGAAAATTTCGTGTGATTTCAAGCTCGTTTGATAGGTCAAACGTCGGAAAACGTTAATATTTTTTTGGTTGTTTGGATATATACGCCTGGATATGTACAGATATGTACTTATATGCTCGGATAAGCACTTAGATGCCCAGATATCTTCTGGACTTATATGGAGGATAAGTTTTTGGACTTATACGTTGCTAAGGACTTATAAGCTGCTAAGAACTTATATGCTGTGAACACAAAAGTTTGAAAAATTTTAAAATGGAATTTTCGAGTTTATTTAACGTTGAAGCTACATCGAGAAGAAACATAAGACAAGTTTTGAAGAAAGAATTTGATGATTTTGAGATGATGACTAGAGAATCGTTTGATCGTTTAGTCAAAAGATATTGCAAGCTCGTGAGCGAAATGAAACATATCTGAATTGAGAGACATGAGCTCAAATCCATTGACATGTTGGCCGATACACTCTTTGACACTTTACCTGAAGTTTGGAGTATATTCATTATGTCAGTACAATTCGTTGAGAAATGAAAGGATTGTGAATTGTCTCTCCAAAAGAGTAGTAAAGTTGATGTTTGTGAAAGGGTGGAAAAGTGTGCTAATTTTGTTATGAAATTAGAATAGATTCACGAGTTATTTGAATATTGTGAAAAGGTTATGAAGTCTGATGATGAGATTGATGCTCTAACTGGTAAATCTGAAATGACTGATAAAACTGCTGAAAAGAGCGTAAAACCTAAAGAACCATCATTGCCAGAAATTGAAAGCACTCCAAAGTTCGATGATGATGGTGATTCAGAATATGATCAAGAATTGGTTTTGGAATCACTGTTTTCATTTTCTAATGATCCTCTAAAGTTGGAGTTCAAGAAGATGAAAGTTGAAGATAAAGCTGAGGAAGTTGTTTCTGAAGATAAAGGAATTGAACCAATCCTCAATCAAGTCAAACCATAAAGTTCAAACATCCCAAATGTTAAAGTCGAAGAGGTTAAGTTATTTGAGGTACACTCTGAACCTTCTACCCATTTTTAAGTTAAAATAAAAAAAGTGTAAGCATGAGTCAGTAGATATTAAAAATGTAAAAACATGTGAAAAATGTGACTTACTTTATAAAGAATGTTTAGAAAAATCTGTGGAGTACAAAATATTAAAAAATCACACCGACTCTTTACTAAATGATCTTATACGTGTTAAGAAAGCTTATGATAAGCATAAAAAATGGGAAAAACACTTTGGGAAAAGATTAATCAAGATGAGAAAACAATTTTGATGTTAAATCACACTGTAGTGAGAAGCAAATTGTCATAAATAAACACATTAACGAAATTACTGTACTTAAAAAAGAACTACAAACTATTAAAACTAAGCCAAAATACTTTATTTAAAGCTTAACAGTTACAAAGCAACATCTTTTCTCTTGGACTATATTCTTCCCAAACCGACCGGTAAAGATGAGGTAACTTGGGATGATGCTTATGGATATAATAATCATGGTGTGGGGTATAAACATGATCATGGTAATTGGTTTGTGGGCAACCACCAAAAATTTGTTAATAAGGTTGAATTCGTTAATGGTACGACATTTGAGAGCGAGAAAGAAATCCATTATCGATATCAATCCAATAAGGATTTATTTGTTCAAAAAGACAAACGTGAAAAACTAAGGAACATCCTTGTTATAAGAATAGTCCTAAGTTTGCTTACATTCAAAAATCAGATGTTGTTACATTTAAAAACAACCAATATGTTCTTAAAATAGAAAAAACAAAAATTTCAAAATTCCAAATCTAAAAATACGAGCTCAAACGTCATCACTATTATTCCAAAGGTCCTTCGAAACAAACTTTTAATAGAAAAAATGATACCATTAAACTGTTTCAGAGAAACCAAAAGTTGTTGAGGTTGTTGATTTGAAAGATTGTAATGTAAAAAGGTTTGAAAGATTGAAATTTTATGTGAAAAGATCCAAATCAAGGTTATATCACTGGATCATTAAAAAAAGGACTCATACGTCAAATCTATACAAGTTTTTTGTTGAAAAAGAGTCATGTTCTGAAAGTTCGGATAACAATGTCATATCTAGAAAATCCGAAACTTCAGTAAATTAAACGGTTTTACATGTCAATTCTGGAAGTTCAGACAACAAGAGTTTTGATTTAACGAATATTTCTGAAGATTTTGAAACTGTTGTGATATTTGAAAATGTCAAAAGGTCCAAGACCAAGGGGGCTTGGATTGCTCTGTTTCCATAAACTGTGTGTGCATGGGCTCCCAAAAATTCATAACGTCTATCATTAGGGTATATGTCTATTCTTGTTATCGAGGCTGCCATTATGATTAACTACAAGTGATCTAAAATACCTAAATGTTAGTAGACCACATCAAACAACGGATATGTACTTATACGGTGCATAAGTTATGCGCCGGATAAGACATACGTCGTATATGTTTTGTCAAGTCTATAAATAATGGTATAGACTTATACGTTCAATAACTTGTTGGTCTCGAAAGTACTTATACTGATATTTGTCATATATTGTTGTACTTCATTGCTATTGATTGAGATATATGAGAAATAGAGAGAATATAATGAGAATCCTTGTTGTTTTCGATCATGTTTAGGGATTCCGCACCTTCACATTGATTCTAGGTATCGATCTACGTGTTGTTGATGACACAAACACGTTACTACAGTACCCTTACATACAAAGGGAGTAGAATACTTCCTATTCCATTCATGTACCAAACTAGTGATATCGATGAGGTTAAGAATAATATATGATTAATGATCATAATAACCGAAATGCTCTTAATGATTTGTGAGAAATCACCTGTGTAAGATACAAGTGAGGTCGCTTCCAAATGGATTTGTGGGGCTCGCAAGTCCTAGAGCTCTCGTTTAATTAGGTTGATATTCCAAGACCATAACGGGCACGATAAAGAGTGCTTAACCAGACTAGGAAGAGTGTTTTGTGAAATGTAATAACGTCTACGTTAAAAGGGTTAGTTCAAGGAAAGTGAAGGTGCATAAAATAGTTTTCCAATCTAGAATTTTGAAAACTTAAATCCCTTTCAAAACAAGTTGAAGACCATCCTTTTATACGACACTAGAATCACTTGGGAACTTGATGTGGGATAAAGATCACCTAACCACATTTAAGAAAACTTGTGATCTTGAGATGGATTTACATTACTTGTGGGATAAAAGTCACCTAACCACTTGTGTATGTAAACTCAAACGTGTGTGTAAGTAGGACGAATTGATTTGGAAACCATGTGAATAGGGTCACCGAAGCATGGCGTACAAAGGTGTTGATGGGATTAAACATGCCAACTTAACATATGATGTTTAACCGATCCTATAAAGCTAGAAGTTGCAAAGGGTTGCAATTATCAAACGTTGACTACCTTGTTAATTTAAATAGTAGGATAAAGGTCACCTAACTACTAATTGAATGAAACGTTGGGTTCTAGATTTTAATCATTAATTGTCTTGGAGATATTAAAGGGTATCAAAGATTAAAATCTATTAATGATATCTAAAATACTAAATTTTAACTTTGTTAAATTTATCAGATGGCTGCAAACAACAACGCACCGAACGCTATTATCCCACCTGTGCATAATCCATTACTGAGATCCATTCTGGATAAGGATCATCCTATATTTTGGATGATTCTATTCCTGATGAACCTGATGTTAATGACTTGGATGCCTACAATGATTGGTTAACATACACCGAGGATTAGGTGCAAGTTTCTTGCCTCATGTTGGGAACAATGATTCCCGAGATCCAAAAGGATTTCGAGAATCATGGGGCATGTGACATGATCACCCAGCTTAAGGAAATGTTCCTTACTCAAGCAAGGGTGGAACGCTTCGAAACGGTTCAAGCGTTTAATGAATATCGTATGGAAGAAACCCAATCTGTCTCATCTTATGTGCTTAAGATGAAAAGCCACATTGATCGGCTTGAACGGCTTAACTGTCCCGTCTCAAAAGAGTTAGCCACGGATATGATCCTAAATGGATTAACTAAAAGAGATATTCGTTATGAATTATAACATGAACGGATGGGACAAGAGTATTGGTGAGCTTCACGCAATGCTTAAAACAGCCGAAGCCGGAATGGGTAAAAAAATTTTACCCGTTCTTGCGATCAATGAAGGTGGTTTGAAGAAGAGGCATCATCCAGAACCCAAGGCAAAGGTTTCTAGTGGTAAGGGGCAAGTCAAGGGGAGGTTCAAGGGAAAAGCAAAGGCGGAACCAAAACCGAAGAAGTAAAAGGTTAGCGCTGAGGATCCGTGCTTTGGTTGTGGCGAGATAGGCCATTGGATGAGAAATTGTCCAACCTATCTCAAGGAGTTGAAAGCTAAGAGGGATGCGGGGCAAACCTCAGGTAAACTTTCATGATCCATATTCATCTTAAGATTATTTCTTCTAACACATGGGTATTGGATACCGGATGTGGAACTCATATATGCAATTCATTGCAGGAGTTCAAAAGAAGAAATGATTACAAGAAAGGAGATATAAGTCTCTTCATGGGCAATGGAGCAAAAGTTGACGTCCAATCCCGAGGAGATTATGTTTTACAGCTTCCAAATGGTTAGGAAGTTATTTTGAAAAGCATTTTGTATTCTCCTAGTTTGACTAGGAATATTATCTCAATTTCTTTGTTAAGACAATTTGGTTATGATTTCAAGTTTGTAGACAATGGTATTTCTGTTTTAATGAATAATGTCTTTTATTTTAAAGCGATGCCGTCTAATGGCATTTATGAATTAGTTCTTGATAATGCATGCATTGATAACTCGTTGTACCAAGCTGACACCAAAAGGCTCAAATTGGATTTGAGTAAGACTTTTCTTTGGCATTGTTGCCTTGGTCACATAAACAAGGATCGCATTCATACACTTTAAAAGAATGGTCTTTTGGAATCAAATGATGATTCATTTGATAAGTGTGAATCTTGTTTATTGGGAAAGATGACCAAGGAGCTCTTTAGTGGAACTAATGAAAGGGCAAGAGACTTATTAGGCATCATACATTCGGATGTATGTGGTCCTTTTAATACAATGACAAGGAATGGTGAAAGATACTTCATTACCTTTACCGACGATTATAGTCGCTATGGGTATGTGTTCTTGTTAAGACACAAAGATGAAGCCTTTGAAATGTTCAAAGTCTTCCAAAATGAAGTACAAAATCAACTCAAAATACAATCAAAGTACTACGTTCCGATAGAGGAGGTGAATACCTCAATGATGCATTTCTATATCATCTTAGGAGTTGTGGGATTGTCTCACAACTTACTCCACCCGGAACACCGCAACCTAATGATGTGTCCGAAAGGAGAAATCGAACTTTATTGTATATGGTTCGATCTATAATGGCTAGAAGCACATTACCTCTATCATTTTGGTGTTTCGCATTGATCTACGTAGCCCGTATTGTAAATATGGCACCAACCATGAAAGTGGATGGGACACCTTTTGAAATATGGCATGGAAGGGTTCCATCATTATCATATTTGAAGGTATGGGGTTGTGAGGCTTATGTCAAGAACAACACCCAAAACAAACTTGAAAGCCGATCCACTAAGTGTATCTTTGTAGGATATCTCAAAGATTCTATGGTATATTATTTCTACAATCCAAATGAGCAAAAGGTATTTATTGCTCGAAAGGCTGAGTTATTGGAAAGAAGGTTCCTTGTGGAAGGAACTAGTAGAACTGTGGAACTCAAGGAGGATCGAGAACCACAATTCGATACACGTTTGGTTGACACTAGCAATCAACAAGAGGTTGTTGAGAATGATCAAATGGTTGATTAAAACACACAAAACGTTCGCAAATCTGGTAGAATTAGCACCCCACCCGAAAGATATGGATTTTTCATGGATGGATGCTATGTGGTAGATTCAGATGAACCCACCACATACCGAGATGCAATGTCACAATCTGATTGTGATAAATGGCTTGAAGCCATGAACGTTGAGATGCAATCCATGCATGAAAATCAAGTATGGGACTTGGTTGCACCACCTCTTAATTCCAAATTGGTTGGAAGTAAGTGGGTTTTTAAGAAGAAAACTGATATGCCTGGAAACTTGGATACTTATAAAGCTAGACTTGTAGCAAAGGGTTTCACTCAAACTCAAGGGGTTGATTATGATGAAACTTTTTCTCCTGTTGCAATGCTAAAGTCTATTAGGATATTCTTTGCCAAAGCCGCATACTATGACTATGAGATACGGCAAATGGATGTCAAAACCACTTTTCTAAAGGGACACCTTGAGGAAGATGTCTATATGGTTCAGCCTGAAGGCTTTGTCGATCCACAACATCCTAACAAAGTATGCAAGTTAAAGAAGTCAATCAATGGATTGAAATGATGTGTTGCAAAACACATAGCATTTTATCCCGTTTTTGTATTGTTTTGTGCGTAATCCGCTAACGAGTATAACTTGTTCTTGCATGAAATTTAATGTTTGTGTATATTATAGGTCCCATGTTGAAGAGAGTGAAAAAACAAGTTTAATTAAGAAAGAATCAGCTCAAACAGGATTCGGATGAAGCCGGTATGCGCGTTTGAAGATAAACGAGTCAGAAAACGAAGAAACGAGCACCCAGGACCTGGCCGCGCTACGCGACCACGTCAGGCATCCATGCCCGCGCTATGCGATGTCCCACATGTCCCAAAGGCTGATAGGAATGTTCAGGAATCAGCTACCCCATTAATTTTGTCTTCTAATGGGCCTTGTGGGCTTGTTTTAACCTATTTATATAAGGAAAGAGATGAGGAAGATGTCTATATGGTTCAGCTTGAAGGCTTTGTCGATCCACAATATCCTAAAAAAGCATGCAAGTTAAAGAAGTCAATCAATGGACTGAAATGATGTGTTGCAAAATATATAGCGTTTTATCCCTTTTTTGTGTTGTTTTGTGCGTAAACCGCTAACGAGTATAACTTGTTCTTGCATGAAATTTAATTTTTGTGTATATTATATGTCCCATGTTGAAGAGAGTGAAAAAACGAGTTTAATGAAGAAAGAATCAGCTCAAACGGGATTCGGATGAAGCCGGTATGCGCGTTTGAAGATAAACGAGTCTAAAAACGAACAAACGAGCACCCAGGACCTGGCCGCGCTACGCGAACACGTCAGATATTCATACCCGCGCTATGAGATGTCCCACATGTCCCAAAGGCTGCCAGGAATGTTCAGGAATCAGCTACCCCATTAATTTTGTCTTCTAGTGGGCCTTGTGGGATTGTTTTAACCTATTTATATAAGGAAAGAGATGTTTAAACATATATATAAAGGGTTTATACCCTATGAACGATTTGGACATCATATTTCCAGCCACCACACCAGCTCTAGAGGAGAAACCAAGGAGGACAAGCTTATGGTTCTATCAATTATCCTTCAGTTGTCGGTTTTGACTATTTTAACATTTGTGAGTTCGTTTTTGGTTTTTAATCATTCAAACCTTTTGTAATCAGATTTACATGAACATATTTATCATTTATATCTATTTTATTTACTGTTCATTGATCATGTTAGGCTAAACCTCATTGTTCTATCTTGGTTAGGTGATTATTGTTCGGTTTTGATGAACTTAATGGATTGTTTGATTAATATGACTTGAATTGCCATTGAAAGTTTGGTTTAATATTGAATTAGGTTGTGTTTAATGGCTGTGATTTTATTAATTATACTCATAAACCCCTTGCTTCGAATGATTAAATTAGTTTTGATTGATTGTTGCTTGTTTGATTCTTTACTTTGTGTTTAAAGATTTTTTGCGGGGTGTACAACCGTAGGGTTTTAGTGGGTGTGTTAATTGATTAAATTCAGTGGGTAGGCACCTTCTTAGAGACCGAGAGGTGATAGGAAGTAAACTCGTCTCATAGCTTTTACTTGTTAAGATTAGGATCGCGCGAGAGCGGGTTCGGTTCTTGTCGGGTTTGGGTTTGTGAGCGATTAGTTGATGTAGTTTAAGTTAAATCATATGGTGCATCTATCCTTGGTTGCGTAGTATTCGTTCCCATTAGGGTCGTGTGTCGGTGAGACCGAGAGGAGAGTCGACATTAGAACACTTTAGCAATTCGTTTCCCGGTTGTTCTTAAAATCAATTAAGTGTAAGTTAGGGTTTGTTAGTGAGACCGAGAGGTGATCTAGATTTCTTGAGCGAACCTTAGTTGTGTCATCCTTAGATACCGGTGTCGTGAGATTATTCAATCCATTAGCTTGTTATACCTTCAATATGATTCTTACCTAGGTAGACGTTTTCTCCATTGATAAGTCTCATTCTCAAAGTTTCGTCTAGTCTTGTTACGTTAAGTCTTTTAAGTTAGTTAAAGTAAGTTAGGTCAAATAGTTAATAATTTAAAAATCAACTAAAAATATTATTCTTAGGTGAGTCTTAGTTAGGGTTTAGTATTAAGAACGTTTTCACGTGTCCTTGTGTTCGATACTCGGACTTCCTTAGGTCTATACTATTTTTGATCGGTACACTTGCCGGTTGTGTGTGGTTTTGTTAGGATTTTCGTTTTGTAAATTTGAAGCTTAGTTGTGAGTTATTTATAAAGAGCATCATTATACACACATTAAGTTTTTGTCGCTGTTGCCGGGGAAACGGTTTGAGGCGTATTGAGAACGACTCGACTTAGGACCTACCTTGTTAGATTAGTTATTTTAATTAGTTTAGTTTATTTTAGTTTAGTGTAGTTTAAGTTTAGTTCTATTTTTTTATTATTATTGTTATTCTTAACTATTTTATCTATTTTTATCTGGTGCCCGTGATCCGTTTCTTTTGAGTGTTCTTTACAGAAAAAATGTTCAGATTACAAGTTGGGGAACCATGGTGCAAAGTTTGTGGCGGAAATCACTGGGTGCATGATGCTTATGAGAGGAGAAATATAGAAGTCGAGGCACGAAAATCTCCATGGGAATCACTTGTGGAAAAGCCTCCTCCATACCAATTTGCATATGATCAAACGGGGAACTTCTTAGGGTATAAAGATTTGTCAGGGAATATATTAGAGCCCACCCCAGAATTGGAGGCAATAATAGATGATGTATTGTTTGCAATTAGAAAGGATTTGGAATATATTCCACCTTTTAATCCACCTTTATTTGAAACCCTGAGTGAGATTGAAGATACCGGAATGGAGGAGCAGAGAGTAGAGGAGTATGTTCCCTCTTGGGAGGAAGAATTTAAGGATGAGTTTGGTGAAGAGTTGATGGATTTTACCATGACAGGTGAAGGAGAGTTTGACCCACTTGGCGATTTAAAGTTGTTTGAGGATATATTGTATAACAAGCCAGGTGCGGGGATCAAGAATGAGCCTTGTGAGGAGAGCCATGAGGTGGTTGGTGAATCAGTCTTTCCACCATTGCACTTTGAATGTGAAAAACCAAAACATGAACCGTACTCACTCTCCATTCGGGACGTGTTGAGATTTAAAAAGTTGGCTAAAAGGATAAGGAGGATATCTAGGCTCAGAGATCATGGTGTGCAGAAGAGTTCGTCACTCCCGTTTCACTTTAGGGGATCATTTTTCGGGAGTCTATGAGTTGGTGGGCCAAGTTTAATTCATATGTGTAAGGCCCCGTTACTGGTAGCCCTACTTTCGTGTTGGATTTACTCATAAACGCAGTTCTAAATATCAGAGTTAATTAAAACATTCGCGGAATATAAAAGCTTTCATAAAACATTTCAAAACAAAACACCTCTTGTCTTAAAACAACATCTTGTCTTTCAAAATAAACAAAACATTAAACTTAAACGTCTTGAGTCTTCCGATGCCAGCCCCTTATTCAGTGCCACATGTCTCCTCAAGCGAGCTGCCTCATCCTACTCACCTGCGTGCATACTAAAAGTCAGCTACGCTGAGTGAGTTCTAGTTAATCACATAATTATACAATACCTTCTTACATTTCATAGTTAACCTCTTAACTTTCTTACATACACACGTAAGTGCATATACTTTCATTCTTACCTTCATACTTCCTTTACATACATAATCATACGTTTTAAAGAGCCTTTCGCCCTATAACCTCACAGATATTATAAGGGTCTGGTCCCTAACATCACAGATATTATAAGGGCCTGGTCCCTAACATCACAGATATTATTAGGGTCTGGTCCCTAACATCACAGATATTATTAGGGTCTGGTCCCTAACATCACAGATATTATTAGGGTCTGGTCCCTAACATCACATATATTATTAGGGTCTGGTCCCTAACATCACAGATATTATTAGGGTCTGGTCCCTTTGTTTCGTGTAACTGTACCGTACCTGTTCATACATACTTTCCTTGACAATACGTGCAATCTCCGAAGAGCATTCACGTACCATCATCATAACGTACATACATTATGCATACATCATATATTCATACATACATCATATCTTTCATAATACTTATCAATCATATCTTAACTACCACCTGACGGTACATGCAATATCCGAAGATCGTTCACGCACCGTCAAACAATCATCATACATAAATCATACAAGGCATACACTTACCACTTAAGATAAGTGTATTAACTATCACATCGAGTATGCACACAGCCCCGAAAACATAACAAGGAAGTGGGGATAGAAACTCACCTGAATCCTGTTACGCTCTCCAGTAATCGTAATTCCCTTCTTGAGCTGTGCACGGCTAACTGTATAATATTTACATGTATCAATTAACTACTACTACTCATGTTGTATTTCTATCTTTATATAACCCACACATAGCGTTTTATCCCGTTTTTGTGTTGTTTTGTGCGTAATCCGCTAACGAGTATAACTTGTTATTGCATGAAATTAAATGTTTGTGTATATTATATGTCCCATGTTGAATAGAGTGAAAAAACGAGTTTAATGAAGAAAGAATCAGCTCAAACGGGATTCGGATGAAGCCGGTATGCGCGTTTGAAGATAAACGAGTCAGAAAACGAAGAAACGAGCACCCAGGACCTAGCCGTGCTACGCGACCACGTCAGGCATCCATGCTCGCATTATGAGATATCCCACATGTCCCAAAGGCTGCCAGGAATGTTCAGGAATCAGCTACCCCATTTATTTTGTCTTCTAGTGGGCCTTGTGGACTTGTTTTAACCTATTTATATAAGGAAAGGGATGTTTAAACATATATATAAAGGGTTTGTCCCCTATGAACGATTTGGACATCATATTTCCAGCCACCACACCTGCTCTAGAGGAGAAACCAAGGAGGACAAGCTTACGGTTCTATCATTTATCCTTCGGTTGTCGGTTTTGACTATTTTAACGTTTGTGAGTTCGTTTTTGGTTTTTAATCATTCAAACCTTTTGTAATCAGATTTATATGAACATATATATCATTTATATCTATTTTATCTACTGTTCATTGATCATGTTAGGATAAATCTCTTTGTTCTACCTAGGTTAGATGATTATTGTTCGGTTTTGATGAACTAAATGGATTGTTTGATTAATATGACTTGAATTGCCATTGAAAGTTTGGTTTAATATTGAATTAGGTTGTGTTTAGTGGCTGTGATTTTATTAATTATACTCATAATCCCCTTGTTTCGATTGATTAAATTAGTTTTGATTGATTGTTGCTTATTTGATTCTTTACTTTGTGTTAAGAGATTGTTTGCGGGGTGTACAACCGTAGGGTTTTAGTGGGTGTGTTAATTGATTAAATTTAGTGGGTAGGCACCTTCTTAGAGACCGAGAGGTGATAGGAAGTAAACTCGTCTCATTGCTTTTACTTGTTAAGATTAGGATCGCGCGAGAGCGGGTTCGGTTCTTGTCGGGTTTGGGTTTGTGAGCGATTAGTTGATCTAGTGTAAGTTAAATCAAATGGTTCCTCTATCCTTGGTTACGTAGTATTCGTTCCCATTAGGGTCGTGCGTCGGTGAGACCGAGAGGAGAGTCGACATTAGAACACTTTAGCAATTCGTTTCCCGGTTGTTCTTAAGATCAATTAAGTGTAACTTAGGGTTTGTTAGTGAGACCGAGAGGTGATCTAGCTTTCTTGAGCGAACCTTAGTTGTGTCACCCTTAGATACCGGTGTCGTGAGATTATTCAATCCATTAGCTTGTTATACCTTCAATATTATTCTTACCTAGGTAGACGTTTTCTCAATTGATAAGTCTCATTCTCAAAGTTTCGTCTAGTCTTGTTACCTTAAGTATTTTAAGTTAGTTAAAGTAAGTTAGGTCAAATAGTTAATAATTAAAAATCAACTAAAAAATATATTCTTAGGCGAGTCTTAGTTAGGGTTTAGTATTTAGAACGTTTTCACGTATCCTTGTGTTCGATACTCGGACTTCCTTAGGTCTATACTATTGTTGATCGGTACATTGCCGGTTGTGTGTGGATTCGTTAGGATTTTCATTTTATAAATTTAAAGCTTAGTTGTGAGTTATTTAGAAGGAGTATCATTATACACACATCATGAAACAAGCATCTAGAAGTTGGAATCACTGTTTTGATGATGAAGTTAATAAATTTGGATTCATCAAAAACGTTGAAGAAGCTTGTGTGTATAAGAAAGCTAGTGGGAGCATCATTACCTAGTGATAGTCCGTACCATTCAGGACCCGCTTGAAATATTTTGTGACAACGAGGGTGCGATTTCTCAAATCAAGGAACCCCTTGCACATCAAATGACAAGGCACATTGAGCGGAGATTCAACTATATATGGGATGAAGTTGAAAAAGGAAAGATATGTATTTGCAAAGTTCACACTGATCAAAACATTGTGGATCCACTCACGAAGCTCCTAGAAAGGCCAAAGCATGAGGGTCATACTTGTGCCTTAGGACTTCGATATTCTAGCGATTGGATTTGATCAAATTTTGTATTTGGATATCGGAACAATTATTATTTTGACTCAATCATATGGTTTTGGTTATGCTTATGCTTTCGAGTCTTGTTCCATTTTAGCATGTTTAAAACCGTAAATAAGTTAATTATTCTAAATGTCCGTAGTCAATCATATTTGTGGGAACAAATGTGAAAGGAAAGACTATTATGAACTTGGATCAATAGATATTCATGAGGTATGAATATGGCAAGGGTTTGCTGCCAAGGTTCATAGATATTTACGGGATACATATTAGACTGGCCCGCCCTCAATTTTACTACATGGAATCCTTGTGATTTGTCGTCATAAGTAAATTTGAGTAAAGGCGAACATCATAGTATCCTCCGACTTGAGATACATATTGGGTCTTGATATTCACCGACTATTATGCTTTGACTTAGTTCTTCGCTGCTCTGAAACATGTCAGTACATAAGGCTAAGCTCAAGTGTAGTACAATGTGATAGTGAGAGACGTATGTAGTCAATAGGGGATTTGTCCCTCTTATTCGTTGAGAGTTAAATGTCTAAGGCCTGATAAGTTAAATCAACATAGAATGATCACTTTGTGTCTCTGGATTTAACATGACATTTGTGACAAAAGGATAAATGATAGTTTCACCTAAATCATGTTCAAGTGAGGGATTTGAAGGGGATGATGTTATTGAATGGCACTTCGTCATGCGTATTAGGGATAGTAAACCGTTGTTAGGCGGTATTTTCTGTTTGCATCAATCTTCTATGTTTCTTGTGCAAGTAGGAGATTGTTGGAATCGATCTGCCCAAGACACATATTTGAGTTGATGTGGCTAGTACGTTATGATCCAAGTCGGGTCATACCCAATAACAAGCTAGACAAACGCCGCGATACTTATTATTAGATATGATCTAACCATTATTTATCAACACTTATGATATTTGGAAAATGGGTTTTCTAAGTATTTGCAATTGTGTGTTAAGTAAATTATGTGAATAATTTATTTGAGAGATCTTATTTAAATTGGTTAAGTAACATATTGCATATTACTTGTATGATGTTTTGTAACATAAACATTATAAGTAAATAAGTGGTCATTTACAAAATTGGTTTTTGAAGTTTGGGTGGGAAAAACTCCAAGGGAGCCGGCCCCCTCCCTTCTCTCTCTCCTCTTTTGTATTTTCCCAAGGCATGCAATACATGTAAGTGGTGGATGGGTTTTTGGTAACCAAGACACACAACTCAATTTGATTCTCTCACACACACACACACAACTCTCTCTTCCTTCTCTCTACTTCGGCCGAGAATAACAAGAAGAACAAGAGGGTGTTTTGCAAAGTGTAAGGTCCTAACAACTTAGGTGTTTGTTAGAAGCTTGTTCGGGTATAAACGCTTCAGTTTTCCTTCTTTGGAGACGTGTCTTCAAACCATTCATCCCCTTCGGTGTTTCTAAGACTTGAAGGTATGTTCTCTAAAACACCCTATGGTTGATTTTAATAGCATGTGTATTATATATGGATCCTGGATTGGGTTTAACATAAATCAGGTGTATGTGTATTGGTTAAACAAGATTTAAAACTTAATTCCGCTGCGTTTTCCTAATAAAATGGTTTATTTGGACTTTGATAATCTTGTAAAAACCCAACAAATATTTCCTTGTTCAAAACATCTCAAGGTCAATATGCTCAGCCACAACAGGCTCATAACAACTTCTCAATGTTTAGGTCCTCTCAAGGTCAATTTACTCAGTCACCACCACAGCCTGCTCATGTGTTCTTTCAACAACCTGCTCCAACAACTAAGCCTTAATCAGTTGTTGGGTCCTCCAGCTAGTCTTTGAGTCAAGTTCCTGCGATTTCAAAGGAGACTCAAGAAAACAACACCTTAATGGCAGGTTTCATGAACTGCTACAATGCTTTTCTTGCTGGAGATATGGTTCAACCAGTTGTAGTTGCTGAGTTGGATCAAATCCATCCTAATGATGTGGAGGAAATGGATATCTCTTAGCAAATAGCTATGCAGTGTTTAGAGCAAAGAATTTTACCAAGAGAACAGATAGAAACAACTAGAATTTGCCAGCTAACAGAAAGTGGGATTCAATAAAGAGACTCTGTTATAACTGTCATGAGTTGGGTCACTTTGCTCGTGAATGCACGAATCCCGCTAAGGAGGTGAACAGGGAAAGGACATTGGTTCCAGTAAATGGGGTTAGAGGAGAAAATGCAGCTGGTGCTAGAGAGAATGAGCAGGGATTGCAGCTTAGTTAGAATGACCAGATGGCAGCACTTAATATCAACAATCAGACTGCTAACTTTGTTCAGATTGATGCTACTAAAGAAGAGAATGATGCAAAGGAGCAAGTAAAAGATCTTTAGTTTTCTTTCATGGCCTCTACTTCTTCCAGCTCATCTGTGGTAAGTTCTGAATTGTGTCCTCATCTTGCATTAATAAGGTAGATTTGTATAGAGCTCACAACAGTAATCTGATTAGAGAAATGGGGGCATAAAACATGAAAATTTCATCCTTATGAAACTTGAAAAAGTTTGAAAAGATAAACTATAAGCACAACAAAAGGACTTCTCAAAACTTCAAACAGAATTTTAGCGTAATATGTTTTCACCACTTAGATGCAAAACATAAAATTCTCGAGCTAACCGCCGAGTTAGACGCTTCTAAGTTGGAAATTACCAAATTAGCTAATAAATTTGAAAATGTTGAATTCAACTTTAAGAAATTCGATGTCTCTAGTGCTATAGTTGAATCTATGATTGAGAAATAATTAAAATGGAAAGAGAACAAGGGTGATGGTATTGGGTATAATGTGGTTCCTCCTCCATACAAGCAAAATTACACTGGGCTTCCTCTTTCTAATGAAGAGGAAGCAAGGGAACCGATCATGCAGTACCGCAAGCCTACTTCAAATGGAAAAATTGTTTATGGTTCTGTCAAACCTACCGAACCAACATTGAGAGGGAAAGATATTAATGTGTTTGCTTCACATGTCGATGAAGTAATTATAGAGAATTTGACTGATGAGGAGGAAGATTTACCTGTTTTAAATAATAAAGACATTAATTCTAATTTTTCTTTAAATTTTCATATTTTGGATTCCACTGCTACTAATGTTTGTGTGACCTCTGTTTTTAAGAGCAATGACAATTGTGTGGTTGATTCTTCTAAAACTGGTGATGTGTTTAAAAAAATTGATAAAATAAAAGTTTGCATACACGTTTATCACCTATGTTTGTTAAAAAAGGAAGTTCAAGTGTTCATGATTGTAACAAATCAAATGCCCAAACCAAAAGCGGGACAATCTAGCTCACACAACAGGTTAAGACCAGGGGTTAACCACAATGATTTTTATATTAAAAGGAAAACATGCTTTAATTGTGGCATTCCTGATTACGTTGCTAGAAATTGTCCATACCATCCTTATGTCCCATACTACGGACAAAATCAGAGGAATATGCCTCGAGATACCTTCAACAAATATGAATCTAATAAATGAAGGTATTACAAGGAAAATCCCTCCGATGGTGATTGGAAACGAACAAGGCTGACAGGTTAAACTCCCATCAGACTAAGCTTTCCATGTTTCAAAAGCGTGATGAAAACTCGATTTCGGTCTCGAGACCAAATCCTGCTTCTAGATTGAAATCGATCTGGAAGCCAAAGTCCAACGTGTCTTCCATCCGCAAACCGGAGACAAAGTCAACCGTTTATGTTAGTCACAAAATTTTAAACCCGACTATAAATTGTTACCTAAATCTTTGGTGTCCAAATCACAAAAGACTTCCTATTCGATCTTAGATAACCAGGAAGACATGTCATGGAAACCCGTAACATGCATAGATGAATCAGGCTTACCCAAAACTACTATGGACTGGGTACCAAAAACTAACTAATCTCGCATTTCGTGCAGGAATAGGTATGAAGGAATATCATCAGACCTTGGTATGTTGATAGTGGTTGTTTCAGGCACATGACAGGAGACATCTCTCAATTGCATTACATTCAAATATTTTATGGATGGTATGTTTCCTTTGCGGGAGGAGAAAAAGGGAAGATCACACAGAAGGGTATGGTAAGTAATGGTGTTCTGAAGTTTGAAAATGTTAATTTTGTTCCAGAGTTGAAACACAGTCTGCTCAGTGTCTCGCAGATCTGTGGCATGGGTTTTTAACCCATTTCTCAAACAAAGAGTGTCTAATTTTAAAACCTGGTATCATCATACCAGATGATTGGGTTCTTGTTTTATCACAAAGAAAAGTTAATGCTTACGTGATCGACATGAATAAAAATGTTCTAGATGAAGTCACATGTTTTTTCAAATGTGTCAGAACATAATGTCATGCTCTGGCATAGTCATCTTGGTCATGCAAATGTTAACTCTTTAAACAGTCTTGCTAAAAACAACAATGTCCATGGTTTTCCAGTTAAAGATTTTATAACAATTGAGAAATGTGTAGCTTGTGCTTTTGGCAAACATCATCATAAACCTCATAAGCCAAAATTGGTCAATACTATCCCCTCAGTGTTTCAATGGCTTCATATGGACCTATTTGGTCTTGTTCATGTTTTGAGTCTTTCTTGCAGTTATTAAAGTCTGGTTATTACTGATGACTACTCACGTTTTACTTGCGTGTTCTTCTTGTCAACTAAAAGTGAAACTGCAGACTTGATAAAGCGCTTTGTGGTGCTTATGGATAATCAAATCAACTTGAAGCTGAAAGGTATTCTATGTGACAATGGCACGGAATTCAAAAACTCAATGCTGAATCATTTTTATGCCAAAAAAGAAGTACTTAGACAATACAGCTTAGCTCGTACACCGCAATAAAATGGTGTAGCTGAGAGAAGGAACTAAACTTTAATTGAGGCCGCTAAGCCATGTTGTGTGACTCGAAGCTACCTCTGTTCTTCTGGGCTGCAGCGGTCAACACAACGTGTTATGTTCAAAATCGGGTGTTTATAAACAAATCACAGATGAA
Source organism: Bidens hawaiensis (assembly GCF_021521415.1). NCBI lineage: Eukaryota > Viridiplantae > Streptophyta > Magnoliopsida > Asterales > Asteraceae > Bidens > Bidens hawaiensis. The sequence continues at coordinate 252,941 of NW_027492429.1, read as the reverse complement.
GAATCCTTATGAGATTGTTTATGGTCACAAGCCCACTATAGCACACTTTCATCCCTTTGGATGTTTTTGCACTTTGCTGAATCTCAAATCAACTCCAAAGTTTTGAGCTAAAGCTGATGATTGCTACTTCATTGGGTATGTTGGTCGCACTGCCTACAGGGTTTATAATAAGGCAACGAAGCCGATTGTGGAATCTTATGATGTGTGTTGGCTATAGGAAAATGAAACCGATGATCATGTCGGTTCTGACTGGTTATTTGATTATAATGTACTATTTAAGCCATTTCATGTGTTTCCCGTTGTTGATGTGGGAAACTCAGATCCGGGGGTTTCGAATGTTGTTGATGAAGAAGAATACATCTCTGTGGGTTTTCAAAAGTCTCCGGTGCTGGGTATATATCCGTCAAAATTGGTTGGTACTATTCAGCCGTCAATTCACACGAACATGTCACTAAGACGGTTTCTTTACAAAAGTCTCCTGAAGAATGTGATTTGCATATAGCTTAGACACATGCGGCCTATGTTTCATCAATAGAGGGGTAGAGCACCATTCATCAAATATTTGGTAGTACTTTATTTCCAGATGTTATACCAAATGAATACATAGCTAGTACCTCATACTCGCACAGTACTGCGGCATATGGATGGACGAACCCTCTCTATGAACATCTAGAAGATCCAACAAACTTACCGACTACCAGTTCCATTCCTGATCATTCTATTCCCACAAGAATTCCAACGGGATCATCCAATCGAGAATGTCATAGGTCCCCTTGAAACAGGCATCTCAACCAGAAGTCAGACATGACACAACAACAGTTGTTTGTATTCCTGTTTTATCTCTCATATTGAACCTAAGTCCGTTGAAATAGCATTGCAAGAACTAAGTTGCGTGGAAGCCAAGCATGAAGAATTGAATCAAGTTGAGAAACTCAAGGTTTGGAGATTGGTTGAGTTGCCCATGGGGAGGAAGGCTTTAGATACGAGATGTGTCTTTCGCAACAAGAAAGATGATGCTGGGGTTATTGTTCAAAACAAAGTGCGACTTGTGGGTCATGGTTTTCATCAGGTTGAAGGTTTAGACTACACTGACGTGTATGCTCTAATGGCTCGTCTTGTGGCCATTCGGATTTTCTTGGCATATGCTTTTTACATGGGGTTCATGGTTTATCAAATGGATGTCAAGACGGCGTTTCTGTATGAAGAAGTAAATGAGGAGATATATGTGGATCAGCCACCGGGTTTTACTGACTCGAAGCATCCTACTCACGTATACGAGTTAGACAAAGCTCTCTATTATCTTCATCAAGCTCCTCATGCATGGTATGCCACTTTGACGGCTAATCTACTGGGACATGGGTACAAGCGAGGGACCATCGATCATACTTTGTTCCTTAAAACTGTTGGGAAATATCTGATCTTGGTTCAGATTTATGTGGACAATATCATTTTTTTGTTCCACCAGTACTACTCTATGTTCTGAATTTGAGGAGGTAATGGAGAAGAGATTCGAGATTAGTTTGTTGGGGGATATGACCACATTTCTAGGGTTACAAGTTCGTCAAATTTTGACAGGAATTTTGCTACATTAAGGGAAGTTTATATTTCAGCCTAAAACACAATATATTTGTCAAACTAGTTAAAACTAATCAACTAAAAATATAATTGTTATTGTGTAAATTAAGTGATATTCTTCATGGAACAATAAATTTACACATAAATACATAATAAGAAAAACTTAAAATAGAAGGTGAGGAAAAACTAAAAAGTGTAAGAAGGATTTGTAGTATAAGAAAACCCATAAAAAGTTCAAGAAAAGTAATAAAAAAATCAATACTCAAAATATAAATAAAAAAAAACTAAAATGTTTTCCCCATCTTTCTCATTCAAAAAAAAAAGACATTGTAAAAAAAAAGTCATAATGGCGAACAAAAATAAAAAACATGATGATAAATAAAAAAGACACAATAGATCGCAAAACATAACACAATGCCGAGAAAAATATAAAGTAATGTTTATCAATATAACACAATATCAATGAAAAAAGACACAATTTCAAGAAAAAAAGACACAATCAATGATGAAAATATACGAAAAACACAATGATAAATAAAAATACACAATGATTTTTTTCTCAGCATTGTGTCTTTTTTTTTTAACTAAGACGGCGGAAGAAAGATTCTAGTTTTTTTTATATAACTTATATTTTGAATTATGATTTTTTTTAATTTCTTATTATTTTTTAAGAGCTTCTTGATAATAAACATCTATCTATTTATATAAATGTCTAACAAAAAATCATGTGTGTCACTATTTTGTTGTTCCCCACTCCCCTCTCAAGCCATTAGATTTCTTGATTTTTGATTTGAGGCTTCTCATGTCATTGACCCGAATTCGCCGGTGTGAGTATTACTAAACCTGGGTAGTCCTTAAATGAGTTATAACATCTCATTTATTTGTGAATCCCTTTCATAACCGAATAATAATTTCCATGGGTCATGAGTCTCATCCAATCCGGATAGTCCTTAAACCGGTTATAACATCTTATTTATTTGTGAAATAAACCTTAATCATCAAACGATAATTTTCATGGCTCATGGGTCTCACCAAACCCGGATAACCCGAGTTATACATCTCATTTATTTGTGAAACTCTTTTATCATAAAACCTTAATTTAATTTCTCTCATCTACATAATTCTTCCGGTCTATCCTCCCCATCACCGGTTAACTTCCGATTACCACCCACTATCGTCAACCTCCCACTCATGCATCAACCACCATCGTCAACCGCCCTTTTTCATAAGACACATAGTTGTGTTCATGTTTGTTTGTTTAAAAATTTCTAACATGTTAGTGTTCGTTTATGTTAATTTGTTAAATATCTAAACAACTATACATCTCAACTGAAAAAAGCCAAAAAATATAATAAGCATAACAAACTAAGATATACATATTAAATTAAAACTAAATTACGTTAAACATTTAAAAAAATCAATTAGAATACATAAAACAATAAAAACATAAAACTAAATAAATCCTAATAACACGTGACACTCAAACTAGTATTTTACTATTTATGCTACTTTTTAGATTTATTATTATTTAGGACTTGTTGAGAGAAAGCAACACGAAGCATAATTTGGGACCCTCATTATTATATTTTTGATATTTTGTGAATTTGTGAATTATCCGGTTTCTTAACTCGTTGAGAGAAGAAAAAAAAATCAAAAATATGATAGTAAATGGAAAATCACATGCTATTTACTTTTTCGGATTCTTATCAACTACCCGTTTTTGTTTGAAAATAATTTATACTTCTTTTTGGTGCTTCTTCCCGCTTCAATTTTTTTTAATATTAGACAACATAATTATTTGGTAAAAATGAACTATTCATGGTACGTTATATATAAGAGACATTACAAGGCATTTACGGTTTATCATTTATATTTTTCAGATTTATATACTATGGTTTTGATGGCGTATGATACTATTTAAATGATACTATTTAAAATCCACATCTTTCTATAATCGGGTTATTTTTTATTTGAGGGCAGATAGTTACTATATACCTATAGGTTTAAAGATAAACAACTTAATTAGATGGGGGATAGACCATATACCCGTGGTGTGTGTTTACAACGTTTAAGTCGACCATTGTTTGGGATGAGAAATGGGTCTAGTTCTAGAAAGAGCTTCTGATTCCCTGCACTAGTTGAGCAAAATGCAAGAGATATTACGTGGATATGATGTCTAATGAAAGTTATGACTATTTGTTGGAGAAAGAAATTATTTAGAGCATCTTAATTTATAAGAGTTTTTCAATAGTGATAGGTTTCCTTCTTAATGAACTTATTGAGTAAGTCAGACTTTAAACAGTGGAACGTAAAAATCAGTATAAGCGGTTGACATTTTGTCTTCGTAAGGCCCCACTAGGGTATTAAGTGTAGTTTCAAATAATGTTAAAAATATATATTTTTCATTTTTATTATGAAAATGGAATAATTCAAATTGCAAAAATTTAAGAAATATGTTGAAAATGGAAATAAGATTTCAAGAAGATTTAGCGAGAGACCCAAGCCAGTTGGGAAAACCGCATATAGTTTGTTATACAAGAGTCCAACCCCTTGAATCGTATTATAAATTTTATATAAATAGTTTAAGCCAAAAAAATCATTAAAATTTTGATTCTTGCATCTTCAATTGAAGTGTTGGTAAGATTTTTACAATTCATGCCATTTTTGTTAGGCTCTTTTTACATATTTAAATATTCGTTATATAACACGTATGATGAGTGTATGATAACATAATAAAAAAGTGTCATTACAAACACTAACACACACAAAAAAAGGCGTGGGTATAACATCACTTTTTGTTAATGTAAATCGTTGAATTTGGCATGTGAGGAAACTGTGTATGGCACTATGGCAATCCGTACTTCAAACACTATGAACATAAATTTATGGTAGTTAGAAATTAAATTTTTTTAGCAAAGAATATTTGGTTTGATGCTAGCTGATAGTGTAACAGGTGCCCTTTCCATTTAAAGATTTAAGGGTTAAAATGAGACAGAATTATAAATGTTGTCATTTATGTTTATATTCAATTTCATTAGTTGTGCTTTAGCATTAAAATTGATATAACGATATAACTTGTACTTTATGTTTTCAAATGTTACACTGTTTATCATTTGATCCTAACCCAGTTAATTTTTTTTGTTAAGTAAGGTAATGTGCAAGGCACATTAGGGCAAAATGGTATTTTTAACCAAATTGTTAAAAAAATAAAATTAAAACTAAAATAATAAATTATAATTCTCAATCTCTCCCAAACTCCAGAATCAATCAAACCCCTATGTCAACAAAAATTTGTTTCAGCTGCTTACTAATTCATCAAATAGATTTATGGATTTTGTCTCCCACCATCAATATCATCAGATTTGAAAGGCCCGTCTGTCCAAAAAAAAAAATAAAAATATTTGCCTCCTCAATTGGAATCCAATCATTGAAAAGACCAAATATCTCCATCGCCTGTTGCGACCGTTTTCTTAATAATCGGAAGCCACAGACAGAAGATGTTTAACCTGCTGACCTTTCCTCGTCTGGATCTAGAGTCACTGTCGCCTCCATCTTCATCTTTGGATATAATTTTTAGATCTAGTTTTTCTATCAAGTTCATATCTGGTTTGTCGGTCACGTTTCTAGATCTGAAGTAGCAATTGCAGGTGAAGAATCAAACGGTGTCCATGATTTAGTTATATCAGATGTGCGGTGTGCAATCGATACAGTTTTTTATGTCAAGTTTTTAGATATCAGGTACTCGTGTTAGACGATTTATAGTACTTTCGATGAGGTTTTTAACCGGAATCTATATAGAAAAAGTGATTTGGTGATTTTTGGTCACCGGATACAATGGTTTCCGGAATCAAAGAATCTTTGGAGAAGATGAAGGGCATGTGGATAAGAGGGAGAGAGAGAGAGAGAGTAAATTTGTGTTTTTGTTCACTTATTACAATATAAATAATTAAATAGATAAATTGACCAATTTACACTCATGATCGAGGCACATAACTTGACTTAATGATAAAAACTAACTAGGTTAGGGTTAAAAGACAAAAGGTGTAGCATTTAGAAACATAAAGTACAAATCACGTCGATTTAAAGATAAAGGATAATTACTGAAATTTGATACAAACATAAATGACGATATTTGTAATTCTGTCTTAAACTTGTTGGATCTTTATGAGTAAATTATTAGATTATTGAAAAAACAATTCAAAGATTCTTAAATATATTTAAGTGTTAAAGTTACCAACATTTATAGTACTTTCCACTTTAAAGTTTAAACACATATAAATTTTCTAAAACAAATTAAATAGTGAATATTTTCTAAAATGTTCAAGATAAAGTGTGAAAACGTCCACAGATTTTGGCCAATAATGCGATCTTCATTCAATTTTTTTGTTTGTTGCAACTGAACGATTGACCATTCCCGCTTCTTTCCAATTACGTCTAAATCATTAACTCAGTCTATTTTCATTGTTAAGTCATTTATGTATTTTTACCTGGTTACTTATATATAATATAAATATAAATAAAATCATTAAATAAATTAAAATAAAGATATTATATATATAAAGTAAATTAAGATCTTTCTTGTCATTCCTTTCCTCAACCATCATTTCGTCCACCATCATGAAACCATGACAATCACTATCTCCACTGCCAAAAAATCGTTTGCCGCCCTCGCTGCAAAATTGCTATAGCCCGTGTCTCCACTAAAACTATTATGAACGATGGTTCATGAGGGTCGGTGATGGTTTAGATTTTACAGATCCGGAGACCCGTTGTATTCAACTCCGGCACAAATTGGTGACTCTCACAGTATCCAATAATTTCCTCAAACCACAAACAACTCGTTTATATCCCGCATATCTTAAACCAAATTAACAAGCTTTATGGTCAATTAATGGCATAATTAGTTAAATTATAAAACCCCTGAATTCAAAATTGTAACAACTGAAGTCAAAATTCATACCGGGAAGAGTTTGAATCGAGCAAGTGGGTAACCAGTAATTGGATTGAATCACTTGGAATATGGTAGTCAATCAAGGAAATTTAGGGTATGTGGGTTTATATAAACACGAAGAAGGTACAATAGTGGTATACCAAAGGTTCTACAAGGTTTTGAAGTGTAATTGACGAAATGAAATTGAAAATGGGTTGGAAATACTGTGTGGGGATTATAAACTTGGTTTAGTTTATGAGTTTTGTTACGAGCAAGGATGATGACGACGAAGATTACCGAAACCCATTTTTCATACGAAGATTACTGAAACCTTATTCGTATCGTGAAGGGTTTGAATCGAGGAATTAGGTAACTGGTAATTGGATAGAATAACTTGGAATATGGCAGTCAATCAAGGAAACTTAGGGGGGGTGGGTTTATATAAAGACGAAGAAGGTAAAATAGTGGTATACAAAAGGTTCTACAAGGTTGAAGTGAAATCGATAAAATGAAATTAAAACTGGGTTGGAAATACTGGGTGGTGATTTTAAACTTGGTTTAATCGATGGATTAATCATTTGTTATACCAAACCACATAATAAAATAATTATAAAATCAATTAAGTCTCATCTGAACATGAGAAAGTGAAAACCAAATCAATAGTGTGAAGTTTAGCAGAAGAGTAAAGGGAAACTCTTAAAAATGTTAACAATGTGCTTAAAGATGCACAACCTATCAAATATAAAATTAACAAACTGAAATAAAAGTTCATGCAACAAGTGTGACTATAGACATATGCAATGCAACCCGCTCCTTAGCACATCTAACAAGCCGGGCAAGTTTAAATACTCAAGGGTTAACACCAGAATGGTGAGTTTATAAGTTGTAATGTCACACCCTCAAAATCCACTAACGGAATTCTACCGTTAGAGGGTGTGAACTAACCAGATCGGAGTCATTAGTTATATCAAACATCATTATTAAAGTCTTTTAAAAACAAAAAAAGACATACAAGTCTGAAATAAGTGCGGAAGCGTAAATAGTAATGTAAATTGTTGCGCCAACACAGGACGAATTAAAGCAACAGTTGATATGATAAAGTTAAAAGCAATTTAAAATGTTTGAGAATAGTGCATGCATGTCCTAAACCGCGCGCCTGCCTCGGCTACCTGAGATAAACATACTAAAAGTGTCAACACAAGGTTGGTGAGTTCACAGGTTTAAGTAAAGTAATCGTTTCGTTTTAGCGTTACCAGATTTAGTTATTCAAATATATATCAATAGGTAGCTAACCTAACAAGCATGTATTACTAAGTGTTCGACACCGAAACTGACTGATTATACGTTTGCCTTGCCTCCATGTCAACCACGACCATGGTAATGTGTTAGCAAAAATTACACCCACTCGACCTACAGTCGAATTTAGAGTCGGGTGGGGTTTGTCAAACCCAGTAGTACTACTCAACACTGACTCGCTATCATTCGATATTAACCGGTTCGATTGTTTCTGAATGACTTAGTTGGTTTGTTGCCACTTTGTCTTACGAGTGATATATACATAATAAGAAAAAAAATCTATAGCGTTTTGAGTATGTTATCTCCCCCTAATAAAACGTTTAAAAGGTCAAAGGGGCCGTGAAACTCTCTGTTTGCGAAGTTACTGATGTCCGAGAAAAAGCGTGCGTAAAAGAAATCCTCACTAGTGCTCTAAAACAAAAATGCGATTTCTAAGTGTTTTGAACCATAAGTGAGTCTCTAGACTCGACACATAAAACTTATGCATGAGATGTGTTCGTGTTACGTTTGTGAAACAAGTGCGACTCGAAAACACGTTGGTGATAAGTTACGGGTGTGATCACGTATGGCATCTAATGTTACTACGTTATATTTTCAGTACATCATCAATTACAAGGGCATATATGTCAAACACAACTCAACATCGATCAAACAATTAACTTTACACATTCCAACAAGAATTCAGCAGCTAAGTTTTCAAAGACTGAATTTAACATGCCAAAATTACACTATTTCACTATTCGTAATATGCAGATAAAATCACCAAAACTTACCACATAAGTACACGTGAGTTAGGTTTCGGGAAATATTTTTATTATATTTTTAGCATATACGGTTTTATTACAAGAATCAAAACAACACAGTAGGTACATAGCAGTCATTATCATGCGCAACAAAAAGTTCTTGACTAGTCCCGTTACATGGTTAATCCAATTAATGCAAGGCCAATTGGGTTAGATTCCACCCTCAACTTATTAACTTTCAAATGTGAAATCAACTCAATTGGTTTTTTCGTTTGTGAGATATGCTATTAACAAATCAGCCTATAAAAAGGCTTCCCGAATCAGAACTGCACAACGAATTTATAAATTAATAAAAAGTGACTTCCACATGTCCAAAAATTACAAACTTGGATTCCCTGAAAACTAGACTCAACACACTACATCAAGGAATTAATAACTACTTTAAAACATTACATTACCATCAAGTTACAGCGGTATTAATACACATATATGATTCTGTCCAGCATCAGCTTTCACCAAAATCCAACAAAGTAATAACCTATGAACAATTAATCATGTGTACAATCCTCTAGACCCATAATCCATCGAACATGCATCTCAATTTCACTCTTCACGAACATTTAGGGTTTACTCTAAGATTCAGTTTCAAACAAACATGCAATTGACAATCAATAACAACAGAACTAGTAATCAATTCACTACTGTTTATCAACAAACATACAAATAAACCCTAACTCATCATTATTTATCAATTTTAAGATCTAGGATTTTGATTAACGTGTTTAATGATGCAATTAAAATCGATAGAAATGCTAAAGAGAATGTTAATTACCTAGTTAGCACCTTGGATCCTTCAAAAAGCTTCTAAATATTTTGTATGTGTGTGTGTGTGTGTGGTGTTTTCGGCCGACAAGGAGAGTGGAAGGGGTGGGGCTGCCGTGAGAAGGGTGGGGAGGGATTAGGGTTGCGTAATAAGTTGTTTATATATTTAATCATGTTATACTTCACCCCCTAACCTTCTAGTTAACCAAATTCTAGCACAAACAAAGCACGTAGTCACATATAAGCATATATTATCACAACATAATACGTACTCATACCAAGTACTTGTTCATATTAATTGTTGTTTGTTCACCAACGGTTTGAGTAGACTTATTTGTGGTTCGGTGAAACTCTGAATGACTATTTGTGTAATGATTGTCACATTTAATTTAAACCCTAATTAAATGCAATAAGGAATGCGTTAACTGGAATGACATAGTTCATGTGATATTGAATTTGAATTAACGGAGTTCGGGTTAACGGAGTTAACCTGAAATTGACGAGTGTCACAAGTAACAAGAAGTAGTAGTGTAGTATATGCAGTATATGTAGCATAAGTAGTGTATGTTTAAGTAGATTTAGCATTTTTCAAATATATCAGGGTAGCTAACCCATTTATAATCTACTAGACATTTGAACCGAAGCTAACTGTGTGTATGCCTTCTTACCAGGTCTATCACCAACACTAGCGTATAAAAGTTAGGAAAATATAACACCCGTCTTATGACATCACAGCCGCGCTAGCATGACTAGCCCGGTTGGGGTTTGTCAAACCCAGTAGTACTACTCCAAATAACCTGACGATCCCATCCTATCGGTTCAAGGTAACGTAAGGACTTTAAGTGATATAAGGGCATCTAGTATAAACTTGTGATTTGTAAGAAACTACAAAATCCAAAACAAGTCTCTGCGTTTTCCTCCAAAAAACCAGTATGTAAGTATATCCATGTATTCTCCCCAAAAACATGACAGTAAAATGTTGTGTTTTCAATCGAGAAAACATTTAAGGAAAATGTTTTGTGTATTCAATCCGGGAAACAAGTATGTGAAAATAGTTTTGTGTTTTCAATCGAGAAAACAAGTATACAAAAATATTTTTGTGTTTTCAATCCTGAAAACAAGTAAGGAAAATGCATGAACTCACATGTTGTCGCGTTTAATAGACTTTTCTCAATACCAAAAGGATGCATTTGACTTGCTAGCTGATACCTAGTACAAGTGTTTAAAGTTATGAGAGTATGTTCAACAACACATGACTCTAAGATTCACGTATGGATTGACACACCAACATAAACTTGACCTGATGACCTATTCGTGATTGCAATTAATGTTGCTAGTTCTAAGCTGTTCTAACATGTATCATATGTCACACCATGATCAAAACATCAAGTAACTGTCAAGTATTTTAAAATTTGATCAAGTAGTTTTCACCACATAAATTCACATGTACAATCCAATTTATTTAACTAAGTATTCCTTAGCAATAAATCCCAAAACAATTACCACAGAAGCATGTATGGACTAGGTTTCTCAAAATATTTTTATATAATTTTCCTTCTGTGTAAACCATTCATAATAAATCAGTCATCACATGTAGGTACAGATAATTCATCAGATTGCTCAACAAAAAGTATTTTAATGGTTCTTTCATCTCATTATACTAAATTATGCAAAGCTAATTGGTTATCTTTTACTAATATCCATAAGTGAAACCAACCCAATTGGCTTTGTCATTCGGGAGTTATGGTGTCGGAAAAACAAACCAGAATATAACTCCCTGAATTAGCTTTGAACCACAGTAGAACATCATGGAATTAAGAATTGATCAAACTATAGCTTTCTGGAAACTACTCAAACTCACCCAAGTGTTACAAACTATAGCTTTCTGGAAACTAGACTCATAGTAGAACATCGTGGAATTAAGAATTGATAAAATAGAATTGTTTAACATCAAGTTATAGAACAATCAATAAATGATAATGAATCTGTCAGCAAACTATTGTCATCAAAACTCATACCCTAACATGTGTATGACATCTCTATGGTTCTAATTCATCAGTTAACATCTTAATCATCAATATTAAAGAACTTTGGACATTTAGGGTTTATCAAGAACTTATTAAAAAATGAATTTTGTACATAACACTTGCCAATTAGCATAAGGAATTATGAGAATCAATCAAATACACCATGAATTGCAAGAACTAATGTTGAATTGAAAATGAATTAGGTTTAGGGATGTTTGAGGCCGTGAAAGAGAGCAGAGGAAAAGGATCGATGGTTTTGGGTGGGGAATTTTGGGTTTTACTTTTAGGGGCATTTACATATATCCCCTTCTTAATTTCATTTATTACATATTTATCCTACCCTTAAAAATCAATTACATATTTCCCCTTCCTAAACCACATATATTGCATATCTCCCCATTTCATTAAAATTGACTAATTAAATGACTATTTTAAATAATTAAAGAATTGTTCACACATGACTCTTTCCTAAATATATCAATTACACATCTCCTCAGTTTTAACCCAAACGAGTCGATGTTAAAATGAACATATTGAATGCTAAGAAATCCAAACTTTTTAATCGTTAGCAAATATAAAAAGTATTTTAAGCGTACTTTATAGGTTGTTGGTTTTAAGGGTCCACTTTATGTTTTTTCGAGTTCTTATATTTCAGCTTAACTTATAAAGTGTTGAGTCAAAGATTTAACATGAAATGACTCAAGGAAGATTAAGAGAGATTGGAATTTTCTCAACACTCCCCAGAAATGACTAAGTATGGAAACCGAGCACACTTGGACCTCCGAGCAAGGTTTTACTTGTCCTAGCAAGGTATTTTGCCTTTCGGGCAAGGTTATCTTCATGAAGTCTTCTTTAGTGTCAATCCGAGCAGTGTTCACTATGTCTAGCAAGGTTGTTCTTCATAGCCAAGTAAGGTTTACTTCCGAGTAGGCTCTTGGCTAACCAAGCTTTTGAAGCCAAGTATTTGGAAGATATAGCAAGGTATTCTTTAATAAAACAGTGGTCCGAGCATGCTTGATGGAAGTTTATAAAGACTTATCTTAAGGACTTCATCGGGCAAGGTTCAACTCCGAGCAAGCTATAGTGTTACCATCACACTTGTATTTGCTAATAATTTATTCATTAACAAAGAGTTGAAAGGATTTCTGAAGAACAAGTTTGCTCCTTAGATCTTATCAAGCAAAGTCTTCTATGGTCAAGAAGATTGAAATATGCTAGGTGAGTATTTTCTAAGGAAAATACTCTAAGAAAAGTCTACCCGGAGAACTGTTTACCAGCGCACTTCAAGGTTACCAGGTCTTCTCGAAGAAGACAAAAGGCACAAAGCCTACCCGGAAGACCTTTCTACACTTGGTATGTTTTTGAATATGTAATATGATTATGTACCTATCATTAGGGTTTATAGAAGTCAGGACAACTGTCAGGTGGTGACAGGCCTATAAATAGAATAATTTAGGGCACGCCTACCACAGATTTGCCACTTTACACTTTTCAGACTAAATCGAATATTTCTGATTTGAGTATGACGGCTATCCTAGGATTGTACGGATAAACATACCTTACAAGAAACCCTAATTGATTTACATTTGTATGAATCTTCTATAATTGGAAATCTTTTGAGTGATTGTTTGTGTTTGTTACATATAATATCCTTTAGCAACAGATAGTTTTTGTTACTGATTCCGCTGTTAACAAATAACTAATCTTTCCATAAATAGCAACGTCACCAACCTTCTTGTCGACACATTTGTTGTGTGGGTTGTGACATTTATTGTGAGTTTGAGTGATCAATACGGGACTGACAAGTGGTATCAGAGCTTGTTTGTTGCTGTTTGTGTGAAGATGTATTGCTTATTGTTGATTATTTGAAGATGCAGAATGACGTGAGTTGAGTACTGTTCCATTGAATACTGACGTCAGCAACTATGTTCTTCCTTCATTCTTCCAAATCTTCAAATTTGGGTTACTTCTTTTACTTGTTTTTGGTTAAAGTTTGAATTTTTATTATTAGATCTTGTTCCAATCGAATCAAATACATCAGATATGAGGAGCTTTTTCTCAGATCTGATTGATTTTTAACTTTGATTTTTAATCTGTTTAAACTGTTCTCTGTTTTTCTTTAAAATCATTTTACAAAACACCAAAAATATGTCTGGTTTTGAAGAGCAAGAGGTATCCACTAACAAAATTCCAAGGCTGTATGGGTAGCAGAATTTATCAAGTGGAAAGTGTTGTTTGGGCTGCTGTGTGTTATAATGACGTGGATATGTGGAACTCCATTAAAAACGGACCATATACTCCTGATGGTGCTAATCCTAATCAAACTATGGTTGATAGAATGAAGAAAATTGATGACAAAGCCCTTGCAATGATCAAGCTGGGTCTGTCTTGTGATATTTTGACCAAGGTTGCACATCATACCACAGCAAAGGCTATGTATGATGCAATACTTGAGATGTTTGAGGGCAATACAGAGCTGAAGAACATCAAGAAGCAAAGACTCAAGCAATAACTTGAGAGGTTCAAGTATAAAGATGTGGAGAGATTGAAGTCAATTCTTGAAAGGTTTCTAGCCATTGCGAATGATCTCAGAACCACTGATTATGTGATGAAAGATTCTGACTTGAACACTAAACTGTTATCATCATTGCCCAAAGAATGGTATACAGCTAGTAAGTTCGTTATTCAGAAGCCAAACTTTGAACAACTCAAGCTGGATGATGTGATTTGCTTTCTTCAAACTGCTGAGATAAAGATGATTGAAAATGAAATGATAAAAGAAGAGAAGCCTTGTTTCCAGGTGTCCAATGCACTGATTGCACCTATGGGAAACTTGTCCACCAAAAACCAACAACATATCCCTATCATAGAAGAACATACTGAACATGGTGTTGATGCACCAAAAGCTTTTGTTGGTGGTAGTTCAAGTCACCAACGTAGCCAGTCAAGGTTTGATGTCCAACTCTTAGATGATAATGAATCTGCCTCTATGGCAAGTGAACATTTACCTTATGGTGGTGGAAACAGTGGTCAAGGGAATGAAACTCAGGCATTGTTCTCTATATTTACAGAGTCCTACAATGCATTTGTTTCCAAAAACCTGATTCACACAAGTGTCATTCAAGATGATTTGGAACAAATTGATGCAAATGACCTTGAAGACATGGACCTAAAGTGGCAGGCTGCCATGTTGGCTCTTAGAAGCAAAAGGCTATATAATAGGACTGGTAGATCTCTTCTATCAGGGCCTAATGAAAGGATTGGATTTGACAAGTCAAAGGCCATTTGTTATATTTGCCAACAGCCTGGTCACTTTGCTAGAGAATGCAACCAACCAAGAAACTTCCAAGTTAACTCATACCAGAACCAATAGCCAAGAAACCAGTTTCAATATCAACAAAATTAGGCAAGAAACACCAACTACAACAACAACCCCAATTTTAACAACTACCATCAAGTCCCAATGAACAATCAGCAGGTGGTGCCCCAAAACCAGAACTACCAAAGAAACAACCAAAACCCTCCAAATGCTATAAATAACCCTAACAGAAACAATCAAAATCAACCCAGAAACCAAGGGAATGTAGCAGTTGCTACACAACAAGAGGGGGATTTTGATTGGAGTGACCATGCAGATGATATCACTAAAGCCAATGTTGCTCTAATGGTTAAAGTTGAAAGTGAGGCTGCATCTTCTTCACAGGTACCCTCAACCTCTACAACTCATTTACTTGAAACAATTAATGCTTTAAATGTGAAAGTAGGACAGTTAGAGAGTGAATGCTTTAGCAAACAAAGCATAATCAATGGGTACCAAGCAAGTGATATAATCTATGAAGAGAAGATCAGAAGCCTGGAAGATGATTGTGTGAGTAGCTATAGAACTCAGCAAAGATATGTAACTGAAATTGATGGGTTAAAGAAAATGATTGTTGAAGAGAAGGTGAAGAATACCAAGTTGCAAGTTGAGAATGAGTTTTTGAAAAACTTAGGGTCTACAGGAAACATTTGTGGTATTATGAACAAGATAAGAGAAGAAGATAAGTACAAAGTTGTTCCCCCACCTTTCAACAACAATTACTCTCTCAAGGTTGACAAATACAAAAGAGATACATATCTCAATCAGTTCAGAGAAGTTTTTCAAGATAAGGAGGAATTCATTGACAAATACAAAATGGTTGAAGTTAATAAAGTTGGAGAGTTTATTGTGAAGGAAGAAGTAAGGGATTTTTTTGGGTAAAGGGATTCACCCGGTAAAATGCATTCCACACAACCAAAAATTACAAGTAATATGACAGAGTGCCATATTAGTTCTCATGTATGACATGCCATACAAGAGTAAACAAAACCAAAACCACCAAACACTGGTAAACACAGCTAAAGCTTACACAAGAACCAAGTAAATAAACAAAACAAAAACAAATCAACCATTATCATCAATTTGGTGGGAAACTCCCTGCGGAAAGTGCCAATCCTCGAGAACCCGATTAACCCGTTCAGAATTCTTGAACTTTAGAGTCATAAGCTTTAGGCGCGTACCCCTAATGATTTCGTCCGCAACAATCTTAGGAGTCTTCAAAGAGTTCTTGAACAGCCGGTTGTTTCGCTCCTTCCAAATACCGTAAACCGAAGCCCCAAATAGCAGCCGATTAACAACATTTTCAATAGAGTTGGACATTCCAAAATGAGACACATATTGAAGAATATTCGCCCAACCATTCCTACACCCCTGAAACTTCCCTTTCATTTTTACAATACTCCAAACCTCAGAAGAGAACTTACACTCAAAGAAGAGATGATTACGAGAATCCGGCTCTCCATTACAAAGAAGGCAGCAATACAAGTTATGATTTGGATACCCACCAATTTTCCACCCCATAATACGATTCTGTGTGGTCAACCTATCATGAAGCACAATCCACAACATAAAGGAGTGTTTTGGAACACATTGAGAGAACCAAACAACATGCACCCAAGACACCTTATCAGCCGGTCTCCGAATAAGATGCCATATTCCAGAAGTCGAGAAATTCATTGAAGTCCCATTCTCATCCAAAACCACGATCTTGTCCCTCTTATCCGGACAAATGCTAACTTCTTTTAAGTTCGAAAGAATTGGATACCTCAAAATCAAATCAGGCGGCCAACCCCAGTTATTATGATGAACAACATCACTGACACAGGTCTCTAAAGACAAGCCAGCCCGATGAATAGCTCTTGGGTTAATATAATCAATTAAAGGACAATGATCATCCCATTTATCATACCAAACTGAAGTAGATCTCCCATTACCAATTTCATGCCATATAAACTGTCTAATATGAGGACGAAACTGAAGGATTTTCCTCCACCCCCACGTACACGAGTTAGGAATCTGCAAGCTCCAAAAATTTCGGCCCTTCATTTTATACTCATAAATCCAATTAACCCACAACGAGTTACGCACATTGATTAAGCTCCAAATATGATAAACCAGAAGAGAGTTATTGACATCCCGGATACGCCGGATACCCAAACCACCTTCACATTTCGGCCGACACACAATATCCCAAGAGACTTTATGCTTTCCCTTACTTTGACCATAATCCCAAAGGAAGTTTTTAATCCGTTTCTCAAGATCAGCAATAAGTCTAGAAGGGAGAGAAAACACAGCAGACCAATAAATATATAAAGATGAAAGAACAGACCTGACCAGCTGCATTTTACCCGCAAAAGATAAAGTTTTATTCTTCCAATCTCCAATCCGACTATCCATACAATCCAGCAACCTCTTACAATCCCGGTAATTTAACCTTGTGGAAATAAGAGGAACCCCCAAGTATTTAACCGGGAGCCTTCCTTCAACGAAGGGCATAATATTCAAAATACCACTTTTAACACGGTCCGGGACATTACAAAAAAACGCGGTACTTTTCGGAACACTCGGAGTAAGCCCGGACATATCTTTGAAATCATTCAGAGCCCCCATAATAGTTTTGGCAGAATTCACCTCACCTCGAGCAAACAGGAACAAATCATCCGCAAAGCAAATATTGATAATATTTAATTTTTCACAACAACGATGAAAACGGAACGAGCCTTCAATACGAACCTTTCGATGCAAAATTAACGTGAGAGCTTGCATAATCAGCGTGAAAATATAAGGGGACATCGGATCACCCTGTCTCAGACCTCTTTTACCACTAAAGAACCCGTGTAAATTCCCATTAACGGCTATCGAAAAAGAAGAAGTGGTTATGCACTCCATTATCCAATGAATCATCTTATCGTGGAAACCATACCCAAAAAGAATATCACGGATGAAATCCCAACTGACCGTATCATACGCTTTTTGGATATCAACTTTAAAAGCACATCTAGGCGGACCAGTATTAGTGTGGTAATTATGCATTAACTCTTGGGTCAAAAGGATATTATCAGAAATCCTACGCCCAGGCACAAACGCAGACTGATTGATATCAATTAACGACTCCAACCCCTTCATCATACGAACCGAGATAATCTTGGTAATGCATTTATATAAAGTGTTGCAGCACGAGATGGGACGAAAATCATTAGGAGTCACAATATTGGTCACTTTAGGAATCAGAGCAATAATAGTGTGGTTTACCTGTTTAAGGAGACTTCCTCTGCTGAAAAATTCATGAACCGCCAAACAAACATCTTTCCCAACAATATCCCAAGAACTCTTGAAGAAGGCCGATGAAAAACCATCAGGACCCGGCGCTTTGGAATTCCCAATAGAGAAAAACGCATCCTTGATTTCCAAATCGGAGATAGGTCTAACCATAAACTCCGCCTGAGAGGCCGAGAGCTTAGTAGTAAAAATCTGATTATCCGGTTTTCTCAATGGTTGCAAATCAGAACCAAAGATGTTCATAAAATGATTAACAAACACCGAAGGAACATCCAACCCCTCAAATAAACGGCCCTGAGCATCACTTATAATATCAATGCGACTCCTATGGTTTCGCATTTTCAAAGAATTGTGAAAGTATGCAGTGTTAGAGTCACCAAGCTTTAACCAATCGACTTTAGCCTTCTGTTTAAGGAAATCTTCCTCATCGTTAGCCGCCTCATGATAAGCCTTAAGATAACTACTTTGCTCCCGAATCAACTCCAAACTAGTAGGGTCAATGTCAAGACGGGTTTGACAAGAATCCAGAAGGGTTCTAAGATCACTAACTTTCTTATGGAGATTGCCTTGCCGGTGCAGCAAGGAACGGATAGGATGTTTTAAGTTTTGGAGCTTCTTTACCACACGAAACATGTGATAACCGTTAACCTCAATATTCCAGCCGTTAGCTATAATATCATTATAACCCGGTTTTCCAATCAAGAAATTAGGGAATTTAAACGGTTTAGGCTTACCTTTACTAAGCGAGGGGAGTTTCAATAGACATGGAGAATGGTCTGAAATCCGGTACGGAAGGAACACCGCCGAAGAATCATTAAAGATCTCCATGAATTTAGAGTTTCCCATCACCCTATCAAGCTTTTTGAAAAGACCCATACCCGTTTTCGGTTTATTGCTCCAAGTGTACTGGAGCCCGACCCCATTAATATCCTCAACTTCAATGTTCTTAACACAATCACGAAAATCAATCATTCCAGTGGAGATTTTGGAAGAACCATGCAAGCTGTCTTCCAAATTAAGAGCACAATTAAAATCTCCCAGTAAAGCCCAAGGTTTACCATGAGTGAATTGTTTATGAACAAGAAGATTTCGCCATAACTCCCTTCTTTTCAAATAACAATTCTCAGCATACACGAAAGAACCATACATCACCTTGCTATCAATCTTGAACTTTAACTGAACGTGAAGAACCTGGTTCGAATAATCAATAACCATAAGATCAACCAAATCCGTATTCCACCCCACAATAATCCGAGTACCTTTATCACAAACACTACCATTGCTGGTCCAATCCCAATTTTTACAAATCTTCTTACAAACATCAAAAACCGCGTTTAATTTGACGTGAGACTCAAGAATAGCACATACCTGAATATTATTATCTTGTATTACCTTACGAACCTCTTTTTGTTTAAGAGGGCGGTTCAACCCTCTTATATTCCAAGTGGCGATGGTACCCATTAAACACCCAATTCACCGGGTGTGCTTGCACCCTCAGAACCAATATCCGGTTTCATAGCTTTAGCCACATCCGTAAACAGCTCCTCCACATCATCATCATCTGCATCACATTCCGATTCGTCCGCCAAATTACCAAACCGGTTACTGGTTTGGACAGCATGCTTTTCCTTTAACTGGACCCCCACAGCCATAGAAGTTGTAGGTTTACCCACATGATGGTTATTGTCTTGTCCATGAACGAGTGGTTTATTTATAGGTTGTGCCACTTTAACGACCGGTCTATAGACAAGATTCTGTTTTTTGACTTGAGTATTAACTTTTTTCTTTCCCTTCACCCTCTGGAAACCATCATCATTAGTGACTTTCGTTGGCTCTTCATTTAACTTTTTATCATGAACATGTTTCGGGCATTGGGTGTTTGAGTGACCAAACACCTCACATAAAGAACATCTGGGGGGCTCCCAATCATATTCAATCTTAATCTCCGAGATCTTATTTGTCTCCCCCCACGTATCCGGAACAGCAACAACAAGCTTCCTTTTAATATCTTGATTTGCCTGAAGCTCAACCTGGACCCTAGCAAAGCTACTTCTTCCCCATGATTCCTTACACATATTGGCAGTATAAGAATCCATACTTATTGGATCCCCAATTCTTGATGCGAGCATACTTAGGCCCTCCTCAGTAAAAGCACCCAGGGGAATGTTCTGTAATTTGACCCAAACCGGAACAGACCGTACATCCTCCTTCTCCAAGTCTGACTCCATAGTCCAAATATGAAAAATAATAGGGACATTCCTAATCATCCAAGGGCCATCTTCAATCAACTTTATCATCCCAGCTTCCGTATGAAACTTGAAAAAGAAAAACCCTTTCGCATTCATCATAAGTCTCGTAAGCCCATATTTGTTCCAATTTTTCTTAGCAAAATCCTCAACAACCGGAAAAGGAAGTCTATTACCCAAAAAATAGCCATACAAAGTATTATTAAACCTTTCTTTAACTTTCTTGACAGATTCAACCGGGATACCCACATCAACTCCTTCCATTGTTGACTCCACATTTAATTTTCTTAATGTTACCTTCGATGTCTTGTTTTCAAGTTGCACAACACTCACATACGAAGGCTTCGAATTTTCCATAGGTTTTTCCTTCCCTACATCCCTCTGAATATTAGAAGATTCAGATCCACTCATCTTGTTTTCATTTGAGACAGAGGCTGAAATACCTGCATCTTGTTTCATATTTAGCGAATCTGATTCAATAGCCTTTTTATCGGTCGAACAACCACTATCTTTGTTCCCCATAGCTGAACCTCCATCATCTTTGTTGCTAACATCATTTAAAGGAGCAATGAATGTAGTGTTTGTAGCAAAAGAAACAGACGAACCCGTAGCATTAGGGTTTTCCGATGAACCGGTTTTCAGAGCCCCCCTACGTGGGAGAACCCCATCAATATTCGTTACCCGATTAGCTGAGAACCCTTGCCTAACACGATCAATCAAGCCATTACCACCGTATTGCTCCATGCAAAACCCAAGAACAGGCGAAGATATAAGGTGTTAGAATATGACCAGGCGAAGTTAAGGAGTAACTTCGCCCTCCTACTAACTTCGCCCCCCAACAAATAACTTCGCTCAACTAACTTCGCCCTCCACCAAATAACTTCGCCCTCACAAACTGCTTCTCTCTCACAACCTCCAACAACTTCGCCGTATAACTAACTTCGCCCTCACAACCTCCAACAACTTCGCCGTATAATTAACTTCGCCCTCACAACCTGCTTCTCTCTCAACGAACGGCAGAACCCTAATCACCCAAGATCAATGCGTCCAAGAACGACCTAGAACAACCAAGCAGCAGCCAAGATCGACCAAGGAACACAAACCCAAACCAGAATCAGTCACTCCAGCCGGCCAAAAGAACCAAACACTTGAATAATCACAAGATTCATAATCAATTAATAGAATTGTATCGATCTAACTAATCTATATCAATAGCCGTGATCAATAACAAACCTACTAATCAATCAGTCCCAAGTATTAGAACAAGGTTCAAGCAACACTGATTCCAAATCGGCCGTTTGAAGAACAAACCCTAACCGCCGAATGAAACCCTAATTGCCGATCACCCAAATTCCGATTACCCTCAATGAATAGCAATAAGCAGTAGGCGATCAGAACCAAGGAGAATAGCCAGGTGCATGCAACAATCACACCCTAGATCAGCCGATCCAAGTGACGGCAGCAGGAACCCTAATCGCCTTCTAGAGAGAGAAAACGATATATTTGCCACCACACGTTCCTACAGCAACAACAATAACCTCGTTATGGAAGAAGTAAGGGATGATAAGTCAATTGGAGTGCAAGTGTCTGAAGATGACTTCAATAAATATGATTTGAACCAAGATGATCTGAGTGACTCTAGTGATTAAATCTCTACTGAAGAAATTCAAACCGCCAAAAGAGGAAGAAGATATCAAAAACCTGATTCAATAGACAAACTGCCTGTTCTGCCCAAATTGACTCCTAAGATGGAAAAGATCAATGAAATAATGAGAAGAGAGCATATGTCTTTTGACATATGTGAAAGGTCAAAGATAAGTTACAATGCTGTCAGGTCACCAAGCATAACTCTGTTGAAGAGGTTAAGTGAGAATAACAAGAAAAAGGAAATTGAAACAGTTGTGGGTGACAACTTCATTCCAGTATACCCTGTTTTCTCTAGTCATAAAGTGTTTGACATTGGAGAAGTTGAAACTATGGAAGAGTATGAGAAAAGAGAATCAAGACACAAGGGAAATCTGGATGATAAGCCTTTGAATTTGCAAAAAATCATCTTTGTGAAGAGCAGGATTGAGAGACAAGACATTAAAATTGAGGAGTTTGTGCCTTTCTCAATTGACTTTGATAATTTGAAAACTCAGAAAACACTTGGAGTTAAACCACCTAGACCAAGTGAGAGGTTTAAGAAAGGAATTTCTCATGAAAAGTTTAAAGGGAAAGTATGGTGTAAAAAGTGTGATGAATATGGCCAGCATACTGATTCTTGTAATGAAAGATTCAACTTCAAGCCCTTTCATGTTCCAAATGAAAAAAAGTTTGGTAAAAACTTTGAACTCTACAAACAGAAATATGATGAGTATTTGGGAAAGGGGAAAGTGTGTGAGAAGGAGACAGCTGTTAAGAATGTGCAAGTGATTGATAGCAATGGGAAGAATGTTGAAAAAGGGGTGTTGAAACCAAAGAAGAATTTGACTGCACAAGTCAAAACTGGCAAAGCACAAAACTGACGTGAAAAGAAATATCCAACCATTAAGGATAGTCCCCAATCAAGACTCAAAGTCTGTTAAGTCTGATGATTCTCAGAAATCACCTACAAATGAAAAGAAAGGAAAGAAGAATGGGTTCTCTAGAAAAAAAACCAAAAGAATTGACTGGTGATGAGAAGTTTTTGTTAAAACATGGGTTTGAACCTCATGGATTTCTGTGGAAACTAAGAGGTGAAGTTCAAGAGAAGAGGGACTTTGATGTAAGAGATTTTTCAAGCACAAAGGACTATGTAGTGCAAGAGTGCAAGAGCATCATTCCCTATGGGAAAAGTTCACGTGTTAATGTTGTGGAAAGCCCAACTGATAGTGGCTATTATTTGGAAGAATCTGATGACTGTGAACTCATATATTAAGATTCTAAGCCCATTACTGTCACACCCAATGCAGCCACTGCTAATGAATCTGATGATTTGCAAGTTGATTTATCTTGCACTTCATTACTCAACTAATCAACTTCTTTGATTTGTGCAGGAACCATCCACTCCACTAAATGAAGTATGGTACATGGATAGTAGGTGTTCCATGCACATGACTTATGACAAAAGGTCACTTGTCAACTATGAAGAGAAGTTTGAAGGTCCAGTAGCCTTTGTTAGTGATGAAAATGGTGGTAAAATAGTTGGAAAGGGAATCTTGACAAATGGAAAGGTCACATTTGACAATGTCTTCTATGTGGAAGGGTTACAATATAACCTTTTAAGCATATCCCAGATGTGTGACAAAGGTTATAAAGTGGGTTTGATGATTCTCACTGTTTTATTCTTAAACCTAATTTTGTAATCCCTCCGGACATGATCATGATGATGGCCCCAAGGAATGGCAATTTGTATAAACTAAACATGAAGGATGCTGTTTCAAGGGATGGTACCTGTTTTGTTTCTAAAGCCACTGAAAATGAGTCAAAATTGTGGCATAGGAAACTATGTCATGTGAATCTGAAGAACATGAACAGACTTGTGAAGGGTGAGCATGTGATTGGCTTACCTACAAGAGAGTTCAAATTGGATGATAATTGTATCTCATGCCAGAAGGGCAAGCAGCACAAATCTTCTCATAAAGCAAAACTCATCGACTCAATTGATCAAGTGCTTGAGATGCTTCACATGGATCTTTTTGGTCCTATAAGTGTCCCAAGCATAGGCAAGAGGAGATAATGTCTTGTGATCATTGATGACTTCTCAAGATATACTTGGGTTTATTTCCTAAGTACTAAGGATGAGACTGCTGAGTTGATTAAGAGTTGTGCAACCAGGATTGAGAAATACAAGGGTTAAGATATTGAGAAGTGACAATGGCACAGAGTTCAAAAATGTAGTAATGGAAGAGTTTTGTACTACAAAAGGAATTCTTCAACAATTCTCTGCTCCTAGAATTCCTGAACATAATGGTGTAGCAGAAAGAAGAAACAGAACACTTATAGAAGCTGCAAGAACCATGTTGGCTGATGCTTTTCTGCCTGTCACTTTATATGCAGAAGCAATCAATACAGCCTGTTATGTTCATAATAGAGTGCTTCTCAAAAAAATTTAAGAGAAAAATCCCTATGACATTTTGTTTAAAAGAAAGCCCTACATCAAGTTTCTCAAGCCATTTGGATGCAAATGTTCATTGCTGAACACCAAGGATTATCTCAACAAGTTTCAAACTAAATCCTTGGACTGCTTCTTTGTTGGTTACTCTACACACTCAAAAGCCTACAGAGTATATGTGAAAGATCATTTGAGTGTGATAGAATCATCTGATATTGTGTTTAATGAAAATCAATTCAATACAGTTGATGGTGCTGCATGGCTGTTTGATCTTGAAAAGCTAATCAAGTCCTTTTAGATTTATCCTGAGGACTTTAATGAAGCTATGTATAAGACAAGTGTGATTACTGATGAATCCTCAAAGAAACTTGATTTGGACAAGCTGTGGACAAAGTTTGCTGAAAAAGGTTAAGAATATAATTTAATTAAGCATCCTTCTACTGTTGAAAATGAACAAGCTCCAAATCAAGTTCAAGATCAGAATATTGAACAAGAAAATCATGATAACGATGTGATAAATGAGGCATATCCTGATAACACAGAAGAAGCAAGAAGAAATGCAAAATTCGAGGATTTGTTTCAAAGCATGAATGTTGGAAACAGTGGTGTGCATCTACCTCTCAACTGAACACTGAAGAAGCATCAGAGTTTCCTGATGCAACAACAGATTTGATCATTGATGAACCTGATCTCAATGACACAAATCTTGATTCTGATATATCCACTGATGTAATTGTTCAATCCTTCAATGTTGAAAAGAATCATCCTCCTGAAAATATCATAGGAAATATTTATGAAAGAGTAACAAGAAGTGCATCTGAATCTGCAAACATCTGTTTGTACTCCTGCTTTCTATCCCAAATAGAACCCAAGAACATTGTTTAAGCATTGAAGGACAACAGCTGGGTAGAAGCTATGCAAGAGGAGTTAGCTCAGTTCAGAGATCTGCAAGAGTGGGAACTTGTAGATAAGCCAAGAAACAGATATGCAATTGGAACCAAATGGGTTTTTAGAAATAAAAGGGATGAAAGAGGTATTGTGATTAGACAAAGCTAGACTTGTTGCATTGGGATGCCTACAAGAAGTAGGGATTGACTTTGAGGAAGTCTTTGCACCAGTTTCAAGGCTTGAAGCAATAAGAATTTTCTTGGCTTGTGTTGCCTCAAAGAATATAAGGGTAATCCAACTTGATGTCAAATCTGCATTCTTAAATGGAAAGATAGAAGAGGAGATGTATGTGACTCAGCCACCGGGATTTGAGGACCCTGATTTTCCTAACAAGGTGTATAAGTTAAACAAAGCCTTATGTGGACAAGCTCCAAGAGCTTGGTATGATGAGTTGTCAAATCATCTACTTGAACATGGTTTCCAAAGGGGAGCCATTGACAAAACCCTCTTTTACAAGAAGAAAGGAAGAGATTTGCTGTTGCTGCAAGTTTATGTTGATGATATCATTTTTGGGTCAACATATGAGCAGATGTGCATGGAGTTTGAAGAGGTGATGAAATCCAAATACAGTATGTGCTCAATGGGAGAAATGAATTCTTTCTTGGACTGCAAGTTCAACAGAAGACTGATGGGATTTTCATTTACCAGTCTAAGTATGTGCAGGACATACTAGACAAATTCAAGTGTAATGAACTGAAAACTGCTTCAAATCCTATGGATACAAAAGAAAAGATGGTAGAAGATGAAAAGGGGGAGCTAATGGATGAACATGAATACAAAGCAAAAACTGGATCTTTGATGTATCTGACTGCTTCAAGGCCAGATATCATGTTTGCTATATGTGTTTGTGCTAGATTCCAGTCAAGTCCTAAGGTTTCTCATATGAATGAAGTGAAGAGGATCTTTAGATATTTGAAGGGAAGACTAGATCTAGGAATTTGGTAACCAAAGAACCAGTTCTTTGATCTAACTGTCTACACAGGTAGTGACTATGATGGGTGCAATATGAGTAGGAAGTCTACTTCTGGAGGTTGTTAATTTTTGGGAGACAGATTGGTGTCATGGCAATGCAAGAAACAGACTACAGTGTCAATCTCAACTGTTGAAGCTGAATATATTGCTGCATTTGCCTGCTGTGTACAAGTCCTCTAGATTCAAAATCAGATGCTAGATTATGGTCTGAATTTCTTAAACACCCCTATTTACATTGATAACACTGCTGCATCTTTTATTGTTAAGAATCCTATGCAACATTCCAAGACTAAGCACATTGAAATCAGACATTATTTCATAAGGGATTGTAGTGAAAAAGGTTTAATTAAGGTAAAAAGAGTTTATACACATGATAATTTGGCTGACCTATTCACAAAACCACTTGATAGAACCAGGTTCAACTTTCTTCTGAAAGCCCCGGGAATGATCAACTCAAATGAAGTCTAATTGATGATGTGTGATTGTTGTGCAAACTTACTATCTTTTCAATGTCTTGATGAATGTTTGTTTGATGTGTGTGCCTCTATGTGCTAATTGACTATGTTGGTAGAGGATCTACAAATTGTTATGTTTGAATGCGATTCTGTTTGCTGCTCATTGATATATGCTTAATTGATTGACTGAAAATCCTAGGTATTTCTGATACTTTGGATAATGTTCAGTGAATGTGTATGATATCTAGATAAGTATCTGATTTGACTTGATAATATGTGCTTGTCTGATATCATGATTATGTGTTTTATCTAATGTGATATTATTAGGATTTGATAGACTATGCATCTCATGATGTCGGTCTGTTTTTAATGATGTCATTGATGATTTTGATTTGAATATGTTACCTTGTGATTGTGTCACAAGTTGTTTTTGTGTCAAAAGATATGCTCAATTGAAGAATTTTAAGGAGCTTTTGTTCATAACAATTTTGATAAAACAGAGCAAGTTGTTTAATGGTGCACAGACATGATAATACTATTCAGTTCAAAGCTTTATAGAAGCTTAAAAGGAAATTTTCAATGAAAAGACTCAAAGAGTTACTTTTGCTTAAAATCATGTCATTTTCTCAAGTTGGAAGGGCATAGACTTGTATATGTTTGATCCTATCATCTGTTTCAGATTGAAAGGATAGCCATTAACCTGAAGACTGAAAGCAATTGGGGCAATTGTAACTTGTTTTCTATTCTTTCACTTAAAGTTATGTCAATACCTCTGATTTGAAAGGACATGTATTCTCATATATGTTTGGTCCTGTTAACCACTTGTGGTCAAACATGATAGCCATTTACCTGTCAATTAAGAGAAATTGGGGTGACTGAGTATTAAACTTTGTTTAATGGGAAATGATAGTATATTGACTACTTAGCCAATCATATGGATTTAATAGGTTAAAAGGACACTTAGTACAGTCATTGACATGTATGGTTGCTTTCCCATGATGTGTAAAATCTAAGGTGATATAAACATAAAGAATTTGCTAAACTTAATGTGGAGTTACATTGTTGTCTATGCATGTTCCAAGATAAATTTTTCCAAATGATAGGCAGAGAAGTGATTATCCAGACATACACGAGCCCGTTGGTATTTGGTCCCCAAAATGAAGTATTTACAAAAGAATGACAAAGAACAAATTGGAGCTAAATGTAATGTTAAAACAACACAATGTTGTTATGTGCTCACATAATAATAATAATAATAATAATAATAATAATAATAATAATAATAATAATAATAATAATAATAATAATAATAATAATAATAATAATAATAATAATAATAATAATAATAATAATAATAATAATAATAATAAGTTTTGTCATTAAAAGAATTTTAACCAAATCCAGGGGGTCAAAGTCAAGTCGGGGTGTTTTGGAGAAAGCCAAATAAGCCTTGAGAATAGATATGGAGCATCAGAAAACAATATGTGTTATCCATTTAGTTATATGCATATTAAATGAACCTTAATCATATCACCAAAGAGATGAAATTCATGCTAAGTCAAGACCTGCTGTTAACGTGTCTAATTTGTCATAATAATGCTGAGAATGAAGTATTGAAAAGCCATTTAGTCAATATGATCCCATGACTGAGATCATTTTCATAAAAAAAGAAATTGTTTTGAAAGGAATGATAACTGAAATTTGATATCTATATGCATCATTTTCTCTTAAACAAAGATTCTTCTTGATAAATATGGTTTATAATCTATTTAAGTCAAAAAGTATTGCATTTTACCTTCAAAAGGTTTGAATATGTATTTTCGGGTAAGGTTTGATGTTTTCAACCTTTCCGAGCACACTTAGATGTTGTTTGTCTAAGTTTATCATTTTCGAGCATGCTTTGATGTTTTACATTATTTCGGGTAGAATTGACTGTTTTAGTTGAAGTTTAACCCCTTCGAGCATACTTGAAATCTGAATATGGTATTACTAGCAAGCTTTAACAAGTTCAAGTTTTTCTAGCACACTTAACTGTTTTGTAAGATATTTGACTTGTTTCTAGCAAGCTTTGCATCTTAAATGCTGAATATGATGATTCTAGCATGCTTTTATATAGTTGGTATTGTCTAGCACACTTTATTGTTTTGTTTAGAAGTACAACTGTTTACTAGCAAGCTATTTTATATGTTACTATTCACTAGCAAGCTTTGTTGAATTCTAAACTCTCTAGCAAGCTTAACTGTTTTAGGTTGTTTAAGTCATACTAGCATGCTTTGTAATTGAATATGTTACTTCTAGCAAGCTTCAATACTTTTAGGCTTTATAGCACACTTAGGTGTTACTTTTACTGTTTAAACTCATTCTAGCAAGCTATGTGTTATTGTGAATATGATTCTTTGAAATTTCAAGTGTTTTCGGGCAAACCTTGTTTCCCAGGCACACTTTATGTTACGAGCACACTTTCAAATTTTCAAATGTTCTCTTAACATACTTGGTAATTTCAAAATCTTTGCTTTTCGAGTACACTTTGTGTTTAGAATTCCTTTCTAGCACACTTTGTATTCTTGAAGTTCTTCAAGTATACTTTGCTTCAAAGTATACTTGACTGAATAGTTGTAAAATTTTTGACATATTCGGGTAAGGTTTGCAATAGGTTCAGTTATTCAAGCAAGGTTTGTTACTAGAAGTATTTCTAAGGAATTTATTTCGGTATCTTAATTGATTCCTAGTAAGGTTGCCTATTTGATATTTTATACTTGATGATTGGTCTTGTGATTCATTTCTCAAGCAATCTTGTATTTCGAGTAAGCTTCCTTCATTGTATTTACTTAGCTTTATTTCTAAAAAATCACTATTAATAATCTGGAACGAGCAAGCTTTGAGAAATTGGAAGGTTCATAGCAAGCTTTGAATAATTATTTTTCCGAACAAGGTTTTGCAAATGAACTTTATCGAGCAAGGTTTTTAAATGTGAATATTTTAAATGGTTAATAGTACTGTTTGACAGTTATTCACTCACTACACGACAAAATGCATTTAAAACCCACTTTCAAAAGGTATATAAGAGGGAGTTAGAGAAAATTTTGCTACTTTTCTCTCTCACCTTCCACTCTCTCTCTCTCGTTTCAGAATCTCAACTGCCTTATTGAAATAATCTAAACTTCCCAACCCTAGTTTGTCAGCCCACTACATCCGACTCGGTAAGCTTCAATTATGTATTTTCTGACAACGATTAAGTGATTATGGGCATTGATTATTCATTTTTACTAACTCTCTGTTTCTTGTGTATGTTATAAATTTGTCAAAGATCAGGTTCTTAATGAAATTTCTTCTTATCTTCTTCAGATTATAACTTGAAATTACTTAAGGCTGTGAACTTTAGGACTAATTTCTGCTTTGAATATGTTTGTTTGTGTGTTCAGGTATGGCGGGAGACAATTAACCGACCTATCCATTTGAGCAAAAGCACAATATGTGTGCTTTACTTCAAGTGTCTCCTGATAATGAGGACCTAGCTCTTATGATCCGGTGGCTTCAACGATCAAATATAAGATTTGCCTTGACAGAGTGACCGGTGATATACAGAAATCATTCACTTAATTTTGGCGCTCAGCCCAACTAATCGATGATACAAATGGTAGGCGGATATAGGCACGGTAAGGCAAGAGATTCATGTTACTGAACGATTAATCAGGAGATGCCTAGAGCTACATGATGATGTTCACAATCCAATTCACTTTACAACTGATCATTTACTGACGATATTTGTGGATAAATTGGGATATCAAGGAAATGTGACGGAAGGCCAATTCCAAAAGGGAATGTTCCCAAATTTGTACCGATATCTGATTCATCATTTGATCCAGGGCTTTGCCCTTAGAAAAGGATCTTGGACTCTTATGAGTCGTGACTTTGAAAACACTATAGTTGTTATAGTATAAGATCTCCCATTCAACTTCTCGAAGATGATTTTTGATGGAATGGTGAGCATTTTGAAGAAGGCAAGCAAAGATAGATTTCTTGCTATCCCAGGTTTCTGCAGATCATTTTCAACCATGAATTACAAGATTTACCCACAATGGGTACAACACATGTGCTGCAGAATCCAAATACCTACAAAAGGATTGCTAATCTGGCTAGCACAAGCAGATTCAATCCTAATGTTGAACTTGATGTTTTGCCTTGGTTGGTGAGCCATGATGCTGAGATTATGCATGTACCTGAGTTAACCTCAGAGGAAGAGGATGATGATGAGATGGAGATTTATGAGAGTGATGACAGTGATGATGGTGGAGATGAAGGAAATGGTAATGAAGGTGGAGCTGGAGGAGTTTAGATTGATGATGTACAAGAACAGAGGGAGAATCAACCTATTCCAACACCACCACCAACACCCTTAGCCATACCACCTGTAACACCACCTTACTCACCACCACCACATGACCAGTACCCACCTCAAACACCACCTACCCTAACCCAAAGCCCACCTGAAACCTTAAACCAAACACCACCTCAAATAATTGACCAATCTACATCCCAACCCCAAACCCTTACCCAAGACCAAAACCAGCCAATAGACGAACCATATATTCCAGAAACTCTTCCCTCACACTTACAAACCCTCCCAACCACACCAATAACATCCCCAACACACTCGCAAACCTCAGAACAACCCATTCAAACTACAAATGAAAACATTTTTGAAAACCCAAGCCCTCCTATTGTCCCAATACTTCCACAAACCAACCCACTACCTGAACCTTCTTTTGATTTACCACCTAATACCCCTCCCCATGCTTACAAAATTTATAGAAGAAATCTTGATTTGATAAGAGAAGCTGTGGAGTTGAGAGGAGAAAATGCTAATTTGAGAAAGGAAAATGTTTATTTAAAAAAAAACAATTGGCCCAAGCTCAAGTGATAATTCGACTCCTTGAGGCAGAGGTTGAGAAGACCTCAGCTACCCCAAAACAGGGGGAGAATATTTGTATGGCCACTATTGATTGTGAGATTGTTATTGAAGAAAGGGTGAATGTAGAAGTAGCAGCTGTTGATGGTTTGAAAAAGATTCTAAATGCTTACGGTGACAGTGAAAAGGAGGATAGTGGAGGAAGAATGATCCTTGATAAATATTATGAAGGAGATAAGTCTGGAGATGATGAAAAAGACTATAATATGAATGATGAAGTATTGAATATCGTGTATGGTGATTTTGATGATGAGTTGTTAAGAAAAGAGAAAGAGAGTGATGCTGAATTGAGAAATCAAGCCACTGAAGATATAGTAACAACTGAAACACTGGCAACTGATACAATGGTTACTGAAGTACAGACTGATGTTATGACAGATGTTATGACTTCTACAGATGTACAGACTGATATTGTGATGGAGGAAGGAGCTGAAACTGAGGAACTTGTACTTACTGAACAAGAAAAAAGTGAAGTAAGTTCCAAGAGAGTAGAGCAAGAAAAGGAAATGAATGACTTGGAGGAGGACATTGATAAATTTCCCCCAGAAACAGAAGAGGAAAATAAAAGAATAAAGGAAAATGGGAAAGCTATTGCTGCTGATGATGAGAAGGAAGAACCTGGTACTACCAAAAAGGAAAATTTTGATGAAGAGGAAGAGGATGAGAATGCTGCTGCTACCAAAAGGCTTGATAACATTATAAAAGAAACAAGGGAGAGGGAATACATTGCCAAACCCTAAATGCTGAAGAGCTGGTAGAGCAGGAAACCTTGATTGAGCAGGCAAACATTGCCAAAACTTTGGATCAAGAAGGGGATGAGGAACAAGAGGTCATTGAAACCTTGATAAATATGAAAAGGGATGAAGAGATTGACAATTCTTTAGCCATGGTTGTAAGTATATTCAGTCAATCCCAAAACCAACCTCACCATGAACTTGAAAAGGAAGCTGAACAGAAAGAACCTTCAAAGAAAGGGAAAACTGAAGAAACAATAGAAACAATGTAGGAAAGGGTCTCCAAGTTGCATGAGAAGTTCACAGCAAAAGTGAGTAGATTTGCAAAGATGTATACAAGAAAAAGGAAGGCTGATGAACAAGCTCATAAAAACATGTCAGCAAAAAGGGCTAAATGGGATAATGAAAATGAATGTTTTGTTGAAAGTCCTGAAGAGAAGGAAAGCCCTTTGAGGCCTGTTCCAATTAAGTACTAAGGCCTGAAGAGTTACCCAATCTAAAAGAAGCCAGATGGGATGATAAAAATGAGTATATTGTTGAAAGCCCAGAGGAGTAGGAAAGTCCAATAAGGGCTACTCCAATTCAGATAGTTAGGCCTGAGGATTTACTCCATCCTGAAGAATCAAAAATTGATGTTGTGAATGAGTCTACTGAAAAGGAAGATATGACTGAAGAAGATGACTCTGATAATGATAATGATAATGATGAACAAGGTGATAAGCCTGCTGAGGCTGTGAAGGTTGATATTATGACAAATGAACAAAGGGAAAATATTCAACAAAGTCTGGATGAAACTCAAGGAATAATCCATTAATTGTGAAACTGACCAGACTTGGGCAAAAGTTTGAAGATCTGGCTCCACTTTCTAATGAGGAGTTGCAGAAGTTAATTGAGAAAGAGAATTATGAGATTAAAAGGAGAATGCAGAAAAAGAACCATGAATCCTTGACATATAGGGACTATTTGAGAGGCTGTGGATTCTCAGAAAAGGATTTGACTAAGATGACCTTCAAAGACCTTGAAGAACATTTTACATTGAATAGAGAGAGAAGGGAAAGAGAAGAAAATGAAAGATTGAAAGAAAGAATAAAAGATCTAAAGAAAAGATATGCAGGAAAGTGTGGATACCTGATTGAAAGAGGTATGGCTCCTGAGATGGTTGATAGCTTGTCAAAAGCTGTAGTTGAATCTCATTACAATAGACTTTCAAAGAAGGAGCAATCAAAGAGAGATCAACCTGAACCCTCTGTTAAGAAAAGAAGGATTATGACACTAAGAGAAGCAAAAAGCTGAAAATGAAAAAGGTGAATTGAAAAGAGCTAAAACACAAGATATTCCTATCCTAGTGATAGTAAAGCCAGAACCAGATGAACCCACAGATCCTTGGAAAAATGAGGAGATGATTGGAATCTTGAAGGAGGTGATGGTGAAGCGAAAAGGGTTGAATGAAAATGTCATTGATATGTTGGGTAAAGCACAACTGAAAAAGTTGTTCTATGAACAAAAAGCTGAATGGGAGAAGGTATTATTAGAATGTGTGAATCCCAGAAGCTTTATAGGTGAAAGATTTGTACCAGCTGGACAGCTGGGTGATGAGAAGATTTTGGATATGATTGGAAGACTACATAGGAATGGAGGTAAAAACCTATTTGATCTGGCTATCATGACTGCTGAGTTGATTGTGGAGATATATAAGAAGACTTTTGGAGTCACGGGGCCAACCAAACCAATGAATTCTATTCTCATAAGGCCCTCTGCTTCAAGGAGACACTCCTCAACATCAAGAAATGAGCATAGTAGAGCTGGAACTCAAAGGTTAGAAAGGCCCCAAACTGATATAGACTTGCCAATGATGCTCTACTATGACTCTGTCTCCAATACGCTGAAAGTAATCAAGCAGAGCAGACAATTGAGGGAGATCATTTTTAAAGATGACTTTGCTGATTATAGAAGAGAACAGTTGGAGATAATGGCCAATCTTGACTTGTATGATTACCATGATAGGAACAAGATGGCCGGAAGACAACAAAATGAGTTGTCAAAATATCTGAAAAGTGAAGCTGAAAAGAATTTTCCTTTGTTGGATCAAAGAAGGAAGTGAGAGCTGACTGAGCAAGAAAAGAATAGAAGACCCAAGCACATAAGTAGTATAAGAAGTGCTGAATATGGCTACTTATTGAAAGTCAGGAACAAGAACCTGCTGTCCAACTTAAATACTTGCATCAGTATGAGGAGACGAATGACAAGACCCAACCATGAGGTGCAGAAGAATGGCAGAATTACCCAGATTGACTACAACAGCAAAGATGACCACTACTTTCTTCGCAACTCAGATGGACTGATTTTGGGTATAATCAAGATTGATGAAGACCTTACCTTTATAAGAAATAAAGATTTCAGGGATATATTGGAAATGACAATACCTAAGAATCACCCTAATTATCAAATATTGTCTATCTTCATGCAAAGGACAAGAGCAGTAATAGTTGGTAGAACACAAGCAGCCCACAATGCAATGAGATGAAGATTTTGTTTAGCTTTAGGGTTTGCTTTGTAATGTCTACGGACATAATTTGAATATGTAATATTTTGACTTTTGTTATGTAATTTAATTTCTATTTGATATGTATTTTGACTAAGTGTATGTAACCTTAGAGGTGTTTTAAGAAAGCTGAGGTGTTCCAATCTTGGGGGAGATTGTTGAGTCAAATATTGGACATGAATTGACTCAAGGAATATTAAGAGAGATTGGAATCTTCTCAACACTCGAAATGACTAAGTATGGAAACCGAGCATACTTAGACCTCCCAGCAAGGTTTTACTTGTCCTAGCAAGGTATTTTGCCTTTCGGGCAAGGTTATCTTCATGAAGTCTTCTTTAATGTCAATCCGAGCAGGGTTCACTATGTCTAGCAAGGTTGTTCTTCATAGCCAAGCAAGGTTTACTTCGAGTACGCTCTTGGCTAACCAAGCTTTTGAAGCCAAGTATTTGGAAGATATAGCAAGGTACTCTTTAATAAAACAGTGGTCCGAGCATGCTTGATGGGAGTTGATAAAGACCTATCTTAAGGACTTCATCGGGCAAGGTTCAACTCCGAGCAAGCTACAGTGTAACCAGTACACTTGTATTTGCTAATAAGTTATTCATTAACAAAGAGTTGAAAGGATTTCTGAAGAACAAGTTTGCTCGTTAGATCTTATCGGGCAAAGTCTGCTATGGTCAAGAAGATTAAAGTCTGCTGGGTGAGTATTTTCTAAGGAAAATACTCTAAGTAAAGTCTACCCGGAGAACTGTTTACCAGCACACTTCAAGGTTACCAGGTCTGCTCGAAGAAGACAAAAGGCACAAAGCCTACACGGAAGACCTGTTTTTACACTTAGTATGTTTTTGAATATGTAATATGATTATTTACCTATAATTAGCGTTTCTAGAAGTCAAGACAGCTGCCAGGTGGTGGCAGGCCTATAAATAGAATAATTTAGGGCACGCCTACCACGGATTTGCCACCTTACACTTTTCAGACTACATCGAATATTTCTGATTTGAGTGTGACGGCTGTCCTAGGATTGTATGGATAAACATACCTTACTAGAAACCCTAATTGATATACATTTGTATGAATCTTCTATAAATGGAAATCTTTTGAGTGATTGTTTGTGTTTTTTACATTCAATATCATTTAGCAATAGATAGTTTTTGTTACTTATTCCGCCGTTAACAAATAACTAATCATTCCATAAATAGCAACATCACCAACCTTCTTGTCGACACATTTATTGTGTGGGTTGTGACATTTATTGTGATTTTGAGTGATCAATACGGGACCGACATAAAGCGATTTGAGTTGTTTCGAGCTTGAGCTCGGCCCCTTTCGAGCTCTATTTTCTAAAGCTTGAGAATGTCTGCATCCATCTTCTAACCTATTTATAAACGCAATGAAGTTATAGAAGTTGATGCATCTTTATCGTTAATTTGTGATTGCAAATATACAACAGCTTAGTGTACAAGTAGAGAAGTACATAGTAATTCCAAGACATCTACAAGTCAACACTTCAGATTGCTCACACTTAAGTTTTAAAAGTTAATGTACTCAAGTTGGTCATTGTTAGTACTCAGGATGACTAGAAATGAGTTCGGCATCATAAGGGTCCCGATACCGATCCTGAATTTCTTAAAAACATGGCATCGGTATCGAAATATTCGATTCGGTACCGGTATGATACCTATCTCGAAACATTAAGTAGTTGGTATTGAATTGTGTAATCGTTGCTATTCTCATTAACATCATCCCTCTAAATAGGGTCTTTACAAATAAGGAAAACTCCTAAAATAGATAATTACAAATCAATTTAAATCATGACTATAAACACAAACGTAACAAACTAGATACATTGTATGTAGACTAATATTCCCCCTCAGTTTGAGTCGTGGTACTTCGAACGGTCAAACTGTCTCTAAACAAATTGAATAGCTGTCGCGATAACCCCTTTGTAAAAATATCCATGTACTGTTAAGCTGCGGGAATGTGTAAGAATAGAACATAACCTAACCTAACTTTCTCTCGCACAAAGTTTATGTCAATTTCAACGTGTTTGGTTCGTTGATGTTGAACCGGATTTTGCGCCAAGTAAACTGCTTAAACATTGTCACAATAAACGATGGTCACTTTGGATAGCGGAGAGTGGAGCTCGAGCAACCGATTTCGTAGCCAAGTGGTTTCTGATACGGCATTCGCTATTTTCGGCCTCGACACTAGAGCGGGAGACCATGGGTTGTCATTTGGACGACCAAGAAAGAAGATTATTGCCCAGAAAAACACAATACCCCGAAATGGACCATCTCAAGTCCGGACATCCTCCCCAATCTGCATCCGAGTAGGCCCGTAGTTCGGTAGTCTTGGAAGGTGAAATGCATATCCTCAGGTCAGCCGTGGCACTTATATATTGGATAATTCGTTTCATAAAAGCCAAGTGTTTGTCCCGAGGAGCATGCATGAAGAGACACACCTGCTGAACCGCATAGGTAATGTCGGGTCGAGTGAATGTGAGGTACTGTAGGGCGCCTGCAACTGCTCGATACTCTGTCCCGTCGGGTAAGAGGTTCCCATCTATGTCACTTAATTTAGCTAAGGTGTCGACCGAGGTGGCACAAGGTTTGCACCCGACCAAGCCTGCACGGGATATGATCTCTTTTGCATAGGTTGCCTGAGATAAAAACAACCCGTTACCATCACGCGAAACATTAATACCCAGAAAGTGGTGCAAACTTCCCAAGTCACTTATAGCAAATTCCCTGGAGAGTGTGTTAATTATCTTTCATAGCAACCCAGAATCGGACGCGGTGAGGATAGTATCATCCACGTAAAGTAATAGATAAGCCGTTTTAGCCCCGTGAGAGTATATGAACAATGAGTTATCACCGACACTGGCTCGAAACCCGTGAGCCAAAATATAAGTAGAGAACCTGTTGTACCATGCCCGAGGAGCCTGCTTTAACCCGTATAATGATCTTTTCAACCGACAGACATGGTTCGGTGTGTGAGGATTTACGAACCCGGGAGGTTGATGCATATACACCGTCTGTTGCAAGTCTCCATGTAAAAAGGCATTTTTCACGTCTAATTGATTGATCAGCCAATTTCGGGAAACCGCGAGGCTAAGAACTGTGCGGATTGTAGCCGGTTTTACCACCTGGCTGAAAGTTTCATGACAATCAATGCCGACAATTTGTGATTTTCCATTCACTACGAGCCTCGCTTTGTACCGATCCAAAGTGCCATCCGCATTAAACTTATGGCAAAAAAGCCATATGCATCGTATAATCGGGTGGTCATGCGGACGGGGCACAAGTTCCCATGTGTCATTTTTCTGTAAAGCCGCATACTCGTCTTCCATGGCTCGGCGCCAATTCGGATCTGACCGGGAAGCGACATAGGATTTTGGGATAAGTGATATATCGGGTGCGGTGGTGGTGTGGAGATTTAGCCGATCAACCGGTTTGGATATATCGGAACACGCCCTAGTGAGCATTGGGTGGGAGTTTGAGGGTTCGGCTGTTTGGGTGGTCTGAGGTATTGGCTGTGGGGAGTTGGTGGGTTGTACAGGTGCATTTGGAGTGGCTACCGGGGCAGATTCAGGCTGTGGGTGGTTGGGTCAGTCTGCTGTTGGATGGACGGGTGGAGTGGGAATGTTATGAGGTGGTGGAGGGGTACTGTTGTGAGTTGGTGAGTTAGGGGGTGGGTTATTTGGATTGAGTGACGGGTGTTTGGTTGGAAGGGCTGAGGAGTAGGTAAAAGGATTGAATGGGAAGCTAGTAGGTGGGTCGTCGAGAAAATTGTATGAGTGTGGTGTGGGTAGCTCACGAAAGGGAAACGTAATTTCATCAAAGGTTACATGTCGTGAGACTATAACTTTTCCCGTGGCAGGATTAAGGCATCGGTACCCACGAAACTCGGAAGGATATCAAAGGAAAACACATCGAACCGAACGACTGTGTAATTTGTAGGGTTGAGTAGAAACAATATTAGGATAACAAGCACACCCGAAAACCCGAAGGTGGTCGTATGTGGGGTGTCGCCGATAAAGGGTGAAATGGGGGGTGGAGTTCAAGAGACTTTAGTTGGTAGGATATTGTGTAAGTAGGTTGCGGTGTGGAGAGCCTCCACCCAAAACGAAGCTGGGAGGTTCGCGTGGGTGAAAAGGGTGCGAACGATATCATTCAGGCGGCGAATCATACGTTCGGAGCGGGCATTTTGTTGGGACGTTTGGGGAAACAAAAAACAAAAAACCAAACCCGTGATTTTGGGAAAATAATTTAAATTCATTATTATCAAACTCTCCCCCTAAATCACATTGGAATGCTTTAATGTTTAGGTTAAATTGGGTTTGGATGAAACGGTTAAATTTAACGAAAGTGGGAAAAGTGTCTGATTTGTGTTTTAATGGGTAGACCCTAACAAAGTGTGTAAAGTTATCAATAAGGACCACATAATATTTATAATTGGATTTACTTGGAATGGGTGATGTCCATAAATCACAATGAATTATATCAAAGGGAGCAAACGTGATAGATAAAGAATCATAA
This sequence comes from Bidens hawaiensis, assembly GCF_021521415.1. Lineage (NCBI taxonomy): Eukaryota > Viridiplantae > Streptophyta > Magnoliopsida > Asterales > Asteraceae > Bidens > Bidens hawaiensis. The sequence continues at coordinate 213,429 of NW_027492429.1, read as the reverse complement.
ATAGTGTTCTTAGATAATTGGCAAGAGTTGCAAACGTTTGAACCCGAAGGTTTATTACAATAAATAGAAAAAACATGAACGTAACAAATTTAAAATAAAGTCCCCGGGATGGCCTAGCCGGCGATGCCATTGGTCCGAATTGGTGCAAACAAACGCAGCAGGGTTCGCCGGTTGAGTGAACGGGTATAGATCACCCGTGCTGTTGTGGCGGGAAAGGTGAGCCCCAGTCTTGAAATCATTCATAGTACCAAAAGGATCAAATTTAGTGGATGTCCAGTTATCAATATTAAATTTACGAACGGATAGTAAATTTTTTGGGGCGTAAAGGACATTGTTTAACTGGTAGGTTCGGTTGGGTACGGTAAAGGTGGTGTTGTCGGATCCGTTAATTGGAATTGCTTTACCGTTTCCAACGAATATGGACTTAACAGGAATAGATGATGAAAAACGGGAAATTTTACTTGGGTTGGACGTGAGATGAGTGGATGCCCCGGTATCCATGTGCCATTGGTCCTGTGGATTTAGGTTCACTTGTTGCACTGCATTAGCCAAGTTGGAAGCATTGTAGTCCGAATACCCGGCAAAAGGAGAGTTGGCCGTGGGTGGCATAGGGGCTGTCGAATGATTGGGAAAGTTCCCATATGGATTTGGGCCTTGTGGGGAACACGTGTAATGGGCCTGTGGAGTAGGAATACGGGCCGATTTTCCTTGTGAGAAATTATTAGTCCACAGGTTGTTTGGGAATGGGGGCTGTGACGGGTATGGGGTTGGTGGGATTGACCAATTTGATTGACTAGGCTAACTGTTATAGCCGTGATTTCCACCACCATAATTTTGACCATTAGATCGTCCTCGTCCCCTATGTGAGTTACGGCCCCCGTGGTTTTCACGATTTTGATAACCACGACCTCCGCCACCCCCACGATATGATTGTTGATTTATTGGGTTGTTTCGATTGTCTGGCGGTTCGGTGGTGGCAGCTAGAACGGCTGAAGAGTTCCCCATGGCCGAAGAGTTCCCCACGACGTTTTATTTTTGATACACATTTCCTCGTGGTGGAGCATGGTGCAAGCATCGTCCCACAAAGGTCAAGTTGGGGAATGAGAGCCCATGCAACGGCATATTCCAGAGGCAGACCTTGGACCAGTTGAGTGACTAACCGTGGTTCGTCAACAGGTTAGCCGACGTCGTTTAGTTGACTGGCAATTTCTTTCAGTTTTTGGAGGTAGTCGGGGAGCGAGGAACATGACCCGAGGGTCAAGTTTGAGAACTGATGGTTCGAGCTACCGGCACGAGCGCTTTTTTTGTTGAGGAAAATATTCCCTAGTTTTACCCATGTCTCCCGTGCGGTTGTTTTGAGCTAAAGCACACGATTAAGATATTCTTTCAAAAGCGTGCTATAAATCCATTGAAGGACAAGTGCGTCTATTTGTTTCTAGGAGTCGAACCCCTCGCTATTTTCAGCCGGTTTCTCCATATCATCGATATGGTCTAAGACTTTGTAGGCGGTGGAATGAAGCATGAATAGTTTCGTCCATTGTGAGTAGGTGAGGGAAGAACCGTCGAGTGTACGGATTTTGGAGTTGATGTCCGTGACTGAGTAGGCGGGATGTAAGGCCGTGGCTTTGATTTCTGAGGAGGAACCCATAGTTTCCTTGCCAGCCATGGATGTTCAATGGAGGAGGTGGCCGATGATGGGAGGAGGTTGGCGGCTGATAAACGGCAGAGAGGATTAGGAAAAAGTTTAGGAAAAAAATGAACTCTGATACCATATTGAATTGTGTAATCGTTGCTATTCTCATTAACATCATCCCTCTAAATTGGGTCTTTACAAATAAGGAAGATTCCTAAAGTAGAAAATTACAAATCAATTTAAATCATAACCATAAACACAAACGTAACAAACTAGATACATTGTATGTAGACTAATAGTTGGTACTGAATCGATATCGGTACCATTCATTCATACTACTTATAACCATGCCCATGAAATCATGTATTGTCGCTGGAGTTTGATCGCCGGATAAACACATATTTTGAACACATCCAGTGAATGAGTTCTTCTCATTCCAAAGAATGCGTAAATGTTCATAACATTTCATCATGATTTTTGTTGGCAAAAATTCTCAAACGGAGTTCAGGTGAACGATGCACAAAACATTCAAATATCATACTTAAAAATTCACATTATCTTTTATCTCCATGATGCTATCAAAAGTTCAAAATAATTGCTAAACAAATTAGAAAACAGAGATTGGCATACTAAATTTTTATCCAACAGTAACCTAATTTGCGTTTTTTGCATTTTTATCTCCAATTAAACAAACTCATCAATTTTTTTTTTCGGGTCAAAGTTGTGATGAATGAATCAATATTAGAATAACAATTGAGACGAAGCCAGTACCCAATTACTCATTCTCAATCGTCAATTTTGAAAAGAAAGCGACAATGGCGTAGGTTACTCCAGCCTCAGAGTCAGAGATGAGCGCTCACTGCAATGATATGAGAACCCTCATTGTGCAAAAGGGTAAATATGTAATTTATGTTTAGAGGTTGGGTAAATATGTAATAAAGGCATTTAGTAAGGGGATATATGTAAAAATCCCTTAATTTTATTGGAATTATTATTAGTCCTATTTATAAGAATGGCCCATTTACAATGACTTTTGGCTTTAAACAAACTTTTTTAACACCGAACCATGTTATAACAAATCATTATGACTAGAATACTATCAACTTAATAAAAAAAGTCCCGTTGATATCTTTGTTAAAACTATTTTATGAAAGCCGAAAACCTACAAACTACGCGCAATCGATCACAATTTCAGGAAACGAAATATAAAATAAACACATGCATATTTAGCATGTAATTTCACATAGATAATATAATATAGACATACGCTCGAGATATTATTTTCATAAAATAACTAATTTCATGCTAAGCGAGCATAATATACTAAATCGTGTAACACATAAAATCATCTAACACATAACAATTATATTCGATTGATTCAAACATGTCATATTCGACGTTAATCACCAACGCGTACTGACAAGCTCATATGTGTGACTCTTTATTGAGTCATGTAAATGTCATGCATAATGTGTAAGATAACAAAGTTTGGGTTAATGGTGTTAATGTGAAAGTGCGGGATATCACATTATTCCCTTGTTGAAAGAATTTTCATCCCGAAAATTGATAGGTCTTGCTAAATAAGTAGACTCACAGTCTATAAGTATGATCAAATGAATTCAATAGACTTCCCGTACACTGAAAGATCAAAAATGAATTTTGTAGACCTCACGTATATTGGTTAGTGTCACAATTGTTCCGGCGGTGTTGCAAATGTTTAAAAAAATTTCCGGTTGTCACATCATCCCCTTGTTGAAATAAATTTTGTCCCGAAATTTTGATTGTGGTCTTTTGAAGTAATAGTCGTAGTTTATCAAAAATATAAGTATTAGAGTGAATGACAGTACAAAGAGGCGAGAAATGCTTAGTGTGAATGATGACGGTGCTTGATGTAATTTGGGATTCATGGTTTTTGGTGCGGGTACCGGTTTTGCAAGGTCAAAGTGAAAGTGAATATGCTTTAGGGGCTAAGATCGGAAAATGGTACGGCTTTAGTCTCCACCATTAGCATACTGTCAGTGTTTATATATAGGATGTACCACAGCAAACCTATCACACTAATAGCACATTGCAAGTGGTTCCTATCACCAATCATTACTTTTCAATGCCAACTATAACTTAAGGGAGAATAGGGTTTTAATTTTATTGGTATTACTAGTTGGAAAAATGCGCGATGCTGCGGCGATAACAATTTGCAATGTTATACTCATTTTAGTTAGTTTATCAATCATCTAATGATATATGTTATTACTACTTATGTTAGTTATCTTATTCGTATAAATTTTATAAAAGTTTATTATGTTTTTTACTTTACTTTTCATATAGTTTTCAAGATTTTAGCATAAGTTTGGACTATCTACATCATAAGCCTTACACATCTCAGTTAAATACTAATTTAACATTAAAATTATCAACTACATACTTCTACAAACTACAGTGCAATAACACATACAAGAAATTCACACAAGTGGCATTTGTTATATATTTAAAATATAACATTTGTTCACATGAACAAATGATTTCCACAACACTTGTGTTTCAAGTGATCATTCCATATGTGATATGGCTGTTGATAAAAAAAACAAAGAAAGATACAAATTACGTTTAACTTTTTATTAATGGATTTAAAATTATATATAATATAGAAAGGGTCATTAAAACTTGACTTCTAGAAACAATACCCAAAGTTTAAATTCACTTAAAAACAACCCAAAAAAACGTTTTAATCAATAGACTTAAAACATATTGTATGCTTGATAAGATTAAGGTAGGTACTAATAAATAATCTCTGTTAACCTTAACAAGCAAATCAGCAACATTCGCAGTCGGAGGCAGAATTCTTTCATCGATCACAAATAAACTCTTCGGGTATTGTATTTGTCATTTTTTTGTTGCAAAAAGCCTCATTTCACCTTTGCTTTTTAAAAATCTACACACCATAAAATTATAATTACATTATTTGGTCAATAAATAATAATAATAATAATATATTGGAAAATTATAGTTGATTTAAAAGACAAAAAGCAATCAACAAGCGAAGAAAACGTTATCAAAGACTAACCTCGCCGTTGCAGGTGAAAGTCGGGGTGGAGGTCACCGTCAATAACAATAATCTGGCGAAGAGAGGCCATAGATACTCTTCCTCTGTCACTCATTTTCAAAGGAAACAAAACAAAATCCAATGATATACTTGAATCACGTGTGAAAGATGAATCATATATATAGATATACCTTTCGGTGTTCTCTCTCTCTCTCTCTCTCTCTCTCTCTCTCTTCAGGTTGAGACTGAACGTGTCCTGCCACTTTTGTGCCACAATCTCCGCTGTTCACATTTCCTTCTGAGACCATATTCGGTTCAGTCGTCCTTAAAAAAATAAAAAAAAGGCAATACAAGAGATATTAATCTAGGCTACAGAACAAATAAAAAATTTTATTCTCACAACATCTTTATGTACATAAGTTGATTATAAATAACATATTATTAGAAACTTTACAAATTGAAGGCATATAATTGTTTTCATGGTTGACACTCAAAAGTCCTAACAAAAAAAATTTTAAATAAAGAACGCAATCAATCACCTGCTAAAAGAAATGACGGCCCTAGTCTTCCTCCAATCTGCCCTTCTCAATAATGTAATCGAACAGCTCATAAAATGAATGATATGTGGATGCATAAATAATCTTAACATCTTGATCCATTTTCCAACAGCAAGAGCAAGAACAGTGTAATAAGGGAATATGCAACTTCTAGCTAACAATAATGAGTAAATCAAATATGAAAAAGCCTGTAAGATCTCAGATCCAAGGCTCAATTAATACTTAACAAATCTAGTTCATTGTTGCTATTGATTATATGTATTGATTGTTTATATATTAGTATTAGTTTATAGTATGTGTATGTATAATATTAGATTGAATAATTAGAGTGAAACTTGAGAGAAATTGGACAGGATTTCGTTACGTTAATCTCCAAAACTTAAATTAACAGTGATAGAGGTCACTATATATAGAAGATGGGTCTAGTTCGTTACACATTCCGTAACGAACTAGCATCCCACTCCGTTACATACACTTTAAATAAACTAACTTCACGAACCACCCTCTGATTCGTTAAACATCCTTAACGAATCAGTAGGGATAATTAACTTAGCTATAGTTCGTTAGACATACTTAACGAACTAGGCATTACATTAACAAACTACTTTAATAGTTTAATACTTTAATACATAAATAAACTTCAAATACATTAACGATAAATACATAGACTCGAGACGCAAAACCGTACACTAACAAACACCCCCTCATCTTGAGCTCTTTGTCTTTGTCTTTACTTTACTTGAAATGCTTAGACTGTCAGTCTCTGCAACTATGAATTCCGTTCTCATAAAATACACGCACAACGCGTTGGAACTACATAGCCAGATCATAGTATTCATTGCGCTCGAACAATATCTTATTCTTTTGTAGCGCGTCGTTGTCGGTCTCGGTTAAGTTAACTAGCCACATCGGGTCGATGATCTTGATCAGCTCAGTCTTTAACCCTTTACCCAGGACAATGACGGCCTCGCCAATACGATTTTCGTAGTACCAGCGGTTGAAAGATAAATGCATGTGTTGGTTCATTGTCTTCACCGGTATACGCTTCATCGTCTTTGGTGGCTTTACTTTAAGAACCAACTTCTTCCATCCCGTTTTTGGATTGATCTCATTGATTCGCTTGCGGATAGGAATTTGTGGCTTAAAATACTTAAAACCATGATTAACCTCAAACAATAAATGCTGGTAAAACCACTTTGCATGATGATTCCTGCCACGATTAATAAATGGACGATACGCCAAAGTGCGCACATCCCATCTCGGTAATGAGAGAAGATCAGACATCCTTTCATAGTACTGGACACCCTTCTCCCATTTAACAATGCATACCTTAAGTTCATAATCAACCATCCAAGTAATAATATCACCTTGCACTTTCAACACGGTCTTGAACGTAGTCTTCTGGTTGGCTTTAGCACGTGCAGCAGCTTCTTCTTTCTGTTCCTGATCCACGTACCGAAATGCATCAATAATCATACCAACTCTCTTATGACTGAACCATCTAGCAATGTCCTCATCAGTTGCTTCTTTTATAGTCTTCTCATTAAATACAGGAGCACGTTGATCAACGTTTGTGTGTTGAAACAAGTCAGGATATTCCTCAGCAGTCACATCCTTCACCTCGACCTCCTTATTCTCATAAATAAATCCCTTGCTCATCTCAACCGTAGGATCATTTAAGATCTCATCATCATTAATTACCTCAACATTAGGTTCAGTTTCTAACATGGTCATCGCGTCTTCATTCAGACCAAGCAAGATAGCAATCTGCTCTCGTGTCAGCGACTTTTCCACAAACTGCCCCACATTTATCTCATCGGCATTCACCATACTTCTAACCATCCCCTCACCATCAATAAAAATAATCGTTTGGCCTCGATCATCTCAATTGGTTTGGCAGCTGAATAGTCATGATAAACAATGACTTGCTTGCTCGAATCATCAACAGAACTCGTACCCGCACCAGAAGCTGGGTCTTGAGTTTGTTTAGTCTCACCACCAGCACCAGACTCATCCGGATCCTCATCATCATTCTTAAGCTTTTTCAGCGCGTCATCTTTGCATGTAAGTTGCATAATAAGCTCCTCTTGTTCCTTGATTTTCACCCCATGAGACTCAAGAATCTCACGAAGGGCCTTTGTTTCTTTCTGACAGTAGGAAACATAGCTGAGCAGCTTCTTCTGATTCTCCGTCATACGTTCTTGATTCATACGATCAGCACACATTTGATTTTCATACAAATGCAAAAGACTCAATACCATACTCATCTGCTGATCGTGCGGTGAAGCAGCAAAAGAAGGAGGAACTGGCTGAATTGGACCCATTGGTCGACTGAGCCTCAAAAATGAAATATCTGGTGGAGGCATCATCGTTGGTGTAGGAGGAATCACTGAAGCGGCAGTAGTCGGTCTTGGTATAGGAGACCGAATGAGGAATCATACCAAGTTGTGGATTCGAAGTGAGCGTAGTCGTCAAAGTAAACTCCGGGGTGCTAGTAGTAAGCGGCAACGCTGGGCGTTGAGGAGTGGACGACCTTGGAGGTTGAACTCCAAACGAGATGCCAGCTCCAGCCGACACTCGACGCTTTGATGAACTTTCAGTTGCCAGACCTTTACCCTTTCGTTTACCTTCTCGTTGAGCAGCAATAGTAGCAGCTAAAGCAGCTTCAACTGCAGCGTTTTGTTCTCTAAGAGCTGCATCACCATTACCATCGTTACCACCATTACCTCCATCATCACCATCATTGTTCCCACCTTCTCCTCCCTCACGCTCGGAATCCGAGTCATCATGGATCCAGCGATCCTCGGGAGGACATACATAATCAGGATTTGCAGGATGGCCAATCAATCTCTTGAATCTGGGAGGAAGAGATTGACGGTACAGTTTCAATCTTCTCATGGTGTCTACCTTCATGCTGTCCAGAATAAACTCATTTGTTCACATCATTCGGATCAAGCACCAAAACCTTGATAGCATCGTTGACAAACAATTGGACGAAACGCGGATACATCAATGTCACACCCCCATCTAGGGCCTAGGAGTGCGACCAACAAGTTGGTATCGTGTTTGTAAATAAATCAGAGTTGCGTTAATTTGCGGAAGACTTATTAAACTTTAAGGATCAAAAGTGTAATTTATATATACATTCAAACGACGAGAATTATAAAATAGCCATTTAAAGTTGTTAACAAAAGATTACTTGTTTTATGTTTACAAACCACCATATTTAACTTATACAAAATGAATCCGAGCCATCGGATATTAGTACTTCGTCATTTCCAAGCTCTAACTTTGTTCACCTGCAAAATATAAGAAAATACGTCCGCAACGAATGCTGGTGAACACGCTGACGCAAAAATATTTCTTTTACTTTATTACCCCTCGAGACTACGCCTGCCTCGGCCTAACGTGGCTTAGGAATAACAAAGTCAAATAACACATTATAAATATGAGCCTCTATGCTAGGTCACCTCAGCAAACACCGTAGCGTTCGACTTAGTTAAGTACCCGTAAATATACACAACGGTCGTACTCCCTGCAGGAGAGCATCCTACGACCAAGGGTGGTGCGATCATGCCCATGCATCGCGTAGTACCACCTATGTAAGGATCCAGACATACGTATACCACAGCCTGAGGGCTAGGTTTATACCCTTTATTTATAATGGTTTTAGAAACACATAGTTTCTTGTAAACAATTTCAAATAACAAGTTGACTTATTTTAAATAAGTAAAAGTTTGGGGGCGTATTCACCTTGTCTCTTTAGGATCGGCTTCACTCACCGTCCAAGGGTCTTTCCCTCTCTTTATCTGGCACCTATAGTACGAGTATAAATATTTGTTAGTCGGATACATGATCCGGCTTAAGACCTTTAGTCTTATATCTCAATCCTCGATTGAACATTTAGTTCAATTGTTATTTACTTGAAAACCTTTAGTTTATAAGTAAATTATAAACCTTTAGTTTATATTAAAAACCCGACGTTTCTTCTTCTCCAAGAAACGTAATCATTTTCTTTTATTATTTAAGAATACTCTTTATTCATTAAATAATATTTCATAACAAAGAATATTTACATATATACATACACACATATATACGTATTCAACAATATTCATAATCATACTTTCATTCGTTTCTTTGTTATGTTGTTACATCCTCCCCACCTTGAAACAAATATCGTCCTCGAGATTGCTTTTAGAAGAATAGTTGGGGGTATTTATTTCTCATTTCCGATTCGAGTTCCCAAGTATCTTCTGGCCCTCTACGCGAGTCCCATTTAACTTTCACAATTTTCAATGTTCTTTTCTTTAACTTCTTTGTTTTCGAATCTTTGATTTGAATTGGACGTTCTACAAATTTTAAGTTATCATTTATTTCAACGTCTTTTAATGTCATAGCCAACGATTCATCTGTCTAACATTTATGCAGATTCGAAACATGGAATAGTCATGTATCCCTTGCATTTCCTCAGGCAGTCGCAAACGGTATGCAACAGTGCCGATTCGTTCAGGTACCTCAAAAGGTCCAACGAATCGAGGACTCAATTTTCCTTTCTTACCGAAGCGAACGACGCCCTTCCAAGGCGAGATTTTCAATAATACTTTGTCACCAACATTAAATTCTAACGGATTACGACGGACATCGGCGTAACTCTTTTGGCGATCACGTGTCGTCTTAAGTCGTTCTCGGATTTGAATAACTTTGTCGGTGGTTTCTTGGACTATCTCAGGTCCAGACAACTGATTGTCTCCAGTTTCAGACCAACACACGGGCGTTCTACACTTTAGACCATATAATGCCTCGAAAGGTGTGGTTTGAATACTTGCGTGATAACTATTATTGTACGAAAATTCCATTAGGGGTAAGTGGTCATCCCAATTTCCACCTAAGTCGATCACAAAAGCGCGGAGCATATCTTCCAACGTTTGAATCGTTCTTTCGCTTTGCCCATCGGTTTGTGGTTGATAAGCAGTGCTAAGGTTCAACTTTGTACCGAGAGCTTGTTGGAAACTTTTCCAAAAGTGAGACGTAAAACGACTGTCTCGATCAGAGTTACACCATGCAAAGCAACGATGGTGTTCACATAAATACGCGCTAATCTATCCATAGAGTACGACTCATTGATGGGAATGAAGTGTGCGGATTTTGTCAATCGATCCACAATTACCCATATTGCATTGTGTTGTAGAGTCGTCTTCAGGAGTTTTGGAATAAAGTCCATGGTAATTAACTCCCACTTCCAAACGGGAAGTTCGGGTTGCTGAAGCAGTCCCGAAGGCTTTTGATGTTCGGCCTTGACTTTCAAACAAGTCAAACATTTCGCAACATGCGAAACGACATCCCTTTTCATTCCGTTACACCAATAGTTCGCCTTTAGGTTGTGGTACATCTTATCACTTCCGGGATGCATCATATATTTAGACTTGTGAGCTTCGTTCAAGATTTTTCTCACGCAAACCTCCAACGATTGGTACCCAAATCCTATTGCCGAGTCTTAGGATACCGTCGTTACCCTTGACTAGCGAGTCAATGGTGCCATTTCGTTTTTCGTCATAAATTTGGTTTTCATTGATTGCTTGCGTTTGCGCGGATTTGATTTGTTCAAAGAGATCAATTTGAAGTTCTAGGCGCAAAGCTCAAACCCTTTTGGGTTTTTCATGCTCTTTACGACTTAAGGCATCGGCCACGACGTTGGCCTTGCCTTCATGATACACAATTTCACAATCATAGTCGTTAAGAGTCTCCATCCATCGCCGTTGGCGCATGTTGAGCTCTTTTTGATCAAAGATGTGTTTCATGCTTTTGTGATAGGTGTACACGGTAAATCTTACTCCGTAGAGATAATGCCTCCAAATCTTAAGTGCAAAGATTATGGCGCCTAACTCTAAATCATGCGTCGTGTAGTTCTTTTCGTGTACTTTTAATTGACGAGAGGCGTAAGCAATTACATTCTTGCGTTGCATTAGTACGCATCCCAAACCAGAATAGGACGCGTCACTAAAGACTACAAAATCCTTAGTACCTTCTGGCAAAGCCAAGATAGGTGCTTGGGTGAGTTTTTGTTTAAGTATATCGAACGCCTCTTGTTTCTTCGTTCCCCATTCATACTTGATGTTTTTACGAGTTAAAGAAGTTAAGGGGACGGCGATACGAGAGAAATTTTCGATGAACCTACGGTAGTAGCCGGCCAAACCTAAGAAACTTCGGATCTCGGTTGGTGACTTTGGGACTTCCCAGTTAGAGATAGCTTCAATCTTAGAGGGGTCCACTTGAATACCGTTTACATTGATGATATGACCAAGAAATTGCACCTCGTGCAACCAGAACTCGCACTTCGAGAACTTGGCGTACAACTTCTCGGTTCTTAGAATTTCAAGTAACGTTCGAAGATGAATTTCATGATCGGCCTTAGACTTAGAGTAAATGAGTATGTCGTCGATGAACACGATAACAAATTTATCTAAGAAAGGCTTGCAAATACGGTTCATCATATCCATGAACGTGGCTGGAGCATTAGTAAGTCCAAGCGGCATAACCGTCAACTCATAATGTCCATACCTTGTTCGAAAAGCAGTTTTTGGAATGTCCTCGGATTGGACTTTAAGTTGGTGATAGCCAAAACGAAGATCTATTTTTGAAAAGAAGCTAGCACCTTGAAGTTGGTCGAAAAGATCATCAATTCGAGGAAGTGGATATCGGTTTTTGATTGTGACTTTGTTTAACGCACGATAATCGATACACATTCGCATGGAACCGTCTTTCTTCTTAACGAATAGAATTGGTGCTCCCCAAGGCGACAAACTCGGTCAAATGAAACCTTTCTCCAAAAGCTCATCAAGTTGTTTCTTTAACTCCTTCATCTCGGTTGGCGCTAAGCGGTACGGAGCTTTGGCGATCCGAGCAATACCAGGAACCAGATCGATCCTAAACTCTACTTCACGATCGGGAGGAATACCAGGGAGTTCATCAGGAAAAACGTCAGAAAAGTCAGAACAATAGGAACGTCTTTGATTTCTTTGGGCTTAGACTCTTCAGTGACGTAGGCCATGAATGCGAGGCATCCTTGATTTAAACATTTGTTAGCCCTAATCATGGAGATTATGCTAACTTGGCCACCGTCTTTGTCCCCTTCAATTCAAATCGTTCGTTTATCGGAGGCTTGAAGTTCAACAGTTTTGCTATTGCAGATGATACGAGCATGGTTATCGGATAACCAATCCATACCAAGTACAATATCAAAACCAGCCAGACTCATGGGTAACAAACAGATAGGTAACAAATAACCGGCTAAAATGATTTTTCCGTTTTCAAGGGCTTCGGAGATCCTAACGATTTCACCGCTAGCAGTCTCGACACTTAGAGTTTCATCTAATTCAGTTAATGGTTCGTTTAATAGACTACAGAAATTATAATCTATAAAACTCAAATTGGCACCCGAATCAAATAAAACTCTAGCATAGGTGTCGTTGACTAGAAACGTACTGGTTATGATTTCTGGCACGTCAGCGACCCTTTTTGTGTCTAGTACGAAGACTCAAGCGTTTCCTTTCTTGTTTTGACCACTTCCACCCGCACCACCAGCAGCGGGCTTGTTCTCTGGGCACTCGAAACTTAAATGGCCCATTTCCTTGCAATTGAAGCAAGTCATTTTCTTCTTCCAGCAGTTGGCAGCATCATGTCCCGTACGATTACAAGATTCACAGACTTTAGGAGACGGGGCATAATTGCATCGACCCTTGTGGTATCTCCTACATGTCTTGCATGGCGTAGAGTTGTTTCGGTTTACGCCCTTTCCTCTAAAGTTGGAACCTCCTCCAGTCTTTCCTTGAGCAGCCATTGTTGTTGGCGCCTTCTTGTCCTCTTCTTTATTGCGGACCATGCCGCCTATCAAATAACCAGCCAACTCCATTGCAGAGTCAGCGGTTTGAGGCAAGTGAGACCTTACCATGTCGCGGATTTCCCGCGGTAATCCCCATATGTATCTTATGACTTTGCTGGACTCAGGGTTAACCAGCTGGGGAACAAGGCGACAATACTCAAGGAATTTAGTGTTGTATTCCCGAAGATTTGTCCCTACAACCTTATGATTAAGGAATTTTGTTTGGATCTGGTCAGTTTCGTGCATAGGACAAAACTTTCCCATCACCATGGCCTTGAATTCTTCCCATGTCAGTCCATACATCACATCTCTTCCCTTACTCATCAACAACGCATTCCACCACTCATGCGCTTCACCCTTGAACATCAAAGCAGAGTATTGAATTTTCTCCTCCTCAGAGCACTTGCTTGTTATAACAATAGTTTCTATCTCCTCGAGCCATCTCACAGTTGTGATGGCCCCTTTGTCACCATGGAACTCTTTCGGTCCATAGTATTTAAAGTCTTTAAACGTACAACCACTTATCTTGAGTTTCTTGAACTCACGTCTAACTCCGCCGTCGGCGTTAGACTCATGCACACTTTCCTCGACACGAGACGGATTCGGTCGAGACTTTTTGGATTTTCGAGAGGGATGAACGGAAGGATTTGCAGTTCGAGAATGTCTAGATTGAGATCTAAACGCGGATTCTTCCCTAACAGCATCTTTAATCATCTTTTGAATTTTATTCATATATTTCTTGGGAATTTCTTCCTCTCGCTCGTTCTCAGGGCCTTTCCCCTTGTCTTTAATTTATTTTTCTTTACGAGCATTCTCGTTATTATTGCTTTGTTCAGACATTTTCTTTTTTTTATCTTTTTCAATTTAGTCTGAAAATTTTAACAACATTTCTTTTATTAAACATACCTTTTATTACACACATATATATCATAAAAGATATATATATATATATATATATATATATATATATATATATATATATATATATATATATATATATATATATATATATATATATTTTCTATTACACATACTTATATATATATCGTTTCAACGATATATATAACTTGTCTATCATTACATTAGAACGTTTCAAACGTTCTTTATTCATACATAACACATACAAAACTATTTTACACATATAGCTTCACATCGTATTCCACCGTCTTCAATCCTTCAAGAACTTCTTCAAAACCTACGTTAGTTTGTTGCATTTACGAAGGAGTGCTTCTCCAACTTTCTTCTTTTTCTTCTCTTTCTCATCTACCTTCTTCCTCCAGTCGTCGGTCTCATGCAATGCACGATCCAGATGTTCCTCATACGACTGCGGGACTATGTTGGGGTATCCATACAGCGGAGGTGGGTCGCGATAACCCAATGTTACCATCTCGTAATGGTTCCGCAGTTCAGGATACAGAACATAAGTCTGGTCAAATGCAAGGTAGAGGTATGTCTTGGCGGCTTGATTTTGCTCGCGAATTTCATCGGCTTGTTCTTGAATTGAAGGAATTCTCCCTTGAAATGGCGGGAAGCTTGACGAAGCTTGGTTCCTTAGTTGTTCCAGATATTGAACATACGGATCGACGGAACCGTAGCTTGGATTCTTGGAAGTGAGTGATCCATTCATTGAGCTTGACATCGCGTTAGAGTTCTCAGGATGCTCTTCTTCCATTTCTTCCTCGGAATCCTCCACAGGGTCCTCATCTTCTTCGGGATCTTCTTCTTCATTAAGATCCTCCTCTTCATTGGGTTCTTCTTCCTCCGGTTCATCTTCATCTTCCTCTATTGGTTGTGCAGTTTCGTTCTCCATTGGGGGCATCTTGAAACTCTCGTATGGCATTATTACCCTCATTTTGGGCTTGCGGGACGGCCCTTCGATATTGTTGGGTTGTGAGCTAACATCATTGAAAGTAGAGCTTCCGGTAAAGCATCGACATGGGTCGGAATGACACTGCATCCAGTCGGAGGATGGGCTTTGTGGTTCTTCCTTTATGGGTCGGTTTGAAAGGAAGTTATAGGATGGGTGTGCATTTGGGAAATATCCAGTGAGATAGTTTTGTGGTTCTTGTGATGGTTGATACATCGGCATGGTTGGTGGGTGATAGCTGGAGTGTCTCGGTGGCTCAACACTTGGCTTGGGTGGACTATCGGGTATTTCTATCGGGTAATGCTTACTTCCGGAGTAGTATAAGGGTTTGGATAAGTCTCGTTCCACGTCTTGATCAAAGAACACTTCCTAATATCCATCGCTCATGTTATCCTCGGGGTAAGGTTCGGCTATACCGGCTTCCTTGGCCTTGCGAGTAAAATTCTCCATAAGAGCTTTGAATGACATCTAATAATTTGGGTGGTTTAGAATGTAGAGAGGGACAGAAAGGTTACCAACCTATCTTATCCTTAAAACAAATAATCAAATAATTTCCTAAACTTGGATCGAAGCTTGGGTATTGTTTTATGATACCCAATTCGCTAAGATCGATGGCTCTGATACCAAACCTGTCACACCCCCATCTAGGGCCTAGGAGTGCGACCAACAAGTTGGTATCGTGTTTGTAAATAAATCAGAGTTGCGTTAATTTACGGAAGACTTATTAAACTTTAAGGATCAAAAGTGTAATTTATATATACATTCAAAAGACGAGAATTATAAAATAGCCGTTTAAAGTTGTTAACAAAATATTACTTGTTTTATGTTTACAAACCACCATATTAAACTTATACAAAATGAATCCGAGCCATCGGATATTAGTACTTCGTCATTTCCAAGCTCTAACTTTGTTCACCTGCAAAATATAAGAAAATACGTCCGCAACGAATGCTGGTGAACACGCTGACGCAAAAATATTTCTTTTACTTTATTACCCCTCGAGACTACGCCTGCCTCGGCCCAACGTGGCTTAGGAATAACAAAGTCAAATAACACATTATAAATATGAGCCTCTACGCTAGGTCACCTCAGCAAACACCGCAACGTTCGACTTAGTTAAGTACCCGTAAATATACACAACGGTCGTACTCCCTGCAGGAGAGCATCCTATGACCAAGGGTGGTGCGATCATGCCCTTACATCGCATAGTACCACCTAAGTAAGGATCCAGACATACGTATACCACAGCCTGAGGGCTAGGTTTATACCCTTTATTTATAACGGTTTTAGGAACACATAGTTTCTTGTAAACAATTTCAAATAACAAGTTGACTTATTTTAAGTAAGTAAAAGTATGGGGGCGTATTCACCTTGTCTCTTTAGGATCGTCTTCACTCGCCGTCCAAGGGTCTTTCCCTTTCTTTATCTCGCACCTATAGTACGAGTATAAATATTTGTTAGTCGAATACACGATCCGGCTTAAGACCTTTAGTCTTATATCTCAATCCTCGATTGAACCTTTAGTTCAATTCTTATTTACTTGAAAACATTTAGTTTATAAGTAAATTATAAACCTTTAGTTTATATTAAAAACCCGACGTTTCTTCTTCTCCAAGAAACGTAATCATTTTCTTTTATTATTTAAGAATACTCTTTATTCATTAAATAATATTTCATAACAAAGAATATTTACATATATATTTACACACATATATACGTATTCAACAATATTCATAATCATACTTTCATTTGTTTCTTTGTTATGTTTTCATTCTTTTCTTTTCTTTTATCGAGGTATCGAGTATATCCTCGACTTTAGGCTCAAGCCTTTTAATATAATATTGAATTATATTGAATTCGATATTACGCCTAACCTTAAGTGACGTATAGAAACTCTAGGGACCCGAGCAGCACTCCAACGCTGCTTGAACTCTTTGGTCGTCAATCGATAACGCCAAACTTCAACTCTCGACAACACGCTTATCGAGATTCATTGCCATTATAACAACACCTTCTTGGTATGTGGGTGGAGGGTGGTATAAACTTCAAGGAAACGTTGTACACAAACGAGATATCGTGGCACGCTTATCGAGGCAAATCGAGGGTCGGGTTTATAAAACTTAGAGAGATGTTAGAGAGCAGGTTTGGATGTGTAAAATGAACACCCCATGGCTGCTATTTATAGATGACAAATTGGCTCCCATCGCGCTACGCGATGGGTTCCTCAGCAGACCTATCGCGTATCAGGATATAGGTCTGCTGACTCACAGCGTAGACCCGCCACGTGTTGACACGTGGCAGGCGCCGCTCCACCTGGCAACACGTGGCAGAAGTGTAGCCACGTGGTGATAACCAGTGCCACCGTGTGCCACGTGGCACACGTGTCACGCATTGTCAGACACCCCATCGCGATACACTATGGGAGTCTCTTCTGACTCATCGCGTAGCGCGATGGGTCCGGAAAACCGTATTTTCATTTTTAACCCTGAAGTTTGGAATTTGGCAATGTTAGTCCCTAGACTTTGGAAAGTTGATACTTTGAACTCGAAATTTTCTTGTTGTTACAATCAAGAACTTCATGTGTCGTTTTACAGGAATACAATTTTTTCTTTCATATGATCGAAATCATTTCAGAAAAATTGTAACGTTTGTTCAGAACAAGTGCATCAAATGCCGATTGTAATGCAGCGCGGCATTCCTCAAACCCAGGCTTAAGTCCACCAAGGCCAATAAGAACATGAAGTAAATACTTGTACTAGGGACACAAGTATGCCTTGTTATACATAGACGCAGTAAGACAGCTAGCATAAAACAATCGTCTAAACAGTCCCTTGATCAGTTCTTTATCATATTCACTAGGATCATCAATGGTATCATCAAATTGCAAAACTCTTCGAACTGTTTCAGCTGAGACGACAACTGGTTTGTTATTAACCACAACAACAATATGATACTCAACTTCTACATATTGAGCGGTGTTCCAGAATTGACGAACGATGCTGAATCTAATATCTGGATTAGCAGTAACAACATAATTGATACGAGAACGGCGTATAAATGCCAGCATATCACCAAAGACATCCTCATCAGGAAAGTTTGTATCAACGAATGCACACACATTATACCGAGGGTCATAAGGAAGTAAAGGAACTTCCTCCGCTGGTTGATCAGCATCTTGAACTTGTTGTGCATCCTGAACTTGTGGTGGTGCATCAACAGGAGGATCTTGTTCCATGTTATCAGCCATCAGTCTAAAAATAATGATAACGAGAATAAGTGAAATTCAATAATCATAACTGTAGGGGTATGGTACTAAACCCGGTTTTACGACCCTAAATTTATTATGTTTGGCTTATTTTATTATATGGACTAATACAATGTTATTGGGCTGAGGGGGTTTTGTGGAGGTAACCCTAACTGGGCTAGGCCCATTAGGGTACCATGATGGTGGCCATGAGGCTCTCTATATAAGGAGGTCTCCACCTTCTTATTAAAAGGTCATGCTCAATAAGAGTCACTACCATAACCATTTTTGTGTCTGTAAACAAGAGATCCTTGAGATTTCTTAGCAGTCAGCTCCACACCCCCAAAAGGCCATTGCAGATCTCAAGCAACCGGAGAAGAAGATCAAGACGTGGTTCGTTCATCTCGACATCCGTGGAAACATCGTCATGGATCAGGTCAGATTCATTTCATGTTTTGACATTTGACATTGGCGCCATCCGTGGGACGGCAACGAACTACCCTTCGATTTTCGTCTCGGTTCTCAGATCTCTCCCAAGAAAAACCCAGATCTGGAAGTTTACAGAAAGAGGCTTCAAGACTTGTTCTATTAAAGCTCAAAAAGATCCATAGATCTAAAAGAGGCTTCCAAATCTGTGCAAAAATGAAGCTGAAAAGGATTTGTAGATCCAAAAAAGAAACTACCTGATTCGGATGATCAAGCCTCCGGATCTGTGATGGTTTTAAATTCTCTCCGCTCCGAGCTTCAGATCTATCTATATCTGATTTACAGATCTGGATCTGGATTACAGACCTGGATTTTAGGTTTAAAATTACAGTCTAGATTACGGAGACTTTCGCCGCCATGCACGCGCGCCCGCGAATTTTCACTCCGCGGAAACCACCATGTGGGTTTTGCGCAAAAGACCGCCACCATGTGGGTTTTGCGCAGAAGACTGGCACCATGCATGCTCGCCAGCGGGTCACCATTCCGCCGACATGCGTGAGCGCCCGTGGAAACCACCGCGGAAACCACCATATGTGTTTTGCGCAAAAGACTCGCCGCCATGCATGCCCACGCAACTCTCCGCCATGCATGCGCGCCCGCGAGTCACCACTTCGCCGCCGTGCATGCGCACTGCCAAGGATCAAGCTTCGCCACCATGCATGCACGCCCGCGAGTCACGACTCCGCCGCCATGCATGTGCAAGCCTGATTTTGATTTTTGCATACATGTTTCACACTTCCTTTTATTAATTTGAGCAATATGACAACATTATATTGACATCAAACTAAAAATAAAACGAAGTAAAACATACATGCGCGAGCTTCAAGCTCAGACGCGTTGACGAGTTTTAACTCTAAAACGTCAGGGCCTTAGCCCAATAATATGAGCCTTAGCTCAAATTACTCATAGCATCCATCCCACGTATTGCGCAGCTGGACCATAACATACCTAAGCACAACTAAGGCAAAGCACATGCCAAAACATAGTTGTTGAGGTTTCAGGTCGGGGCCGCGCATGGGATTATAATGGATATAGGCAGAGTGACACATACTGACACGTAAAGGCTAAAAAACTCATTCATAATTCCCTATAATAAATGCACGATAACGTCGCGCAAAAGAGGAATAACGAGATGCCAAGGCGCGTGTCGGCATATTCAAAATATCGCAAAATAGCTTGAAATATGACAACTATTAAGGGGTACTTAATAATTTCCTTACAACATTGTTCAAATTTCAATGTGCAAGCATACCTTATATTCAACAAGCACACGCGCGCGCCATCGCGTATGCGCCACCATGGTTCGATGTACCGCCATCACGCATGCGCCACCGCGATTCAATACATCGCCATGAAGCAGCAGCGCGTCACCACGGATCACGATGCGTCGTCACGGGTGAATAATCTGCCACCAAACATGCGCACAGTCGCGGATTAACATTCCGTCGACATTCATTCGCGCCACGACAAGTGAACCTCGCCACCGCGTAAGGTCATTGCGCCACCACGCGTACACGCCACCGCGGATAACCATCTGGCCGCCATGGTGCATCCCACCATGCATGAGTGCCACCGCTATGAAGCAGCAGCGCGCCATCACACATGCGCGCTGGCGCCGAGCACCGCACCACCGCGATCCAACACCAACCAACCACGTGCATTGACGATTCGTTTTAACCAAAGGGATGGAATTGCGCGCAACGCGCGTGCAATAAAAGAAAAAGTAAAAACAAGCCCTATTGAAAAAGCAAACTAGTCTAATATCTATCTTATCTCGCTCGCGCGAGACAAGACACATTAGACTGGGGGGGCTTGAAGGGGTATGCACCCGCCTTAACACAGAGCGGGGCGGGTCAACCCACAAGATATAGACGAGGCTTAAAATCAGGATGTCATGAAGACACAAAGCCAAAACCTATGCGCGTGGCGCATATCACATGCTCACGCTTCACATATGCCCACGCATATCACATGTGCTCGCGCATCACATATGCTCACGCATCACATATGCTCACGCATATCATATGCTCACGCATCACATATGCTCACGCGTCACGTACGCTCACGCGTCACGTACGCTCACGCGTCACGTACGCTCACGCATATCACATCTGCGCGTGAGAATAAAGGAGACCTTGCGCAGGCCGCGCGTAAGCGACACAACAAATGAAGAACAGTCTAATCCAAATCAGGATAAGGGCAACCATGATTGTACTCATCGGATGAGACAATAGTCTAATCCAAATCAACAAATGAGTCACTCTCCACTCATCAAACAACCTTCCAGAAGGTATCTTTTAAGGAGTAAAGAATGTGCTGGTGGTGACAGCTGCCAATGAAGGGTGGACAACTCAGCAAAGCCCATGTGCCACCACTTGATGGCACATGGGTCAGGTGAAATACCTGGGTCAGAGAATAATCAATGAAAAGCACCAGGTGCCCTGAGTACACGTGGCGCGAAACAATAGGAGGAGGCCAAAAAAGGCCATAATGGGGTCTGAGCCAAATCATTGGAAATCCTAATACTATAAATACCACACCACCTCAACAGTTGATCCCCACCGTGCATGCGCATCGCTAAACAACACACCGCCATGCACGCGCGCTCAAACCCGCGCCATGCATGCGCGCTCTACTCTCCGCCATGCATGCGCGCTCAATTCCGCCATGCATGCGCGCTCATCTCCCGCCATGCATGCGCGCTCAACTCTCCGCCATGCATGCGCGCTCAACCCTTCGCCATGCATGCGCGCTCAACTCCGCCATGCATGCGCGCTCAAGTCGTCGCCATGCATGCGCGCTCAATCCCCCGCCATGCATGCGCGCTCAACCCTTCGCCATGCATGCGCGCTCAACTCCGCCATGCATGCGCGCTCAATCCCCCGCCATGCATGCGCGCTCAACTCCCGCCATGCATGCGCGCTCAATCCCCCGCCATGCATGCGCGCTCAACTCCCGCCATGCCACGCGCCAAACATAAAGGTCGGGAGCCTAATAATATCCCAAACGGCCACGCGCCGAACATAAAGGTCAGGAGCCTAATAATATCCCAAACGGCCACGCGCCGAACATAAAGGTCAGGAGCCTAATAATATCCCACATGGCCACGCGCCAAACATAAAGGTCGGGAGCCTAATAATATCCCAAAAAGTCAAGCGCCAGCGTAGGTTGGGCACACCTCATAATTTGCCCGAGGATGGGAACCATGCAATACATCCACTTTTAGTTGATATGTTTTTGCAGGTTCGGCTACGAGTCGCACAAGCACCTATGACGTTATTATTATCTGGCCGTTTGTGCCTCCATTATTATTTTGAAGACAAGCCGGGATAGTCATCCTGCGCAGAAGAGGCCCTTTTGGGCCAGTCATTATCATCATATTATAGCTCGTAAGTCGCCTCGCACATGCTTCATTATTTTTATAGCTCGTAAGTCGCCTCACGCGCAAGCTTTATTATTTTTATAGCTCGTAAGCTGCCTCGCGCGCAAGTTACATTACATTGTTATCGAGACCGCACTCTATCTTTTATCAGGCCCCGCGCCACTATTGTTATGATGCGGGCTATATCTTATTCATGCTAGTGCACCATCATTATCATAAGGACCACAACATGTCACCATCATGGAGAAAACCTCCCAAAACTCAAAGACAATAAAGACAAGGCCGAAGAAAAGGGAAAAAACCGCCTCATGTCCTAACACACCTTATAAAGTCCAGCGCTCCACCTAAACGCTTGCACGCCTAGGAGCAACACTGGACTTGGGGGGCTTGTAGGGGTATGGTACTAAACCCGGTTTTACGACCCTAAATTTATTATGTTTGGCTTATTTTATTATATGGACTAATACAATGTTATTGGGCTGAGGGGGTTTTGTGGAGGTAACCCTAACTGGGCTAGGCCCATTAGGGTACCATGATGGTGGCCATGAGGCTCTCTATATAAGGAGGTCTCCACCTTCTTATTAAGAGGTCATGCTCAATAAGAGCCACCACCATAACCATTTTTGTGTCTGTAAACAAGAGATCCTTGAGATTTCTTAGCAGTCACCTCCACACCCCCAAAAGGCCATTGCAGATCTCAAGCAACCGGAGAAGAAGATCAAGACGTGGTTCGTTCATCTCGACATCCGTGGAAACATCGTCATGGATCAGGTCAGATTCATTTCATGTTTTGACATTTGACAATAACCAAAAAAATTTTAAATTTATCATTTGTAACATTAATAAAAAAATTAATTTAATTTGAAAATTGAATTTAAATATGTCATTCGTTAAAGAAGTAATCTGATTCGCTACAAAGTGTCTAACGAATCAGCTAAGTTGCTATCATGTAAATTAGAAACGAATTAGAACTAGAAAATTACTATTGAAAATAACGAATGAACCTCTAGTTCGTTATAAATAAACGAATTAAAATCTGATTCGTTATAAATTACAACTAATTCGTTATAATTGAACGATATCACATTTGATTCGTTATGGAGATGATTCACATATTCTGGTTTGTTTGAAATGCTTAACGAATTGGACACGAATGAGTTCCAATTCTATAAGATTAACGAATGGTCAAGGCCTGACTTAATCTTTGACTGTCTTGGTCAAGGTCAAAATTAATCAAAAACACAAAGAGTCAAACTTGCAAATTCAAGATCAATTCGTCCATAATTATCGATGGGTATCCGAACAAATGACCAAACATGTCTCGGAAACTCATCGCGACTCAAATGATAACGATTTTGGATCCAAAACATAAATTAAAGTCATCAGATTAGGGTTTTAAACAACATATAAACCCCGATAAAAAGAATACATAATCAACCCAACAATCAGTATTCAAAAGATAATCAAATGGTACCATTGTACTCGGAAATACATTCCGATCATAATGATAACAATTTTAAGGTCCATAACGAGTCAGACATTAAAGTTCAAGGAAACTTCAAATATCCGATATTAAAACCTTATAGTTGACCTATCAAACCCGTATAAGATTTGACGAAAATCAGTACGGTGTGATTCGCTTTACCTTCGGATCACGAAAATATGATTAGACAAAGATATAATGAAGGTCGAGTTTTTTGGAAAAAATTTGCGAGAGAAACAGTGTAAATAAGGAAGATGAAGAAGGTGTATATGACGGTTCTTATGCACGCCGTCCTATATACACAGTCCTTACACGCTTCCCAATGTACGAATCAAACTGATTCGTTAGAAATTTGAATTAACGAATCAACCAATTCGTTAAAGTTAATTAATTTAATACGTGACATGACGAATTAGATTCAATTCGTGTCTTGATTCGTTATATATGCATAACGAACTGGGGGTGTTTCGTTACAGAGTGCGGAAGCGAATTAGGTGAACGAACTAGAATGTAGTTCGTTAAAAACAACTTAATTCGTTATCCATAATTAACAAATTAAATATTATTTAATTTTAACTTTAAATAAATTAAATCAATTAATTTTAAATATTAAAATAAATTATGTAATTAATAAATTTAAATAAATTAATACTAACTTAAAACGAATTACCGAGAACCTTTATCTCGATAATCAAATACCTTAAAAACCGTTTCACATTTAGAAATCGATAACTTAAAAAAATTAAATAATCATAATTGATGGCAGAGCACATGGCTGCTCTCGATACATCGATTAAGGTATTTAAATTACTTAAATAATATGAAAGCATAAAATCTTTTTGTATTTTAAATTTGTAGACATAAACTAAATATTTACCAGAAAGTTATACGAAAGATAAAATATAAAAAAGAAAATATTTTTGTAGTTATGAATAATTTTCAAAAGCAGTACATATTTTTGAATTTTTGTTGAGTTTGAGCAGAGAATCATATTGACCCAAAATGTCCGTCTATCACAGCTTTAAATTTCAGCGATATTGTGACTGGTGTTAAGTCAGTCATTGATATTGTTGTCCACTTAAATCTAATAACAAACTTTCAAGCATTCTTGTGATATGATTAACAGTTCAATTAAAGCACATAATATCAGAAACTATCAGTCTCTAATCTCGGTTCAAGCTTAATTTGATTTTTTCCATATCACCCCAACTTGACTTAAACCATTATATAGCTGATCAAAATTAGAGTTTTATAAAGATTTAAGAGCAATGCATTGAGTTTTTGTTACTATGAGTGAATATTCATGAGTCCATCTATCGGCTTAGATACATTGTAACCCCTGGGGTCCATTTCTTAATCGTATTGAGACGTGCGCAAGGGAGGAGCAAAGTATAACTAACAGCGGATTTTGATCAAGTCAGTAATTTGGATTTGTACGAAGTACAACAGTGATCAAGTTTAATGACTTTGGGCTTGCTCTAAAAGCGAGTGAAATATTCATACATATGAATACCTAGATGATTAAGCCGCATAAAGACTCATAGTGTCCAGAACCTCAAAGCTTGTTATTTGCTTTATTTTATTTTTGGGTGATCAAACAAATATAAGGCTTGAGTATGACAGGTTATTACATTTCTGCCATCCTCACCGAGACTTTTGCTATTGACTCACACCTCTTTCAATTTGGTATTTCTTTATGTTTGTATCACATAATTTACTCTACTTGTTTGTTTTAAGACCTACCAATGCACCAATGCAATTAAGCACACAGTCTTTTAAGCTTATTTATTGCTGGATTTGGGATCAAGATGATCAATGTACTATCATTTTCTCTTTTTGTTTCAAAAACTCAAAATTTTGAGGAGCAGAAAACAAAAATAAAGATGCATTTAATCGCCCCAGTTAACTTAAGTATATAAATAAATAGCTATCCTATCCATTCTCAAGTGAATAATAGGACCAAAACATGCTAGCATGCTTCACAAACTTAAATAACAGACATAATTTTCAGCGAGAAAATAATCTAAAACGCATAACGAACGCCCAACTACTTCCATTATCAGGTGAATGGCTAACCTGATCATTTACAAATAAATGCCAGGACCAAACATATACGAGTACATGTCCTTCAAATTTGGGTAATTGACATATTTTTCAGCGAGCATATGCAAAAATCTTTTTGGTTTTTTCTATACATACCTTAAAAACACAATCTTTTTGTCTTTTTCACTTTTCTTATAAACAAAACAAACTTCACAATCTTTTTGAATTTTTGGATTTTTGTGTACAAAATGAAAAACACAATCTTTTTGACTTTTCAAAATTTTTTAAATGTTTTTGGATTTTCAAAATATTTTAAGAAAAACAGTAAAGAAAAGAAATCACAATTTTTGATTTTTTAGAATTTTCTAATGTTTTTTTTATAAATTTTTTAATGTTTTTAATGTTTTTGGGTTTTATCTATACAAACGAAAAGCACAATATTTTTGTATTTTCTAATGTTTTCACCCCCTAAAACCTAAAAACAAAATAATTTTAAAAATAAAATTTAACAGAAAAGAAAGATAGTCATCCTTGTTTAAGGAAATCAGCGAGGGTCTTCAATCCATTTAAACCAAGCAAAAATTGAAAACGCGTTTTGTCAAAAGCTTTGGTAAATAGATCGGCTTTCGGAAAGTCAGTATATACTTTCTCAAGGTCGATTAATTTTTCTCAAAGCAATCCCGTATAAAATGATATCGAATTTCGATATGTTTTGTTTTTAAATGTTCTACGGGATTCTTTGTGATAGAAATTGCAGCAGAATTATCAATCAAAATAGGAGTAGTAAGAAACTTCAAACCGTAGTCGCAAAGATGTTGTTGTATCCACAAAACCTGGGAACAGCAACTCGAGGCTGCAATATACTCAGCTTCAGTGGTTGAAGTGGAGACCGTTGTCTGCTTCTTACACTGCCAGGAAACAAGCCAGTTTCCTAAAAATTGACACCCTGCCGTCGTTGATTTGAAGTTGATCTTGCAACCTCCATAGTCCGAGTCTGAGAAGGCAGTAAGCTCAAAGTTATAGTCCTTGGAGTTTCACAAGCCGATGTCTGGATTTCCCCTCAGATACTGAAGTATTCGCTTAACCACAGCTAGGTGAGTCACTCGGGGACTTGCTTGAAACCTAGCACAAAGACAAACAGCAAACATAATGTCGGGCGAGAAGCCGTTAGATACATTAAAGAACCTATCATGGCACGATAGAGGGTTGGGATCAACGGTATCCTCCAATTCATCCGGTGATAAATTGTGACCCACAGGGAGAGGAGTAAAAGGGATTTTTCCGGCAGATATCTTGAATCGGCTCAAGACATCGTTCACATACTTAGTCTGGTGAATAAAAATTCCGTTTGCAGACTGGTGAACTTGCAACCCTAAAAAGAAATTCATCTTTCCCATCGAGCTCATTTTGAACTTCGTTTGCATGGACTTCTCGAAGTCCTTACACAATGTGTCGTTTGTAGCCCCAAAGATAATGTCGTCGACATAGACTGAACTAGGAGAAGATCATCACCAACAGTCTTATGAAATAAAGAGCAGTCGACAGTCCCTCGTTTGAAACCATTATCAGTCAGATGGTCGGCGAGCGTGCCATACCAAGCTCTCGGGGCTTGATGTAGACCATACAGGGCCTTGTTTAATCGGTAAACTCGGTCCGGATAATCAGGATTTTCAAAACCAGGATTCTGTAAAACAAACACTTCCTCGCGTAGTTCACCATTGAGAAAAGCACTTTTAACATCCATTTGATAGACCTTGATATTCTTATAAGCAGCATACGCCAGAAATATTCGAATCGACTCTAATCTTGCAACTGGTGCATACACTTCAGTATAATCAACACCCTCTTGCTGATGAAAATCTTGCACCACTAATGGGGCTTTGTTTCTTACGACCACACCTTGATCGTCTTTCTTACACTTAAATACCCACTTAGTCGGAATAGCTTTCTTGACTCTAGCAGGTTTGTCGATTAAATCCCAAACACCCAATCGTGCAAATTGTTGTAATTCTTCTTGCATAGCTTCTACCCAAGAAGGATCATCAAGTGCTGAAAAAACACGGATCCGATCCCCGGGTATGGGTCCTGGATGCAATGTGTCTACAGGGTAAAGTACGGTAATCACAACTAAGATATGAGTAAGACTTCCCAATGTCCAGTGACCGGAACCTGCAAACCAGACACCGTGAGTCTCGTTACAGGAAGGACAAGAGGGGGGGGGGGGTCTTCTTGTAACCACCCTCCGGCGTGAGAATCAGTAACGTTCGTAAGGAAGAAAGTACTGAAGTAAATAGACTAAGTGTAGTCAGAATGTAGGTGAGTGAAAAAATGAATACCTCATACCATTTGACAAGGTATTTATAGCCGAAGGATGTAGGAAGGTGATTGGGCCAGCTGTTCTCTTCCAGAAGATCTTTGATAACTGCTTGGACGCGTGTCCTCTTGGGATAGGTTGAGCTATACGTCCCATGTGCATGGGTATAACAACCTGGACACACGTCGCCCAATGATAGGATGGATTGCACCTTGGCCATGTGCACGGTTATAACAAACTGGCCAGGTGTCCTTTATTTATTGGCTGTTCAGTCACGTATTCCCCAAGTAAGAGCCATGAACCTTCTTCTAGAGAGTATTTGAGTGATGACAGCTGTCTCGCTGGCATTGTCTTCTGGATGTTTAGGCGGACAGATATCTCATCCTGCGGATGACTTTTGAGGATGCCAGGATGCTTCCGCGCGTTTTATGAGGACGTTCCTCCTCATTCGTCATATGCGGGTGGTCCATGTGTCCCGCGGGTGGCTTATAAGAGGATTCTCTGTGACCTGCGGGTGGTACTTAAGGGTATTTAGGTCTTTTTTGGTACCCTACCTCTACAAGTCCCCCCAGTCCAGTGTTTCTTCCGTGTGAAATCTTTATGCGGGTGAAATTCTTGACTTAATGCGTGTTGGGAATTTTTATTATTCAGAAGTTAGGTAGAAAATATCTTTTTATGGTATGTATAATCATGAAATAGGACAAGTTGACCACTCGCAGGTGCGTGAACAGGTGATGGAACGTTTTTTACGGCTGTCACTGTACCCGACTGTACAACTTTTTCTCTTTTTCGAATTTCCCGCGTGACGTGGCAGTCACTGGTTGGGTGATGTTTTTCTCTCTCTACTGTTCATATCCCATTGCATTAATTGCGATGGATATAAATAAGGAGATACTCCTTCCTTTAGAAGTTTTATCGCTCTTTTCCTCTGATTATCTTCTTATTTTCTCTCTGATAAAGTATCGAATCTTTCTTATATGTCCTCCATAAATCTTCCTAAAATGTCGAATGTTCAGACTGAAGTTGATGAGATAGAAATTGCATGGGACTACTCAGAATATGAAAAGTTATTGGAAACGTATGGTATCCCACCCGAGTGGGAGCTAGAGTTTCCTTCTATCGGTTCTATAGCCAGTTTCCCACCGCCTGGGAAAATGGCTTTGTATGCCGATTATTTTGTTCATGGGAACTTCCGTTTACCCATAACGAGATTCCTTCAGAAGGTTTTAACTGCCTATGGAATCCATTTATCTCAATTGCATCCTCGTGCTATGATGCAAATTCGTCATTATGAATTCGTATGCATAGCACATGACATGGTGCCACATATTGATCATTTTCCAGTTTTTTATCGTCTTGCCATTCGTAATGGTTGGTATACATGTCAGGGGTTTTCTGACCGAAACATCGGATATAAAGTTGAAAAGGTATCTAAAGATTGGCGGAATAAGTTCTTTTGGATTTCTGAAGACGTGGTGCCGTTAAACATGGTTCGCCGTCCAGTGAATTCTGCCCTTTCTGATATTGTTACCGCCAATCATGAAGGTCAAGGATGGTATCGTGTACTCACGATGGAACCAACACCCATGCGTGCTTTGCCGGAGGAAGCTTTAGTGTGGGCAGGCATGAGTCGCTTGTGGCCAACAGAATTTATGGAGCCCATTTTTGTAGATTTTAATGAACGTAAGTTACCTTTCACTGTCTCTTTGCTTTTTGTTAGTATTTTCATGATTAAGTTCCTATCCTTTTTCAGGTCGGAGTTCTATGATTAACGCTCTCTTTGAAGACAGGGGGTGTGTCCGAAAAAGTATCTGCGAGGCGGGAGATGAGCCTATTCTTGAAAAGACTAAGACTCGGTTTCTTTTTCCCAAGAAAGTTAGAGCTTACCCCATCACCTCTGATGCCACCTTTGAAACAGGTGCGTATGTTCTAAACCCTCTTCCCCTTATTGCCGTTACTTCCGACAGAACGATTACCATCTTATCATCAAGTGATGATGATGGATATGATTCTCAGTTTTCCGCTTCGGATGAAGGAGAAGACTCTGACGTGGGTGCTTCTGAACTTTCATCTGTCTCATCTTTGTTAGCAGAATTGGAGAAAAAGAGAGCTTTTGTAGCTTCTCAGTTGGAGCACACAGGCCATCGAAGAAAAAACGAAAAGTGCTCCGTCCCAAGAAACCACAGTATAGCCTTTCTGACCGCATTGATACCGTTGAAGGTATGTGTCCATCTTTAAATATTGTATTCTTTCTATGAATGTTTGGCTAAGTATAACTTTGTTATGCAGATCCCTTTTTTTTTAGCGAGGACATATCGGAAAAGCTACCTACGCCAACTCCTCATTCTGAAAAGCCACTATCTCCTCCTCCAATTGAGTATGTTGATATTAAGAAGCCTACTCCACCAAGTGATCTTAATGTGGGAAGTCAATCGACCCTTCCTCCAACTGAGAATATCGTGGAAGATAGGATGCCGTGCAACGGAGGAAACCAATACCCAGTCTGAAACTGATACTCGTTTTGACTATCTTTTTCAGGCTGGGGGTGGTGTTGGTGGTCAGCAGTACAACCCTGTTGTTACCGAAGAAGAGTTCAGGAATGTGGAATCTCCTTCTCGTCCTCCTCCACAACAACATTTTTCTACCCCAGCTCGCCTTAAACCTTCGGGTTCCCGTTATTATGGGGATACGGGTCTGGGTGACAAACATGAGCTGTTTGTCCCTCCATGGGGTATTACTAATGGGTCTCGATTTTCTCACCCTGGGACTTGCATGGATTTTGTTGAGCATTGCACGCCACCCACTGAGATGGCATATCAACGTGACCTTTCCCGCCATGATCTTCACACAAATGTGGCTTATCATCTGGCTAATTCCTTGGCCGGCAGCGAAGAAGTTTTAAGTGAATGGCGCACTTTAGGCGGGAAGGTGGGGGAAGCTCGCCGAGCTGCTGAAGATGCAAAGAAGGAGACTGAGGAGCACCGTGTCGCGGCTCAAACTGCCAAATGGAGACAGGTCGATGCGGAGAATGCCCTCAAGAGCGAGCAAGATCGTAACGCTGTAGCTGTTAGCCGATGGAAGGAAGCTTGTGAAAAGCAAAACTCCCTTCTTGAGGCCGCTCGGGCAAAAACTCAAAAGGAAAAAGATGATCTAGTGTTCCCACTTCAGCAAATGCTTCCCGAGTTTGCATCCGCAGATGATGGCATACAACTCTTGAAAATCTATCTTGGTGAAGAGTCTGAGGACGATTCTTCAGAAGATACCTCATCAAAAGCTTCAGAAGACGAAACTTCCACAAACCCTTAGAATAGATTCGCAGGTTTTTATTACTTGTAATTTTTCATTTCTCTTTTTGTAATTATTTTTTAAATAATTAATGAGAAAAAATCTTGTCTTGTGTGGATATTCTTTTATTCAAAGAAAATATCTTTTAGAAGATATCTTTGAAATCCTCAACTTTTTGAAATGTTTGAAAGTTTCGGATAACTATGCTAACGTGGCGGAGAGAGAAATTTCTTGAGGGCAACTTGACAGGACGTGTATGACGTCGTTGACAGTCTGTTTGCACTATCTTGAATTTCCCACCTGACGTGTCAGCCATCTGGCGGTTCGCGGTTTCTCTCTCCTCTGTCATTTTATGAGCCGCATTAATTGCGATGAGTATTAATATAACCTTTGTGACTTCCATTTAACCTTTATCACTTTCATAATTTCTTTCAAATACTTGAACTTTTCTGCAACTTTATGAGATTTCTTAATTTTCTTGAAACTGAAATGTCTAAAGAGAAGAAGAATACCCCCACCATCAACGACATTGTCGTCTACCTTAAAGAAGAAGACTATAATGATGTTGCTAATGTTTACGGATTAACGACGGAGTGGGAACCGGAACGTCCTGCTAGTGGTTCTATTGCCACTAGTCCTCCTCCGAATAAAATGGCTGTCTACGTGGAGCATTTTACCACGGGGAACTTCCTGATCCAAATTTGTCGGATCGGTCTTAACAACTTATGGGATTCATCTGTCCCAGATCCATCCCTTTGGGATGTTGAGGATTCGACATTTCGAATTTTGTTGCGAAACTCGTAACCTAGAACCGACTGTTGGCATGTTTGCCGTTTTGTTATAAAATGACCTTTCGTGATGGATGGTACAGTTTTGCCTCCATCGAGAAGAGAATTATAGGCACGGAGTGGCTCCTTAGCCTTCATGGTTGGAAGCCAAAGTTTTTCTGGATTCATGAGGATGTCATTCCTTTCAAGATGACGAAATGTAAGGAGGACGCTCCCATGCCCGTAGTTCTTGCCAGCGCTCACGAGGATCAGGCGTGGTATAAAACGCTGATCTCCACGCCAACTCCTCTACGCCCAATTCATGAAGGGGCGATGGTGTGTGCAAAGATGAGCCGCCTGTGGCCGTTTCCCAATCTGGAACCGTACTACGAGGAGACCAACAAGAGTAAGTTTGTTGTTTTCTCTATTTCGTCATTAAGTATTTTCTAACTTTATTTTCTTGTTTTGTGTAGGTGAAGGTTCCGATTTTAGCACTTTATTGGATCGCGAGGGGGGAATGATGGTGCGCCGCCCCATCGATAAGAGGGATGCGCCTTTTCTTGAGCGCACTCGTCATAATTTTGTATCCCCCACAGCTTTCCGCCCGGAACCTAAATTTCTGAGGCGATGTATGCCAAAGGTGAGACATATGTTAAAGATTGCATCCAGAAAGGTGAGGGCATTTTGAAACCCAAACCTATAACTGCTATTACTTCTAGCGGAGTGATTGTGCTCTTCTCGTCTAGCGAGGAGTCATCACTTTGTGAAGAAGCTTGTTCAACTGATGTTAATAGAGATGTGGACTCATCTGCAGGTCTCACTCGCCAGAGGGCTGCGTCTAGCCAAACGGCGGATCAAGATGATGCTACAATTGAAGCAGAAGGTAAGAGACCTGCGTCTGATGACGTCACTGCTGAGGGTGATCGTCGAGCGAGTGAGTCGGGTGTCTCCAAAGCGGCTGGAAAACGCAAGGTTAATCCAGTAAAGGTTGTCTCAAAGAAGAAGAAATCTAAAAAGACAAACCCTGCTGCTTTGGGAGCTCGTTTGGATCAACTCGACGCTGACGATCCTTAGTTAGGTAAGCTAAATCTTTTCACTTGTTAATTGTTGCGAATTAGAATGTTTCTAACTCATTTGTTGATGTTTTTCAGTGAACCTGGATAACCTCTTTGAAGGTATTTCCGGTTTGAAGGATTCTGCTGTTCGTCCGCCACCATTGCCTTCTAATACTGCCAAGGACCCGGTAGTTGTGGCGGATGACTCGCCTTTGAAGGATAAGGGGGTCGACATGACTGATCATGCCAAGGTGTCGCCCTTTTATAATGTTTACCGTTTCAGGGATCAAGGGGGTCTAAGCATGTTCCCTTATGCTTCCCAACCTTCCCCTACTCCTGAAGAGGAAGACCCCACCCCGCATCAACCTAATTGAACCTTACGTCGGGATTCGACATTCCGTGACGTGGACTCATGTTATGAATTTCTGTGGGAGAGTCTTCCTCCTGGTGAAAAGGAGAGACGTCGCCTCAGTGTCCGCCACGAATTGCTGAACTCCCACACTTACTATGTGGCAAATTCTATTTCCACTACCCATGAAATAACCAGAGACTGGCTGGCAATGAATGAAGAATGGGACGAACTGGCGGCCTCTGCTTCCGATGCCAAAGAAGAAGCTCTTAGGGCTATCAATGAAGCTAGGGAAGCCAACCAGGCCCTGGAGCGGGATGCTCGATCCGCTGCTGAGGAAGCGAGGAGTGCTCTCCGGAAACAATTGGACGAACAAGCCAAATTGATGAACGAACAAGCCAAGTCACTGGAGACCCTTCAAGCTGAATCAGCTTCTAAGGAAAAACGTCTACTTGACCTTAATGCCAAGAACCGTACGCAAGCCTTGTAATGCGCCGGTCATAAGCTGGAACTTGTCCAAGCCAAAGCGGATCGAAAATGGCTACTGTCGGAAGCCATTCCCAAGGTATATGTTTTACTCTTATAATAAATAATCTAAATGTTTTAGAGTTACTCAAGTATTATTGTTTCAACAGGTCATCGCCGGTGTTCGGGCTAGTGATAAGCTTGGGAACTGCGTTGCTATCCTTCTGAAGGCTTCTAAACAAGCTGGTCGCCAACTAGGCTTCCAAGAAGGTTATCAATTTGGTTCAACTTCTAAGCTTCCCGAAGAATACATCTTAGCTGGTCAAGATACTGCTGCCATCCTTAAGCAGAAAACAAAAGACTTTGATTCGTTGAAATTTTCTTTGACGGACCAGATTTCCGAGCTTGCTGACAAGGAAGATAGTATCCAGCAGCTAAAGACTCTTCTTGAGCTTGATGGAGAAGATGAAGAAGAGGAAGATGCGGGAGGCAACCATGCGGAACACGAAGATGCCGCGCCATAGATAGATCTTTCTCTTTCTTTTTAGCTAGGCTTCTCCACAATTTGTAATCCCTTTTTGTATAAATAAAGAAGGCTTTTTATTGCATCCAGCACACTTTGTTTATTATTTTGTTGTCTTTTTTTTATATAATATAAGTGTTTTCGGCGGATCTTCTTTGTGTACGAATAAAGGATTATGTAATAATACAAGTCTCAAATGACTGAAATGAAAATTTTCATAACTAAGGCATAAGTCGAATTACAAGAAACGAAATTACAAAGGTTCTTAACATCTAGTTAGGCACGCAGGCCAAAAGAAAGACCAACTAAATGTAACATTTTCTCAGTTGGGCCCCATTCCAGGTTCTAGGGATCTCTGCCCCGTCCAACCTTTCAAGTTTGTAGGCACCTTTGGATAGAACTTTTTGGATTCTATAAGGTCCTTCCCAGGTAGGAGCCAACTCGCCCGAAGGCTCTTTCCCGGAGGCTTCATTATTGCGGAAGACAAAGTCTCCCGCATCGAATTCACATCTTTGAACCCGCGAGTTATAATATTTTTGCAACTGTCGTTTGTAATTATGCTCGCGGATTGATGCTAGTTCTCTCCTTTCCTCAAGGAGGTTAAGGTTCATCCGGAGTTCATGATCGTTATCTTCGATCATGAGAACTCTGGCGGATGGGATTCCGATTTCAGCTGGAATCATGGCCTCTGTGCCATAAGTCAAACTAAAGGGGGTTTCGAAATTACTGGAATTTTTTTGATTGCGGAAAGCCCATAACACATGGGTCAATTCGTCGACCCAACCCGTCCTTTTAGTTCCTAGTCTGGCCTTGATTCCTTCTTTGATGGTCCGATTAGCTCGTTCAACTTGACCATTCGCTTGCGGTGAGCTACAGAGGTGAAGGTATGAGAAATGTGTAACTCTTTTAACCATTCTTGTAACCCACTGTCCGCAAATTGTGTCCCGTTGTCACTAGCGAGCTCTAAAGGGAGGCCAAAACGGCATATGATAAATTCCCACAAGAATTTTTTAATAGTTGCCGCCGTTACAGAAGCAACTGGTTTGGCCTCCACCCATTTTGTAAAGTAATAAATGGCTACTATTAAGAATTTGACCCGTCCGGGGGCTTCAGGGAAAGGTCCCATTATATCAATAGCCCATTTTTGGAACGGCCAAGCTGAAGTGACTGGAACTAATTCGTTCTTTGGTCGTAGCGTGTTAGGGGCATGCCGTTGGCAAGAATCACACTTTCTGATTTCGTTCACGGCATCCAAGTGCATCCCTGGCCAATAGTATCCGACATTCATTAACTTCGCCATGACCATACGCAGGCGAGCGTGAAGACCACAAATGCCTTCGTGAACCTCTCTGATTAAGTAGTTCGCGTCCTCGGCATCCACACATCGTAGTAGTGGTCCAAGGAAGGAACGTCAGTATAAAATACCACCAAGTATTTGGTAGTTCAAGGCTTTGTGTTTTATCTTCCGGGCCGCAGTTTTTCCTTCCGGAAGTGCTCCGGATGACAGATACACTGTAATGGGTGTCATCCATGATTCCACTCCCGTTTGGATCACTAACACTTGATGTTGCGGAACAGACGGGCGGTCTAATATCTCGATGCGGATGTCCTTGGCAAAATGCTCGAAGTTTGTTGAAGCCAATTTACTAAGTGCATCTGCTGATTTGTTCTCGCTTCTCTTTATATGAATGACTTTTCAAGAAGAGAATTGGAGCATCAGATCTTTCGCCTACCACACATATGAAGCCATGATATCATTTTTTGCTTCATATGTGCCGTTGATATGTCTCGCAATCAACATGGAATCCACTCGGGCTTCCAAATGCTTAACCCCAAGCTTTTTAGCTATCCTCAAGCCCGCCAAGAAAGCTTCATATTCTGCCTCATTGTTGGTACTTTTGAAGTCCAACTTTATGGCATATGTAAACTCATGGCCTTCGGTATTGACTAGCCGAGGCATGCGCCACATCCCTCACTGCTTGAAGCTCCATCCGTAAATAAGAACCAGATCTGTTATGATTCCGGGGGTGCTTGGGGTTGTTTCTCAATCAAACATTCTTTTTCTTTGTGATGCGGGACCTCTGTCACAAAGTCCGCCAACACTTGCTCTTTGATTGCTGACCTAGGTTTGTATTCTATTGCGTGTTCACCTAGTTCGATGGCCCATTTGGCCAATCGCCCAGACAATTCTGGCTTGCTGAGAACGTTTTTGAGCTTGTATCCAGTTAAGACATTGATGGAGTGTCCTTGAAAGTACCTACGGAGGCGTCATGCAGCGTAGACCAGTGCCAAAACAAGTTTTTCTAGCATGGAATATCTTGTTTCTGGATTCGATAATGTTCTGCTGACGTAGTAAATCGGTGTCTGAACATTCTTGCGATCTGTCAGTAGGACAGCCCCGATAGCAATGTCTGAAGCTGATAGGTATAACGTCAACGGTTCTCCCGCATGAGGTGCTGTTAACGTTGGGAGTTCCATCAAACATTTTTTAACCTCCAAGAAAGCTTGTTCCGCTTCCGCGGTCCATTTAAATTGTGCTTTTTTGAGGCAATTTCTTAGGGTTGAGATGAAAGGATGGGACTTGGCTGCATGATATGTCAAAAAACGATTCAAAGCAACCAGTCGGCCATTGAGTGTCTGAACTTCCTTGAGGGAAAATGGAGAAGGCATGCGGGCTATAGCTTGAACTTTATCTAGGTTAGCTTTGAAGCCCGCATCCGTGACAATCACTCCCAGAAACTTTCCTTCTTCCATTCCAAATGAGCACTTGGCCGGATTCAGCTTCATGTTAATGCCTTTCAAGGTTTCGAATGTTTCTTCGATATCTCTCAACATCTGGTCTTCCTCAACACTTTTTATTACGAGATCATCCATATATACTTCTAAATTCCGGCCAATTTGATCTTTGAACGCTATGTCCAATAATCGTTGATATGTAGCTCCCGCATTCTTTAGTCCGAAAGGCATCATTTTGTAGCAAAAGGTGCCATGATAAATGCGAAATGCTGTAGGCATCCAGGAAGCATTTGAATTTGAATGGTGCCACAACATCAACCTTGAGGATCCTCATAACCTCCTTCCATTGTTCTCTCTCTAGGAAAGGCGATTTTGGTGTCTAACCCTATGCGATCGGCCGCATAGGGTTTTTGGCTTTCCTTGGGTTTTTTGTTGCTCTAATCTTGTTCCAATCCTTGGTTCTGATTGCTTAGTAGGTTTGTTATTGATCACGGCTATTGTTATAGTTTAGTTAGATCGATAACACCCTATTAATTGATTAAGGATCTTGTGGTTTTCAAGGTTAGGGTTGTTTCTTATTTCTTGATCTTGTTCGTTCTTGGGGTTGTTAGATCTTGGATCTTTGGGCAGATTTGGATTAAGGTTCCATTCTCCTCTTGGTTCCTTGGATTCGGCTGGCTTGGGTTTCTTGGATTCGGCTGGATTAAGGTTCTTGTTATTGGTTCTTGATCTTGTTCTTGGTTTCTTCGTTCTTGGCTGTTACGTGAGATCTTGTTCTTGGCTGAATCTTGCTCTTGATCTTGATCTTGATCTTGTTATTGGCGGACCTTGTTCTTGATCTTGATCTTGATCTTGGTTTGGCCGAATCTTGTTTTTGATCTTGTTCTTGGCTGATTTGGTTTATTGTGAGTGAGATATTGTTCTTGATTTGGTTTGATCTTGGCTGATTCGTGTTTCCTTATTTATTGATCTTGATCTTGATATTGATTTTGGGGTATCTTGGCTGGATTTTTATTGGGGTTGCATGGAGAATAAGGGTGGCATTGGTTCTGTTGATCAGGTTATACATGGGTTTCCAGCGAATCGGGTAACGAACATTGATGGGGCTCCCCCTCGTAGGGGGGTTCTGAAAACTGGTTCTTCGGGAAACCCTAATGTTACGGGTTCTTTTGGTTCGTTTGCTGCAAACACTACATTCACTGCTCCGTTAAATGACGTTATCCATAATGTTGGTGGTTGTTCAGCAGTGGGGAACAAAGCTAGTGGTTGCTTGAGCGATAACAAGGGTATTGGATCAGGTTCGCTAAAGAGTCAACAAGATAAGGGTTGTTCAGCTTTTGTTCCGAACGAAAATAAGGTGGTTGGAGCTGAATCGTCTAATATTCAGAGGGATGTAGGGAAGGAAAAACATATGGAAAATTCAAAGCCTTCCTACATGAGTGTTGTTCAACTTGAAAACAAAACATCGAAGGCAACTTTAAGAAAAGTAAATGTTGAATCAACGATGGATGGAGTTGATGTGGTTATACCGGTTGATTCTGTCAAGAAAGTTAAAGAGAGGTTTAATAATACTTTGTTTGGCTATTTTTTGGGTAATAGACTCCCTTTTCCGGTTGTTGAGGATTTTGCTAAGAAAAATTGGAACAAATATGGGCTTACGAGACTAATGATGAATGCGAAAGGGTTTTTCTTTTTCAAGTTCCATACGGAAGCTGGGATGATGAAGTTGATTGAGGATGGTCCTTGGATGATTAGGAATGTTCCCATTATTCTCCAAATTTGGACTATGGAGTCAGATTTGGAGAAGGAGGATGTACGGTCTGTTCCGGTTTGGGTCAAATTACAAAACATTCCCCTGGGTGCCTTTACTGAGGAGGGTCTAAGTATGCTCGCGTCAAGAATTGGGGATCCGATAAGTATGGACTCTTATACTGCTAATATGTGTAAGGAATCGTGGGGAAGAAGTAGTTTTGCTAGAGTACAGGTTGAGCTCCATGCAAATCAGGAGATTAAAAGGAAGCTTGTTGTTGCTGTTCCGGATACGTGGGGGGAGACAAATAAGATCTCAGAGATTAAAGTTGAATATGATTGGGAGCCCCCCAGATGTTCTTTATGTGAGGTGTTTGGCCATTCGAACGCCCAGTGCCCGAAACAAGTTCACGATAGAAAGTTAAATGACGAACAAACGAAAGTCACTAATGATGATGGTTTCCAGAGGGTGAAGGGAAAGAAAAAAGTTAATACGCAAATCAAGAAACATAATCTTGTCTACCGACCGGTGGTTAAACCTGCTGTGCCACAAACTATAAATAAACCATCCGCTCA
Organism: Bidens hawaiensis; assembly: GCF_021521415.1. Taxonomy (NCBI): domain Eukaryota; kingdom Viridiplantae; phylum Streptophyta; class Magnoliopsida; order Asterales; family Asteraceae; genus Bidens; species Bidens hawaiensis. Next base: position 173,993 of record NW_027492429.1, on the reverse strand, counting down.
AGAACAAGACAATAATTATCCTGTGGGTAAACCTACAACTTCCATGGCTAAGGGGGTCCAGTTAAAGGAAAATCATACTGTCCAAACCAGTAACAGGTTTGGTAAGTTGGCGGACGAGTCGGAAAGTGATGAAGATGATGATGATGTGGAGGAGTTGTTTACGGATGTGGCTAAAGCTATGAAAGCGGATATTTTTTCTGAGGGTGCAAGCACACCCGGTGAATTGGGTGTTTAATGGGTACCATCGCCACTTGGAATATAAGAGGGTTGAACCGCCCTCTTAAACAAAAAGAGGTTCGTAAGGTAATACAAGATAATAATATTCAGGTATGCGCTATTCTTGAGTCTCACGTCAAATTAAACGCGGTTTTTGATGTTTGTAAGAAGATCTGTAATAATTGGGATTGGACCAGCAATGGTAGTGTTTGTGATAAAGGTACTCGGATTATTGTGGGGTGGAATACGGATTTGGTTGATCTTATGGTTATTGATTATTCGAATCAGGTTCTTCACGTTCAGTTAAAGTTTAAGCTTGATTGCAAGGTGATGTATGGTTCTTTCGTGTATGCTGAGAATTGTTATTTGAAAAGAAGGGAGTTATGGCGTAATCTTCTTGTTCATAAACAACTCACTCGTGATAAACCTTGGGCTTTACTTGGTGATTTTAATTGTGCTCTTAGTTTGGAAGACAGCTTGCATGGTTCTTCCAAAATTTCTACTGGAATGATTGATTTTCGTGATTGTGTTAACAACATTGAAGTTGAGGATATAAAGGGGGTCGGACTCAAATACACTTGGAGCAATAAACCGAAAACGGGTATGGGCCATTTTAAAAAGCTTGATAGGGTGATGGGAAACTCTAAATTCTTGGAGATTTTTAATGATTCTTCGGCGGTGTTCCTTCCGTACCGGATTTCAGACCACTCTCCATGTCTATTGAAATTCCCCTCTCTTATTAAAGGTAAGCCTAAACCGTTTAAATTCCCTAATTTCTTGATTGAAAAACCGGGTTATCATGATATTATTGCTAAAGGCTGGAATATTGAGGTGAACGGGTATCACATGTTTCGCGTGGTAAAGAAACTCCAGAACTTAAAACACCCTATTCGTTCTTTGCTGTACCGGCAAGGCAATCTCCATAAGAAAGTTACTGACCTAAGAACCCGTCTGGATGCTTGTCAAACCCGCCTTGACACTGACCCTACTAATTTGGAATTGATTCGGGAACAGAGTAATTATCTTAAGGCTTATCATGAGGCGGCTAAGGATGAGGAAGAATTCCTTAAACAAAAGGCTAAAGTTGATTGGTTAAAGCTTGGTGACTCTAACACTGCATACTTTCACAATTCTTTGAAAATGCGAAACCATAGGGGTCGCATTGATATTATAAGTGATGCTCAGGGCCGTTTATTTGAGGGGTTGGATGTTCCTTCGGTGTTTGTTAATCATTTTACGAACATCTTTGGCTCTGATTTGAAACCATTGAGGAAACTGGATAATCAGATGTTTACTACTAAACTCTCGGCCTCCCAGGCGGAGTTTATGATTAGACCTATCTCCGATTTGGAAATCAAGGATGCGGTTTTCTCTATTGAGAATTCCAAAGCGCCGGGACCTGATGGTTTTTCCTCGGCCTTTTTCAAGAGTTCTTGGGATATTGTTGGGAAAGATGTGTGTTTGGCGGTTCGTGAATTTTTCAGCAGAGGAAGTCTCCTTAAACAGGTAAACCACACCATTATTGCCCTTATTCCTAAAGTGACTAATATTGTGACTCCGAATGATTTTCGTCCCATCTCGTGCTGCAACACTTTATATAAATGCATTACCAAGATTATCTCGGTTCGTATGATGAAGGGGTTGGAGTCGTTAATTGATATTAATCAGTCAGCGTTTGTGCCTGGGCGTAGGATTTCTGATAATATCCTTTTGACCCAAGAATTAATGCATAATTACCACACTAATACAGGTCCGCCTAGATGTGCTTTTAAAGTTGATATCCAGAAAGCCTATGATACGGTCAGTTGGGACTTCATACGTGATATTCTTTTTGGGTATGGTTTCCACGATAAGATGATTCAGTGGATAATGGAGTGCATAACCACTTCTTCTTTTTCGATAGCAGTTAATGGGAATTTACACGGGTTCTTTAGTGGTAAAAGAGGTCTGAGACAGGGTGATCCGATGTCCCCTTATATTTTCACGCTGGTTATGCAAGCTCTCACGTTGATTCTGCATCGAAAGGTTCGTATTGATGGATCGTTCCGTTTTCATCGATGTTGTGAAAAGTTAAATATTATCAACATTTGCTTTGCGGATGATTTGTTCCTGTTTGCTCGTGGTGATGTGAATTCTGCTAAAATTATTATGGGGGCTCTGAATGATTTCAAAGATATGTCCGGGCTTACTCCGAGTGTTCCGAAAAGTACCGCGTTTTTCTGTAATGTCCCGGACCGTGTTAAAGGTGGTATTTTGAATATTATGCCCTTTGTTGAAGGAAGGCTCCCGGTTAAATACTTGGGGGTTCCTCTTATATCCACGAGGTTAAATTACCGGGATTGTAAGAGGTTGCTGGATTGTATGGATAGTCGGATTGGAGATTGGAAGAATAAAACTTTATCTTTTGCGGGTAAATTGCAGCTGGTCAGGTCTGTTCTTTCGTCTTTATATATTTATTGGGCTGCTGTGTTTTCTCTCCCTTCTAGACTTATTGCTGATCTTGAGAAACGGATTAAAAACTTTCTTTGGGATTATGGTCAAAATAAGGGAAAGCATAAAGTCTCTTGGGATATTGTGTGTCGGCCGAAGTGTGAAGGTGGTTTGGGTATCCGGCGTATACGGGATGTCAATAACTCTCTGCTGGTTTATCATATTTGGAGCTTAATCAATGTGCGTAACTCGTTGTGGGTTAAATGGATTTATGAGTATAAAATGAAGGGGCGAAATTTTTGGAGCTTGCAGATTCCTAACTCGTGTACGTGGGGATGGAGGAAAATTCTTCAGTTCCGTCCTCAGATTAGAAAATTTATATGGCATGAAATTGGGAATGGGAGATCTACTTCAGTTTGGTATGATAAGTGGGATGAGATTTGTCCTTTAATTGAATATATTAACCCTAGAGCTATTCATCGTGCTGGCTTGTCTTTAGAGACCTGTGTCAGTGATGTTGTTCATCATAATAACTGGGGTTGGCCGCCTGATTGGATTTTGAGGTATCCAATTCTTTTGAACCTAAAAGAAGTCAGCATTTGTCCGGATGAGAGGGACAAGATCGTGGTAATGGATGAGAATGGGACTTCAATGAATTTCTCGGCGTCTGGAATTTGGAATCTTATTCGGAGACCGGCTGATAAGGTGTCTTGGGTGCATGTTGTTTGGTTCTCTCAATGTGTTCCTAAACACTCCTTTATGTTGTGGATTGTGCTTCATGATAGGTTGAGCACGCAGAATCGTATTATGGGATGGAAAATTGGTGGGTATCCAAATTATAACTTGTATTGCTGCCCTCTTTGTAATGGAGAGCCGGATTCTCGTAACCACCTCTTCTTTGAGTGTAAGTTCTCTGCTGAGGTTTGGAGTATTGTAAGAATGAAAGGGAAGTTTCAGGGATGTAGGAATGGTTGGGCGAATATTCTTCAATATGTGTCTCAATTTGGAATGTCCAACTCTATTGAAAATGTTGTTAATCGGCTGCTATTTGGGGCTTCGGTTTACGTTATCTGGAAGGAGCGAAACAACCGGCTTTTCAAGAACTCTTTGAAGACTCCGAAGATGGTTGCGGACGAAATCATTAGGGGGACGCGCCTAAAGCTTATGACTCTAAAGTTCAAGAATTCTGAACGGGTTAATCGGGTTCTCGAGGATTGGCACTTTCCGCGGGGAGTTTCCCACCAGATTGATGATAATGGTTGATTTGTTTTAGTTTTGTTTATTTACATTGTTCTTGTGTAAGCTTTGGCTGTGTTTACCAATGTTTGGTGGTTTTGGTCTGTTTACTCTTGTATGGCATGTCATACATGAGAACTAATATGGCACTCTGTCATATTACTTGTACTTTTTGATTGTGTGGAATGCATTTAACCGGGTGAATCCCTTTACCCAAAAAAAAACATCAACCTTGAGATCTATTTCGGGTAAGGGATAACAATCTTTGGGACACGCTTTATTTAGATCTTTGAAATCGATACACATCCGCCATGACCCATTGCTTTTGGGGACAATAACTGGATTGGCAACCCAGGTCTGATAACGAATTGGGCAGATGATTCCAGCTTGTAAAAGGTCCTGGACTTGCTCATTCATTGCTTTTGTTTGTTCTGGACCCATCTTACGTTGTTTCTGAACAATTGACGTAAACAACAGGTTTACCCTTAATTTGTGTTCCGCAATGTTCCTCGGGACACCGGTCATATCCGCGGGTTGCCATGCGAAAACATCAATATTCTTTGATAATAAATGTTTCAAGAAGGTCCGTACTATCTTGGAAATAGCAGGTCCTATTGTTACAGTTTGATCAGGAAATTTTTTGTTCAAAACCCATTTCTCTGGTTCAGTCTTCATAGTTTGTTTTGGAATCTTGCTAGGTTTTGAGCTCTCGGTTCCAAAGCAGTGTCGATTAACATAAATTATTGCTATGCCATTGTAAGTTGGAACTCCTACTGCACCGTGTGCTGTGGACGGATGAGCATTGAAGTCACCAATCGCTTCTCGTCCAAGAATAATGTCATATTTTGATGTTGCTGGTAAAACCAGAAATTCGACCTCTTCAGTCCTAGAATGAATTACGTCACTTAAGGTGACTGGGAATGAGATTACCCCTCGCGGATGCATTATTTCCCCTCCGAATCCCGATACTAGAGCGTGGATGGGTTTTAATCTTTCCTTATCTTCCTCGTCAAGCTGTTCAAAACTTTGTTCATACATAATGTCCGAAGTACTACCGGTGTCGAAGAAGACGTATTGGGAACGGTAGTGTCCAAATTAAGCAGTGATGATCAAGGGGTTTTTGTTATTCGGGACCCCTTTCAGTCGAGGAAAAATCACTGGCTCATTCTTCCATTCCTCATCATCAGACTCCTTTCTCTTTTTCCTTGTATCGTACCCGCCTTGTATCATATGGACATTTAAATCTCTGACTTGCTTTTTAATCGGACCCTGAATATCCCGTGCGAGAGCTTTACCATTGTCAGGTTTTCCACCTTTTACCAAGTGTCCAAGTTTTCCAGACTTTACAGCTACTTCAATTTCATTTTTTAACGTTCTGCATTCATTCGTATCATGACCAATGTCATCATGATAGGAACAACGCTATTTCGGGACAAGGAATGATCTTCTCGTTAGTGGCTACGGTTTTTTAAAATTCACATTCTCCGTGGTGAGAATTTCGGTGGGAGTCTTTGAAAGAGGAGTCCAATTATTGGGGCCTTGGTTCGAGGGTCCCGTTTTGTGTGACACCCGGTAAATTCCCAATCCCTTAAACCAAGTAATCAACCTAAATATTAGGTAATTATGTTATATGCGCCCTGCGCGAGCGCGCCATGTTAGTCAGCGCGTGCATTTGTTATGTGCGCCCTGCGCGAGCGCGCTATGTTAGAATCGGCGCGGGTATTTGTTATGTGCACCCTGCGCGAGCGCACCATGTTAAGAACCTGCGTGGGCATATGTTATATGCGCCATGCGCGAGTGTATTGGTTTTATGTTTCTATAACTTAATGTTGTCTAATGGGCTGACCGTCTCGCATGATGCTAAGGCGGGTGCATCCCAAATCGTCTATGCGCGTGCGGAAGGGGAACTAACCTCCCCGCATGGCGGGAACATTGAGAGCTAGTTTGTCTGAAGCTCCAAGATGGAATTGACTTCAACATAACTGATCACTATGTTGAAATACCAAGACCACCTGGAGAATCTACAAATGAAACTCAATGTCCCTGACTGCGAGAAGGTTACGCACCTACCCGCAGCAAAGAAATGTCCTTCACGCAGAAAGCTATGCGCACCAAGTGATACGCGCAGAACACTTAGTCTATTCTCCAGATGTAAGGAGATTACTCCCGCCCAAAAGAAAACAGTAACGTGTTTCAGAGATTTTCCACTTTTTACTGTACACTGACAAAAGTACCTGAAAAAGCACACTGTAACATGAAAAGTCAACTGTCAGCCACCCTATTCTCACCAACCCCAGACCTGCATGTCCTGACCAAATCAAATCAAAATCTTTTATCCACTACTCCACTTTTAAATAAATAATAATAATTTCCATACTTTATCATCATTACACCTAGATATGAAAAGATTACAATCCCCTAAAGCAAGGGATTGTGTTCCCTTGAGTTTGACTATAAATATGTAACCTAAGTTATCACCAAAACACACTTCAAACTTCTCTCTTAAGAACTGCAAACTTGCACTAATCATCTCCCAAGCATCCGATCCTGTTACTAGGTAAGCCGAGAATATAACCTTGAGATCTACCTTCCAACCCTTATATTCTCCTATTTCTTGATCTTAATATATATACTTCTTAATCGTATTCTAGACCCTCAATTCAAAGGCCAACACCAAGAAAACCCGAATCTCGATTAATCCCTTAACAAGAACCACAGGTGAGTCTCACAGCCCCTATTTTCACTATTTTCACTGTTTTTAAACTGTTTTCGGGGCGAGGGACACGTACTTAAATTACGATTTATCATGTTATTCTTACAAGTTATGCAAACGATTGTGTTTAAATTATGTTTCATGATGAGCAATGCAGACGGTTATCTATGGTTTACGATGTATGTGCGCCAGAATTCGAGTAAGTGATCACTTTACCATTGGAACTCTAAGGGTAGGGACTGCTGGTTTGATCCGCCCACTCGTAGGGGTCGCACCTCTTACACAGACGAGTGCCTAGTATGGTCATGGGGCAGTACTATGGGTTTGAGCCCGCTCGTAGAGGTCGCTCCTCTTACGCAGACGAGCGCCTTGTTTTCCGGCACAACGTCTGCGCGTAACCCGCGGGACGGTATTATTCGCTCGTAGTGGCAGCGCCACTTACACAGACGAGCACGGTTTTTCAGATGTGTCCGCGCGTAACCCGCGGGACGGTATTACTTGTTTCGCTCGTAGTGGCAGCGCCACTTACACAGACGAGCACAGTTCCTAGAAATGTTCGCGCGTAACCCGCGGAACGATTTTATCAGAATGTGTTGATAGAACTATGTTTTACCAAGCATGTGTTTTAATGATGCTATCAGAATTATGTTTCAGAATGATTTTTATCAAGATTATGATGCAATACGATTTATCAAGTTACTAAAACTTGTGAACTCACTCAGTTTATACTGATTCAAATGTTTTACGTGTCTTTCAGGAGATAACTAGGTAGCGCTTGGAGTCACACTTAGAGCACCTCACGCTGAACATCTAAAACTAGCTTTTTGGAAGATTTTAGTTCTATCCCTTCGATGCGCGTGGTTGTTCCCGCCGCGCAAGGGGATATGGCGTGGAAATCTTCAACAGTTTTTATACCTGGATGTTTTTATGTAATTTTTAAACAATGTAATGTATTTGTATTAAACATTTCATGCGCAATGAAAATCTTACTTTGAATGTTTGCAATGGCCCGTGCTTAATTATCAATCCCCACTCGCGCGCGCCCGGCTGTTTCCGCCGCTCAGGGCCGGGTGTGACAGATTGGTATCAGAGCACTGGTTATAGCGAACTAGGAAAAGAAGTTTTAACCTAGACTATAACCGTTGGGGAATCGCATGAAATATTTTTCAAAGAAAATATTTTCAAAAGAAACTATACACACACTTAGGAACACGGGTCACACAGTGTCTAGTGAATAAAGATAAAGAACATTATGTGCTCAGAGTAAATGCGCTAAATTTAAAATATTTTCGTTCTCTTTTAAAGCGAGAATGCCTCCGACTAGAGCCAAGGGAATCACCATGACACCCGAGGAACTCGCGGAAATAATCGCGCAGGCGATCGCGACACATGAGGCCAGCAAGGCCGAATCAAGTCAGGGTCGTCAGAACGAGACCCCAGAACCCGATTCAGGAGCCTTGGACAAAGGATGCTCCTATAAGACATTCATGGCCTGTAGGCCTTGGCCATTCAAGGGTACCGAAGGGGCCATTGGGCTCTACAACTGGATTGACAAGATGGAGACAGTTCTCTCCATTAGCAGATGTAGTGAGAACCAGAAGGTCCTTTACGCGACATGCATGTTCCAAGAAGCAGCTTCGTCTTGGTGGAAGCTTCAAGTGAAGACTTTGGGGCGAGAAGTTGCTCTTCACAAGACCTGGGAGGAACTGAAGGAAATGATGATGAGAAAGTTCTGCTCTCGCGCAGAAATCCAGAGTCTGCAGCAGGAATTCTGGAACCACACCATGGTAGGAACGGATATCGACGCCTACAACAACCGGTTCAACGAGCTTTGCCAGTTGGTACCCGACATGGCAAACACGGAGGAAAAGAAGATCGAGAGGTATATTTTTGGGTTACCTCCTGTTGTTAGGGTTCCGCTCAACGCCGCAGCGCCTCCAACCTTTGATGAGGCGGTAGCGCGGGCCATCACCCTTACAAGGGATACGGTCCGTGCGGGTATGTTGACTACGCGCGGAAACGAGCAGCGAACCTCTGACTCCAAGAGGAAATGGAACTCTCACCACCGAGGGTCCGACTCCAAGCAGCCACCGTTCAAGAAGCAGGAAAGCGCAAGGGTTTACGCGATCCAAGCCGCGGAGCCATCAAGGAAAGGATACAGCGGGCCTTACCCATGGTGCAACAAATGCAAGTTTCACCACGAGGGTGAATGCGCGAGCGTCACGTGCGCCAAATGTAACAGGCCAGGGCACAAGACGGTGAATTGCCGTGCTAAAGAAGCTGGAGCCAGTGACAACTGCTACGCATGCGGAAAGCCAGGGCATTTCAGTCGGGATTGCCCGCAAAGGGGAAACCAAGCTCGCGGGAGAGCTTTTGTGATCGGCGCGGGTGAAGCTAAAGAAGAGCCGAATGTGGTAACCGGTACGTTTTTGCTTAACGGCCATTTTGCATCTGTCTTATTTGATACTGGCGCTGACCTAAGTTTTATATCTGCTGAGTTTAAAAACTCCCTAGGCTTAGCAACCAGTAGGCTAGACACGCCTTATACTATAGAACTAGCCAATGGTAGGCAGTTATGCGCGAACGAAAGAACTGAACAATGTGTTATAGTCATGGGAGGTCACGGGTTCAATATTAACTTGTTACCAATAGACTTGGGAAGTTTTGACATTGTGGTAGGTATGGATTGGTTAGTCGAGAACCGCGCGGAAGTTATTTGCCATGAGAAGCAGGTTCGGATCCCACTGTTGAACGAAGAAACCTTGGTAATTCAAGGGGAAAGAAGGGGAGTTGCGACGAAACTGATTTCGTGCCTAAAGGCGCGTAAATGCCTAAGGAAAGGGTGCTACGCCTTCCTGGCGCATGTAGTAGAGAAGAAAGGAGATGAGCGAAGAATTGAAGACTTACCAGTAGTGCGCGAATTTCCAGAAGTTTTTCCTGAAGATTTGCCCGGATTGCCGCAGCCGCGACAAGTAGAATTTCGTATTGATTTAGTCCCAGGAGCTGCGCCAGTAGCTCGAGCGCCTTATCGATTAGCTCCATCTGAGATGCAAGAACTATCCAATCAGTTACAGGGACTATTGGATAAGGGTTTCATACGCCCAAGCTTTTCGCCTTGGGGAGCTCCAGTACTGTTTGTTAAGAAGAAGGATGGTTCCTTCCGGATGTGTATTGACTATAGGGAGCTGAACAAGCTGACAGTCAAGAATCGGTACCCCTTACCGAGGATTGACGACTTATTTGACCAGTTGCAGGGATCCAGTTATTATTCGAAGATAGATCTACGGTCAGGATATCACCAACTTAGGGTCCATGAGGAAGATGTGCCGAAAACAGCCTTCCGAACTAGATACGGCCATTATGAGTTCTTAGTGATGCCTTTCGGGCTAACTAATGCGCCGGCTGTATTCATGGATCTGATGAACCGCGTGTGCAAACCATACTTGGACAAGTTTGTGATTGTGTTTATAGATGATATTCTGATTTACTCTCGGACCAAGGCCGAGCATGAGCAACACCTGAGATTGATTTTGGAATTGTTGAGGAAAGAAAAGTTGTATGCAAAGTTTTCCAAATGTGAGTTTTGGCTTAGAGAAGTTCACTTTCTCGGTCACGTTGTAAACGAGAAAGGAATACACGTTGATCCTTCCAAAGTCAAGGCCATCGAAAACTGGGAAGCGCCAAAAACCCCAACTGAGGTGAGGCAATTCCTAGGACTAGCTGGCTACTATCGACGCTTCATTGAGAACTTCTCCAAGATAGCTCTACCACTGACCGCGCTAACTCAGAAAGACAAGAAGTTTGTTTGGGGCGAAAATCAGGAAACAGCATTTCAAATGTTAAAACAGAAGTTATGTAGTGCGCCAATTCTGTCTCTGCCCGAGGGGACGGATGACATCGTCGTTTACTGCGACGCTTCACATCAGGGACTTGGATGTGTCCTTATGCAGCGAGACAAAGTCATAGCGTATGCCTCGCGCCAACTCAAGACCAATGAAAAGAACTACACAACGCATGATCTGGAACTTGGAGCGGTTGTCTTCGCGCTAAAGATTTGGCGCCATTACCTCTATGGTACAAAGTGTATAATCTTTACGGATCACAAGAGCCTTCAACATATATTTGATCAAAAGGATTTAAACATGAGGCAACGAAGATGGGTTGAATTGTTGAATGATTATGATTGTGAAATAAAGTACCACCCTGGAAAGGCGAACGTGGTAGCAGACGCGCTAAGTAGGAAGGAGCGAATAAAAACGCTACGAGTCAAGGCTCTAAGGTTGACCTTTCGCGCAGATCTCTCTACCCGCATCCAAGACGCTCAGCAAGAAGCCTTGAAACCAGAGTTTGCTAAAAACGAATCCCTTGGGGGTATGATTAAGAGTTTGGAACTTAAAGAGAACGGCAATTTATATTTCGCTAACCGCATATGGGTCCCTCTCAAGGGAGGATTGCGCGAGCAAGTATTAAACGAAGCTCACAAGACGCGGTATTCCGTACATCCTGGCGCAGACAAGATGTACCAAGATGTTAAAGCGCTGTATTGGTGGCCCAATCTTAAAGGCGCCATCGCAACGTATGTCAGTAAATGCCTGACGTGTTCGAAGGTGAAGGCTGAATACCAGAAACCATCAGGGTTGCTTCAGCAGCCAGAAATTCCCATGTGGAAGTGGGAACAAATATCTATGGACTTCATCACCAAATTGCCAAGGACACCTGGGGGTTACGACACGATCTGGGTTATTGTGGATCGGCTAACTAAGTCAGCACACTTCCTGCCGATCAAGGAAACCGATAAGATGGAAAAGTTAGCCCGATTGTATATTCGAGAAGTAGTTTCAAAACATGGAATCCCAGTGTCCATCATTTCTGATAGAGATAGTCGGTTCACATCAAGGTTTTGGAGATCGTTACAAGGAGCTCTAGGTACTCGCCTTGATATGAGTACAGCTTATCATCCTCAAACGGATGGGCAAAGCGAGCGAACAATCCAGACATTGGAAGATATGCTGCGCGCTGTGCGCGATCGATTTCGGAGGTAGCTGGGATACTCATCTCCCATTGGTGGAATTTTCTTACAACAACAGTTATCACACAAGCATCAAGGTTGCGCCATTCGAAGCTTTGTATGGGCGCAAGTGTAGATCCCCACTGTGCTGGGCTGAAGTGGGTGACAAGCAAATGACTGGTCCAGAATTGATCCAAGAAACAACAGACAAGATTTTTCAGATACGGGATCGCCTTAAGACAGCACGCGACAGACAGAAGAGCTACGCAGATGTGCGAAGGAAACCATTGGAGTTTCAGGAAGGGGATAGAGTACTTTTGAAAATCTCTCCATGGAAAGGAGTCCCCCGTTTCGGCAAGCGAGGAAAGTTGAATCCGCGCTATATTGGACCATTTGAGATCCTGGAAAGGATCGGTCCGGTTGCTTATAAACTCCGTTTACCCGCCGAACTCAGTGGAGTTCATGATACGTTTCATGTGTCCAACCTCAAAAAGTGTTTATCTGACGAAACGTTGATTTTGCCGTTGGAAGAGATTCACATCGACAAACAGCTGCACTTCGTAGAAGAACCTATAGCAGTAATCGATTGGAAAGAACAAGAGTTACGCAGAAGCAGAATCAAGTTAGTAAAGGTTCAATGGAACTCGAGGCTTGGGCCTGAATTCACTTGGGAAAGAGAAGACCAGATGCGCAAGAAATACCCACACCTCTTTCAGAACATGGATTCTGCCAGCGACGTCTCCTAAATTTCGGGACGAAATTCTCTTAACAGGGGGAGAATGTGACACCCGGTAAATTCCCAATCCCTTAAACCAAGTAATCAACCTAAATATTAGGTAATTATGTTATATGCGCCCTGCGCGAGCGCGCCATGTTAGTCAGCGCGTGCATTTGTTATGTGCGCCCTGCGCGAGCGCGCTATGTTAGAATCGGCGCGGGTATTTGTTATGTGCACCCTGCGCGAGCGCACCATGTTAAGAACCTGCGTGGGCATATGTTATATGCGCCATGCGCGAGTGTATTGGTTTTATGTTTCTATAACTTAATGTTGTCTAATGGGCTGACCGTCTCGCATGATGCTAAGGCGGGTGCATCCCAAATCGTCTATGCGCGTGCGGAAGGGGAACTAACCTCCCCGCATGGCGGGAACATTGAGAGCTAGTTTGTCTGAAGCTCCAAGATGGAATTGACTTCAACATAACTGATCACTATGTTGAAATACCAAGACCACCTGGAGAATCTACAAATGAAACTCAATGTCCCTGACTGCGAGAAGGTTACGCACCTACCCGCAGCAAAGAAATGTCCTTCACGCAGAAAGCTATGCGCACCAAGTGATACGCGCAGAACACTTAGTCTATTCTCCAGATGTAAGGAGATTACTCCCGCCCAAAAGAAAACAGTAACGTGTTTCAGAGATTTTCCACTTTTTACTGTACACTGACAAAAGTACCTGAAAAAGCACACTGTAACATGAAAAGTCAACTGTCAGCCACCCTATTCTCACCAACCCCAGACCTGCATGTCCTGACCAAATCAAATCAAAATCTTTTATCCACTACTCCACTTTTAAATAAATAATAATAATTTCCATACTTTATCATCATTACACCTAGATATGAAAAGATTACAATCCCCTAAAGCAAGGGATTGTGTTCCCTTGAGTTTGACTATAAATATGTAACCTAAGTTATCACCAAAACACACTTCAAACTTCTCTCTTAAGAACTGCAAACTTGCACTAATCATCTCCCAAGCATCCGATCCTGTTACTAGGTAAGCCGAGAATATAACCTTGAGATCTACCTTCCAACCCTTATATTCTCCTATTTCTTGATCTTAATATATATACTTCTTAATCGTATTCTAGACCCTCAATTCAAAGGCCAACACCAAGAAAACCCGAATCTCGATTAATCCCTTAACAAGAACCACAGGTGAGTCTCACAGCCCCTATTTTCACTATTTTCACTGTTTTTAAACTGTTTTCGGGGCGAGGGACACGTACTTAAATTACGATTTATCATGTTATTCTTACAAGTTATGCAAACGATTGTGTTTAAATTATGTTTCATGATGAGCAATGCAGACGGTTATCTATGGTTTACGATGTATGTGCGCCAGAATTCGAGTAAGTGATCACTTTACCATTGGAACTCTAAGGGTAGGGACTGCTGGTTTGATCCGCCCACTCGTAGGGGTCGCACCTCTTACACAGACGAGTGCCTAGTATGGTCATGGGGCAGTACTATGGGTTTGAGCCCGCTCGTAGAGGTCGCTCCTCTTACGCAGACGAGCGCCTTGTTTTCCGGCACAACGTCTGCGCGTAACCCGCGGGACGGTATTATTCGCTCGTAGTGGCAGCGCCACTTACACAGACGAGCACGGTTTTTCAGATGTGTCCGCGCGTAACCCGCGGGACGGTATTACTTGTTTCGCTCGTAGTGGCAGCGCCACTTACACAGACGAGCACAGTTCCCAGAAATGTTCGCAGCGTAACCCGCGGAACGATTTTATCAGAATGTGTTGATAGAACTATGTTTTACCAAGCATGTGTTTTAATGATGCTATCAGAATTATGTTTCAGAATGATTTTTATCAAGATTATGATGCAATACGATTTATCAAGTTACTAAAACTTGTGAACTCACTCAGTTTATACTGATTCAAATGTTTTACGTGTCTTTCAGGAGATAACTAGGTAGCGCTTGGAGTCACACTTAGAGCACCTCACGCTGAACATCTAAAACTAGCTTTTTGGAAGATTTTAGTTCTATCCCTTCGATGCGCGTGGTTGTTCCCGCCGCGCAAGGGGATATGGCGTGGAAATCTTCAACAGTTTTTATACCTGGATGTTTTTATGTAATTTTTAAACAATGTAATGTATTTGTATTAAACATTTCATGCGCAATGAAAATCTTACTTTGAATGTTTGCAATGGCCCGTGCTTAATTATCAATCCCCACTCGCGCGCGCCCGGCTGTTTCCGCCGCTCAGGGCCGGGTGTGACATTTTGTTTTTATTGCTTATGAGGGATCGTGCATCAAATGGTTTTGGTGTTTCCGTACTTGGCTGAAGTCTCGACCAGATAGGGCCTTTCGCCTGTCTATTTGGTCTCGGGGTTTGAAACTCGACTTTAAATTTTTGCTTTGAGTTACCACTTCTCAATGTTTTCTCAATGTTCACATACACTTTTGCTACAGTCATGAGATCGTCCCACTCTTTTGGCATTCCATCTCTGCCCGTAAGTGTGCGGACTAAATCATCACATCTGACGTTTTTGCGAAAGGCACCCCGAAGCATTTCTTTGCTAATTCCTCCGATGTTCAGGCTCATGTCATTGAACCTGGTGATAAAATCTTCTATAGACTCGTTATCGCGACGAACGACATCTAAAATTTTTGACTGGTCTCGCGTATGCTTCTTCTGCTGACTGAATTGTTGAGAAAATTTCTTCACCAAATCGTCCCAGCTAGAAATTTCACCGTCGGGTAACTTTTCGAACCATTCTCTTGCTGCCCATGTTGGTGTCAACGCGAACATGTGACACCAATAGGGAAGCGTCCAACCACTAACACCGCCTACCACCACAAAGTTCTGGAGATGATCACTTGGATCAGTCATACCATTATACTTACCTACCGATGTAGGTATCTTAGCATTAACAGGAAAGGGTGCTGTGGCAATGCTCGCTATGAACTTTGATTTTTCAGCAAAAGTCGCGGGGCGATATGGTTTGGTAAAGTCTTGTTTAACATTGCTATGGTACTCGGTGTGGCGGACTATGTCATGCGGATGACTACTTCTCACCTGTGAGCTCATCCTACTATCCCCGGTATACATACTGTAATCTCCCGGGTGGTAAGATGAATCGTAACTATCAAACTCGTCCAAATAAGATGGTATCTGCATGTCTATGTGAGGACGAGGGCGTAGCCTTGGTAACTCGCCAAATTCTGGCTTCTCCTGTTGGCTGTAACGAATCTGACTTCCTCTCACTATTGGTGGAGGGGAGGGAGATCTCCTAGAAGATTCCTCATAATCCAAAGTGCGAGCGTGAAGTCGTTCATTACGTTTTCTTCGCTCGTATTCAGCCACCAAACTTTGTTGTTGCACGCGGAGCCACTCCTCAAGAGTTAATGCTCCTCTGGATCTAGAATTACGTTGATGAGATCCCGCGATATCAGTATTACCTGAATCATTTTCCAGATCCAATTCTGGCCGTTTCCGGTGAGTCTCTTCCGTAATTCGTTTTTGACCCAAATTGGAACCTTCCGATGCCAAGGCACGTCCCGTGTTTGTGGGGGTGGGATCGGTTGGTGCTGTGACATTTTCTAGGGAAAAACCCTTAGGTGTTACCTCAGTGATTCGTGACCCCGGAGCAGTGATACGCTCAAGAGCATGACCACCCTGAGTTGTGATACGTGCAAAAACACTAAGGCCCGGAGGTGCTTCTATGTTAGTTACACGTGAATCGGGTGCAGTAGTTCCCGTCGGCCCTTCAGGAAGTTTACTCATATCGAACGAACCAAAAAACTGACAGAGACAAAATTCTGCAGTCTAACACCAACACGGATGGCGCCAATGAAGAAACACGGATCCGATCCCCGGGTATGGGTCCTGGATCCAATGTGTCTACAAGGTAAATTACGGTAATCACAACTAAGATATGAGTAAGACTTCCCAAAGTCCAGTGACCGGAACCTGCAAAACAGACACCGTGAGTCTCGTTACATGAAGGACAAGAGGGGGGGGGGTCTTCCTGTAACCACCCTCCGGTGTGAGAATCATTAACGTTCGTAAGGGAGAAAGTACTGAAATAAATAGACTAAGTGTAGTCAGAATGTAGGTGAGTGAAAAAATGAATACCTCATACCGTTTGACAAGGTATTTATAGCCGAAGGATGTAGGAAGGTGATTGGGCCAGCTGTCCTCTTCCAGAAGATCTTTGATAACTGCCTGGACGCGTGTCCTCTTGTGATAGGATTGCACCTTGGCCATGTGCACGGTTATAACAAACTGGCCAGGTGTCCTTTATTTATTGGTTGTTCAGTCACGTATTCCCCAAGTAAGAGTCATGAACCTTCTTCTAGAGAGTATTTGAGTGATGACAGCTGTCCCGCTGGCATTGTTTTCTGGATGTTTAGGCGGACAGATATCTCGTCCTGCGGATAACTTTTGAGGATGCCAGGATGCTTCCGCGCGTGTTGTGAGGACGTTCCTCCTCATTCGTGATATGCGGGTGGTCCATGTGTCCCGCGGGTGGCTCATAAGAGGATTCTCTGTGACCCGCGGGTGGTACTTAAGGGTATTTGGGTATTTTTTGGTACCCTACCTCTACAAGTGCCTTACGAGCTGTTGTCGGTTCTACTTGAGATAGAAAGCAAGTGAATTTTGTAATATTTACAATTCCCGATGAATGTAAATCAGTATAGGCACAAAATACATTATTCTCACTTGACGAAGCAACTTGATGACGTGTTTGTACTCCCACATCAAGTTCTCCAATGATGTTTTCCTGTGGATGATATCCATGAATCCGAAGAGTGGGATTCTCAGGAACAACAACATTATCAAATAAGTTAGTGTAATGTTCACCAAGTTCAGGAGATGAAATATTATCACTGTCAAGTTCAATAACTGGTTCATCGGCGAGATTGTCATCGGATGAAGAAGTAGATACATTATCAACCTGATTATCATTACACGGATCTTCAGTTGGAGCAGAAATTGGAGCTTCAACATCATTGGAACTTGAAAATCTTGGAATAGCCAAATGATCTTCAAAGTATGCTCAAACCAGGTCTTCATCGATGTGCTCAGTTGAAGGAAAAAATGAATTAAATAATCCATCGTAGTCAAACATTCAGTCGGGACCTTTCCCTTGAGGAGGAGTGGTGTACTTTTGACAGTCCACATGATACCATTCCTCAACACAACCAGAAGTGAAATTAAATACTCGTTTCTTTGGAGATGCATATCCCAAGAAATAACCTTCGATAGCTTTTTCTTCAAATTTACCTGTATCCTTCTTCAACATTGTACAAGGACACCCAAAAGGTTCCAAATACTTTAAGTTACGCTTTCGATTGTTTAAAAGCACGTAACCTGTCTTTTTGAGTCGTTTAACAGTTAAAAACCAATTGAGCGTATAGCAAGCTGTATTCACAGCCTCATTCCAGAATTGGACGGGAAGCTTAGAATCAGCAAGCATAGTTCTTGCAGCTTCAATCAAAGTTCTATTTTTTCGTTCAGCAACACCGTTTTGTTGTGGTACATAAGGTGCACTGTATTCTCGATGAATTCATTTTTGAATGCAAAAGAAATCTAATATAGTTTTCTTGAATTCAGTACCATTATCACTACGAATTCTCCTCACCTTGTGTTTGTATAGTGATTCGATCTTAGTGATAAGGTTTTGTACAAAAACAGGCGTTTGATCTTTTGAACTCATAAATAACACCCATGAGTATCTTGAAAAATCATCAGTGACAACTAGACAATACCAATCCCCAGAAATACTCGCACGATTCACCAGACCAAACAAATCCATATGGAGTCGTTCAAGAGGAGTATTAATGGAATTCAATAACGTAGAAGGATATAACTTCTTTGTCTGCTTTGCCTTTTTGCATGCAATGTAGTGATCAGATAATTTAAAGTTCTTCAATGAGACACCCTCAACTAAGTCATTAGCCATTAAATAATTCATCTTACGAACATGTATGTGACCCATTCTACGATTCCATAGAAAAGAATCCTTCTCGGTTGCTTTGGAGACAAAACATGTTTCGATAGACGTTGATACTTTAGAACTCATATTTAAGACATAAATATCATTAGATCGAGGTGATCGCATGACAACCATGTCCTCGGGTATCACATATCCCGGTTTTAAGATTAGACACTCTTTATCAGTAAATACCATGGTGTACTTCTTATCGCAGATTTGCGACACACTCAGTAAATTATGATCCACCTTGTCACAGTAATTGACTTTTTCAAAAGTAATGTGACCATTTGAAACTTCACCCTCTTGTCTGATCATGCCCCTAGAATTCCCAGCAAACGCTACATAACCCCCTTGAATATTTCTCACATTGGTCAATAGGTTGAGATTTCCAGTGATATGACGAGAACATCCACTATCCATTATCCAGTTTTCACCAGACACAGTCTTGGATGTACCCTACACACAAAGTAAAAGTGATTAGTTCAAAAAGGCTGCCCAGGCCTCAGTCTTGGGCACCTTTGGGTTTTCTCTTTGATCATTAATTTGAACAGATTTCAACTGTTGTTCAGCAACTTGAGAATATGTTGCCGGCTTCCTAGACTTTCGTCTTAGATAAGCAGCTTTCCAATGTTTGAACTTGTGTTCTTACATATGGGCACAGTTGGAACAAATTTTGGTTTCACTTGGCCATGGGTTTCACTCACATGAATTACTTTTCGAGGATGCACATTTGAAAACATGATATGTGTATCATCCTCACATGTCACAGGTCGCTTTAAGATCTCCCTTATCACATGAACCGGTTGAATGGTCCTTGACAAAAGGATGGAGATTTTGAGTTTTCTGTTGACCACGGTTTCTCACTACATGACCTTGTTGACCACACAAAAAGCAACTTCGCATGTCAACATGACCATGTTAAGGTCTCGCAGAGACATACGCAACTGAAGGTTGATAACGTATATTTTCAGTGAAATGTTTGGCCAAATCATCAGAAATGACAGACTTCTTTTTCATATAAAAGTCAAGGTTAGAACAATTGGAAAAACTTTTCAATGTATCTGTTCCAGTTGATTTAACAAATTCAACCTTTTTAGCTTGTTTTAACAATTGTTTTCCTTTCATTACCGGGTCTGATGACTTTGATGTTTTGGCACAAACATATTGACGTTCCAACTCTTTCAACTTGTCAAGTTCATTGTAAAAGACACTCTCAATTAGTTCCGGTTTAATGATACTAATCGGAATATCTTTTTCAGTGAACATTGTGTCCATTCCCTTCAACTTAAAAACTCTAGCAGATGATGGCTTAGAACTAGGAGTATTAATGAAACGCATCAAGTCCTCATTAGAAATTTTCGGTTTTTCTGACTTCTTTGCCCTCACAGGTTTTACTTTCACTTGTTCTGTCTTTGTCACATGAAGCTTGTGTGAACCATACACAGCTTCCTCAAATTCATGAGGCTCGCAAAGAATATGATTAGAACTAGGAATGTTCTTGTTCTTGTGTATAACCTCTGGTTCAAACACATCCTTAATAATTACTTTGTCAACATTCTCAACAAAGACTTTGTTGCTTTCAACATGAGGTGTTTGAGGAGCAAATCGGGTTTTAACAGTTTTAGTTTTAACAGGTTTAGCATTTTCAGAAATCACAGGTTCTTTCACAATTACCTCTTCTTGTTTAGCAAAAGGGTTAATTTTATAGTCATTGTGAAAAGGTGGTGGAATTTCAACAAAACCGATGCCTTTCTTAGAATCCTTTTGATTTCCAGATACTTCAATAATTGCATTCAACAAGAAAGAAGAGTTTCAAAATTTACCCAATTTGTTCTTCAACTCAAGAACCTCATTCTCAAGCTCGGTTATCTTTGATATATGTTTCAAAATTTCTTGAAACTTTTGATCATTGATCGTCATTTTCACAGATAACTCAGCCTTGAGATCGTGGTTACTTGTCGACAATGCTTCAGTCTTTTCTCGAGATCTCATTTGAGATTCTAGAGATTGTCGATAAGTATCCTTTAGTGAAGCAATTTATCTCCCTAAATTATCATTATGATTCTTTAAAGATTCTAGCTTAGGTTTGTTAGATTCACATTCAACACACGTTACTTTAACAAATGAAGTAGCAGCGATAGAATGACTAACCTCATTGATCTTAGCCATGCAAGCAAACACAGTAGTAGGCTTGTCACAAGAGTCGTCAGAATCAGATTCAGAATCATTGTCAGAGGACAGCTCACTTCCACTTGTATCTTGAAAGTCTATAGTCAGCCCAAACATAGCCAAATTAGCTTGATTGTCATTGCACAGTAGTCGTTGTGACCAATCATTTCCATCAGCTAACATTACTTGTGACCTAGAAGTAGACGGTTTCTTTTCAGCATCATTACCTCGTGGTGTTGAAGAATTTTGATTTTGACCACGAGGACCAGTATACTCCTTTTTCGGCTTGTCACATTCTTTTGCAAAATGCCCGAACTCTTGACAATTGTAACATTTCACTTTTAATTTGTCAAACCCCAATTTCTTGTTCAAAGCAGGAAGATCTTTTCCAGTCCTTTGCATGAATCTTTTAACCTTACGAACAATCATAGCCATGTTCCACTTTAAATCCATAATCTCTAAATCATCTGGATCAATCTGATCATAATCCTCATCAGTCAGATCACTTGTGGCTTCTTACTACTCACTAAGTTTTCATATGAGGACATGAAAGCTGTTAAAAATGCAAAATTCTGTTCAGCTTCCTTCATGTTGACACTAGGTGGTGAAGCAAATGGATTAGTAGTAGATGAATTTCCAGATCCAACATACACACCAGGTGATCCGGAATTACCAGCTGTGTAAAAACATGCTCTTGGATCATTATAAACAGTTGTTTCATTTTCATTTGCATGTTGTGTGAGAAAAGCAGTGATAGGAGAAATGGTAGAACTTAGAGGCATACTACCACCGTAGAAAGCAGGATCTTGACTATCCTTGGAGGATTTCTGACACTTAAGATCATATTCCCTTGCTTCAATCTTTTGCAAGAATTCAGTGGCAGTCAAGTCTCCATTCGCAAAATAGTTATTCTCTTTTAAAACCATTAGGAATGTTGAATAAGAACTTGGTAGTGCACTCTTAATCGTGTCAATCTTGTCAACTTCAGAAGTTTCCAATCCCATTTTATCCATCTCAGCAATCAAGTGATTGAACCTATTAGTCATCTCGTCTACTGTTTCTCCTTTTAACAAATTAAAGTTTCAAAATTGAAACTTAAGCATTACCTTCTTACTATCAGCTGTATTTCCCATACTCCTCATACGTATATGTTGAAATAAGGAAGCACAGATCTTTATGCTACCCACTTGATGAAAGATGTGTTCGGGTAAAGCCATAGTAAGAGTAGAATAAGCTTTTGTTTCAATCTCTAATGCTTTCTTCTCTTCTTGTGAATATTGAGAAATAGCTTTAGGAGTAAATACAATAGTGTCATCTCCAATCATTGGAATAATATATACCTCATCTAAGCAATATGAGCAGTCAGGATGAATAGAACCCAAATGATCACGAAAACGGGGTTCCCATTTAGCAAAGTCGCTAAATTTCATCAATCTTGGACATTTCGAATGTGAACCTATTTCGGTATCCAGTCGCAACATTTGTTGCATTAACATGTTCTGTGAAGCTAGTGCATACATACCAGCCATGTTTGAGAAATACTAAATTTCAAACTCCAAGGGTTAAAGTTGAAAGTTTTAATTAACGAAATGTGAATAGTTGTAACGAACTGTGAACAGTTGTAGCGAACTGTGAACAGTAATCAACGAATCAAACCTTAACAAAGTTGAGGTTGATCAGGTAACGAATCAGATGGTCAACAAATAAGTCAAACTAACGAATTGACTAAACGAATCACTAAGTATAAGCTTAGCGAATCAGAAAGTTTTCTGTAGCGAATCACTAAGAGAGACTTAGCGAATTAGATAACGAACCAGCTACAGTTGATAACGAATCAGCTTATAGCGAATCAGGTTGTTACAACGGTTTGCAACAAACTCTGACAACCAATGCCACGTGGCAAAGGTTGTTATAAAACAGCTTACGAGGTATAACACGTGTCACACGAATCAGTTTAAACGAATCAAAATGTATAGCGAACTGGTTAACGAATCAACTAAATTTCATAACGAATTGGCTAAATATGTTAACGAATCAAAGTGAATGTGTTAACGAATTAAGTAGAACACTTAACGAACCAAATATGTATTCAAATCTTCAAATCTTCAAAGAAGATTTCCAGATTTCTGGAAACGAAGAACACACAAACCAGAAACGAAAATTTGTAATACCACCTCAATTCTCAACCAATTCACACATCCAACCTAACAATTTACTCGTAAATCGATCACGAGTCTAATCGTATCCAATTCGTAACTCAATTTACCATAATCAATATCTAATTTAACCAAAAACGATCCCCTGTTCTCGGTCAAATCTAGATCCAACCAAAAATAATCTAAACACAATTCAAACTTCAATTTCAGTCAACCGCAGCCCACAAATACCTTAACAACCTCAGATCCAATCCAATTGAGCCATAATCAATCCAAATCAAGCTCAAATTGAATCAAATTCAAACCGTAATCAAACTTATACCAAAATTAACACTAAATCAGTACAAATTACAATTAAACACACGAATCAAGAGCAATCGAACGACCGAAAGCTTTGATACCACTTGAGAAAGCCTGTGAGATCTCAGATCCAAGGCTCAATTAATACTTAATAGATCTAGTCCATTGTTGCTATTGATTATATGTATTGATTGTTTATATATTAGTATTAGTTTATAGTATTTGTATGTATAATATTAGATTGAATAATTAGAGTGAAGCTTGAGAGAAATTGGATAGAATTTCGTTACGTTAATCTCCAAAACTTAAATTAACAGTGACAGAGGTCACTATATATAGAAGATGGGTCTAGTTCGTTACACATTTCGTAACGAACTAGCATCCCACATCGTTACATACACTTTAAATAAACTAACTTCACGAACCACCCTCTGATTCGTTAAACATCCTTAACAAATCAGTAGGGATAATTAACTTAGCTCTAGTTCGTTAGACATACTTAACGAACTAGGCATTACATTAACGAACTACTTTAATAGTTTAATACTTTATTACATAAAAACTTCAAATACATTAACGATAAATACAAAGACTCGAGACGCAAAACCGTGCACTAACAAAATATATTGTGTTTAATATGTTCCTACCTTGTTTTTATATGTCCATTGTTATTATCATGCAACGGTTAAGAATCTTTACCATACACTGCATCTTTCACCTTTTTCAAAAGAACTGAAGTGTTTTCCCAAGCTTGAAGCAAAATAAGTTAAATTAGAAAATATAGCAAATATAATGAATAACAAAAACGGGTAAAAGAAAATATGTTCGTTGTTAGGTTAGAGTTAAAACAAATACACGTGACCATGTTCGTTTTCTTAACAAACGAACACGAACAAGAAAACCAGTGTGTTAAATTGTTCGTTTTCTTGCATTTATCGGCTAAAGTTAAACAACCGGATACAAATATGCAACGTTCGTGTTCATTTGGTTTATTTACAAGCCTAAATTAAAACAAATGAACACATACATATTGAACTTCAATCTATTAAGACGATTAAATATATAAAAAGAGACTGAAATTCACCTTCAATTATAACTTATCAAAATGATTAATCGTCTTTTCAAATTCCTTGGTGGTATTAAGCAAGGATCTATTGATGTAGTTGCTTCAAATCCACTGAGAGCCCTTTCATAATTTTCTATACCGGATTAAGTTAAAAAAGATTCGAGTAAAAAATAGATAGACCGAAAATGAATCGAAAGAACACGTGTGAGGCTTGTTCGTGTTCACTCATTTGACTTTAACCAAACAAATGAATGACACAAACATCTAAAAAACAAATTTTCTTGTTCATGTTCTAACCGAATAGCTAACAAACATAAATGAATACAAATGAGCATAAAGGAAAACAAAAAAAAACACTAATTAAAAGTAAAGATCAATATCCAAATTCAAGTCTAAAATACTATCATCTTCCGATTAAATATAATATTTTAAAACTAAACAAATATATCATCCAAGTATGATTGTAAGTTCCAAAGTGGCCCTTCTCCAGGGCTGATTTGAGAGGTAAGGTTGGTACGAATAGCCATGAAGATTGGCCGATGATTGAGCTCAGCTGTTCACGCATCTCAGCCAGACGAATAGGATTCTGTGTGGTTCCATTTACTAATCCTGAAAGCTAGAGACATATTAGTAACTTAACAATTTTGTAAACAATGAAATATTATCACCTTTATAAGATGGATTCAATAAGGCTTCAGATAACATATTCACCAAGTCATCCACATGTATCCATGAAAACCTGCAACATTAACAAAATGAAATCGATTTAAACAACATGTTGATTTCTTTAGTCCATGAAACAATATAATGCATAAGTTAAATACAATAATGTTATAACTTAACACTCATAGAAGTTAAAACTTGGCAAAATTTGAGAACGATAGTAATGAAACACAAAAATTTTCACAATATTGCCTATCCTTGTGTGCAAACAACATAGAAGTTACAAACCAAAATCATTCAATGTGGGAAAGATCTATTCAATAGCAGTAGTAAAATTATTTTAAAAGGAGTTAGACTGACATCTAAAAATACAATATCAAATTCACATGTATTTGAACAATCACAACCAATCACTCTAAAAATTATCGCCTACTAAAAACAACTACTAGTATAGTAGAGTTTATCATCCAAATAGATGAAAACTTTGATTTTAGGCAACCGAAACCTTTTTTAGGTCGTCGTTCAGCGTCTATCACATCAGGGTTAGGGTATGTTGTTGGTTCATAGGTTTTGTATAATATTATTTTCCATTACACTATGAACAAAAAGTCAAATCAAAATTGTGACTGATTACAACAAAACTGAACATGTGGCGAATACATTGTGACATATAATACCAAAGAATTGAAAACAATTAATAGGTATCGAACCTATGTATCGTTACCGCCACCAACTGAAGCTAGAACTAATGGAATTGCTGGTTAGTTGTATCGCAGATTCCTCTATAGTGTGTATCTTCACCGACGACTAATTAGGGTTTCTTTGTCCATGGGTGAAAGTGAGTCGACTAATAAACCATAAAAATTTGGAATCAGAAGATAGGTGGTGGGAGAGATTAATCAAAAGAGTGGGAGAGATTAGCAACTGAATTAAGGAAAAAATAACTACCAAAATTGTTAATAAAATGAAAAAAAAAGAACAGTGTTGCAATTTTATGCTTAAAACACTTGTAAATAGACGCAACAATGACTTGTACCTTACAATTTACATCTCGGTTTTTAATAAAATTTATATCAAAACGTAGATAAAAATAATAATGTTGTAATGGTATGTTTAATTTTTTTTAAAAACATAATATACTCAAAGATATAAAAGAAATAGTAAAAAAAATAGATTTGAGGAATTTATGAAAAAAGATGAGAGGTTGGAAAAGTAAATATTGGTTAAATTTACAAAAATTAAGCAAAGATAAAGGGTAAGTACTGAAAATATATCTCTACTAAATGTCTAAATCCATTGTTACGTTTGATCTTTTGATAAAATGAAAAATTTAACCCTCAACTTTCAAAATTTTATGATATGTGAGTTGTACTTATAGAAACAAGTTAGGTACCTCTTAAAATTTAAGAGGTCCCTAACTCGTATATTATAGTAGAGATTATTAATCCTATTTACAAGAATGGCCCTTTTACAATGACTTTTGGTTTTAAACAAACATTTTAACACCGAACCATGTTATAACAAATCATTATGACTAAAATACTAATCCAAGTTAATAAAAATAATGTCTCATGGATATCTTTGCTAAAACTATTTTATTAAAGCCGAAAACGTATAATTACGCGCAATCGATCACAATTTCATGAAACGAGCTATAAAATAAACACATGCACATTTAGCATGTAATTTCTCATAAATAACATAATAAACATATGCTTGAGATATTATTTTCATATAATAACTAATAGCATGTTGTAGCAACTCGGGTTTTTCGTATTTAAATTCGTATTCGTTTACCCGACTCGGAAATATATTTCGGATCTTTCAAATTATTAAAATATTACATTTATTAGTATTTATCTTTGTTAGACTTATTTTATATTCATATAACTTTCAAACTCTGTAAACTCAAACTCTGTAAACTATGCTTTAAAACCTTAAAAATAGCTTAAAACGACTAAAAATCACATTTATGGAAGTACATGGACTAGTTTTGCATATTTTTGACAAATTTCACGAAACTTAAGCTCCAAGATATCTAAATTAATGTTGTAAAATATAATAATTCGTTTTCTTGCTATCCAAACCGAATTTGGTTAGTTATTATACAAAATTTTCTCATTAATAGATTATTTTGTTTCCTAATCGGGTGGATTTCTCATAAATGCGTTTTAACACTCAATATTTAATAAAAAAACACACCTCTAAACCCTAAAAATACTGAAGTCCAGCCATCCTCCCCTTATCCGTCGAAATTTCTCTCCTCTATTGTCGGTTTCGTCAAGATTAATCAAGTTCTTCAAGCCGTCGTTGACTTTCAAGCTTCAAGACCTCGTTGACCATGTATTTCTCATAGTTCCAATCCTTGTTTGGGTAAGTTGTCTTCTTCAATATTGTAGGATTTTATCTCTTTTGCAAAATTCCTCAATTAATATATGATTGAGGGGATTTACCATGTAAATTGGACTCCGACCCGTTTAAAGGCAAAATAGTAAACAAGAATGACTATTCGATTTATCTATCTTCTAGTCAAAAATAGCTTTTGAGCCAGAAGACTTTTTTCTTTGTTTTGAAATTTTGAGTGTACTAACCAAAACCAGACTGCCAACTCGCTGTTCGGATTCTGGTCAGGATCAGCTCGTTTATTTGTTGAAAATCTCATAACCGGAGTTCTATACATCCGTTTGGATTGATTCAAACAGGCTATCTTTTCGGTTTTGACTCTATTTTATTATGAATAAGTCTCAGGTCTGTTTGGTTTAGACCACTCATCACGTGAACTTGTTTAATCATTCTATCGGTTTACTCGCTTAATCATCGAGGTGAGTAATCACTCCCCTTTTTACTTATTTTAAATCCTTTTGGGACATATGCATATTTACAGTATATATCTATTATCTAGTATTCAAAACCACAACCATTTATCCTTGTGTGTATATCAGTTTATGCTTAACTTGCTATTTTCTTAATTGCTTTATTTGATTTTATTTCGTAGAGGTCCATCATTTATAGTTTGATCATACATATGTTTGGTAACCAATGTCCATTTATATGGCAACGATTTAGCCCTAGCTTGGTAACCAATGTCCATCTGTATGGCAATGGTTTAGCCCTATCTTTATTGTTTGGTTGAATTGTTTATGTGTTATGGCTTAACTGTTTATCTCACAGGAACAGTTTGCATTTTTCTTTATTTATTATATCTTATTATTGTAGTGTCTTAAATTGGGGTTTTACTAACTCAACATGTGTTGTTGAAAAACCTTTCTATTTTATACGCATATGCAGGTCATTGTTAGAATTAGTTGCAAGATTTGGTGAAGACTTAGTGAAGAATTAAGTTGGAAGAGTTATAATCAAGACTTAGATTTGTATTCATTGTTTGTTTAAAGAGTTGTACTTTGTATATGAATTTATTTGAATATTTAATTTATCTATTAAGTTAAATAGATAGTTTCATATCTAATATTGCATTATAGTACCTTGAGAGCTGTGAGCAATCAGCTCACGCCCCAAAATTTCCGTCTTAGGTTGGGTTTTGACAAATTGGTATAAGAGCCGAAAGTTTAAGATAGGTCGTTAGTGGTGCCTTAGTAACATGATTGGGAGCCCCATACGTGCTGATATGTTTGCCTTATGTGTTCAAATTAATTGTTTACAACTTTTTTTTATAATTGTTTATTATTATATTGTCATGCACACACACACAACTCCGAGGCTATGCCTCAACTTTCAAAGATATTTTTTCTTAAATTATTTAAATCAAGTAGATTGCCTTTTTTACTTTTGGAAAATTCCTTAAGAATTCCCTACTTTTGTTTTAAATCTTTCACCTTAAGGTTAGGTAGTATGACAAGTTCCTCTAGGCCAAAGCGGAATACAACTGTCATACGACCGACACCTTAGGTTGACTTTAAACCGAATTCATAGTGGTTCTTGGATATATTCGGTAAATTTCGATTATTGTGTTTTGTTATTTAAATGGTTAGTTGGGTGAAGAATCCATGGTATTCATGAGCACTCATATTATCCATCCCTCATCTTGTTTTGAATATAATTTTTGTCGGAGTTCATCATACATGGTGGTTCACAGGATGCTCCAACTAGGCATATTTTTCTCTCATTTATTCGTTATTTAGTTTGGTCGGTTAAAACGCAATGTAAAACTCATGGGCCGACAAACTCTATAGTATTGTTAATTCGTTAATTAGTTGGGACAGTTAAAATGCCATGTAACGTTCATGGGTCGTCCAACTCAGTTACTTTTATTCGTTACTTTCGTTGGTCCATTCAAACTGCCATGAAAAGCTCATGGGAGGCCAACACACAATTTATGTTTCGATAGTTTAATATAAAGTTAACTTAATCAAATAAAAATCTGGTTTTTAAACCGACCTCATCTCCTCATTTAATTATCACGCATTAATTGTATTGACTACATCATCTAATAAGTATTTACGCAATGTACCCCTTATCTTAAAATCTTTTTCCTTTATTCCTCATGATATGACGCAAATCCCTTCACTTCTTAAAGCAAAATTATTTTAAGTTTTTGAAATAATTAAACATTTTATTATTTAAATGTTTTCCTGAATTTATCCTTCATCTTATAAATATTTATTTCTGATCCTCATAGAATGTCTTCCCTAAGAAACCACTGTCGTCCTCGACATCAAGCATCTAGTTCTCATGACTACCGTATGGTTGCCTGTATAGTCAAGGAATTAACTGTTGCAATCTCTAGAACGTGAACTCAATTTTAAAATATTAATACAACCAATTCAATATTGTTCATTAACTTCCTTGATGGTAATTTCAATTCATTTACCCCTACTCATCCACATAACAACAACAACAAGCGTAAGTCTAATCATAAAAACTATGTTGTTAATCAAATCAGTCATCAACCTTGACAAAGTCAAAGTATCCCGATCAAGCAAGAAACTTTACATCGGTATTCACTCATTATGCCCCACTATTAACCTTCATCATTTGGCTCAATCCTCGTGTCGTTTTTGCACCCAATGTAACCGCTTCGATCATCCTTCCAAATACTTTCCCTACATTGCCTAGTGTACGAGACGTCGCACACCAGTCTATGCCGTCTACTTAACCCTACATACCTTCTACATGTGCTTGCTACACCTATGGAAACCCTAATCATCTACACCATGTGTGTCCTCGACTTATATTCATCGAGCTCAAGTTTATCAAACCAACTCAAACCAAACACCGCTTTTGTTACACATACAAGTTCAACCTAATCAAGAAATCTCAATAAATTAACCCCAATTATTCAAGTTTTTATAAATTCAATTAATCAAGGTGTTTTAATTTAAGATGAATCCAAATTAATTGTAATTAAGTTTTCTCAAAGAAGACTTTTATTGTTTTCATCATTTTTATCTAAACATATTTTTGTCTAATAAATCATACACTATAGCAACTTTTTGTTTAATTTTGGTTTTGAAAAAATACAATTTGAATAACCCATCAATTTTAAGCGTTTTACCTTCAACAATAAAATTAATCTTACTTCCAAAGACAATCATTTACGATACCATACTTCTGGTTTAAGTTTTTTATCCTCGTTCAATCCTAACCCATCTCAATATCCACTTTAAGGAATCCTTTCCATTACAACTATTAAGATTTATATCCTTATATCAAAAAAATGCTTTGAAAATTTTAATATTTTATTAAAACAACTCAAAAATTCAATTCATTTTTAGCAATATTTTACACAATAACTATCTTCTATTTATAATCAATAAGTATTAAGATTCTTGAATTCTCTAAAAATCATGTATTTCAAATGTTTTGTAACCCACACGATGGGACGGTTTATGTGGACCATCCGACGATCTAAATAATTATGGTCCGGAACATAATTATCAAAGTCCTCACATGGAAATCATATTGCCTACAATTTTGTGTCATAATATAGAATCAAAAGAGTAGTTGGGATAACAGTACGAATGTAAATGTGATAAGGACATGGTGGATACGCCGCTAGTACATCCTATATATAAGTGCCCTTATCGGATTTTCATTTGGAGCGTTGTGTTAACTATTCAAAGTTTTGTGTTATGATATATTTTTAAATTATATTTTAAAAATTTCCTTTTCTCATAATTTAATGGTTTTGTTATAGCATCCTTATATTCAGGACGAAGTACCCTAAAGTAGGGGAAACTGTAACAACTCGGGTTTTCGTATTTGAATTTGTGTCCGTTTACCCGACTCGCGAATGTATTTCGGATCTTTCAAATTATTAAAATCTTATATTTATTAGTATTAAGCTTTGTTAGACTTATTTTATATTCATATAACTTTCAAACTCGTTAAACTATGCTTAAAAACCTTTAAAATCGCTTAAACGGCTAAAAATCGCATTTTTAGAAGTACATGGACTAGTTTTGCATATTTTCGACTAATTTAACGAAACTTAAGCTCTAAGATATCTAAATTAATGTTGTAAAACATACTAATTCGTTTGTTGCTGTCCAAACCAAATTTGGTTAGTTATTATACCAGATTTTCTCATTAATAGCTTATTATGTTTTCTAATCAAGTGGATTTCTTCATAAATGTGTTATGACACTCAATATTTATTAAAAAAAACACCTCTTAAAAGTTTGTGAGACAGATCGAAATCACGTTATGATGTTAACAAACTAATTCTATTCTTTAATTCACCGAGCGGAAATTGGTACAAGATGAAAAACACAATAATGCCTCGTTTAAGCCCAAAGTTTATTACATCAATCACACGATTACAAGATATGAAAATTAACGTACACGAAACTTAATGGATCGTATGATACAACAATAACAGAAATGGATCCAAAAGTCTAACAAACAAACTAACTAACAATCTATTTATAGACAACAATAATAGCAGTACCCGTATATGTTCATCACACCGTATAAGTCTCTTATATGGAAAAGTTGACAGCCGTATAAGTCCCAATCAATATGCAGCAACATTAAAACGTATAAGTTCACTTATGCGGCTAACATACAACAAATGTGTCAATCCATCAATTAAGCAATATGTGGAAAACCATAAACGTATAAGTCCAACAGTAGCGACGTAGTAACAGCCCGTATAAGTGTGAATAACCAAGTATCCATTAGCCGTATACGTCTATGTTTAAACGCATAAGTCTGTTGCAATATTATACGTTCAAACATGCTTCTAAGACTTATACGGTTAATAGTAACTACGTATTCATTTATCGTAAAACTCGTTCGCTACCACTACAATTAAACCGACCACAAGACGAAAGCTAAACACGTTTGTGTATCAACACCTCTAAACCCTAAAAACTACTGAAGTCCAGCCATCCCCCCTATCTGTCGAAATTTCCTTTCTCCATTGTCGTTTCTTCAAGATTAATCAAGTTCTTCAAGCCATCGTTGACTTTCAAGCTTCAAGACCTCGTTGACCATGTATTTCTCTTAGTTCCAATCCTCGTTTGGGTAAGTTGTCTTCTTAAATATTGTAGGATTTTATCTCTTTTACAAAAGCCCTCAATCAATTTATATGATTGAAAGGATTTACCGTGTCAATTGAACTCCGAACCGTTTAAGGGCAAAATAGTCAACAAGATTGACTATTTGATTTCTCTATCTTCTGGTCAAAATTAAGTTTCGAGCCAGAAGATTTTTTTGTTTGTTTTGAAATTTTGAGTGTACTGACCGATACCCGACTCCCAACTCTCTGTTTGGATTCTTGTCAGTATCAGCTCGCTTATTTGCTGAAAATCTCATAACTGGAGTTCTATACATCTGTTTGGATTGATTCTAACGTCTATGTTATCGGTTTTGACTCTATTTTATTATGAATAAGTATCAGGTCTGTTTGGGTCTATCACTCATCGAGGTGAGTAATCACTCCCCTTTTTTACTTATTTTAAATCCTTTAGGAGACATATGCGTATTTACATTATTTATATATTATCTAGTATTCAAAACCGCAATTGTTTATAAGTGTATATCAGTTTATGCTTAACTTGTTATTTTCTTAATTGCTTTATTTGATTGTATTTTATAGAGGTCCATCATTTATAGCATGATCATACTACTATCTTTTGTAACCAATGTCCATTTCTATGGCAACGGTTTAGCCCTAGCTTGGTAACCAATGTCCGTGTGTATGGAAATGGTTTAGCCCTATCTTTATTGTATGGTTGAATTGTTTATGTGCTATGGCTTAACTGTTTATCTCAAAGAAACAATTTTTTTTCTTTATTTATTATATATTATTATTGTATTGTCTTAAACTGGTGTTTTACTCACTCAACATGTGTTGTTGACAAACATTTCTATTTTATATGCATATGTAGGTTATTGTCAGAATTAGTTGCCAGATTTGGTGAAGACATAGTAAAGAACTTGGATAGAGCCCGTGCTATACACGGGTGGTTAAATAAATACAATTGAAAGTTAAATTTAATAATATATAAAACAAAATACCTTATGGATTCATAAATAAACAATTTTTTTTGAAATTTATAAATTTCTATAACTTCTTTGAATACAACATTGAATAGTGACATGTGTTACGTACTGGTGGAAAATATTTAAAACGTCATATATATGTATATATAATAATGTTGGTATGAGACAATGGACTGAGGAAGATTGAAATCTTCTCAACCTAACTGAAAATGGCTAAATATGGACATTGGGCACACTTTGGCCTCTGAGCAAGCTTTTACTTAAGTCTAGCAAGGTATTTTGCTTTTGGGGAAAAGTTATCTTCTTGAAGTCTTCTTTGGTGTCAATGCGAGCAGGGTTCACTATATCTAGCAAGGTTGTTCTTCAAAACTAAGAAAGGTTTGCTTCCCAGTAAGCTCTTGGCGAAACCAAGCTTTTGAAGCCAAGTATTTTAGAAGATTTAGCAAGGTTATTTATTAATAAACAGTGGTCCAAGTATGCTTGAAGAAAGTTGATAAAGAATTATCTTAAGGACTTTGTCGGGCAAGGTTCAAATCCGTGCAAGCTACAGTGTTACCAGCACACTTGGTTTTGCTAAATAAGTTATTCATTAACATAGAGTTGAAGGGATCTCTACAGAAAAAGTTTGCGTTTGCTCGTTGGAGCATATCGGGCAAAGTTTGCTATGGTCAAGAAGATTGAAGTCTCCTAGGTGAATATTTTCTTTGAAAATATTCTAAGTAAAGTCTATCCGGAGAACTGTTTCCCAACACACTTTGGTTACCAAGTCTGCTCAAAGAAGACTAAAGCTCCAAAGCTTACCCGAAGACCTGTTTTATACTTAGAATCATTTGTAATTTGATTTATTGAATATGTATCATTAATTAGGGTTTTTAGAAGGAATGACGGTTGTCAGGTAGGCCTATAAAAGGAATAATTAGGGCACGCCTAAAAGGGAGTGACAACCGATATTATTCCTGACTTTGATATTGACGGCTGCTCTTTAATACGTCTTGACAAAAACATTCCCTTTCTGTAACCCTGATTGATTCCCGTTTATATTAATATTTCTATAAATGGAAATCTTTTGAGTAACAGTCTGTGTTTGTTTACTTTTGTATTTCCAAGCAATATATATTGTGTTAGTGATTCGGCCATTAACACGATATATTTCTTACCCCAAATAGCAAGTCATTAACATATCTTATCAACACCTCACGGTGTGGGTTGCGACAGTTGTGTAGTGATCGTTATTGAGGACCGACAAGTGGTATCAGAGCTAGTGTTATGCTATTTGGGTATAGAATCATTGCTTGTTGTTGAAGATTTTAAGATGAAGAGTGACATCAGCTGAAACACTGTTTTATTGATCCGTGACATCAGCAACTTTGTTTTTCTTCCAGATCTACAACTTTTGGTGTTTTCTTTCTCTCGTTTATATTTAAGTTTGAATTTTTATTTTAGATCTTGCTCTTACTTGACCAGATACATCAGCTCTGAGGATTTCATCCACAGATCTGATTATTTTTCAAAAGAATTTTAAGAGTTTGTTTAAGTTTTTCAACTTTTGTCATCAAAATCTTCTACAAAAATATGTCTGGTTACGAAGAGCAGGAAGTTTCTAGTAACAAGATTCCTAGGTTGTATGGACAGGAGAATTTATCAAGTGGAAGGTATTGTTTGAAGCTGCTGCTTATTTTAATGATGTTGAAATGTGGACCTCCATAAAAATGGACCTTATAAGGGACCTGCTGAAGGAACGAATAGTAATCAAACTGTTGAAGCACAAATGAAAAAGGTGGATGATAGAGCTTTGGCCTTGTTAAAACTGGGTTTGTTTTGGGTGATCCTCACTAAAGTTTCTCACCATCAGACTGCAAAGGAAATGTATGATGCCATACTTGAAATGTTTGAAGGCAACACTTAACTGAAGAATATCAAGAAAGAAAGACTTAAACAACCACTTGATATGTTCAAATACAAAGATGGTGAGAGACTCAAATCTGTGCTAGAGAGATTTTTGGCTATTGTGAGTGAGATAAGAATAACTGATTATGTTGTGTCTGACTCTGACTTGAATACAAAGCTGTTGTCATCATTGTCAAAGGAATGGTACACTGCTAGCAAGTTTATAAGGCAAAAACCAAATTATGACACATTGAAACTTGATGATGTGATTTGCTTTCTACAAGCTGCTGAAATTGAAATGATAGAGAATGAAATGATCAGGGAAGACAAGCCTTGCTTCCAAGTATCAAATGCTCTTATTTCTCCTATGGGTAATTTGTCTACCAAGAACCAACAGCAAATCCCAATCATTGAAGAACCAAGTGAGCATTGTGGTGAAACACCAAAAGAATTTGTTGCTGGGAGCTCATGTAATCAAGGAAGTCAGTCAATGTTTAATGTTCAACTTATTGATGATGACTCTGCCTCAATGGCAAGTGGACATGCACCTTTTGTTGGTGGAAGTGGAACTCAAGGAAATTAGTACCAATCCTGTTTTCAATGTTCACAGACTCCTACAATGCATTTATAGCCAATAACATGATACATACCAGTGTTGTTCAAGATGATATTGAGAAAATTGATGCTGATTATCTGGAGGACATAGACTTGAAGTGGCAGGTAGCTATTTTGGCTTTGAGAAGTAAGAGGCTGTACAACAGGACTGGTAGATCTCTTGTATCAGGTCCAAATGAAAGAATCGGTTTTTACAAATCAAAAGCCATGTGTTATAACTGTCAATAATCTGGAAATTTTGTCAGAGAATGCAACCTGCCAAGACAGTTTAATAACAATCAAGGTCAACATTTTCAGCCAAGAAATCAGAACCAATTCCAGAACCAATACCAACAAGGGCAATCAAGAACATACAACAACAACTTCAACAATAACCCCAACTTCAATAACAACTACCAACAGCCCCAACAGAACAATCAACAAGTTGTCCCCCAAAACCAAAACTACTAGAGAAATACCAATCAAAACCCTCTACATGCTCCCAACAAAACCAGCAAAAACAACACCAATCAGCCTAGAAATCAAGGAAATGTTGCACTGGCTGCTAACCAACAAGATGGTGATTTTGACTGGAGTAATCATGAAGATGAAATAAGCAAAGCAAATGTGGCATTGATGGCTCAGACAGAGAATGAAGCATCTTCCTCATCTTCAACGCAGTAACATTCAAACTCAACACTTGAATTACTTGAAATCATTGAATCTCTTAAGTTGAAGATAGGAAAACTTAAAGTGAATACTTTAGAAAGCAGAGCATGATTAATGCATACGAATCAAGTGATCTAGCATATGAAGATAGAATTAAGAGCCTAGAAGAGGACTGTATGGACAGCTACAAAATAAAATCTAGGTATGTGACAGATATTGAAGGATTGAAAAGAATAGTAGTTGAGAAAAAGGTGAAGTATACCACACTTCAGGTGGAAAATGAATTTTTGAAAAACCTTGTCTCAACTAGAAATATTTGTGGCATTCTGAACAAGATTAAAGACGAAGATAAGTATAAGGCTATGCCTCCACCATTTAATGACAACTACTCTTTGAAAGTTGATAAAGAGAAAAAGGAGGCATAGCTTAATCAGTTCAGAGATATTTTTCAAGACAAAGAGGAATTTATTGACAACTAAAAAATGGTTGAAGTAAGTGAATATGGAGAGTTTGTTTTGAAAGAAGATATTAAAGATGAGAAATCAGTTGGAATTCAAGTCTCTGAGGATGACTTTGACGATGACTGTTTGAATGTGGATGATTTAAATGATACAAGTGATGAAAGTTCAAATGATGAAGGTATCAAGAACAAAATTGATCAACTTCCATTGTTATCACCTGCTACACCAAAGACGAAAAGACATTATGAGAAAATGAGAAGAGAACATGTGTCATTTGACATGTGAAGGTTAAAAAATGTCTAAGGTTGCTTACAATGCTGTAAAGCCACCGAGCAGGGAAGTCTTAAGAAATATCAAGGATAATAATAGAAAGAAGCCAAAGGAAACTCTTTCAAATGATGAATTTATTCCAGTGTACCCTGTTTTCTCTAGTCAAGAATTATTTGATATTGATGAGGTTGAAACTGTTGAGGAATATGAGAGAAGACAGACTAGGTACAAAGGAAGTTTGTATGAGGTTCCAATCAAGATGGAGAAAATAAAATTTGTGAAAGGCAAAGTTGAAAGAAAATATATCAAGATTGAAGAGTTTGTACCCTCTTCCATTGATTTTGATGGGCTCAAAACTCAGGAGACCATTGGCATTGAACCTCCTAGACCAAGTGAAAGGTTCAAGAAAGGAGTGTCACATGAAAGTTTCAAAGGAAAAGTTTGGTGCAAGAAATGTGATGAGTATGGTCACCACACAGATTCCTGCCACGTAAGGTTTACATATAAACCAGTTTTTGTTCCATATGAAACCAAGTTTTGACAAGATTTATGTATGTACAAGAAGAAGTATGATGAATACTTGGGCAAAGGGAAGAAGTGTGAGAAAGTAGAAGAGAAAGGTGAAAGTTCAAAAGTTATGAAGAATGAAAAGGTTAATGTGTTAGTTAAAAGGACTACAGTACAACAAGTAAAAAAGAAACAATTCCCAAAACAAATCTGAAGTAGTCATGAAGAAGAATACTCAACCCCTCAGAATTGTTCCAAGGGGTGATTCAATATCAGTAAAGTCTGATGATTCAGAAAATTCACCAAGAAATGGAAAGAAACTTGTTAAGGGAATGTTCTCTAAGAAAAAGTCAAGAGAACTAAATGGTGATGAAAAGTGTCTCATGAGACATGGATTTGAACCTCATGGTTTTCTATGGAAACCAAGGAGTGAGGTTCAAGTATCAAGAGGAACAAATGTGAGAGATGAATCAAATGAAAAGGATTATGTGGTGCAAGAAGCAAAAGCATAATTCCTAATGGGAAAATCCCAAGCCAATTGGTAGTGGCTATGAAACAGATGAATCAGATGTTTGTGAAGTAGTTTATGAAGATCCTAAGCCTATTCCCAATTCAAATGCGCCAATTGTCCATGTCACTGTTGATTTGCAAGTTGATTCAGCTTGCATTTCATTGCAAACTGATCATTTTTCTTTGATATGTGCAGGAACAGTCCACACCAGTAAATGAAGTATGGTATATGGAAAGTGGATGTTCCAGGCACATGACATGTGACAAGAGGTCACTGGTGAACTATGAAGAGAAGTTTGAAGGCCCAATTGCATTTGGGAGTGATAAGAATGGAGGAAAAATTGTTGGAAAGGCATTCTAACCAATGGCAAAGTGTCCTCTGACAGTGTGTTTTATGTGGAAGGATTACAATATAACATTTTGAGCATTTTTCAAATGTGTGATAAAGGTTATAAGGTTGGTTTTGATGATTCACATTGTTTCATCCTCAAACCTAAATTTGTAATCCCTCCTGATATGATTATGATAATGGCTCCAAGGAATGGCTATTTGTATGAACTGAATATAAAAGATGATGTTTCTAGAGGAGGTACCTATTTTGTATCCAAGGCCACTGAAAATGAATCCAAATTGTGGCAAAGAAAGCTTTGTCATGTAAATCTAATGAACATGAACAGACTTGTGAAGTGTGAGCATGTAATTGGTTTACCCACAAGAGAGTTCAAACTTGAAGACAATTGCATTTCTTGTCAGAAGGGTAAGCAGCACAAGTCATCTCACAAAACAAAGCTCATAAACTCAACTGATCAAGTGCTTGAAATGATTCATATTGATCTTTTTGGTCATGTTAGTGTACCAACCATTGTTAAAAAGAGATATTTTTTGGTGATCATATATAATTTTTCAAGATTTACTTGGGTTTATGTCCTAAGTACCAAAGATGAAGCTGCTGAGTTGATTAAAGGATGTGTAACAAGGGTTGAGAACCAGTTGGATGCAAGGGTGAAAGTTATGGGAAGTGATAATGGGACTGAGTTCAAGAATGGGGTAATGGAAGAATTTTGCAATGCAAAAAGAATTATTCAACAATTCTCTGCTCCTAGAACTTTTGAACAGAATGGGGTTGCAGAAAGAAGAAATAGAACACTTATTGAAGCTGCAGGGACCATGTTAGCAGATGCTTTCTTGCCTATTACATTTTGGGCAGAAGCAATCTATACTGCTTGCTATGTTCAGAACAGGATCCTTCTCAACAAAAGTCAAGACAAAACTCCTTATGAGATTTTGTTTAAAAGAAAGCCCTACATCAAGTTTCTCAAGCTCTTTGGCTGCAAATTCTCACTATTAAACACAAAGGATTATCTCAACAAGTTTCAGTCCAAATCTCTAGATTGCTTCTTTGTTGGATATTCAACACACTCAAAAGCCTATAGAGTCTATGTGAAAGACCATGAGTGTGATTGAATCATCTGATAATGAAAGTCAGTCAATACTGTTGATGGAGCAGCATGGCTGTTTGATCTTGAGAAGTTAATCAAGTCCTTTAAGATTTATCCTGAGGGCTTTGATGAAAATTATTACAAAACCAGTATGCATATAGAAGACTCTTCAAAGAAAATTGATTTGGACAAGTTGTGGTCCAAGGTTGTTGGTAAAAGACCTGAATACAGATTTATAAAGGATCCCTCAATTGCTCAAAATGATCATGTTCAGGATCAAGACCAAGGTCCCTATCAAGAACAAATCCAAGACAATGGTAACCAAAAGAATCAAGATAATCATGTCTTGAATGAGGATGATCCTGGTAACCAAAATGAAGTTCAGACTTGAGCTAGAAGAGAAGAAAGATTTGAACAATTATTTCAAAGCTTGAATATTGGAAACTATGATGCTTCTACTTCACAACAGAACAATGAAGAAGCACCTGAATTTCATGATGCAACAACTGATTTGATCATTGATGAACCTGATCTCAATGATACACATCTTGAATCTTCAATTTCTACTGATGTGATTATTCAATCCTCTTATGTTGAAAAGAATCATCCACCTGAGAACATCATTGGAAACATCAATGAAAGAGTAACAAAAAGTGCTTCTGAATCTGCAAACATTTGTTTCTACTCCTTCTTTCTATCCCAAATAGAACCCAAAAACATTGTTCAAGCATTGAAAGATAATAGTTGGGTAGAAGCTATGCAAGAGGAGTTGGCTCAATTCAGAGATCTGCAAGTGTGGGAACTTGTAGATAAGCCAAGAACAGATATGCCATTGGAAGCAAATGGGTTTTCAGGAATAAAAGAGATGAAAGGGGGATTGTGATTAAGAACAAGGCAATACTTGTTGCATTGGGATGCTTACAAGAAGAAGGGATTGACTTTGAGGAAGTCTTTGCACCAGTTGCAAGAATTGAAGCAATAAGAATTTTCTTAGCTTATGCTGCCTCAAAGAATATAAGGGTATTCCAATTGGATGTCAAATCTGCATTTTTGAATGGAAAAATAGAGGAGGAGGTGTATGTGACTCAGCCACCAAGATTTGAGGACCCTGATTATCCTAATAAAGTGTATAAGTTAAATAAAGCTTTGTATGGACTACATCAAGCTCCAAGAGCTTGATATGATGAGTTATACAATCATCTACTTGATAATGGTTTCCAAAGGGGAGCTATTGACAAGACCCTCTTCTATAAGAAAAGAGGAAGAGATTTGCTGCTGTTACAAGTCTATGTTGATGATATTATTTTTGGTTCAACCAATGAACAAATGTGTATGGAGTTTGAAGAGGTGATGAAGTATAAGTATATCATTAGCTCTATGAGAGAAATGAACTTCATTCTTGGATTGCAAGTTCAACATAAAGCTGATGGTATCTTCATATACCAGTCTAAATATGAGCAGGACATATTAGACAAGTTCAAGTGTCATGACCTCAAATTGCTTCAACTCCTATGGACACACATGAGAAAATGATTGCAGATGAAAAGGGGAAGCTAGTAGATGAACATGAATACAGAGCAAAAATTGGATCTTTAATGTATCTGACAGCTTCAAGGCCAAACATCATGTTTTTTTTGTGTTTTTGTGCAAGATTCCAATCAAGTCCTAAGGTCTCTCATATGAATGCAGTCAAGAGGATCTTTAGATATTTGAAAGGCAGACCTGATCTGGGAATTTGGTACCCAAAGAACCAGTCATTTGATCTAGTTGCCTATACACACAGTGACTATTATGGGTGTAATATGAGCAGAAAGTCCACTTCTAGAGGTTATCAATTTTTGGGTGACAGATTGGTGTCCTGGCAGTGCAAGAAACAGACTATAGTGTCCATCTGAACTGCAAAAGCCGAGTATATTGATGCATCTGCCTGCTGTGCACAAGTCCTCCGGATTCATAACCAAATGCTGGATTATGGTTTGAATTTTCTAAAGACCCCTATTTTCATTGATAACACTGTTGCATCATTTATTGTTAAGAATCCGGTACAACATTCCAAGACCAAGCACATTGAAATCAGACATCATTTTATTAGGGATTGTAGTGAAAAAGGTTTAATTGAAGTTAAAAGAGTTGACACAAGTGACAATTTGGCTGACCTATTCACAAAGCCACTTGATAGAACCCGGTTCAACTTTCTTCTAAAAGCCCTGGGAACGATCAACTCTAATGAGGTCTGATTGATGATGTGTGCTTGTTATGCAAGCTGACTATCTGTTCAAAGTTTCGTTGAATGTTTAATTGATTGATGTGTGATTATGTGTTCAATGTTTGCTGATGTGTGATTTAAATGACTACTTGTGTGTATCTTAGGTGTCTTTGATGCTTAAGGTAATGATCAGTGAATGTGTGATGTCAGGATAAGTACTTGATTTGATCTTTATCTGATATCTTGATTATGTGAATTATCTGATATGATGATATTGTTAGGATATGCTAGACTATGCATTTTGTTATGTCTGCTTGTTTTGATGATGTCATTCATATTGATTTGATTATGTGTTTTTGAATATGCTTCAAATTGTTATGTCAAAATATTTTTTTGTGACAAAATTGGCTGCTCAAATGAACTTTATAAAGAAAATTTTTCTCAAAACACTTTTGTCAAAACAGTGCAAATTTAATGGTGTAGAGACATGAT
The DNA here is from genome assembly GCF_021521415.1 of Bidens hawaiensis. NCBI lineage: Eukaryota > Viridiplantae > Streptophyta > Magnoliopsida > Asterales > Asteraceae > Bidens > Bidens hawaiensis. The sequence goes on along the minus strand of NW_027492429.1, from coordinate 131,802 downwards.
TAGAATATTCAGTTCAAGCTTTGTAGAAGCTTAAAAGTTTGAAAGTGAAAATTGATCCAACCATTTTGGGAAATTATAGTACATTGGTTACTTCTGCTAATCTTATGGATTTAATAGGCTAAAAAGACAGTTAGTACAGTCATTATCATGTATGGTTGCTTTTCATGATGTGTAAAATCTGAGGTGATATAAACATAAAGATAATACTAAACTTTATGTGGATATACATTGTTATCTATGCATGTTCCTATATAAATCTTTCTGCATGATAGGCAGAAAAGTGATTATCCAGTCATACACGAGCCCGTTGGTATTTGGTCACCTAAAATGAAGTATCTTATTAAGAATGACAATGAACAAATGTGAACTAAACTATTTTAATATTTATTCAGCCAAAAGTTTATATGAGTTCACAAATTTTTTAAGAAACATGCAAACATGAGGGTTAATTATAGAACTACATGGGTGGAGGCAATCATATAAGTCCTTTAAACATTCCGAATGAAAGACCTGTAAGTCCGACTTGCGTGGCTTGTAAGTCCAACGTTCAACCTCACATATGTTTGTAAAATTTGAAAAGAAAAATCTAAATCTTTAAACTGTTCTGTCATTAAAATTTTGACCATATATCCGGGGGTCGGAGTCAAATCAGGGTGAGCTAGAGAAAGCCAAATAAGCCTTGAGAATAGATATGGAGCATCTGAACATAATAAGTGTTATCCATTTTAGTCTTATGCAAAATAATTGAACATTAATGCATATCACCAAAGTAATGAAAATCATGCTAAGTCTAGACCTGCTGGTAACCTGTCTGATATGTCCTAATGATGCTGAGAATGAAGTAATGAGAGGTAACTTAACCAATATGATTCCAAGTTGAGATATTTTCAAAAGAAAAGGAAAGGAATATAACTGAAATTTGACCTCATAATGCCCCATTTGATCTTAAAAAAATGATCTTTAATGATATAACTGTTTGATATTTGGTTTAAGTCAAAAAGTATTGCGTTTTACCTTGAAAAGGTGTGAATCTGTAAATTCGGGTAAAGTTTGATGAATTTCAACCTTATCGGGCAAATTTAGATGATTTTGTCTAAGTTTAATCATTTCGAGCATGCTTTGATGTTTTACATACTTTCGGGCAGACGTAACTATTTTAGTTGAAGTTTAACTCTTTTGGGCAAGCTTGAAATTTGAATATGTTTGATTATGTTGATTCGAGCAAGCTTAGATGATTTTTGAACTTTCTAGCAAACTTAATTGTTTTATAGGATTTTTAGGTCATCCTAGCGGGCTTTGTAAATGATTATGATATTTCTAGCAAGCTTTAACAAGTTAACATTATTCTAGCAAACTTAGCTGTTTTATAGGATTTTTGACTTATTTTAGCAAGTTTTACATTTCTAAATGTTGAATATGAATTTCCTAGCATGCTTTGATATTTTAGGCAATTCTAGCAAACTTTGTTGTTTGTTAACTGTTTGAGATATCCGGGCAAGCTTGATGATTATGTATGTACTTAATTGATTTATTCATGTTTTCGAGTACACTTTGTGTTTAGAGTATACTTTTACATCTTAGGATGTACAAGTTTTCTCTAGCACACTTTGAACTTCTAAATTGTTATCGTGCACACCTTTGTGTGTAAAAGAACTTGAATGAATATTTGTTAACTGTTTTAAATTTTCGGGTAAGGTTTATGATATGTTCAGTTATTCGAGCAAGGATGATTATTTGAAATATTTCTAAGATGTTTGTTTGGGTGTCTTTATTGATTCCTAGCAAGGTTGCCTATTTGATGATTGATACTTGATTATTTGTCTTGTGATTTATTTCTCGAGCAATCTTGTATTTCGAGTAAGCTTCCTTCATTTTACTCTCTTAGATTTATTTTAACTTTATAATTTCTGAACAAATTCTGGAACGAGCAAGGTTTACAAATTACATTATACCTAGCATGTCTTGTGAAACTCACTTTTCTGAGCAAGGTTTGCTAAATGTGCTTTATCGAGCAAGGTTTTCAATGGGAAGATTTTTAAATGAGATATTTTAACTGTTTGACAGCTTTTTCCCACTAAAAGACAAAATGCATTTAAAACCCATTTTCAAAAGGTATATAAGAGGGAGTTGATGAAATTTCATGCCTCACTTCTCTCTCCAAACACTACATTGTTTCTCTCTTGCTCTCGTTTCCAGAATACTAACCACCTTAATTATTTTTCCAAACTCTAATTAGCCAGCCCTCAAATTCCGATTCGGTAAGCATTAATTGATTGATTTTCGACACCGATTATATGGAATTGGGCAGTAAATTTTCATTTGAACTAACTCTCTGTTTTATGTGTAGGTTATTAATTTGTCGAAGCACAGGTTCATAAAGACATTTATTCTCTCTACTTCTTCAAATTATTACCTCAAATGTGTTAAAGTTATGAACTTTGTGACTAATGTTTTCTTTGAATATGTTTTTGTCTGTGTATGTATAGATATGGAAGACGAACCCAAATATCTGTTTGAGAAGAAGCACAATATGTGCGCTCTTCTCCAAGTAACTGCTGATAATGAAGTAGTGGCGGATATGATTAGATGGCTTCAACAGTCTAATCTGCAATTCTCGCTGACCGAGTACCCGGTGATTTACAGAATTCACCAGTTGGATTTTTGGCGCTCAGCTGTACTTTATGACGATCAAAATGGCAAGCAGTTAGAAGCTACTATGGCTAATCATGAGATAAGGATTACTGAGAGACTGATTCGAAAGAACCTACAATTACACGATGATGATCATAACCCTATACACTTTACCACTGATCATTTGTTGAAGATATTTCAACAAACAATGGGTTATCAAGGAAATGTCCATGAGGGACAGTTTCAAAAGGGGATGTTCCCAAACCTTTATTGGTTTTTAATTCACCATATCATTCAGGGATATGCTCCTCGGAAAGGCTTCGGGACGTTGATGAGTCGTGACTTGGAAAATGCTACTGTAGCTGTTGTATATGATTTTCCATTTAACTTCTCAAAGATGATTTTTGATGGTATGATTAGTAACTTGAGGAAGCCGAACAAAGATAAGTTTCTTGCATATCCGAGATTTCTACAGATTATCTTCAATCGGGTATTACAAGATTTGCCAACAACATGAACAACACATGTATTGCAAAACCCGAATAAGTATAAAAGAATTGCAAACTTGGCTTCTACGAGTCATTTTAATCCACAGGCAGATTTTAACATGTTGCCATGGTTGGTTGATCATAATGTGGAGATTATGCCAGTAACAAAACTGACATGGAGGAAGATAGTGAGGAGGAGGGTGATGAATCTGATGACAGTGATGATGGAAATGATGATAATGATGGAGATGCTGAAAATTTTTGAGAAGTTGCTAATATTGAGATGGTTGATACACCGGCACAGGGGGAGTTACAAAACCAACCCTTACTTACACCACCAGTCTCACCACCCAGCCCACCCTAACAACACATCCAAACACTACCACAACACCACACACCATCCCCACCACCACAAACTGACCCATATATTCCATCCCCACCAACCTCACCTATAACCCAAAGCCCACCTCAAACCACTAACCAACCACTTATCGAAACCCAAACCCTTATCCATAAACAAAACCAAGAATTTTATGAACCTTACATCCCACAACATAACCCAGCCAACCTACTTAACTTTCCAATAACACCATTCCAATCCCCAACCCATTCCCAAACTCAAGAACAACCTACCCAACCAAACATTTGAAATCATACATACCTACAAACCGTTACCTACAATCCAAAACATAAACCCTTTACCCTTATCAAGTGAAAAAAATTTTGAAAGCCCAAGCCCACCCACTAAACCTACCCAAACCAATATACCTGATCCATTTTCTGACCCGCCAACCTGTTCCCCTTCCCTTGATGCTCATTTGTTTCACAGATATATGTATGAGGCTGTGAAGAACTATGATCTGAAGAAAGAGAATGAAAGTTTGAGGAATGAAAATGAAAATTTAAAAGCTCAGTTGGCACAAGCCTTGACAAGAATTCAAACCCTAGAGGCCAAGGTTGAGAAGACCTCAACTGCACCAAAACAGGGGGAGAATATCTCTGATGAAACTGATGTTGATACAGTTATATTGGAAGAGGAGAAAAATGTGGTTGTGAATGTTGAAGATGGATTAAAGACTCTGTGCAATCTATATTGTGAGAGTGATGAAGAAAGTGATAGTGGTGAAAGAGGTTTTAATGAAGAAGGATATGAAGGAGATGATTCTAATGGAGGTGAGCAAGACTATGATACTCATGACATAATTTCAAAGAAGAAAGTTGCGAATGAGGAGAGGGGAAATGAGGTAGAGAAGGAGGCTGTTGCTGATATGAATGATCAAACCATTGAAAATGTTTTGACTACAGAGGCCATAGCGACTGATGCTATTGGTACTAATGTATTAACCGCTGTGATTATGGAGGAAGGAGCTGAAACTGAGGAAGTGTGCTTAACTGAAGAAATTGAGAAAACTGAAACTTCCAAGTAGTTGGCTGATGAGGAAGAGTTAAAAAGATCGATGGATGAGATTGAAAATTTTCCAAGTGAATCTGAAGATGAAAGAAGGAGAAGAGAAAAAGGCAAAGCTGTGGTTGAAACCGATGAAGAAACTCTTGTTGATACACAGTATAAGGCTGATAGTGATGAAGATATGGATGATGAAGATGCACTTTCTAAACAGGCTGCCAAGAGGCAAGCTGATATTATACAAGAAACATTTGAAAGGGAAAGAATTTCTCAGTCTATGACTGCAGAGGAGTTTGGTGAACAAGAAACATTGATTGAACAAACTAATATTGCCAAAACTCTAGATCAAGAAGGTGATGTTGAGCAGGAAGTCATTGAAGTTCTGATTAAGATGAAACAAGCTGAGAAAATTGACAACACCTTAGCACTGGTAATAAGCAAGTTCAGTCAGCCTAAAACTGAAATACCAACCACTACTGAGAATGTCACTGAAGAAACAAATAAACCATTGGTAGTAGATGAAGCAGGTGAACCAATAATTGTTCAACTTGGCAAGAAATGGAATGAATATGCTAAGACAATTGCTGAGGAAGATGAAAGAAAAATGGATGAAGATGATTATTAATTTGGAAATAAGTATACAAGAAAGAGATGCAGATATGATGGTTGTGATTACAGTGATGATGAGATGAAGAAGAAAAGGGCTAAAAGGTTTGATGAACTTGATTATACCGTTGAGAGCCCTAAGGAACATGAAAGCCCTGTAATGGTTGTTCCTATTCAGGTCGTCATGCCAGAAACTGAACCGGACTTGAATGAACCAAGAATTGAAGTACTGGATGCTTCAACTGAAAAAGATAATGACACTGAAGTTGAGGACAGCGCTGATGATGATAATAATGACTATGATGAAGTGGGCAACAATGATGATGATGATGCTGGTGATAAAGCAACAATTCCTGAAACTGCTGTCTCCCCACATACTTTAATGACTAATAAGCAAAGGGAGAACATACAACAAAGTCTTGAGAATGCAAGGAGAAATCATCCATTGGTTGTAAGCTTGATCAAACATGGTTATAAGTTTGAAAACTTAGTTCCTATGACAGATGAGGAACTGCAGAGATTGGTGGACAAAGAAGCTCATGAGATAAAGAAAAGGATTCAGAAGAAAAATCGTGATTCCTTTAAATATAGGGACTATTTGAGATTGCATGGATTGTTCGAAAAGGACTTGAGTAAGTTGAGTTTCAGTAAATTGGAAGAACACTATAGCATAAATCGGGAAAGAGTAGAAAAAGAGGAGAATGACAGATTGAAAAGAAAAGCACATAAACAAGAAAAGATTGATGAACTAATGAAGAGGTATGGAGGCAAGTGCAAGTACCTGATTGATAGAGGTATTGCAATGGAGAGAGTGGATGGAATGTCAAAATCACAAGTTGAATCACATTTCAAAAGGCTATCTAAAAAGGATGATACTGAAAATGCACCAAAAAGGCCAAGACTTGTAACTATAGCTGAGAAAGAGAAAACTGAGAAGAAGAAAAGATGGGAGGATGAAAGGCTCACATTGCTTGATAGATTGATAGAAGCAAGAGGGAGTTTGAGTATGATTGGAAGGATGAATCGAAGTGACAGGTTAGCCCTACTTGATGCTGAGCTAGAAAAGGATAAACAAGAAAGGGCTCAATCTTCAAAGGGTGCAAAAATTCCTGTTGTTATGCATATAAAGCCTGAACTAGTTGAACACAGAGATCCATTGGAAGATGAGAACAGAATCAGAACCCTTAAAGGGCTAATGATGACTAAAGGAATGGATAAAAGGAAGTTTAATATCCTTGGCAAAGCTCACTTAAAAGAATTATTTTATGAACAGAAGGAAGATTGGGAGAGACTGAAGGCTGAACAGAAGAATCCTCAAAATTTTGAAACTGGACCTAGTGGAGTTCGATTTGTTCCAACTGATCAGCTTGGAAATAAAACTTTGTTGATGATGATTAAAAAATTGGCCAATGTAGGCAGTGATAGCATTGATGAATTGAGAGCCATGCCAGTTGAAATAATAGTTTCAATGTATGAGAAGAAATTTGGCGCATTGGGGGCCACTAAACCCAGAAAGGCAATACCCTCTAGGCCCTCAGTCTCGAGACCACAAGTTCTTGCAACCGGAGTCACACAACAACGACCAGAATGGCCACCATCTGATGTGGACCTACCGAAAATAATCTTTTATGACTCTGTAGCTGAATCATTGAAGGTTGTAATGAGGAGTAGAGATTTGCAGGATATCATCTTCAAGGATGATTTTGCTCAGTTTAAAAGAGAACAGCTATATAAGATGGCAAGTCTAGAACTTTAGGACTATCATGATAGAAATAGACTTGCGGAAAGGCAAAAGAATGAACTGTCCAAATATCTGAAAGGGAAAGCAAGCACTAGATTCCCTTTTCTAAATAAGAAGAGGAAGTGGAAGATGACTAAACATGAAAAGGCAAAAAGAGCAAAGAGAATGAGGAATATCACAAGTGCTGAGTTTGGATATATTACACAGGTAAGGGAGAGAGACACATTGGCAAACATGATGGTTTGCATTAGCATGAGAAAAAGGATGGCAAGGCCCAACCTGGAAGTCCAGAGGAATGGTAGGATTAATAGAATTTATTACGAAGAAGATGATGATACCTACATTCTCAGAAACTCAGATAGTCTTGCCTTGAGAATTACGAAGATGAGAATATGTTTTAGCTTAGGTTTTGCTTGTAATGTCCACTGGACAGAATTTCTACTTGTAATATTTTGATTTTGTTATGTAATTTTGACGTTTAGATTTGATGTGAATTTTGGACTAAGTGTATGTAACCATAGAAGTGTTTTGGTACACCTGAAGGTGTTCCAATCTAGGGGGAGATTATTAGGATGAGAAAATCGACTAAGGAAGATAGGAATCTTCTCAACCTCCCTGAAAATGGCTAAGAATGGACATCGGGCACACTTAGGCCTCCGAGCAAGCTTTTTCTTAAGCCTAGCAAGGTATCTTGCCTTCCGAGCAAAGTTATCTTCTTGAAGTCTTCTTTAGTGTCAATCCGAGGAGGGTTCACTATATCTAGCAAGGTTGTTCTTCAAAGCCAAGCAAGGTTTGCTTCCCAGCTGTGACACTCGTCAATTTCAGGTTAACTCCGTTAATCCGAACTCTGTTAATTCAAACTTAAGATCACACGAACTGTAACGCATATCTCATTACATTTAAATTAGGGTTTTAAATGACGCTTGACAATCACTACACAAGTATTCTTTCGGAATTTCACCGAAACACACACGAGTCGACTCAAACCGTTGGTGAACAAACGATAAGTAATTGATAGTTATGTGTTAATCTATGTGTTACTTGATATATATATATATAACACTAAATTCAAGAAGCAAAAGCCTAGTTTATGCTAGAAATTGATTAACTAGAAGTTCAGGGGGCTAAGTGTAACATAATTAATAATATAATCAAATTATTACACAAACCTAACTCCCTCCTTTCCCTTGTACGATCGTTCTTGTCCTCCCTCCCTCTCTTGGCAGCCGTAACACACACAACACACATCTACAAGTATTTTTCAAGTTTTGTTGGAGGATTCAAGGTGCAAGATAGTTAATTAACATCCCCTCTAGCTATTCTAATGATTTAATTATGATATTGAGCATGTTAATCAAAACCCTAAATCTTGAAATTGATGATTGAAGATGAGTTAGGGTTTAATTATGTGTTTGTTGATTATTGCTAGTGAATTGATAACTAGTTATGTTGTTATTGATTGTTAATTACATGTTTCTTGAAATTGAACTTTGAAGTAAAACCCTAATTGTGTGTGTAAAGTGAAATTGAGATGCATGGTTGGTGAATTATGCATCTAGAGGGTTGTATGTATGAGTTATAGTTCATAGGTTAATGATATGTTGAGTTTTGATGAAAACTGATGCTGGACAGATTATTGAATTCGTGTTTAAATGACTGTAACTCGATGTTAATTACATGTTCTGAAGTTATTTTTGATTCTATGATGTAGTAGATCGAGTCTAATTTCTAAAGAATCCAAATTTGTAATTTTTGGACGTGTAAAAGTTAGTTTTTATTATTTTACTCTGTTGTGCAAGTCTGATTCGGGAAGCCTGCTGGTAAGCTGTTTTGCGACTAAGATATCTCATAAACTACAAGACCAAATGGGTTGGTTCCACTTCTGGAAGTTAATATTTTGAGTTAGAAATCTAACCCAATTGGTCTTGCATTAATTGGATTTGTCATTGAACGGGAATAGCAAATAACATTCTATTGCGCATGATAATGATTGCTGTGTGTTTGCTGTGATGTTTTGATCATTGTGATAAAACCATATATGATAAAAATATAATAAAAATATTTTTAAAAACCTAACTCACGTGTGCTTCTGTGATGAGTTTTGGTGATTTATTTGACATGTTAGGATTTATTAAATAGAGTAATCTTGTGGAGTGAAAATCTGCCTGGACAATTTAGCTGCTGAATTACTTGAATTATCATGAAAAGTGCATAACTGATCGATGTTTGCTATGTTTTGACCAAATTGCCCTTGTGGGGGGATAATTGATAGTAATGTACAATGTTAATACTTGACACTTAATTAGTTGTTCACACATGTAACGTATCACCAACGTGTTTGTCGAGTCGCACTTATTTCACAAATGGAACACGAAACGCATCTCATGCATAAGTTGTTTGTGTCGATTCTAGGGACTCACTCGTAGTATAAATACTTAGAAAAATCTCATTTTTTTATTAGATCACTAGTGAGGATATTTTTGTGACGCACACCTTTCTCGGATCTTTTTGGTTATCTTCGCAAACAGTGAGTTTCACGACCCCTTTTACTCTTTAACGCTTTTATTAGGGGGAGATAACATACTCCAACACTTTAGATTTTGTTACTCTTTCTATATCATTTGTAAGGCTAAGTGGCAACAAACCAACTAAGTCCTTCTGAGCATCGAACCGGTTAATATTGGATAATAGCGAGTCACCTTTGAATAGTACTACTGGGTTTGACAAACCCCACCCAACTCTAAACTCGACTGTAGGTCGAGTGGGTGTAATTTTAGCTAACACATTTACCATGGTCGTGGTTGACATGGTGGCAAGGCAATTGATAAACAGTCATCTTCAGTGTCGAACACTTAGTAATACATGCTTGATAGGTTAGCTACCTATTGATATATAATTGACTTAACACTATCTGGTAACGCAAAACGTAAACGTAAACACAAATGCTTTGTTTATTTAAACTTGTGAACTCACAACCCTGTGTTGACACTTTTAGTATGTTATCCTCAAGTAGCCGAGGCGGGCGCGCGGTATAGGAACATGAATTCGCTAAACACCATCGCTTGAAAACTTCTTTTAAATTTTATTTTAATAACTTGGGTTTTTAAGTCGTCCTGTGTGGCGCAAACGTTTTGGTTTACAATTTACGCTTCCGCATTTTATTTAAGACTTAATGTCTTGTTGGTTTGAAATCTTTAAACATGGTGTTTGATTATAACTAATGATTCTGATCCTGTTAGTTCACACCCTCTGACGGTAAAACTCCGTTAGTGGATTTTGAGGGTGTGACACCAGCAAGCTCTTGGCTAAATCAAGCTTTTGAAGCCAAGTATTTTGGAAGATCTAGCAAGGTTATTCATTAATAAACAGTGGTCCGAGTATGCTTGAAGAAAGTTGATAAAGAATTATCTTATGGACTTTGTCGGGCAAGGTTCAACTCCGAGCAAGCTATAGAGTTACCAGCACACTTGGGTTTGCTAAATAAGTTATTCATTAACAAAGAGTTGAAGGGATCTCTGAAGAACAAGTTTGCTCGTTGGATCATATCGGGCAAAATTTGCTATGGTCAAGAAGATTGAAGTATGCTAGGTGAATATTTTCTTTGAAAATATTCTAAGTAAAGTCTACCCGGAGAACTGTTCCCCAGCACACTTTGGTTACCAGGTCTGCTCAAAGAAGACTAAAGCTCCAAAGCTTACCCGAAGACCTGTTTTATACTTAGAATCATTTGTAGTTTGATTTAGTGAATATGTATAACTAATTAGGGTTTCTAGAAGGAATGACAGCTGTCAGGTAGACCTATAAAAGGAATAATTAGGGAACGCCTAAAAGGGACGGAAAGCCGATATTATTCCTGACTTTAATATTGACGGCTGCTTTTTAATACGTCCTGACAAAAACATTGCCTTTCTGTAACCCTAATTGATTCCCGTTTGTATTAATATTTCTATAAATGAAAATCTTTTGAGTAACAGTCTGTGTTTGTTTACTTTTGTATTTCCAAGCAATATATATTGTGTTAGTGATTCCGCCGTTAACACGATATCTTTCTTACCCCAAAATAGCAAGTAGTTAACCTATCTTGTCAACAACTCACGGTGTGGGTTGCGACAGTTGTGTAGTGATAGTTATTGAGGACCGACAATAATAAATCTAATGATATTATAAAAAATATAGTTTTACATGAATTATTAGACATTACATTGATATTTAATTCAAATAAAAAAGATACAAATATCAAAAATAAATGGAAAGTTAAAATATCTTTATAACTAAAAATAACAACAATGTAAAAAGTAATAGTTCAAAATGTTTACGGGTCATATGGTTCTATATAAAATTGTTTAAAGATAACAATAAGTAAAAAAGTACATAAAATATGTAAATGACAGCTTTAACAACAATGTAAAATGGCAATGTGACCTGCAATCAACAAAATCATATTATTACACTCCATTATTCATTATTATTATGCTAAAAACATATGTTTTGTCAATATCGAGCAAATAGAATAAGTAAAAGAAAAGCATTTTATGAGTTATTAAAATTTGTAGAGAGGTTAATTTTTTAAATACAAACATAATTAAGGTTTAATTAATCCGTATATAAACCGTTGTTATAATTATGTTAACTGTTGTGATATGTAATTTTGGTAAATGGAATGCCTTTTATAATGACCATTGAAGTTTTTATTTTTACTAATTGTTAATTAGGTATGAAATATAAAAATGGTAACCGTCTATATGGAATCTTATGTGGGCATGCTAAAATGACGTCATGTGTCCATAGTGTATTGCTTTAATAATATAAGTAGATTAAGGTAGAAGAATTATAATCAATACTTAGATTTGTATTAATTGTTTGTTTAATGAGTTTTACTTTGTATATGAATTTATTTGAATATTTAATTTATCTATTAAATTAAATAGGTAGTGTGACCTTTAATATTGCACGATAGTACCTTGAGAGCTGTGAACAATAAGCTCATGCCTCGGCATTTCCGTCTTAGGCTGGGGTGTGACACATGTTAAGCGAGCATAATTTACTAAATCGTGTAACACATAAAATCATCTAACACATAACAATTATATTCGGATGATTTAAACATGTCATATTCGACATTAATCACCAACACATACTGGATGAGCTCATGTGTGTTACTCTTTATTGACTCATGTAAATGTTATGCATGATGTGTAAGATAACAGAGTTTGGGTTTACGACGTTAAATTGAAAGTGCGGGATGTCACGGTTTAATCGATGAGTATTGTTGCGAGCAAGGATGACGACGACGAAGATTACCGAAATCCATTATTCATACGAAGAATACCGAAACCTTCTACGTATTGGGAAGGGTTTGAATCGAGGAAGCGGGTAACCAATAATTAGATTGAATCACTTGGAATATGGTAGTCAATCAAAGAAATTTAGGGTGGGTGGGTTCATATAAACACGAAGAAGGTACAATAGTGGTACACAAAAGGTTCTACAAGGTTTTGAAGTAAAATCGATGAAATGAAATTGAAACTGGGTTGGAAATATTGTGTGGGGATTATTAACTTGGTTTAATCGATGAGTTTTGTTGCGAGCAAGGATGATGACAACGAAGATTACCGAAACCCATTATTCATATGATTGATGGTCGGGCGGAGATGAAGGTGTGCAATGGTGGGTGACTGCTACAATGGTGGTGGTGGTGGGTGTTGTGGGGTAGGGATGAAGAAGATGAAGTTGGGGTGGTGGGCCAAATTCTATTAGTTAGTGTACTATTGTGTTTTTGTTTATTTTCTTTTTACATTTTACATAAAAAGATAAATTTGCCCTTAATTTAAGGTTAAAAATTAACGGAGTTAACGATTTGGATGTAATTGATAAGAAGTGAGAAACGTCAATGATTCAGTTGCAAAAAAAATATAAAAAAAAATAAAAAAGATAAACTTCTTTTATATGAAAGCCGCATTATTTACCAAACATTATAGACGGCTTTTATACTTAACTCAAAAATCAAATATACGCGTTTAAAGACACTTTACTTAAAAAAAATATATTATTACATCACAAATGATATAAAAGCCAAATTCAACTTTTTTTTATTAGTTAGTCAAATCTCGTGCATACTATTTTCATCCAATTCCGTTTCGTTTTCCATATTTGTCATTCAATTTCTACTTTTAGTTCTTTATTATTATCATTTCATTTCTCACCCCCATTAAAAAAAACAAAAAGATGGTTTGTACCACACGCATCACCACTTGTGCAGAAACTCTTGGAATCATCAACCACCATGGTTTCATTAAACTCCCCGACGACTGGTTTCCTGTCCTTAAAATCAAATATATTATTGTTATTATTACATTCAACAAACCCAACGTCCCTTTATATAAATAATCCAAGATCTTCTCCAAAAACCAAAAACCCAAATGGGTTTCCGGCTATTATCATCTTCTCCGGCGTCGGCTGCCGGAAAATGGACGGGTTTTGTGACGGCGGTGTGGGTGCAAGCCATTTCCGGAAACAACTACACGTTTTCAAACTATTCAGACGCGCTTAAGTCGCTAATGGCACTGACTCAGCTGCAGCTTAATAATCTTTCTGTGGCTAAAGACATTGGCAAAGCCTTTGGTCTAGTCGCGGGTCTGGCTTCGAACCATGTTTCGCCCTCGGTTCTTCTTCTCGTAGGTTCCATCGAAGGGTTTGTTGGCTATGGGGTCCAGTGGCTCGTCGTTAGCCAGAGGATTCAGCCTCTTCCTTACTGGCAGGTGATGATACACATGTGTTTTGTTAATTCATGCATTTTTCTTTGATCAATTAGATCTGCATTTTTAAGTATTTTGTTCATACCTGACTGACGGGTAATTACCTTACAAAGATCTTTGATAATCGGGTATGGGTTTGGGAATACCTAAAGCTGTCCCTAAATAGCTGGGTGCATTTGTGTCTCGTTTTTTAGGCTTTCAGTGTCCACTAGAGGTGCACCAAACGGATTCCGGGTATGGTAAAGGAGGTTAAAAGGTTTACCGGGTATTGAAATAACTGGCATGGAACTGGGTTTTGAAAGAAAGTGAGTGGGTTTTCCATGCTCTGGTTTCGGGTTTCGAGCGGTTTAAGTTATATGATATGGAACCAATTAATACCCTGAAACCGAGCTCAATTAGAAACATCACTCTAGGCTCGATTAGGCTCGTTTTGACTTTCAAGAGCTTGAGCTAGCTAGCTTGAGCTCAGTTCATGAGTTGTTTTCTCAAACTCGAGCTCTGTCTCGGATCAACTTATTATTTGTTAATTAATTAATGCACATCTTTATATATTTCTTTATGCTGAGAAGACTATAAAATGAGCTTAAACTCGGTCGCGCAGTGTGAAATTAAAACATAGAAGTCCATAAGTTATATGAGGCTTTGGCTTGACTTGGACTCGATAAGGGTCTGCTCTTTTCGATCTCGAGTAACTCTCAAGCAACTTGGCTCGTTTGCATCCCTAAGACAAGAGTGTTTCTGCTCATATTGACTGACCCTTGTTTGTTTCTTCATAGATGTGCATATTTCTGTGTATGGGAGGAAACAGCACAACATGGATGAACACTGCCATTTTAGTAACTTGCATTCGCAACTTCCGAAAAAACAGAGGCCCGGTCTCAGGAATCCTCAAAGGTTACGTCGGATTAAGCACCGCCATCTTCACTGATATCTGCACAGCTCTCTTCAACAGCGATCCAGCTCGTTTCCTCCTAATGCTAACGGTTGTACCCTTCTTCGTCTGTCTGCCATCGTCTTCCTCAGAGAAATCCCTCCTTCATCCACTGCAGCCGAAGAAAAATCTGAAACTCGCTACTTTGGTATATTCAACGTCCTCAGCGATCATCATCGCAGTGTACTTACTAATCTTTGAGACCACGGCCCCACATTATCCCGGGTGTTTTGCCTCGTTTTACTTATCATGTTAGCTTCACCGCTATCGGTTCCAGTGTACCTCGCAATTCAAAACCGAGTCGGATCAAATGAGAAAACCTTAGACGTAGAATCAGTCAAAACCGCGGTGACAGAGCCTTTACTTGTACATGAAGAAGAAACAGTCACCGAGACAGGTAACGTGGATAATGCGATGGATGAGGCAAAGGAAAAGATGCAGCCAGTGATCGGGGAAGAACATACGGTGTTTGAGGCGTTGAAGACGATTGATTTTTGGATATTGTTCGTCTCTTTTCTGTGCGGTGTGGGTACGGGTCTAGCGGTTCAGAACAATATGGCTCAAATGGGTTTGGCGGTCGGGTATGCGGATGTATCCATATTCGTATCGTTGACGAGCATATGGGGATTTTTCGGTCGTATCTGGTCCGGGTCGATTTCTGAGTATTTCATTAGGTTATTTTTCAAAAATATGTAAATGTATTTAGTTTCATCAAGTTTAACCTTATTTTTTTAGTTATTAATTATGTTTTTTATGCTGTCACAGGAAAGCAGGAACACCTAGACCTTTATGGAATGCAGCATCCCAAATCCTAATGATGGTGGGCTATGTTTTAATGGCCATAGCCATGCCGGGCTCGCTCTACATCGGCTCGATAGTAGTCGGGATATGCTACGGGGTCCGCCTAGCCATCACGGTCCCGGCCGCCTCTGAACTCTTCGGTCTCAAATATTATGGGCTCATTTACAATATTATTATCATCAACCTCCCACTTGGGTCCTTCCTATTTTCCGGGCTGCTAGCGGGCTTCTTGTATGACGCGGAGGCAACCACCACAGCTAGTGGCGGCAACACGTGCGTTGGTGCACATTGTTACCGTCTCGTGTTTATAGTAATGGCGGTTGTGTGTGTAGTCGGGTTTGGTTTGGATGTGTGGTTGGGTATTAGAACCAAAGATTTGTATTCGAGGATTTGCACGAACAGGAAATCTAAGAAGTCATTGGTGGCATCTAATGGTTGTTGATGGCGGCTGGAGGTCGAGGGTTGATGGGAAGGTTTCCCGGTGACATCCTTCACACGAAGATATATGCAATTAAGATGTTTTATACCACTTTATTTTTATGTAAGTGTTTGCAAATGTCAAACAATTTTGGAAGGATTCAATGACTCTCGCTATTGTCTCTAGAGCCCAAGTTGTGAAGATATTGTTCTTTTGTTTCTATGTTGAATACATTCTCAGGTGAAAGTGATTACGGTATTGTCAGTTGTCACACGTCTAAGCTTAGATGAAAAACTCTTCAAAACTATGTTGTTTCGATTAAAAACTATCTAGAAATAGATCATTTTATTTCGGTATCTCGCCATCAATTCAACGAGCTCATTTCATCTTTCTCCAAATTCATTCGTAGGCAACTTTTGTTTACTATTTAATTTTAACTACATGAAACTAATTCACAAAAAAATAAATTGCAAATTTTTATTTTTATTTTTTGGTTTTTGTTGTTGAAGAACTTGTGATACTGGTTCTAGAATCTATATCAATCTCCTCTTCTTCTTAGAACCTCTTATAAATAAAACTAAACTTTAAAAAGTATTTTTAGTTTACACTTATAGAGTTCTTAATCAAAAAGGGATCAACAGAAATTAAGAGAAAATTAAAACTTAGAAGCTTTCGTATATGCGTGACTATTCCATGAAATAGATTAAACTGCTAAGGGGGTGTTTGGTCAAAGTATGGCCAGCAACACGAAAACTTGCAATAAATGGCTTTGACGAAGGATACATGAAATGTAACTCGGGAATGAATTTATGGAGACGAAACCTAAATAAGGGAATTTATTTGGACTTTAATTATATTTAATCAAAACGACGTAGTTTTGAGGAGTTTTACGTCTAAGTTTAGGTGTGTGACAGCACTGGATTCACTTTTCCCATATTGTTAAAGAGTGTTTAACATTTTTAATTTTGTGTATAAAAGATTTAAATTTTTTTTTTTGAAAATTGACTTTCATTAAAAACAAACACAACCAACGACTATCACCAAGACGGAGAAAGACGCCGAAATCCAAAAACCAAAAACAACAATCACGTTACATCAAATAAACACCATCTTTTCCAATCCACTACCCCTATCTTAGATCTATTTTTGTACCAAAGAAAACTCAAAGATTTTATATCCGCAACCATTTCTACCACCTTAGTGTTCTTGCCCGAAAAAATCTTTTCATTCCTAGCCCGCCAAATCCTCCAACAAGTAATGATGACAATGCCATGAATAATCAATCTCTTGTTCCCCGTCGCACCACTAACCTTATGCACTTCCACCAAATCATTGACATGGAAAACAAAAGATCTAGGGATGTTGCACCATGAACCAATCGCATTCCAAACGGCCATAGAGATGAAACACCCGGTTAACAAGTGCTCGAGCGATTCCTCATTACTCTCACATAAAGCGCAACTATGATCATTACAATGCAAATGACGTCTAGCTAAAGCCTCCTTGGTTGGAAGACTATCCAGAACGGCCCTCCACATAAAAATATTACATTTTTTCGGGACCCAATCGCTCCATTGAAAACCGAAACTCCCAGCATCCACAACGGACCGCACCATCCATCTTTTAATCGACGAAACCTCGAACTCTTTGCAGCTACCAACCGCCCAAGACCATGAATCTTCACGGTCAACCATCACCACCCCTTGAAGGAGATCTTCCAACTCTTGCTTCTCGATCACCTCCTGTTGGGAGCAAGGAGCTCTAAACAAATCCCACACAATGCGACGAGAGGATCCAGTGACCACCAACCGATATGCTAACAAGACATTTTTATGTTTTTCTACCGCATATAAGGACGGATACTTGTCCATAATCGGCGCCGAACCCAACCACAAATCCATCCAAAACCGAACTTGGCGACCATTCCCAACTGTGGCCCGGATCACTCTATTAAAACCCACACCATCAACCTTAAATTTGTTCCAAAACATAACACAATTCTTCCAAACCCCGGGAACCCCATTATTAACCGGAGCAAGCCCCCAACCGCGCGAGGACCCGTGAATAGACAACACTACTCTTCTCCACATCGCGTGATGATCATTTAGAAATCTCCCAAGCCATTTAGTAATCAGCGCTTGATTATTAACCTCTAAACGAGCGATACCTAAACCCCCTTCTTTTATAGGTTTGGTGACTACCTCCCAAGCCACCCATGACATCTTCCTCACTTCATCCGAACCACCCCATAAGAACCTTCTCATCAAAGCTTCTAAATCATTGATAACCTTCTTGGGTGCCTTAAAAAGCGAAAAATAATAAGTGGGAAGACTATCCAGCACCGATTTAATAAGGGTTAACCGACCGGCAATAGATAACGAATTAACTTTCCATTTAGAAAGCCTCTTCTTGAACTTGGACACAACCGATTCCCAATTAACCACCCTATTCATGTTAGCGCCAACCATAATCCCTAGATAAGAAAACGGGATTCTACCCGGCTTACAACCCATGAAACCAGCTTGGATTTCGATCTCACCATCTTCTACACCTACTCCAAATAACACTGATTTATGGAGATTAATCTTTAGCCCCGAACACAAGTAAAATATGCGAAGAATACGTTTCAAGTTATCAAAATTAAAAGAAGACCACTCTCCCATAATCATAGCATCATCCGCATAAAAAAGATGGGATAAAGTAGGACCTTCATTAGGAAGAGTAATACCATGAAACGCACCTATATCACAGGCTTGTTTCAACATACCTGAAAAAGCCTCCATTAGAATAATAAAAAGAAAAGGCGATAGCGGGTCACCTTGACGAATGCCTTTATGACACCCAAATTCGAATGTAGGAGATCCATTAACAAGAACAGATGATCTGGTCGCCAACAAAATACCACTAATCCAATCACACCAGACCGAAGGAAAACCCATCTGAGAAAGAACCGACAACAAGAACTCCCAATTCACATTATCATAGGCTTTATCGAAGTCAATCTTGAACATAAAAATTCTTCTCTCCCTCTTCTTAGCCCACGCAATAACCTCATTAGCCACCAAAGGGCCATCAAGAATATATCTCCCGGATAAGAAAGCCGACTGATGCTCTGAGACAATCTTATTCATAACCGTTTTGAGTCGATTCACTAACACCATCGACACAGTCTTTAAAATACAACCAATGAGACTTATCGGTCTAAAATCCCCCAAAGATGACGGATTGTTTACCTTAGGAATTAAGGTGATAAAAGACGATCCAACCCCCGAGCAAAAACTTTTAACACTATGAAAATGATTAAGAATATCCGCAAAATCCTTCTCGAACAACTCCCAAAAAAACCGAATGAACCTAAAATTAAAACCATCCGGCCCAGGAGCTTTGTCACTACCGCATTCAAAAACTGCCTTCTTGATCTCATGCACGGAAAAATCACTGATCAAAAAATCCGCCTCCACCGAAGACAAGACCGAAAAACCATATCCAATCAACCGAGGCCGATGTGTAATAGATTCTTTAAACTTACCAGCAAAGAAACGCAAAACTTCCTTTTTAATGAGAACCGGGTTTGTTTCCCACGCCCCATTCACTTCCAAACCCGGAAAATAATTTGAAGCTTTACGTTTATTAATAAAACCGTGAAAAAATCGAGAATTTTCGTCTCCATGAATCGCCCAATTACACCGAGCCTTTTGCTTCAAATCCCGGTAATAATGATTATCCAACTCGCCTAGCCGTCTTTTAATTTCGCTTAAAGACCATGTCTCTTCTTCCAACAAATCCCGAACCTCCATGGTTTGGTCCAAATCACGCAACTCTTGCTCCAATAAAACCCTTTCCTCCTTTTCTTTGGCTTTACAATCGATCGCCCATCTAGAGATAGCATCACGCAAAGCTTTAAATTTATACAACAATCTCGCGTCCGGAGAACCATGAAACGAGCCATCAACAAGCGTCTTCTTAACCAACGTCCCAAAATCCTCTCTACCAAGCCATGAATTGAAAAACCTAAACGGTTTGGGACCATAGTTCTTGGAAGAACCAATTTTCAAAACCAACGGACTATGATCCGGCTTATTCCTTTCGAGAGCAATATACTCCGCACACGGCCATTCCATAAAGAAATCCCAATTAACGAATATTCTGTCAATACGGCTTAATTTATTTCCTGCAACAAAAGTAAAACGCCTCCCTTTCAAGGAGTACTCGTGAAGATTCGAATCATCAATGAAATCGTTAAACTCATTGGCCTCACCCACATTAAACAAAGAATTCCGCCTATCCTCGGCACACCGAACCGAGTTAAAATCTCCTGCCACAATCCACCTCCCATTACCCTCCCCGATCAAATCACGAATTTCCCTCCAAAGTGTTCGTTTAGTAACTAGATTTTGAGGAGAATAAACATTGAGAATATGAAACAAGCTACTCTTTCCTTTCACAGTGCCCGAAACTAGAAGCCAATTATTATTCTTGACCACCCTTTCCATACGAAAGACTTGGGAATCCCAGATCGATAATAACCCACCCGACCTTCCAGACGAAGGAACCCACTCAAATGAATACTCACCATAACCCCAAAACCGTCCCACATCCACTGAATCCAAGGAAACAAATTGCGACTCTTGTAAAACAATAAAACTAACCTCATGATGGACTCGAAGACCTCGAATCCAATCGGCTTTGCTAGAACTCCCTAACCCACGAATGTTCAGAGAAAAAACATTCATTGAACACCTTCTTGATAGCCTTCGGAAACAAGAACCTCTTTAACATTAGAAACAAAATCTTGCAAATTCTTAACACTAACGCCTTACTCAACTCAATGGTCTTCTCCAACTCCACCTCAATCGGACCTTGGTGTTGCACCGGATCAATACCTCTACCAAACATCGAGGGCTCCGCAGTCTCTCCCTCGATGTCTCGAACCACCTCCGTATTAGTAGACATCCCTTTGTTAAGATCCGATGTTAAGAACACTCCTTCAACACCTGTCTCGATACCCCTAGTAACATCCGAAGGCACGTGCATAATACCGATAAACCTATCAAGATCAAACATATCTTTATCCTCCCTTGGTCTCTTCTTAGGACGCTCCCTAGAACCACTACCCCCACTCCGATTAGAAAATAAAGACTTCCGTCTGAACTTCTTACGTCCCTTGCCGACCATCACGTTAGAATTATCGTTCACACAACCATCCAACCCATTAACAACATGTTCCCTGACTGAAAACTCATTAGCTTGAGAACATTCGCCCTCTTCACGATGCACATTATGAAACTCATCCTGCACAATATTATCATCACACTTATCCTCCTCCGGTAAAACGGAACCATCATCCTCTTCAAACTCTACTACATATTCCGGTATCCATTCCCCAACATCTTCACCCACCCACACTTTAAAAATTTTTCCCCTCCAATTAATGTCCACCCGATCCACAATCCGTTTGCACTCTTTACTCAACACACCGATGAGAGTATACGATAAGTTGTTCTCTTCACCTGATAAGGAAGCCGATTGAACCACCTTGCCAAATCTGCTTCCAATCAAATCGAATACCTCGTCTAACACCAACTGAGCCGGAACCCCATGAACTTGGAGCCAGGCGATCCGACCCTCCTCCACACTAGTTCTATCAGACCAAGGTTCTAAAAACTCAAACCAGTCTGACCATTTTTCTTTGTCATTCAGGAAGGCATCCCTATCCCCACTAACATAGAATACCAACACCACTGTAAGCCCTCCCAGATACTTAATATCTAATGATCTCCAACCATGCTTCCGAACCAACTTTTTCAAAGAAGTTAACGTGTGAAGATTCACCACCCTCCCCGTAAGAGCACATCCCTTCCAATGAGAAAACCGTTCCACCGAATCATCCACCTTAATCTCATCTACTTTGTTCCGATTTAACAAAGAATCAACAAAGGAACGCCCATTACCAACTGATGCATAAGGAACCCCATTCCTATCGGATCCTTCAGAACTAGGGTTTGCTTGACCACTAGGTTTTGCATGGCTATTAACAGGAACCGAAGCCGTCTTCCTCCTATTACCAGAATCGGGTCTATCTAGATTCTCACCATCCACAAACCGAGCAATCGCAATAAACAACTTATACGAACCGATCCATACATCTGATAACTCATCTCCCAACCGTTTGACATCTTTCACCTCGGAAAACGATACGAAAGCAAACCTCTTGCCCCATTTATCCAGCTTCCTAGCTATATAGGAACCTTCGTAACGACCAAAGCTACCCATAACATCTTTTAAGTCTTGCGAAGAACACTTTGGGGGAATATTTGAGACAAAAAACTTCGATAAAACCTTGTTAATACCTTGAGCCTGATGATCATTCCGTTTCCCTTTCCGATTACGTGGTTGTTCCCATTCTTCTGAATCCATGCCGCCGTGGATCGCCCGAGATTTTCGGAGCTAGGGTTTATTCCATGACGCCGTTAAATGCCAACAAGTCTTGAAGAAATAAACATGCCAAGGTAGAAGGTAGATGGTGGTGGAGGTGGCAGCTATGGCAGGAGGTGGCGAAGTAGTGTGCGGCGGCGGTGATGTCGGAAGAAATGCAACGCGGTCTGCTGGGGTTAGTGGAGGAACGGCGACGGCGGCTAGGGGAGGAGGCAGGGGATCGGCGGCGGCTAGGGAGGTGGAGGAGGATTGGTAGCGGCGGCTGGGGGAGGTGGCCGACGAGGCGGCTAGGGCGTTGATTTCAATATCTGGTAGATAGCCATGTGAAATGATCCCTTATAAGTGAATGGTATTTGTTTTATCGATAGCCATGTGAAATGATCCCTTATAAGTAATGTGGAGTGTGGAACAAATGTTATGTGTTTACTTGTGGGCCTAACACAGAGAAAGTGGTCCAGAGAAACAGTTGAGCCAAATCATTCGGGTCGGACTAGAAATCTGGATGCCTAAACTATAAGCAAAAACATCATGAAATAATTAAAAAGTAACTAGTTGGTGTACCAGGGCTCCGCGGCTGGGGCGTGAAACCGACAATTCTTTCTTGTATTGTGGTGCCAAAATGTTTTGTTAATGCATACGTCAAGTTTGTGTTGCTGGCCATACTCGTCTCACCACAACCCAAATCAAACTGCTAAGGGGGTGTTTGGGGGAGCTTTTAGAACTGCTTATTTGTTTTTTGAAAAGCAAAAGCAACTTTTGAAAAACTCCATTTTGAAGCTTTTGGAGTTGCTTTACAAACACCTTTAGCTTTTCAATAAATAAATTGTAAATAAGCAAGTTTTAAAAGCTCAATTAATTAAACTACATTTAACTGGCTCTTTATGTTATATGTCCCAAAATCAATAAGTCCAAAAGGCATCACAAATCAAGTCCATAACACACCACAAATCATCTCAGAATGTAAGTAATCTAGTAATCTACTTTTACATCAAGTACACATCACATGATAATTTTTGCAACACTTCGTAATCTAAGCTACACTGTGTTGGGTCAAACAATTGATCAAAGGGGGAGATTGTTCTATGAGACATATGGAAGATTGGAATCTTTTCAACCCCTCAGAATTCGCTAAGTATGGATCCGGGCACACCTTAGACTTCCGAGCAAGCTTTTACTTAGCCGGGTACGAGATTTGGTCTATCGGGTAAGGTTATCTTCATAAAGTCTTCTTTAATGAATATCCGAGCAAGGTTTGCAAATTAGTGTATTACCGGGCATGGTTCACTAGTTTATACTTATCCGGGCAAGGATCACTTTATCAAGCAGGTCTGTTCTTCATAGCCAAGTAATGTTCACTTCCGAGTAAGCTTTTGGCTAACCAAGCTCATGAAGCCAAGTAATTGGAAGACCGGGCAAGGTATTGATTAATAAATTGGTCCAAGTATGCTTGATGTTTTAATGATATATCTCTAAGTATCATCGGGCAAGGTTCAACTCAAGCAAGGAACAGTGCTACAGAGCACACTTTGCTAATAAGTTATTTTCTAACAAAGAGTTGAAGGGACCATTGAAGAGCAAGGTTGCTCGTAAGGGTTTGTCGGGCAAAGTCTGGCAAAGTCAAGAAGATTGAAGTCTACCCGGTGAGTATTTTACTTGGTAAAATACTCTTCAAGTAAAGTCTACCCGGAAACTGATTCCAAGCACACTTCTATGTTACCAAGTTATGAAGGATGACAGAGCATACTCGGAAAGACGAAATTGATGCAAAGCCTACCCGGAAGACTTTTTTTACACTTAGGATTATTTCTGAATATGTAATTTGAGTATGTCTTATCATATAGGTTTTCTAGAATGAATGACAGCTGTGGTGTCAGGCCTATAAAAGGAATAATTATGGCACACCTGAGAGCGGCGAAAAAGGCAGACAGACACATTAATTCAGAGAGAATATTTTTGTGTGTGACGGTTGTCTTAGTATAGTACGGATAAAACTTTCCTTCAAGAAACCCTAAATCGATTACTCTTTGTATGAAGAACATTATATAAATGGAAATCTTTTGAGTGAATCTTGTTTGTGTTAGTTACCTTTGATTATTGATTAAAACTACCCTGTTTATTATTGATTCCACATTTAATAAACAGTAATCTTTCTAAATATAGCAACCCATCATTAACTCCCTTGTCGACACATCTATTTGTGTGAGTTATGGCATGATTTGAGTAAGATCCAGCTGAATCCGGGACCTGACACATTGATAGATTTATAACCTACCCACAATTGCCAACATTTGAGCATGTGAGTTTGTAATAATTGCTTTTGTAAAATCAAGCTTCATTTAGTTTCACTGTTTCGTACAAAATTATGTTTATTCAAACCTTGCTTCTTTCTTTTGATGCATATGATAGGCTCATGTGAATGCTTTTATTTCTCTTGGAGAGGAAGACATGTGCATAGGCAGCTGGCAAAGTGAAAAGCTTTAATCACCTATAACTGACGCACAAAATACGATAGCAGTAGAACAGTAAGGAAATGTGAGCAGCCCGAGCCTAGATTTCGTTGATTTGTTGACCCTTTTGTGATTTGGAAATACCAAAATCAATGATCCGAAATAGCCTGAAAGTAACCGATAAAATACCCAAACTAAATTCTGGGACATATATTTACCTTTAATAGTATAACCTGCAGTATGAACTTTTCTAGTCAGCATCCATGTAATTTGAATCCGGTGAGCGCTGATAAATTTGGAGCCCGAAGCTGAATTTTCTTGATCTTTTGACCCGTTCGTGATTTGAAAAATGTGAAATAATGACCAAAGACAGTTCAAAATTAATTAAACCAAGGTTTTTTACTATAGCATAAGAGCCTAAGGCTCTGATACCACTTGTAAGTCCCTCCGGGGCGTCGCTGAACGATACGAGATCCGCACGAGGTCTAGGAGTGCGGAATCCTCCTAGACTCGTTTATGGTGTTGAAGACGAAGAACACGATTACACACAAACAAACACACGAATGGGATAAACAAATCTGCAGATCTTTTATATAATAACCAAACCACGTTACAAACCGAACTAAAACAAAGACATGGCCGACCCGAGGTGAGCTCTACCTCGGGTCGTCCCACACGACTCTCCCTCTCGGTTTCTCTCTAGACAATTGAACTGAACACACAAAATGCTAACTTTCTGGATACTAAACCCTAAACAAGACACACATATATATAGATAAACAACTTCGCGGGCTTGGACTTGGGCCAGTAGGCGAAGTTTTTATAACTTCGCCTATGGCGAAGTTGTTCTAACTTCGCCTAAGGCGAAGTTGTTCTAACTTCGCCTATGGCGTCTCCGCTGGTCAGAATTGCATAGCGACGGTCACAAAATGCACCAACAGACTCCCCTTTGACCGTTGCTCTCAATTTTAACAAACACAAAAGATCATCTGTTACAAAGCATGCACCAACAGACTCCCTCTTAACTGATGATCTTCTGTTTGCTCATTTTTGTAGGACTCGATTGCACTGTGATCTTCAGACTTGAACTTCACATATACATGCAACATCCATCCTGTCTTCAACCAGCCGTGTCTGAAACTGTCTTGTAGCTCCACAAATCTATCAATCAACCGACGTCTTCCATATCAGATCTCCCCTTCAGTGTAAGCTCCTCCGACTATATCGATCGTGGTCTTTAACATGCATGCATCCCCGTGCCTAATTGATCATCTCAACCAATCACGTGAAGTTCTTCTAACTTCACCAACACGTGAAGTTGGGCTGCCTCCACAACTTCACCAACACGTCGGAGTTGTATAGTAAGATAAGGTTCAATCTTCAACTACTTAACATCAAGTGATCAATTTCATCACAAAATCACCTTGATAGAATATAACACACATGACCATTAATTAATCCGAAACATCTTCAATCACCATGGATAACGATCAAGAACATAAACAAATTAATTCCCGATTAAATATAACTTGTTCCAAAATCGTAACAGGGTCCAATTCTCGAACGCCTTGAAAATAACATAAATAATATGCTCTGACCGCAATCCAGTAATGACGAAAACCTTCAGTTCGATTTGACGTTCTTCAGTTGGTCAACCTCGAACAACAACAATTTCTTTGCCCACAAACACCCAAATATGTGTCAATATCCAGTTTCAATCAATATCCCATTCACAACTTCAACTCCATATCCAGAGTTGACCCGTATTTGTTCACACGTAAGACCAAGAGATACCAAGTTTCACTCGTTGTCGGAACAACACTTTCGGTCTCACAATAATCGTGTACACCTGGCCATACAGACGAAAACTCCAAACAACAATTTTTTTTTTTCAACTTCGCCCAAAAGTCAACTTCGCCTAAAGTCAACTTCGCCAAAAAGTCAACTTCGCCTAAAAGTCAACTTCGCCCCTCATTAACTTCGCCCCTCATTAACTTCGCCTAAAAAGTCAACGTCGCCAAAACCCTAAAATTTTAGCGACAACTTTGCCTGAACCCAATAACTTCGCCTACGGCGGCTGTTCGGCAAAAAACTCATCAGAAACGTGCCAGAAACACCAAAACGCAAATCTCGAACCATAGCATAAGAGCCTAAGGCTCTGATACCACTTGTAAGTCCCTCCGGGGCGTCGCTGAACGATACGAGATCCGCACGAGGTCTAGGAGTGCGGAATCCTCCTAGACTCGTTTATGGTGTTGAAGACGAAGAACACGATTACACACAAACAAACACACGAACAAACACACGAATGGGATAAACAAATCTGCAGATCTTTTATATAATAACCAAACCACGTTACAAACCGAACTAAAACAAAGACGTGGCCGACCCGAGGTGAGCTCTACCTCGGGTCGTCCCACACGACTCTCCCTCTCGGTTTCTCTCTAGACAATTGAACTGAACACACAAAATGCTAACTTTCTGGATACTAAACCCTAAACAAGACACACATATATATAGATAAACAACTTCGCGGGCTTGGGCTTGGGCCAGTAGGCGAAGTTTTTATAACTTCGCCAATGGCGAAGTTGTTCTAACTTCGCCTAAGGCGAAGTTGTTCTAACTTCGCCTATGGCGTCTCCGCTGGTCAGAATTGCATAGCGACGGTCACAAAATGCACCAACAGACTCCCCTTTGACCGTTGCTCTCAATTTTAACAAACACAAAAGATCATCTGTTACAAAGCATGCACCAACAGACTCCCTCTTAACTGATAATCTTCTGTTTGCTCCTTTTTGTAGGACTCGATTGCACTGTGATCTTCAGACTTGAACTTCACATATACATGCAACATCCATCCTGTCTTCAACCAGCCGTGTCTGAAACTGTCTTGTAGCTCCACAAATCTACCAATCAACCGACGTCTTCCATATCAGATCTCCCCTTCAGTGTAAGATCCTCCGACTATATCGATCGAGGTCTTTAACATGCATGCATCCCCGTGCCTAATTGATCATCTCAACCAATCACGTGAAGTTCTTCTAACTTCACCAACACGTGAAGTTGGGCTGCCTCCACAACTTCACCAACACGTCGGAGTTGTATAGTAAGATAAGGTTCAATCTTCAACTACTCAACATCAAGTGATCAATTTCATCACAAAACCACCTTGACAGAATCTAACACACATGACCATTAATTAATCCGAAACATCTTCAATCACCATGGATAACGATCAAGAACATAAACAAATTAATTCCCGATTAAATATAACTTGTTCCAAAATCGTAACAGGGTCCAATTCTCGAACGCCTTGAAATAACATAAATAATATGCTCTGACCGCAGTCCAGTAATGACGAAAACCTTCAGTTCGATTTGACGTTCTTCAGTTGGTCAACCTCGAACAACAACAATTTCTTTGCCCACAAACACCCAAATATGTGTCAATATCCAGTTTCAATCAATATCCCATTCACAACTTCAACTCCATATCCAGAGTTGACCCGTATTTGTTCACACGTAAGACCAAGAGATACCAAGTTTCACTCGTTGTCGGAACAACACTTTCGGTCTCACAATAATCGTGTACACCTGGCCATACAGACGAAAACTCCAAACAACAATTTTTTTTTTCAACTTCGCCCAAAAGTCAACTTCGCCTAAAGTCAACTTCGCCCAAAAGTCAACTTCGCCTAAAAGTCAACTTCGCCCCTCATTAACTTCGCCTAAAAAGTCAACGTCGCCAAAACCCTAAAATTTTAGCGACAACTTCGCCTGAACCCAATAACTTCGCCTACGGCGGCTGTTCGGCAAAAAACTCATCAGAAACGTGCCAGAAACACTAAAACGCAAATCTCGAACCATAGCATAAGAGCCTAAGGCTCTGATACCACTTGTAAGTCCCTCCGGGGCGTCGCTGAACGATACGAGATCCGCACGAGGTCTAGGAGTGCGGAATCCTCCTAGACTCGTTTATGGTGTTGAAGACGAAGAACACGATTACACACAAACAAACACACGAACAAACACACGAATGGGATAAACAAATCTGCAGATCTTTTATATAATAACCAAACCACGTTACAAACCGAACTAAAACAAAGACATGGCCGACCCGAGGTGAGCTCTACCTCGGGTCGTCCCACACGACTCTCCCTCTCGGTTTCTCTCTAGACAATTGAACTGAACACACAAAATGCTAACTTTCTGGATACTAAACCCTAAACAAGACACACATATATATAGATAAACAACTTCGCGGGCTTGGGCTTGGGCCAGTAGGCGAAGTTGTTATAACTTCGCCTATGGCGAAGTTGTTCTAACTTCGCCTAAGGCGAAGTTGTTCTAACTTCGCCTATGGCGTCTCCGCTGGTCAGAATTGCATAGCGACGGTCACAAAATGCACCAACAGACTCCCCTTTGACCGTTGCTCTCAATTCTAACAAACACAAAAGATCATTTGTTACAAAGCATGCACCAACACTTACTGGTACCTCACATTTGGACGTTGAATTTACTCATAAACACAGTTCTAAATATCAGAGTTAATTAGAACTTTACGCGGAATATAAAACTTTTATAAAACATTACGTATCAAATCATAAACATGTCTTAAAACATTCTTCTTGTCTTTAAAACTCAAAACATAACTCATAAAACATAACAGGTCTTCAGATGCCAGGCCCTTATTCATTTGCCATGTATCCCGCTCACGCCAGCTGTCGCATCCTTCTCACCTGCGTGCATACTAAAAGTCAGCTACGCTGAGTGGGTTCTAGTTAATCATACATCATACAATACATACACTTACCTTCATTCATGCATCCAAAGATACATAATGATTACTTTACTAACTTACTTTCATTACATAATTTTATACAAACGTTCATACTTTATTACTTTCATACTATATAATTACTGTTCATTCTATCTCAGATATTATTAGGGTCTGATCCCTCTTTCCTTTGTCTATCTCAGATATTATTAGGGTCTGATCACTTTCTTGTCTATCTCAGATATTATTAGGGTCTGATCCCTCTTTCCTTTGTCTATCTCAGATATTATTAGGGTCTGATCCCTTTCTTGTCTATCTAAGATATTATTAGGGTCTGATCCCTTTTTACTTCTCTACCTCAGATATTATTAGGTTTCTTCTCTATCTAAGATATTATCAGGGTCTGTTCCCTTACTTCTTCATCTTCGAGCATACTATCTTTACGTACTCGTAACACACATATACTTTCTATAATCATTTATGCATATTCATATGTTGCACACATATCTATCATACACATTCAACTATCATACACATACCTCCCTTGTCAATACGTGCAATATCCGAAGATCGTTCACGTACCGACAAGCTTTCATTCACATTCAAGATATACATAAATAACATATAAATCATACATGGCATAAACTTACCATTTAAGGTAAGTGTACTAACTATTACATCGAGTATGAACACAGCCCTGAAAACATAACTAAAAAGGGGCTAGAAACTCACCTGAATGCGATTACATTCACAGTTAATAGTTATTCCCTTCTTGATGTGCACGGCTAACTGTATAATATTTACATGTATCAATCAACTATTGCTACTCATATCGTATTTCTATCTTTATATAACCCCTAATGAACAGGGTCCGGGGTCAACGCCCCTGGCAACGGGGTTCTAGGGGCAGCAGCCCCTAGCGGGGTCCAAGGGGCAGAGCCCCTGGCTAGGTTAAACTGCCAGGTCATCTTGGAAAAATTTTATTTTCATTAACTGTCTTAACACATTTTTCATTAACATTTTAAATTATTTTCTAAGTTGGGCTTGTCATTTATCTTAAGATATTGGGCTTGTTTGTTTCAAACAGAACATGGGCTTAAGTTGTGGACTGAGCTAAGTCAGGCCCAATGGCCCATTACAGCATCTGGGTTCAGCTGGGTTCAGGCCCAAACTGGGTGGCCGAGAACCCAAGACAGAGAACCTTTAGGTTGACCGAGAACTCTCATATTTGGCCGAGATCCATACTTAACCGAGAACCCGTGTTTTCGGCCGAGAACACGTGGTCACTGAGAACACTGACCGACAACTCTTGGTGACTGCATGTTTGACCGAGAACCACATGGTTTGACCAAGAATTTTCAAAATTGGCCGAGAACACCCAGTTCAGCTCATCGTTCCGTTTCTAGGTTTCTGCCTTGCCCAGTTTGCTTGTTCTAAGGTTCAAATCATGAACTCTTAATCCTTTATCATCATCATTCATACCCGTTTACCCCCATTACTATCACGGCTTCAAGATCTA
This sequence comes from Bidens hawaiensis, assembly GCF_021521415.1. Classification (NCBI taxonomy): domain Eukaryota; kingdom Viridiplantae; phylum Streptophyta; class Magnoliopsida; order Asterales; family Asteraceae; genus Bidens; species Bidens hawaiensis. The sequence continues at coordinate 100,849 of NW_027492429.1, read as the reverse complement.
TCCCGTTTTAGGCATAAAGCTTAGACCTTTATAGGTTTAAAAACGTTGTAGGCTAGATCTAGGGTTCATCTTTGAGCCGTATACTATCATAAGACCATTAGGTTCATTTTAATCTCCAAGTTTGTATTTTTATGAGACATCTAGATCCAATCTACTTTAAGGTCAAGTTTCATAGCAAACTGTTTACAAAAACGCAACCTTTAACGTAAAGAACATACCTTTTTGATGTTTCTAGGTTACGGCTAGGCTTGATTATGAATTTGGATCTTGTGGCTAGCTTTAATATCTAGGATAGTTCAAGGATCTTGACTTGCTTGACCTTGGATCCCACTTTCTCTCTTACGGCCGAAAAGGGAAAGGTTGGGTGTGTGTTTTAGGGTGTAGAGAAAATAAGATGGATAAGTTGGATGGAAAAGGAAAGATTTAGGGTTTAAGGGGGTATTTATACTTAAGCCCTTGGACCTAAGGCCCATCTTTCCTTTTTAGTCCATAATTAATCCATCTAATTATCTTACTTATCTTACCATCCTTTATTATTATTTTATTCACCATCTTAAGAAAACTTGTCCATCCAAAGAGATAATATATAAAATATTATTTATTGAAATTTTGGGATGTTACATTATGTTTCTTGCCTCTTTGTCATAGAATATTATTAGGTTAGCCGGTTAGGCCCATTAGTTTAGCCTGGACCCCGCAATACAACCCATTCTATATAATAGATTTAACGGTTTCATTTAGTCAGCCCAAATGATGCGAGGGACTATTTGGGTCTCTCAAAATATGCAACGGGTAAAAAAATGGATTCATTTGATGACCATTTTGTAATTTTTTCCTTGTTAAAAAGACCCGTGTTAAAACGAAGCACATTAATGCTTTTTTTTTAAATGGCCCGTTTTGACCCAAATACATTTTGGTTAGAACTCGTTTTGACTCGACTCGAACCAGCTTTGAGCCATCATCCAACTCGAACCAGTTCTGATTTTTTTGTCAACACTGACCAAAACTGTCAACTTAATCCAAAAATCAACTTTGACCGAATAAAAGTCAAAACTGCCCAAAAATTCAAATTTGACCATAAAATGGCCAATTTGCAGATTATCAATAATGACCAGTTTACCCTTTATGCAATCTGTTTTCTTTAAATACCCATAATTAGTGTAAAACTTTCCATTTTTCAGTTGGACCAAATTACCCTTTCTTTAAATATGGCCAAGGTAACATAAACTGTAAACAAAATAAGAGTTTTAATGAAACAACAAAAAACTAATGAGGATTAGAAAAGAAGAATAAGAAGAACCTGATGAAGAAATGGTTCAAAAGTATCACGAGCTTTTGTAACCGCAACGACACATGCGGTCCTAGAGTAATTTGTTCAATCATGAATATCTTCGACTCCACACGCATTTACAATTTCTTCACGTGTTACTGGAGGGCATTTTATCCCTCCGACAACAAACCGAAATTCATCCATCGCACGGTGATATTGAGCACCTCCATATAAACGCATACCTGCATTCTGGTGGTAGCAAATATGGTCATCTCAAATTTATCCATTCAAATAATTGAATTTCATATTTATCTGTTTAAAAGAAGGGCATAAATGTCATAAACATGGAAATGGGTATATCTGATATCATATTTTTTTATGGATAAACATGATGTTATACTAACTACCAAGTAGAGGGATATATGAAATTATCCCTCTTAATAATTGCTAGTGTGTTACAAATGATTACAAAACCATATTGTTCCATTAACAAATTTAATACTTGTAAATAAGCTTACAGGTATTAGCTTGTGTGGAAACTGAGAGCCATCAATACCGATTAGTGCCCCTCCGTTAACCCTTTCATCTTGTAGTGTCTCCCCTATGATCAATAAAAGTAAAGACAGGATATAAACTAAAAGTCTAAAATCATTAATTAGAATGTCTGAGTCAAGGATGGTAAAATGTAGGGATATTTACCAAATTTATATGGAGGCGCAACAACTGCCCGTTTCAATAACAGTGATAATGTAACACATAAAAAGAAAAAAATCAAGCATCATATGTAGAAATATTTAGAAAAATAAAATCCATACCTTGGTAAGAAAAAAATCATGTAAGTACATGAAACTGCATGCTGTGGAAGAAAAAATGAAATTAAATTCATTAAAAGATAATATAAGAAACACAAACTTATATTAAAAAGATATAAATAACCGAGCTATAAATGACCATATAAGTAACATAAACTGTGATATTTCTTTCTAACAAAAACTCTAGTAGACATTAAAACTTGCCATTAATCAACGATAACATAAGTTCAGTTAGGATTTTCAAAAATATGATCACCGATTAACATTTGACTGAAGGGTTAAGAGTTTTTACCTTTTAGCCCTTAGGTTTTTAGTAATGGGATCAAGACATATTGGCTTAGTTCGGTTTTTAAACGACCCGAGCCCAAACTCACCCCAGCTCTGCTCGTTACATATGTTAAGAATGCCTTTAGTTTACTCATATTTGTTTGAGTGTTATCCCTTTCTTGTACATTACTAAACTAAACAACTTTACTATCAAACCAAAACTGGACCATAACCGAAAAAACCGATTTCGAATAGTTATAAACTAATAAATGTTGTAGTCCCTAATTTTTGGGTCCTAATGCGTAAAGTATAAACTAATTAATTAGCAAAAAAGTTAAGTCCAAAGTTTCATGTCTAAATTCATTAATTTGGAAGACCATAAATTTGTAGTCCAAATGATAGAACCGAATAAAACCAAAACCAAAACCAAAACCAACCCATTGCAAAAACCAAAAAAAAAAGGAAACTGAATAGTTTTTGATAACCTTAAAAAAACCGAATTTTTGGGTCTTTCGTTCGGTTTGAGACCATTATAAAACATAATATGAGCAGTTGCAAATATTAGTGATATAAAGTTACATAATTGTAGATTACATTGAAACCAGTTATAAACAAAGTTCAAATGGCACTTTCACTAACAGGTAATGTGCAATAAACATTTACCCTAATTAAGCAAATAATAACACTTACGAGGGGGATATCATTTCCAAGACTATGGATTCGTACAAGTTAGAAACTATGATGCAAATCTGTGATCGTGCATTGGATTGTGTGTGTTGCCTGAATCAGTATTAACATATGAAAGTTAAACTACATCTAGATTGAAGAGGTTGAGCAAAATAGATAGAGAGAACTGATATTACCTTCAAAGACAACAAGAATCTGCGAGTCTGCAAGCCATTGGAAGCAGAAAATTGAGCCGATTCGGGAAAACCATTTTGAGGATTGTAGATGATTCTCGTCCTTCATCAGCTGAGATAGAGAGAAAGAAATAGGCGTTAGATCTGGAGTCTGGACTGAGATATTAATGAAGAAGGAATTCAAAATTTGAAACCTAAAATGAGATCTAAATAGCATAGGAGGAAGTCAAAAGTCAGGGTTAGAGTTTGTATGCTTCATAGGTTGTAACTTATGCAATATGGGTTGTAAACTCTTATTTTTAAGAGTTTTGATGAAATTACTATTTTGTCCTTCGTATATGTATTTTAATATAGTATATATATATATATATATATGAATAAAAACAACATCCATACAATGATCTTTTGTCATTATATCCAATATCAATTCGTGTGTAATCGTCACTACACCCCGAATTATATTAAAAACATCTTGTGTATAATGGGTTACCACCATTATAACACCAATCTGTGTGTAATGATCTACCTTCATTACATCACAAAACAATAGCCATTTTGTTTCTTAAACAAAATGTGCTGTTGTAGACGAGCAAAGAATACAACATTACGTATGACTATCATAGTTGATAACCTGAAACATACCATACTTAAAATATACCCACTTTTAACCCAACACGATTGGAAGTGGGGGGCGTCACCCCGATGGATCTACCCATATTTTTGTGCCCTTACTAATTCGGTTAATAGTTATTTAGCCAACTAGACTAATCCCGCATTAGACACAGTTTGTAAGATAAAGTGCCTTTACAATATCAATGGGTTCCATATGAAATGAAGAATATGCTTTTCCCCCAAAACACAATAAAATATCGATTTAAAACAATTACAGTTAAAAACAAAGGGGGTTCGATAGAGAAACTCACATTTTGTAGCTTTTCGTTCCCAAAATCTCGTGTCCTATATTAGTACACGTTTTGTTAATAAAAACTTGGCTTTAGTTTTTATAACATCCTTTATGTTTATTAATCTTAATCTAGTGTTCACACAAGCACATAAGCAAACAAGTTCCTATTAAGTTAACGAGTACACATAGTTCGGTTTCCCATTAACAATTAAATAACTAAGTCAATTAATAAACAACTAAAATATATAAAAATATTTTAAGTTTCAGTTGCTGGAAAGTTTTAAGAAAATATTAATCTTTTATTTTTTATAAATCTTTTCGGTTTCGTCGGTTTTGTGTTTAAAAACGTCTCGTTTTGGTTTTTCGTGTAAAATGTAACTTTTAAATTATGTAAATACTTGTTTCATATATATTAGTCAATTTTAATAAGTAACCTTGTAAAATATATTATTTTCATTCTTGTTAATATTTTCTTAAAATAGCAACTTTTAACGTTTTCGTGTCGGTTTTCGCGACACGAACCGCTTAGGACCAAGTTTTATCATCTTTTCCTTTTCAAATATATTAACTTATGTTATATATGAATATTTTATAACTTTATGGGCTATTCTAAAACAGTCCCTAAAAGTTGTGTCGGTTTCGTTTAAAAAGCCGATTTTTCGACCATTAACGTCACCGACAAGTCAAATAAGTTGAACAAGTCTACACCAATCATCTTATGACCTAATCACACATATAATAACACATAATTCACCATAAATTCTAGTTTTGATCATATAATTTCACAAGACAAATTTAACCCAATTTTAAGCTTCTAGTTCATATTCTAAGTTTGTTAACAATGTTACTAGTCAAGTTTGTCATTTTTTATTAGAAAAAATATCATTTAATACTTAAATTTCCAGGTTCAAATCATCATATCATTTATGTATAAGTTCAAGTAGTTCATTAACCAACCAATTTATGAATTTCCTAAGTGTTTAACTAATAAAGTTTTCTATTATAGTAACTTTTAATTTTTGATAATTATATCTAATTCAATCTTTCAAATTTGATTAAGTATGGATCTAAGTTTATATCATTCAAATAGTTTGATGGGGTTTCATGCACCCTAAGTGTTTAATTCAAGTTTGGTTCTTTCAATTGATTAAGCAACAACGTTTCTATTTTTAGTAAGTAAGTGACAAATGATCAATATGTTAAACCAATCTATACTTTAACAATGAATCATACATTAGTTCAAGTCTGCAATTCATTATATATTAAATACATAATCAAAATCATGAACTCAACTTTTCATTCAACAAAGTTTCCTTATTTAGCAATTTAACAATTTCAACAATCATCTATAAATATTGTCTTTCTAATTAAGGGATTATGAATCTTCTAACAATAATCACATCCTAAATATCAATTAACATCAATCCATATCACTTTCTAACTACATTAATTCATCAAAATCATCAATTAATCCAAGTAATTCAATAATCCAAAATCCCTAAATTGCAAACTTATGAACAAGTTCTTGCCAATTTCAATTTTAATACTAGCAATTAATTAGTTTACGTTCACATAATCAATAATATTGATTATTAACTACCCAAAAATTCATCCTAACATCAAGCTCAAACACCAAATTCATCCATGATTTCACCTAAACATCAAATATTCATACAACACTTTTAATGAATCTTAACAATCAAAATATGACCTTTAGGATAAATGTATGCATGTATGGGTGGGTTTAATACTTCCCTTTACACATACACACATACTCGTGGCTCATATACACACACACAAGCATCCAAAATTTTCAATCTCTATGATCAATATCAACCCAAGAACACCTATTCTAACCGAATTAACCATAGAAATTAACTTATAAACTTACTTGTGTTCTTGAAGATCAAATGAGAATGAGACGGGTGTGAGTGTGATGATCCTTCCTCCTAATTCTTCTTCCTAGAAGCCTAACTCCACCATGATCTTGATCTAACTTGAATGTGTGTTTGGTGATTTGAATGTGAGTATGTGATGGTGTGTTTGTGATGTGTGTGTGGGCATATATATAGGGTGAGGAGTACATGGTTTTTCCATGGGTGGCCATTGGTTTTAAGAAATTAAATAATGGGATAAATCAATGGGTGGTGGCACATGGGGTTGGGTTAGTAAGTAGTTGTTTAAACAATAATCTTAAGTTTCCGTTTTAACGTCTAACGAATTTTAGTTAATCAAACGAATCCCGTTTCTAATAATTTTTGTCAGACTTTGAATGAAATTGGGTTTTAGGTAATACAAGCCTAAGAAACTAATTTTTGTAAATAGTTGACGTTGGGTCCTTACCGGGTCGTACACCGACACTCGGTTTACTTATTTTGCAATTTTTTTGATTCGAGCCTTGTAAAATTAAGTTTTATACATTGTCTCGTCTAATTTAATATGTATTCTAATTTTTCGAGGCCATTTAGACACCTTTGGGATTTTATCCGTTTCTAAGTAGTCACCAGCGGTCATTTTGCGTAGTGTTTGCTACGCGATAAAATTTGAATTTTTCAAACTTAATAAAATATTTCTCAAATATTTTTGGAGTTTGTTTGGACTAAAATAATATCACTTATTTATTATATTATTTTATTTACGTAAACACAATTATATTAGTCGCGGTTTAGGCTAATTTTTAGCCAGGTGTCACATTCTCCCCTCCTTTAAGAATTTTCGTCCTGAAAATTTAGGAGGTAGTACTCGAGTCTGATCTTACCAAAGATAGATGAATGTATATTCTTTTCATCCGCTGTAGACATTCTTAAGTGAACTCAGGACCAAGTCTTGAATTTTAGGGGACCTTGACTAACTTGATTCAATTTTGCCTATGCTTATGACTGTTTTTATTCATAACTTATGTAGGTTCTTCTATTAATCGAATCATGATGTCCACACAGACTCTTGTTAATAGGAATGATTAGCGATTTGTCAGATAGACATTTTTTTAAATTTAATACGTGGAACGTGTCAGTCCTACTGACTATCAGAGGTAATTCGAGCCTACACACAAATGGAACAACTCGATTAGCAATTTCGAAAGAGTCCAATGTAATGAAGACTCAATTTCCCTCTAGCTTAGCTCAATGATGATTGACAAAATTTATTTCCGTATAAAACTCCCAATGGTGGATTTGTAATGCTGAAAAATAATTGCTTAAAGAAAATAAGCCAATGGTAGGCGAGTATTTCATAGATTCTTGGAGAGTTAACCAAATCCTTGATATAGAAAGCACTATTAGGGTTCAAATGCACATGTAAATTCGCAATTAAGTTCTAGAACCATAATTGTCAACTTACCTTACAAGATTACTCTAGTATTCTTTCCGTCAGGAATCAATCATTTCTCCATCTTACCTTTTACCTAATCGGTAGAGAATGAACAAATCGATTTAATCTTACCTAGAGAGGGTCATGCTTACATAAGTGTTTGTGGGAATTCGTTTATGAAATAAGGGAAAAGGAATCTCACTTTTATTGAGGAATTTGTTGTTGTCGCATAATTTCATATGGCTTATGGTATTCTGTCTCAATCCTTGTGCATGTTAAACATTCACTGCTCTACACAATAATGTTTCTTTTAATCTTAGCTTACTAATACGGTCTTTGGAGGTTTTAGTAGAATCTTGATGAATTGAGCATCTAGACTTGTGTATTCATCTAATACTAATCCAAATGGATCTTCATATAAAGGCATCTAGACTCTATTCAATCGGTTTTAGATTTCTCTTTCTTCAAGTCTTTGCCTTGTACCTTTCCAATCTAAGTTGTAAGGATTGTTTGAAACGTTAATCCCAACGTACATATAAGGTTTTTCTTTTCTACTCAATCATCTACTACAATATTCATTTTACCAACGTGGTAACAAATATCGCAATTTTAATAATTAAGTAGGTCTAGTTGAATGGGCTGTCCCATATTAAGCTATATATGATTTACGATACATAGAATACTCTTATGGTTGGTGTAGGTCATACACTTTGTTCCATAAAGAGGGTGTCTTTAGGTTTTAAGAGTAAAAATGACAACTCCTATCTCTAAAATGTGAGTTGTATAATGCTTCTTATGCACATTGAGTTATCATGATGCATATCTTTGGTCTTTCTGTATAAGCATGCATACAAGACCTAAGCATGAAACATCACAATTACTACAAATCTATTTGTTCCTTCCGGGAGGGGCAAGATAGGTGCACTACACAAGCTTTCTCAGTAGTTGAGAAGCTTCCACTTAAGCATATTTCTTATCATTTTGGGTTAATAATGTCAAATGTCAAGTTAATCTTCAAGAATTCCCAGTAAGGCCTAAAATATGTCGCACCTCGGCAGGAGACCTTGGTGTTTTCCAAATCCTCAATTGCTTCAATCTTTACATGTATGCCTCTCTTACTGATTTATATGTCAACGAAAATGAATTCCCTAATTCTAGGGATCATAGTTAGAGAATATAATTTTTCATTCTTTAGCTATCATCAATTCAGTTTAAAGTGTTAGTTCATGAATTTTATTTGTTTGTGAATAAATATGCTTATATCATCCAGGTAAGATTTGCATATCCTATTCATGAGATCCAGGAACATTACGACTTATTTGTCAATCTGACTGGTATGAGTTACAAACTTATAATGGTCCTATCATGTATCTAAAATGTCTTTAGAAAGTCTTCTTCTATTGATATCTAGTTGGTAAATTGATCTTCGGGTAGGATCAGGTCCATCTTGGAACTAACCAAATAGATCATCATTTCTCAATGATGGGCATCGAATTTTAATGTTCAGTTTGTTCAGTTCCAGTTCCTGAAGTTGTTTTAATAGATTTTGTTTTTCTAATGAAGTTAATCTGTACGGAGATCTAGACGGGAATTAATCACACATATTTTATAACTTTAGGGGCTGTTCTAAAACATTCCCTAAGAGTTGTGTCGGTTTCGTTTAAAAAGCCAATTTTTCTACCATTAACATCACCCACAAGTCAAATAAGTTGAACAAGTCTACACCAATCATCTTATGAACTAATCACACATATAATAACACATAATTCACCATAAATTCCAGTTTTGATCATATATTTTCACAAGACACATTTAACCCAATTTTAAGCTTCTAGTTCATATTCTAAGTTTGTTAACAATGTTACTAGTCAAGTTTGTCATTTCTTATTAGAACAAATATCATATTAATACTTAAATGTCCAGGTTCAAATCATCATATCATTGATATATAAGTTCAAGTAGTTCATTAACCAACCAATTTATGAATTTTCTAAGTGTTTATATAACAAAGTTTCCTATTATAGTAACTTTTAATTTTTGATAATTACATCTAATTCAATCTTTAAAATTTGATTAAGTATGGATCTAAGTTTATATCATTCAAATAGTTTGATAGGGTTTCATACACCCTAAGTGTTCAATTCAGGTTTGGTTCTTTCAATTGATTAAGCAACAAAGTTTCTATTTTTAGTAAGTAAGTGACAAATGATCAATATGTTAAACCAATCTATACTTTAACAATGCATCATACCTTAGTTCAAGTGTGCAATTCATTATATATTATATACATATATGCCAAGTATTCATATCAAAATCATGAACTCAACAACAAAGTTTCCTTATTTTGCAATCTAACAATTTCAACAATCATCTTCAAGTATTGTCTTTCTAATTAACGGATTATGAATCTTCTAACATACAACATATCCTAAATATCAATTAACATCAATCCATATCACTTTCTAACTTTATTAATTCATCAAAATCATCAATTAATCCAAGTAATTCAATAATCCAAAAATCCCTAAATTGCAAACTTATGAACAAGTTCTTGCCAATTTCAATTTTAATACTAGCAATTCATTAGTTTATGTTCACATAATCAATAATATTGATTATTAACTACCCAAAAATTCATCCTAACATCAAGCTCAAACACCAAATTCATCCATGATTTCACCTAAACGTCAAATATTCTAACAACACTTTTAATCAATCTTTACAATCAAAATATGACCTTTAGGATGAATGTATGCATGTATGGGTGGGTTTAATACTTCCCTTTACACATACACACATACTCGTGGCTCATATATACACACACATGCATCCAAAATTTTCAATCTCTAAGATCAACCTCAACCAAAGAACACCTATTCTAACCGAATTAACCATAGAAATTAGCTTATAAATCTACTTGTGTTCTTGAAGATCTAATGAGAATGAGATGGGTGTGAGTGTGATGATCCTTCCTCCTAATTCTTCTTCCTATAAGTCTAACTCCACCATGATCTTGATCTAACTTGAATGTGTGTGTGGTGATTTGAATGTGAGTATGTGATGGTGTGTTTGTGATGTGTGTGTGGGCATATGTATATAGGGTGAGGAGGACATGGATTTACAAGGCCATTGGTTTTAAAAATTGAAACAATGGGATAAATCAATGGGTAGTGGCACATGGGTTTGGGTTAGTAAGTAGGTGTTTAAACAATAATCTTCAGTTTCCGTTTTAACGTCTAATGAATTTTAGATAATCAAACGAAACCCGTTTTCTAATAATTTTTGTCAGACTTAGAACGAAATTGGATTCTAGGTAATACAAGCCTAAGAAATTAATATTTGGAAATAGTTGAAGTTGGGTCCTTAACGGGTCGTCTACCGACACTCGGTTTACTTATTTTGCAATTTTTGCGATTCGAGCCTTCTAATACTAAGTTTATACATTGTGTCGTCTAATTTAATATGTATTTTAAATTTTTGAGGTCATTTAGACATGTTTGATATTTTATCCGTTTCTAAGTCGTCACCCAAGGTCATTTTGCGTAGTGTTTGCTACGTGACAAAATTGGACTTTTTCAATCTTTTTAAAATATATCTCAAATATTTTTGGAGTTTTTTTTGGACTAAAAAATATCACCTATTTATTATATTATTTTATTTACGTAAACACAATTATATTAGTCGTGGTTTTGTAACATCCCGAAATTTCTAAAAATAATATTAATTATATTATTTAATATTGGTGAGAAAATTTACTCGAGTTAGTGGGAAATAATAAATAAAGTAGGAGTTAGTATGGGTCGGGCTAGTGTTGGGTAATAGATATGGGTTATGGACTTGGGTCATGAAGGAAAGAAGGAAGAGACCATGGGCTTAAGCCCATGATCCATAATTATATAAACCATAAATTCCCATTTTCATTCATTTCACACATATTCCATACATCACCAAAACACACACTTAGATCTCTCTCATCCTATCTCTCTCTAGCCGAAATCACCAAGAAAACCCGAGCATCGATCCGAGGTAATGATAGTATGATATTGTAGAGATCCAAACCCGTTAGATCTAGTCGCGAAACGACGAGCCGATACCTTTAAACCGTTAAAGTCACGAGATCCGGGTGGAATCGGGTATAAACCGACCTAAGATGAGCTTAGGGTCACCCTAGCTCCGATCTGGATCGAACAGGACGAAAAACGGTGAAAATGGTGGTGAAATAAGCGAGAACTCGCTTTTCCGGCGAGATCCCGGTTTCCCGGCAAAGGCGGTGCCGGAGTTGGCTGGTACGAGGTTAGGGTTTATGTCAGAGAATGTTCTGAAATTCTCTGACCTAAACCTAATTCGTTAGCGGGAGCTTAACGAATGAGTCTTGATTCGTTAGCGGAAGTTTGACGAACTAGCCTTAGTTCGTTATGCCAATTCGTTAAGGGAAGATAACGAATAAGCCTTAATTCGTTATGTCAATTCGTTAAGTAAAGGATGAAGAACTAACCCCAATTCGTTAAGTCATTCGTTAAAAAGAGATAACGAATTAGAAGGTCCAATTCGTTACATGGACTGGTTCGTTATATGGAATGATTCATCAAAGGACCAGTTTGTTATACGGTCAGTTCGTTTTGGGTCATTCGTTATGAACCCAATTCGTTAAGAACAAAGTATGACAGAACAGTCCCTGGACCTAGAGAAATAATGAGATAAATACATAATGGTCCTTGGACTTTGATAATTGATGAAAGATACCTTTAAAGGTTAACGAGTAGCGATTAACTAACCGAGTAATGATTTAATGAAGTAAAACCGGCTTAAACGCGTAAGATTAATTATGTAGAAATGAGAATGGCTAGAGCGGTATTTAATATTGTGTTTATTAAACAGTTAGTCGCGCACAGCTCAAGGAGGAATAACCATTAACGTAAGAAGTAACCGAGTTCAGGTGAGTTTCTAGCCCCATTCCTTGTTATGTTTTCGGGGCTGTGTGCATACTCGATGTAAAGTGTGAATACACTTACCTTAAGTGGTAAGCGTATGCTATAATGTTAAGAAGTGATATATATATGTATATATGTATATATATATATATATATATATATATATATATATGTTATGAACTGATGTCTGTCGATGCGTGAACGATCTTCGGATATTGCACGTGTAGACAGGAAAAGTAACGTTCGTCGGTGCGTGAACGATCTTCGGATATTGCACGTATCGTCAGGTAAAGTGGTTGTCAAGTGGTTATTAGTGTGTATGAATGTTATGATGCGACTTATTCTATGTAGATGATAAATTGGTATGAAGTGTGTTGTAGACAAGTAGGCTAAAGTGTGGTAGAAGCGGATAGGGGTCTAGAAGGGTGTTAGCGGCATGACGATAGTACGTGGTAGGGTGAGCCTATGCGTGCCTTCGTTATCAAAGTGGCATAACGTGAGTGCGTGGTAGAGTAAGTCTATGTGTGCTATCGTTATAAAGTGGCATGATGATAGTACGTGGGAGAGTAAGCCTCTACGTGCCTTCATATTAAAGTGGCATTACGCAAGTATCTGGGAGGGCAAGCTTCAATGTGCTTCCGTAATCAAGTGGCTAAGCTGTAGGGGTAACTAAGTGGTTAAGCGGTAAGGTGAGCGGGTTCGATAGTGGGCTACGTGTCTTTGGATATGTATATGAATGCATGTAGTGGTTGTATGGTAAGTTGCTTGATTAACTAGAACTCACTCAACGTGGCTGACTTTTAGTATGCACGCAGGTGATCAGACTAAAGAGTTAGCATGAGGATGGCACATGGCATGGATTGAGCGGCTGGCATATGAAGATGGAAGAAATGATGTTTTAAATATGATGATTTATGTTATGGTATCAAAGAAAAGATTTAATGTTTTATAACGAAGGATTTAAGTTAACGTTTCGCGAAAGTTTTAAATAAGCTCTGATTTGTAAGGACTGTGTTTATGAGTAAATCCGACGTTAAAGTAAGCCTACCGGGTTCGGGGCCTTACAGCTTTAGGCTAATATTTAGCCAGGTGTCACATTCTCCCCCCCCCCCCCCCTTTAAGAATTTAGTACTCAAGTCTGATCTTACCAAAGATAGATGAATGTATATTCTTTTCATCTGTTGTAGACATTCTCAAGTGAACTCAGGACCAAGTCTTGAATTTTAGGGGACCTTGACTAACTTGATTCAATTTTGCCTATGCTTATGAATGTTTTTTATTCATAACTTATGCAGGTTCTTCTATTAATAGAATCATCATGTCCACACGGACTTTTGTTAATAGGAATGATTAGCGATTTGTCAGATAGACATTTTCTTAAATTTAATACGTGGAACGTGTCACTTATCCTACTTACTATTCGACGTAATTCGAGCCTACACACAAATGGACCAACTCGATTGGCGATTTCAAAAGAGTCCAATGTAATGAAGACTCAATTTCTCTCTAGCTTAGCTCAATGATGAATGACGAAATTTATTTCCGTATAAAACTCCCAATGGTGGAATTGTAACGCTAAAAGATATAAGCTTAAAGAAAATAAGCCAATGGTAGGCGAGTATTTCATATATTCTTGGAGAGTTAACCAAATCCTTGACATAGAAAGCCCTATTAGAGTTCAAATGCACCTTTAAATTCACTATTATGTTTTAGAACCATAATTGTCAATTTACCTTACAAGATTACTCTAGTATTCTTTCCGACAGGAATCAATCATTTCTCCATCTTACCTTTTTCCTAATAGGTAGAGAATGAACAAATCGATTTAATCTTACCTAGAGAGTGTCATGCTTACTTAAGTGTTTGTGGGAATTCGTTTACGAAATAAGGGAAAAAGACTCTCACTTTTATTGAGGAATTTCTTGTTGTTCCGTAAGTTCATATGGCTTATGGTATTATGTCTTAAACCTTATGCATGTTAAACATTCACTGCTCTACACAATAATGTCTCTTTTAATCTTAGCTTACTAATACGGTCTTTGGATGTTTTCGTAGAATCTTGATGAATTAAGCATCTAGACTTATGCGTTCGTCTATTACTAATCCACATGAATCTTCATATATAGGCATCTAGACTCTATTCAATCGGTTTTAGATTTCTCTTTCTTCAAGTCTTTGCCTTGTACCTTTCCAATCTAAGTTGTAAGGATTGTTTGAAATGTTAATCCCAACGTACATATAAGGTTTTTCTTTTCTACTCAATCATCAGCTACAATATTCAATTTACCAACGTGGTAACAAATATCGCAATTGTAATAATTAAGTAGGTCTAGTTCAATGGGCTGTCCCATATTAAGCTTTATTTGATTTACGATACATAGAATACTCTTATGGTTGGTGTAGGTCATACACTTTGTTCCATAAAGAGGGTGTCTTCAGGTTTTAAGAGTAAAAAAAGAAAACTCCTAGCTCTAAAATGTGAGCTGTATAATGCTTCTTGTGCACATTGAGTTATCATGATGCATATCTTTGGTCTTTCTGCGTTAGCATGCATACAAGACCTAAGCGTGAAACATCACAATTACTACAAATCTATTTGTTCCTTCCGGGAGGGACAAGATAGGTGCACCACACAATCTTTCTTAGTATTTGAGAAGCTTCCACTTAAGTATATTTCTTATCATTTTGGGTTAATACCGTCAAATGTCAAGCTAATCTTCAATAATTCCCAGTAAGGCCTAAAAATTGTCGCACTTCGGCTGGAGACCTTGGTGTTTTCCTAATCCTCAATTGTTTCAATCTTTACATGTATACTTCTCTTACTGATTTATATGTCAACGAAAATGAATTTCCTAATTCTAGGAATCATACTTAGAGAATACAATTTTTCATTCTTTAGCTATAATCAATTCAGTTTAAAGTGTTGTTCATGAATTTTATTGGTTTGTGAATAAATATGCTTATATCATCCAGGTAAGATTTGCATATCCTATTCATGAGATTCAGAAACATTACGTCTTATTTGTCAATCTGACTGGTATGAGTTACAAACTTATAATGGTCCTATCGTGTTTTTAAAATGTCTTTAGAAAGTCTTCTTATATTGAATCTAGTTGGTAAATTGATCTTCTGGTAGGATGATGTCCATCTTGGAACTAACCAAATAGATCATCAATTCCCGATGATAGGCATCGAATTTTAATGGTCAATTTGTTCAGTTCCAGGACCTGCAGTTGTTTGAATAGATTTTGTTTTTCTAATGACGTCAATCTTTACGGAGATCTAGATATCGGTGCGTCATCTTGTACAAGATCTAATCTAAACTTGATGTGTCTTGATGGGAATTATATAGGAAAATCTATGGGGAAAACTTCTACACATTCTTTAGTTGTAGGCTTATCTCAAGGCTTTGGGTATTCATCATGCAATAGCTTGCGTGTCTTGGTAACAATCATCAATTTGGTATCACACTGATCACCATGGATTGCTAGAGTTTCACCATTGGTGAGTGGTAAACATACTAGCCTTTCCGAACCCACGATCTTAGCTTGATTTTACAATAATTATCCTATGTCTATATCGAGGTTGTCTAATTCGACATGTATATAGATCATCATAAAGGTTATGGGTTTCTATCGAAAGACTAAAGTCACTAAAAACTATAGCGATTTTCCATAAATAAACATAATGAATACCCTTTTATCTAAGTCGACTGGTCTTCAAGCAGGAGATAACCCTAATCTTTTAGAGATCAAACTTAACTCGGCTCTATTATTGACAAGTACAATAACATAATGGTTATTCAGTGATAACTAAGTGAATCCTTACGAGTATTCATGGATCTTCCTCTCGCATCCTAATTTGGGACATTCCTTTTGGATGTGTCGCTCATCTATAAAAATCAAAACATTGGGTTTGCTTATGCTATCTACAGAATCTCTTGTTTACCTAATGTTCGACTCAATGTATACTATTGGGTTATACTATCTCTTGGAATCATCAAAGACACTTTCGATCTTATTCGTCCTAGTGGATTTCAAATAGTAGCTCCATTGCTAGTGACTTTATTTGCACTATGTCCTTGATCTTGTTGCTTCGATGTGATTTATTGAGCTAATTTTTCAAAGAAGGTCAATAACTTAGATCTTCTAATGGCAGGTGTTTCTCTTAATTTGGGTGGTTTATTGTCATTTATGTTATTTTCGAATAGCAGAAATAGACAAAGGTCGTCATTAATTATTATAGGCGTGTAAATTAATATAGGAAATATTCACAACCGCATAGTAATCAATAACCCAAAAGATCATCGTGATAATTGGAAAATTATCGTACTTGTTTTAGAGTTACTAAAATAACTAATAAATAGGTGTGAATACGTATCAACACCAATCACAAGGTTTCAAATTTTCCTTACCAAAATATCTAAGGTATAGGATATCTAATTAGAGTAATAAGAGGGAGTTACTAGAAGTCCATGTATTCCATAGAAAGGTTCTAAGAGCTGAAACAACAACATCGTTAACGGAGTTACACATCATGAGAATCTGGAGAGATAGGTTCGCATCCTTATCCTCTAATTAGCAACGATTAACGGATCTAGCGTAGGAAGATGAAATATGGCCTAAGTTTAGTGGGAACTAAGCTCTACGAATGTGTGTGAATAATTTTTCTAAACAGAATATTAAGATTCACCGAAAAGGCACAGGCGCAACGCATAATTGATGGTACGAAAAGAAGTCGTTGGGGTCGGTCCTTCGACCTACTGTCGATGTTGCGAATCTTGATAATAGTGTGAACTAGGCTTTTGTGACATGTAACATAATCTCTACTAAGTAATCGCTAAAATATATCTATATATTCATATAGATAAAACTTTAAACTTTAAAATTTACAACTTTATTTATTTATTTATTTAATTACCTATTATTATTATTATTATTTTAATTTATTTATCTATTTAATATATATATATATATATATATATATATATATAATCATTTAATTGATTATACCTTTGCTTCGCGAGGAGGGAAAATCGTGTGTTTGAATATACGGGTTATAGTTTAGAAATTTTTACCCAAAATTTCTAATTCACTATAACCATTGCCTCTGATACCAACATCTGTCACACCCCAAAAATCTTAATTAAGACAGTGGAAAACTTTGACCAAGTCATGCGGGTGGTGACAGACGCCGTTTCAGCCAATCATAATTAAGTATACATTTATAATGAAAGTTGAACTTTATTTGACCATCAGATTCATTACACGTGTCATATTACACGATTATTATTCAAACTATAAGTTCAACATAAAGTCAATCATTTTTATTCAAACACACGTCACTATTTTCCCGCGATCCTCCCGAAACTTCCATACTTCATATTAATTATCTGAAAAACATATTAAAATAACAGTCAACACAATGTGTTGGTGAGTTTCCTTTTATAATCAAAATAGTCCACATATATATATATATATATGAATCGAAAACAACATCCATATAATGATCTTTTGTCATTATATCCAATATCAATTTGTGCGTAATCGCCACTACACCCCGAATTATATTAAAAACATCCTGGGAATAATGGCTTACCACCATTATAACACCAATATGTGTGTAACGATCTACCATCATTACATCACAAAAAATAGGCCTTTTATTTCTTAAAAAAATGTGATGTTGTAGACGAGCAAAGAATACAACATTACGTATGACTATCATAGTTGATAACCTGAAACAGACCATACTCAAAATATACACACTTTTAACCCAACGTGATTGGAAGTGGGGGCGTCACCCCGATAGATCTACCCATATTTATGTGCCCTTACTAATCTGGTTAACAGTTATTTAGCCAACTAGACTTATCCCGCATTAGACACAGTTTGTAAAATAAAATGCCTTTACAATATCAATGGGTTCCATGTGAAATGAAGAATATGCTTTCCCCCAAAACACAATTAAATATCGATTTAAAACAATTCTGGTTAAAAACAAAGGGGGTTCGATAGAGAAACTCACAGTTTGTAGCTTTTCGTTCCCAAAATCTAGTGTCCTATATTAGTACATGTTTTGTTAATAAAAAATTGGATTTAGTTTTTATAACATCCTTTTAGTGTAATTATCTTAATCTAGTGTTCACTCAAGCACATAAGCAAACAAGTTACTATTAAGTTAACGAGTACACATAGTTTGGTTTCCCATTAACAATTAAATAACTAAGTCAATTAATAAACAACTAAAATATATAAATATATTTTAGGTTTCAGTTGCTGGAAAGTTTTAAGAAAATATTAATCTTTTATTTTTCATAAATCTTGTCGGTTTTGTGTTTAAAAACGTCTCGTTTTGGTTTTTTGTGTAAAATGTAACGTTTAAATCTTGTAAATACTTGTTTCATATATATTAGTCAACTTTTATAAGTAACCTTATAAAAATATATTATTTTCATTCTTGTTAATATTTTCTTAAAATAACAACTTTTAACGTTTTCGTTTCGGTTTTCGCGACACGAACAGCTTAGGACCAAGTTTTATCATCTTGTCCTTTTCCAATATATTAAATTAAGTTATATATGAGTATTTTATAACTTTAGGGGCTGTTCTAAAACAGTCCCTAAGAGTTGTGTCGGTTTCGTATAAAAAGCCAATCTTTCGACCGTTAACGTCACCGACAAGTCAAATAAGTTGAACAAGTCTACACCAATCATCTTATGAACTAATCACACAAATAATAACAAATAATTCACCATAAGTTCCAGTTTTGATCATATATGTCACACCCCAACCTAAGGCGGAAATGTAGGGGCGCGAACTGATTGCCACAGCTCACAAGGTACTATCATGCAATTGTAAAGCGACAATATCTAATTAATTTATTAATTGTCAACGAACATTTAATTACAACAAAAATAAAGAAAATTACAATACAAAACCAACTATTCTTGTTTATGTTTAACATCCTAAGGTCATCTCTACGTGAGCTTCAGTTCGATAAGCAATCCAATCTATAACCTGCAAATGCGTACAAAATATATATATTTGTCAACAACACATGTTGAGTGAGTAAATTCACCAGTTTTGACACGAACAAATGATAATATATAATGATATAAATAATAGAGTAAAAATAAGCAAAACTGTGAGTGTAAACAATGAAAGTGTTAAGCAAGTAATGAGTGTCGAGGAAACCATTGCCAATGCGATCGGGCTCCGGCCACTACGACGGTCGTATGATCATACTATAATGAGATTATGTTGGACCTCTCCGAATGGGACTCAAGTAAGCAAGTAAGCAGATAGCAAGTAACAAACAGTCATTCAATTGATACACAACACAAAGATCACAGTTTGCGTTTGAGAAATAATAAGATAAATAATTTGATAAATGGTACGCAAGTGTCCCCAAAACATTTGAAAACAAGTAAAATAGGGGAGTGATTACTCACCTGATGAAGTGGAACAAGCGATAATGAAACGGTGATAGAAACTAAGTTAAATGAGTTCGAGCTTCTCGGGATGCGATGACAAGTGTTCCTAGTTATTAATGATAATGAGATTAATTATAAAGATATAACATAATTTAATGAATTAAGATTTCAATGTGATTTGAGTTACAATTGGGATTATATTATTATAGATTGATTGATTGGATTCTATTGATACTAATATTGCGATAACAATCTTTTCATTTAATTATAATACTCATTACTTTTATATTTTATAAGTCACCTTCGTACTACCCATAAATAACATCTAATCCAATTTTTTTATATATATAATTAGTTTAAATATATATAAATATGAGTTAAGCTATACTATATTAAAAATTATATTTTGGAATCTTTAACGAGAGTCTAATAATTTGAATATAGCTAATAGGTTTAAAAATACAGTAGTTACAACTTTTAAAGAATGATACATATATATATAATGTATATATTTTTATGTATAAAATTAATATAAACAAGTTTATAAAGATGTTTCAACGACGAGAAACATAAATAGTAGTTTTGGGTTTTGATAAAATAATGTTTACTTATTATTAATAAATACTTAAAATACATACATATATATATATGTATATATATACACACGCCAAAAATCCATAACGAGATTTATTTACAAGAGCCGCAAACTTATAGATGCCGACTTAACAAAATAGGGTTTATTAATATTTAATATTATTCAAAATTAATTAATAACCATTAAAATAATCAAAACACTTGTAAAAATGAAAATAACCAAAAATCACATCCAGGGGGGCTCGAACCCGCGCCCCTGGCCGGTTCAGTGAAATAAACACGAACACCCCAACCACTGGGCTGGCATGTCCTGATTGTTCAAGAATCAGAAAATTAATTTAAATAAATTATCCAGAAAAACCCAATTGATTAAGAACCCTAGCATCAACAATTGATCAATCGGCTAATCTTTAATCTAGTTATTGTTAGGGTTATTAACAAACTGATGAAAACGAACTGATACATATCAAACAATTACCTTTACGATTACAAATTCGAGGTTTAATTGATCCAATATGGCCGACCAAGAACAAGATCACGAACTGTATATTAAGGTTGCGATAACCCAATTAGTATTAGGGGTTTAGCTGACGATATGTGAGAGAATGTGCAGCCGCGTGTAATTGAAATATTATTGCTTCGAAGGTGTATTAGCGAGTTAGGGTAAAGACGGTTTAACAATCATGTCAATACGCGTAATTAACGGATTTTGTTACTTAATTAAAAGATTCGGTTAGGCCGAATTAAGTAAGAATAGCATATACATGATTTGATTTCTAAGTTTGATACGAAAATTGGGGTCCAAGTTAAGGTATTTGGTATACGGGTTTGATATACGGGTCACGGGTTTGGGTTTGGATCCAGATTTGGCTGACGGGTTGAAGAAGATGATCATGGATATTAATTTGTAATATTTGTATAATGGTATTTGTAGTTTAACTTTGATATATTTCGAGTTCAAAGCTTGTTGAAGGGTTATTTTAGGCATATTAACAAAGTTGTAACAATAGTTAAATGAATAAAATGATAACATTTACGAAACGGGTCGGGTAATGGGTATAAATTATAAGTTTTGATAACTCGAGTTGTCACAATATAATTACACAAGACACATTTAACCCAATTTTAAGCTTCTAGTTCATATTCTAAGTTTGTTAACAATGTTACTAGTCAAGTTTGTCATTTCTTATTAGAACAAATATCATATTAATACTTAAATATCCAGGTCAAAATCATCATATCATTTATGTATAAGTTCAAGTAGTTCATTAACCAACCAATTTATGAATTTCCTAAGTGTTTAACTAACAAAGTTTCCTATTATAGTAACTTTTAATTTTTGTTAATTATATCTAATTCAATATTTCAAATTTGATTAAGTATGGATCTAAGTTTATATCATTCAAATAGTTTGATAGGGCTTCATGCACCATAAATGTTCTATTTAAGTTTCGTTCTTTAAATTGATTAAGCAACAAAGTTTCTATTTTTAGTAATTAAGTGACAAATGATCAATATGTTAAACCAATCTATACTTTAACAATGCATCCTACCTTAGTTCAAGTGTGCAATTCATTATATATTAAATACATATATGCCAAGTATTCATATCAAAATCATGAACTCAACTTTTCATTCAACAAAGTTTCCTTATTTAGCAATCTAACAATTTCAACAATCATCTTCAAGTATTGTCTTTCTAATTAATAGAATATGAATCTTCTAACATACAACATATCCTAAATATCAGTTAACATCAATCCATATCACTTTCTAACTTCATTAATTCATCAAAATCATCAATTAATCCAAGTAATTCAATAATCCAAAAATCCCTAAATTGCAAACTTATGAACAAGTTCTTGCCAATTTCAATTTTAATACTAGCAATTCATTAGTTTATGTTCACAAAATCAAAAATATTGATTATTAACTACCGAAAAATTCATCCTAACATCAAGCTCAAATTCCAAATTCATCCATGATTTCACCTAAACATCAAATATTCTAACAACACTTTTAATCAATCTTTACAATCAAAATATGACCTTTAAGATGAATGTATGCATGTATGGGTGGGTTTAATACTTCCCTTTACACATACACACATACTCGTGGCTCATATACACACACATGCATCCAAAAATTTCAATCTCTAAGATCAATCTCAACCCAAGAACACCTATTCTAACCGTATTAACCATAGAAATTAACTTATAAACAAACTTGTGTTCTTGAATATCTAATGAGAATGAGATGGGTGTGAGTGTGATGATCCTTCCTCCTAATTCTTCTTCCTAGAAGCCTAAATTCACCATGATCATGATCTAACTTGAATGTGTGTGTGGTGATTTGAATGTGAGTATGTGATGGTGTGTTTGTGATGTGTGTTTGGGAATATATAAAGAGGGTGAGGAGGACATGGTTTTACAAGTAAAACCATGGGTTGCAATTGGTTTTAAGAAATGAAACAATGGGATAAATCAATGGGTGGTGGCACATGGGTTTGGGTTAGTAAGTAGGTGTTTAAACAGTAATCTTAAGTTTCCGTTTTAACGTCTAACGAAATTTAGATAATCAAATGAATCCCGTTTCTAATATATTTGTTAGACTTTGAACGAAATGGGATTCTAGGTAATACGAGCCTAAGAAACTAATTTTTGGAAATAGTTGACGTTGGGTCCTTACCGGATCGTCCACCGACACTCTTTTTACATATTTTGCAATTTTTTTGATTCGAGCCTTGTAAAATTAAGTTTATACATTGTCTCATCTAATTTAATATGTATTTTAATTTTTAGAGGCCATTTAGACACGTTTGGGATTTTATCCGTTTCTAAGTCGTCACCTGAGGTCATTTTGAGTAGTGTTTGCTACGCGAAAAAATGGACTTTTTCAAACTTAATAAAATATATCTCAAATATTTTTGGAGTTTTTTTGGACTAAATAATATCACCTATTTAATATATTATTTTAATTACGTAAAAAGAATTTATTTAGTCGCGGTTTAGGCTAATTTTTAGCTGGGTGTCACACTGATTGTGTGCTGGAATGTATTAAAACATTCCCGAAAGGTACATCTTTGGGATGGATGGTATGTGGGCCCAACATATTCTAGACGATTTTTGTCTCCAGGGGTCTCCAACCGCATCCGGACTCCTAAAGGCCATCATTGATGTTGTAAACTTGTGGCTTGTGGGGCTTTGTCTTAAAGTTCTAGAGGAGTTCATTGCTTCAGCGCCGTTGGACCCCCTGTTGAAGCTTGACAATAGAATTAGACCCATCACGGTGGGGGCCATTGGGAGAAGATTGGTGTCGAAACTCGCTATGCGTAAAGTAGGGACAAATGTGGCTGCTTATCTAGGGGATTTCCAATTCTGGACTGGGATCCCTAATGGGGCAGAAGCGGTACTGCACAGTACCAACCGGTTTCTGAGCGCGTTCCATTCTGACGGGTCCCTGGCTGTGTTCACAGTTGATTTTTCTAACGCCTTCAACGAGGTGGACCGGATGACCCTTCTTAGGGAAGTTAGCTGCAGATGTCCATCCATCTTCCCATGGGTTCAGTTTTTATATGCCCGCCCCGCCTGATTATAAGTGGGGGATATTCATATTGGCGCTTTTACTGGGTGCAGGAAGGGGATACCCTTAGCCCTCTTCTTTTCGCGCTGGTCCTCCATCCGCTCATCCTTAGGGTGTAGGGGACCTGTTCCTTGCCCTTCCATGCTTTGTATTTAGACGATGGCACATTGGTAAGGCTGAGGAGGTTGCTAGAGCGTTGGGCATTATTCGCTCAGATGGGGCGGATCTGGGGCTAAGGATTAATATTCGGAAAAAGGAGATATATTGGCCGTCATGCGATGGTTCAAAGAAGGTGTCGGGGTTATTCCGTAGCGAGATTATCATGCCAGTGAGGGGAGGAATGGTTAGCCAGGATGCAAGGTTAATTCGGTCTTTGGCAACTAAAATAGTTTTGAGGGCGTTTGAACTTATGAAACGCCTGCCGGACCTGATGAACCCCAAATTGAGCTTCTTTTGTTGCGCTCATGCATGGGGTTTGCTAAGTTAGTGTTTGGGCTCCGGACCTGTCAACCTGAACATGTCAAAGAGGCTGTGTCCATCTTTGATGCGGACCTGTGGGGGGAAATTGAAAATATTGTTATGTCTGGAGGGCTGCATTTTAGGGACCTCTAGTGGAGGTTGGCTTCCTTCTCTATGCGTTGTGGAGGCTTAGGAATTTTCTCAATGGAAGATGTCTCCGCATATGCCTTTGTGGCTTCCAAGGCCCAGTCGTGGAAATTGTAGGACCACATCTTGCGAAGCGCTGGTGTTATGGGGGTAGATCCTAACTACTCCTTTGCACTTGGTAATATTGGAAAAACTCTCCTGGATCTTGATCTAGGTGGTTTTACTGATAAGGAGACCGCCCCCAAGAAACCACAACAAAAGTTGGCGAGTGGCGAGTGCTTTTTATGGTAAACACGTACATGATTGGAGGAGCGATTCAATATGACCCCAAGACAAAAAGGTAGTTTTTGCTTGTCTCAAGGGGGCTCATGCCCAGGAATTTTTGACTATTGTGCCCATTGAAGGTCTTGGGCAACAGATGTCGACAGTTGAATACAAAGCCATCCTTACATACCGGTTTATAATTCCTCTTTTCCCTCCAGACAAGTCATGCCCCATTTGTAAAAAAACAAGTTTAGATAGATTTGGTGAGCATGCCCTCCACTGTAAGGAATTGCCGGTATTCAGGTATCGCCACCACTTGGTTAGTGATGTCTTATGGGATGTGCTTAGGCACTCCGGGATCTCAGCCAAGAAAGAGGCACCTGTTAACTTTCTGAATGATCTGCGAGAGAGAAGGTCTACACTGCGTCCTCCAGACGTTCTTGTGTTTGGCTGGGCAGGGGGTAAGCATGCGTGTGTCGACCTCACTGGGGTGTCCTCGTTGGTGGGGCTGAGAGAGAGTGGCTTCGTTCCGGGACAGACGGTTATGAGGGCAGAATCTAGGAAGGTTGCTAAGCATGAGGTAGCGTGTTTGGAGAATCAGCACGTGTTCATTCCATTTACCTTCGACACATTTGGATCCCTAGCTCCCGAGGCGGTTCGTTTTTTGGAACGGGCGTAGAAGGTGGTCCACAGTGACTCGGAGAGCCCGATGAACCAAGGATTGATATTTAGTAGAATAGGCTTTGCAATTCAAAAGGGGATGGCGGCGTATCTTGTTGCTCGCCTACCCATTATCCAGATGTAGCTCGGTTTGTGTTTATATGTCAAAGTTATATATTTCATATTGGTTTGTAATAATAAGTAGATTTGTTTTATTTATTTTACTTGTGAAAAATATATTAGGATTTATTTTTTGTAAAAATAAAATGCACAAGAAATTATGGTTTTGGTTTTGGGCCATTTTGGGCCTTAATGGACCTCATAGTCCAAGATGAGATTGTAGCCCAATGACCAAAACCCAAACATGGATGCCCAAAAGGAAGCCCAAATAAAGTGGAAGAGTCACAACACAATGTGGACACTTGAGGCATTTTTATGCGGGGTCAAGTGGGAGATGGGAGTTCACCGACACGAGCCAAGGGTCATTTTGTCCCTTAGGAGAGACCTTGTGGCACAATTGTTTCGGATAACAAGTGTTGTCAAGATTAGTTGGCTATGGTTATGAACTTGTGGTTGTTTTATTTATGCATGTTTGGTTGTTTTGTTTGCATATGGGTCGTTAACAACTTAAAATCAACAACTTGCATAAAATTGGTTCCATAGAAATCATTAGGTAATAAAATTGGTTTTATTAAAGGTTAATGATTTCACAATAAAATCGGTTTTATTGAAAGGAACTTTGAAAATTAGTCTTCAACAAAGTACCATTCATTTGAATGCAAGGTATATAATAGTTTTCCTGTCTAGAATTTTGAAAACTTAAATCCCTTTTAAAAAAAGTCTAACACCATCCTTTTACACAACACTCGAATCACTTGGGAACTCGATGCGGGATAAAGGTCTCCTAACCACTTGTATGTGCAAATTCACATGTGTGTGTAAGTAGGACGACTTGATTTGGAAACCATGTGAATAGGGTCGTCGAAGCATGACGTTCAATGGTGTTGATGGGATTAAACGTGCCAACTAAACATTAAGATGTTTAACCGACCCATAATGCTAGAAGTTGAAAAGGGTTGCAATCATCAAACGTTGACTACCTTAAAATTTAAATAATAGGATAAAGGTCACCTAACAACTATTTGAATGTAACGTTGGGTTGTAGATTTTAATTATTGATTGTCTTGGAGACATAAAGGGTATTATGGATTAAAATTTATTAATGATATCGAACTACTAAAATTGAGCTTTGTTAAATTATGTAGATGGCCGTAATCAACAATCCACCTAACGAAATTATCCCACCCGTGCATAACCTATCACTAAGAGCTATACTCGATAAGGATCGTCTAAACTACAACAATTTCATGGATTGCTATCGAATCTTGAGAATTGTTCTCAAGCAAGTGAAGAAATCCTACATATTGGACGATCCTATTCCCGACGAACCTAATGTTGATGATCTAGATGCCTATAACGATTGGCTAAAATACACCGAGGATTCGTTGCAAGTTTCTTGCTTCATGTTGGGAACTATGATTCCTGATATTCAAATGGATTGAAAATCACGGGGCATATGACAAGATCACCCAACTAAAGGAAATGTTCCTTACACAGGCTAGGGTGGAACACTTCGAAACGGTTTGAGCACTTCATGCATGTCATATGGAAAAAACCCAATCTGTTTTGTTTTATGTGCTTAAGATGAAAAGCCACATTGATCGACTCAAAAGGCTAAATTGTCCCATTTAAAAAGAGTTAGCCACAGATTTGATCCTTAATGGCCTAACCAAGAGATTTGAGACTTTTGTCATGAACTATAACATGAATGGATGGGACAAGAGCATTGGTGAGCTTCCCGCAATGAAACTCAAAACGGCCGAAGCGGGTATGGGATAAAGGTTTTATAGGTTCTCACGATCAATGAAGGTGGCAATAAGAAGAGGCATCACCCGGAACCTAAGGCAAAGGTTGCCAAAATAAGGGACATGTCAAGGGTAAGTTCAAAGGGAATGCTAAAGCAGACCACCCAAACTAAAGGAGAAGAAGCTAAAGGTTAGCTTGGAGAACCCATGCTTTGGTTGTGGTGAGATAGGACATTGGAAGTGGATTTTTCCAACCTATCTCAAGGAGTTGAAAGACAAGAGGGATTCAGGGAAAACATGGAGTGCAACTTTCATGATCCATATTGATCTTAACGTTATTTCTTTTAACACGTGAGTATTGGATAGCGGATGTGGAACTCATATTTACAATTTGTTGCAGGAGTTCGAAAGAAATAAGCATTTCAAGAAAGGAGATACAAGTCTCTTTATGGGCAACAAAGCAGAAGTTGATGTCGAAGCCAAAGGAGTCTACATTTTGAAGCTTCCAAGTGGTTTGGAAGTTGTTTTGAAAAGCATTTTGTATGCTCCTAGTTTGACTAGGAATATTATATTTGTTTCTCTTTTAAGACAATGTGGTTATGATATGAAATTTGTGGACAATCGTATTTGTGTTTTCATGAATGATGCCTTTTATTTTAAAACAATTCCGTCTAATGTCATTTATGAATTAGTTCATGATAAAATATCCTTTGATAACACATTGTACCAAACAAGCACCAAGAAACTCAAAATGGATTTGAGTAGGACTTATCTTTGGCATTGTCACATAAACAAAGATCGCATAATTGTACTTCAAAAGAATGGTCTTTTGGAAACAAATGAAGATGATTCATTTGATAAGTGTGAATCTCGTTACAAGGAAAGATGACCAAGGAACCCTTTAGTGTAACTAATGAAAGGGCAAAAGACTTATTAGGTATCATACATTAGGATGTATATGGTCCTTTTAAGGCAATGACAAGGAATGGTAAAAGTTAATTTATTACCTTTATCGATGGTTATAGTCGTTATGGGTATGTGTACTTGTTAAGAAACAAAGATGAAGCCTTTGTTATGTTCAAAGTCGTCCAAAATGAAGTAGATAATCAACTCAATAAAACAATCAAAGTACTTCGTTCGAATAGAGGGGGTGAATACCTTAGTGATGCTTTTCAAGATCATCTTAGGAATTGTGTGATCATCTCACAACTCACTCCAGCCTGAACACCACAACATAATGGTGTGTCCGAAAGGAGGAATTAAACTCTATTGTATATGATTCGATCTATGATGGCTAGAAACACATTGCCTCTATCATTTTGGGGTTTCACATTGATATCCGCAACCCGTATTCTAAATATGGACCCAACCAAGAAAGTGGACAAGACACCTTTTAAAATATGGCATGGAATGGTTCCATCATTATTTGGATAATTATATGGTTTAAGAAGAATCTTCTCAACCTCCTCAGAAAATGGCTAAGTATGGAAACCGAGAAAACTTAGACATTCAAGCAAGCTTAAACTTAGTCAAGCAAGGTATTTTCTTTTATGAGCAAGGTTATCTTCTTGAAGTATTCTAAGTGTTAGTTCAAGAAAACTACACTTCCATCAAGCAAAGTTTTTCTTCAAATTAAGCAAGATTGGTTTCAGAGCAAACCCTTGACTAAACCATGCTAAAGCCAAGTAATTTGGTGGATCAGGCAAGGTTTGTTAATAAACAGTGGTCCAAGCAAAATTGAAGGAAGTAAATGAACAAATTACTCGAGCAAGTTAATGAAGGACTTCTACAAGTAAGGTTCAACCTCGAGCAAGCTACAGTGTCACCAGCACACTTGAACTTGTTCAAATAAGTTAAGTTACAAAAGGTTGAAGGGGACCAAGAAGAACAAGTGTGCTCGTAGGATATATATCAAGCAAAGTTTGATATTATCATGAAGATTAAAGTCTGCTTAAATAATATTTTCCTAATATTCTAAATAAAGCTTACTCGGAGAACTGTTCCAAGCACACTTAATGGTTACCAGGTTTGCTCGACAAGGACAAAATCTTACAAGCTTACTCTAAGACCTGTTTACACTTAGAATAATTTGTAATATGTTTGAATATGTTAAGAATCAATCATTAGGGTTTCTAGAAGGTGTCAGGATAGGACTATTTAAGGAAACTTTAGGGCACGCCTATGACAACGGACATAGAGCGAATATTGTTATTTAATGGCTGTCTCTTTCCTGAAAAGAATATCTTTATACGGAAAAGCTGCCACAAGTACATACATTCCACCTAGAAACCCTAACTTATTTTCATTGTATCCTTCATAATATTAATGGAAATATTTTGATTTACTTAGTGTGTGTGTTACATTTCACCAAAGCAGAATTTCGTAACCATCTTGTCGACACATTTTTGTTGGTTACAAGACTGATTAGTATGTGCTTAAGTGAGATAATCGGGACCGACAAGTTGTATCGGAGCTTGTGTTGCTGCGCTTGTGAAGAACTTGTGCTGATTTGTTGCTGAAAACTGTTGAATTTGAAGATGAAGAATGACGTCAGCTGACAACTGTTATATTGATTTGTGACGTCAGCTTCCCTATTTTTCAATTTTCTCAGATCTACTGTTTTATTGAGGTTTAAAAGGGATCTTTACTCAGATTTTTTTTATTTCTTTCCTTGTGTGTCTAGATCTTGTTAGTATCTATCCAGATTCATCAGATCTGAGGATTTTTTTTGACAGATCTGACTGTTTTTTGAAATTTTGAAAAGTTTCTTAAAGTTTAAGTAATTTTCCAATTCAAAAAAATCTTTCAAAATACCAAAAACATATCTGGAATAGTGGATGAACAAGATGTGTCTACTACCAAAATACCAAGATTGTTAGGACATGAACACTATCTTAAGTGGAAAGTTTTGTTTGAGTTTGCTGTGTGCTATAATGATCTGGAAATGTGGAACTCAATCAAAAATGGACCATATGTCCCTTATGGCACTAACAACAATCAAACTGTTGAAAAACATATCTGGAATAGTGGATGAACAAGATGTGTTTACTACCAAAATACCAAGATTGTTAGGACAAGAACACTATCTTAAGTGGAAGGTTTTCTTTGAGTTTGCTGTATGCTATAATGATTTGGAAATGTGGAACTCAATCAAAAATGGACCATACGTCCCTTATAGCACTACAGCAATCAAATTGTTGAAAGACAAATGAAGAAGTTAGATGATAGAGTGCTGCCCATGCTGAAAATTGGTTTGTCTTTGGAGATTTTGACAAGTGTGGCTCATCACACTACTGCAAAGGCTATGTTTGATGCCATTGTGTAAATGTTTGAGGGAAACACTGAACTTAAAGACATCAATAAAGACATATTGAAGCAACAGTTGGATAGATTCAAGTTCATGGAAGGAGAATGATTGAAATCAATTTTGCAGAGGTTTATTGTCATTGTAAATGAAATCAGAACCACTAACCTTGCAATAACAGATTTTTATCTAAAGAAGAAGCTGTTGTCATCTTTGTCTGGAGAATGGTAGACTGCAAGTAAGTTCATCAAAGAGAAAGCTAATTTTCCAACTTTCAAGCTTGATAATGTGATTTGCTTTTTTCAAGCTGATGAGTATGAGATGATTGAGAACAACACGATTAAGGAAGACAAACCAAGCTTCCAAGTACCTAATGCTCTCATTGCACCTATGGGGAATCTGTCAACTAAGAATCAACAAAAAGTCCCCATAATTGAAGAACCAAGTGAGTATGGTGCCGAAACACCAAGAGTGTTTGTTGCTGGTCAGTCAAGCAACCAAGGTGGACAGTAAAGACTCAATGTTCAAATGGTAGATGATAGTGATACAACATTAATGGCCAGTGGACAAGCAACATGTGTTGCTGGAAATGCGAATCATGAAAATAATTAAAAAACTTTCTGCTCTATGTTTACTGAGTCTTATAATGCATTTTGTGGCCAAGAATCTAATTCATACTAGTGTGGTTCAAGAAGATCTTGAACAAATTGATGCTGATGATTTGGAAGATATGGATCTGAAGTGGCAGGTGGCTGTATAATAGAACTGGTAGGTCATTGGTTTCAAGGCCAAATGATAGAATTGGATTTGACAAATCCAAGGCTATTTGTTGCAACTGCCAATTCCTAGGTCATTTGGCAAGAGAATGTACTCAGCCAAGGCAAATCTAGAACAACAATCAACAAAGAAATCAGTTTCAATATCAGAATCAAGGTCAACAGAGAAACCAACAAGACCCTCCACATGCTTGAGACACCAAAAAGACCATCCACATGCTCCTACAAATCAAAATAGAAATAATGCCAATCGGCCAAGAAATCAAGGAAATGTTTCTTTAGCTTAACCACAACAAGATGGTGTGTTTGACTGGAGTAACCTTGCTGAAAAAATAGAGAAGGAAAATGTGGCTTTTGTGGCTAAGATTGAAAATGAAGCTGAGTCCCCTTCATCTCAGGTACATTCAAAATCCACAAATCTTGAATTACTTGAAATGAATGATTCTTTGAGAAAGACAATAGGTAATTTGCAAAGTGAATGTTTTAAGAAAAAAAGCCTGATAAATGAGTATGAAAGGAGTGAGTTGATATATGAGAACCAAATTAAAAGCTTAGAACAGGACTGTATGGACAGTTACAACCTTTAGTCAAGATACACTACTAAAATTGAATAATTAAAGAAAATGTATCTTAATGAGAAAGTGAAGAATACTCAACTTCAAGTTGAAGTGGATTTTCTAAAGAATTTGGTGTCAGCTGGAAATATTTGTGGTTTTTTGAAAAAGATTAAGGAAGAAGATAAGTATAAATTTGTTCCTCCACCTTTTGATGATAACTACTCACTGAAAGTGGAGAAAGAAAAGAAAAATGCTTACCTTGATCAATTCAGAGAGGTATTTGAAGATACAAAAGAGTTTGTTAAAAAGAATAAGTTGGTTGAAGTTGATGAAAATGGAGAATTTGTTACAAAGTCTAAAGAAATAAAAGTTGAAAATCCTGTTGGAATCCAAGTGTCTTTAGATGATCAATACTGTGATTGCTAAATAGAGATGATTTAAGTGACTAAGTGACAAGGCTTCAAGCTGTGAAAGCTTAAAAGGAGAGAAAAAGAGTGAACAAGATTCAAAAGAAAAGATCCCTCTACTACCCAAGATCACACCCAAAATGAAGAAGCATCATGACCAATGAGAAGGGAACACAAATTATTTGATCTATGTGGTGGATCAAAGGAGAATAAGAACATTGAAAGATCAACATACTGAGTGCCACAAAGAAGGGAAAGTGTCAAAGAAAACAAGAAAGTTGAAGAAACTATGAAAACTGATGATCTCTTTATTCATGTCTATCTAGTTTTCTCTAACCAAGAATTGTTTGATGTTGGAGAAGTGGAAAGCATGGATGACTACCTTAGAAGATGGTCAAGATACAGAAGTGATAAACAGGATATTCCAATCAAATTGAAAGAAATAAACTTTGTGAAAAGCACTGTGTAAAGGGAAGAGATAAGGATTGAACAATTTCTACCTTTTTCAATCAACTTCAATAGTCTAATCACACATCAAAAGGCTATTGATGTTGATCCACCCAGACCCAATGAAAGTTCAGGTGACAAGTTCAAAGGTCAGGTTTGATGCAAAATTTGTGGTGTCTATGGTCATCACACTGACTCATGCCAAGAAAGGTTCATTCCTGAACCATGTCATGTCCCTGACATCACAAAATTTGGATAAGAATTTGCATTTTACAAAGGAGATACAATGAATACTTGAGCAAGGGTGTGAAATCAGCAGAAGATCAAGTCAAAAGTGTATAAGCAAATGTGAAGAATAGTAAAGAAAATCTCAAGAAAAAGGCTCCAAAGTTGAAGAAACTCAACAGATCTCAATCTTTTATGTCTCAAACATCTGAAAAATCTGCTGAATCAAATAAGTCAGCATCGTGTGAAAGGAAAAGCAGGCCTGTGAAGAAACTTTTACCAAAAAGAAATCAAATGCACTTAATGGTGTTGAGAAATTTCTATTAAAAATGGTTTGGATGCACATGGATTTTTGTGGAAACCAAGATCTGAAGCTAAGTGACAATTAATAAAAGAGAACTTGTCATTGAAGAATGCACAAACATAGTCCATTATGCTGGTTATTTGTCTGAATCTGGCTATGAATTTGATGTTTCATGTGAACTTGTTTATGAAGATCCCAAACCAAATGCAACAAATGTTAATGTTGCTGATGCTTTGCAAGTTGAATCAGCTTGTACTTCATCACTTAATTGATTAATTTTTCTTTAATATGTGTAGGAACAGTCCATCCAAATGAATGATGTATGGTACTTAGATAGTGGATGTTCCAGCCACATGACCTGTGACAAGTGGTCAATAGTCAACCATGAAGAAAAATTTGAAGGACAACTTGCATTTGGGAGTGATGAAAATGGAGGGAAAGTTGTGGGGAAAGGCATTTTTACAAATGGCAAAGTATCTATTAATAATGTGTTCTATGTAGAAGGATTTCAATATAATCTTTTGAGCATCTCTCAGATGCGTGATAAAGGTTAAAAGGTTGGATTTGATGATTCAAATTGTTTCATCCTCAAACCTGATTTTGTAATTCCTCCTGATATGATCATGATGGTTGCTCCCAGAAATGGAAACTTATATGAACTAAGAATGAAAGATACCATTTATAGAGGTGGTACCTGCTTTGTGTCCAAAGCCACTGAGAATGAAACTAAACTTTGGCACAGAAAGCTTTGTCACGTTAATATGAAGAATATGTAAACTTGTTAAAGGTGAACATGTCATTGGTTTACCCACAAGGGAATTCAAATTGGATGATCAAGGAACAACACAAATCATCTGACAAAACAAAAGTCATGAACTCAACTGATCAAATACTTGAAATGCTTCACATGGATCTCTTTGGTCCTGTGAGTGTTCCTAATGTTTGAAAGAGAAGATATTGTTTGGTGATTATAGATGATTTTTCATGATATACATGGGTTTAGTTTCTAAACTCAAAGGATGAAGCTGCTGAGTTGATTAAGAGTTGTGTAACAGCGATGGAGAATCAATTGGATGTGAGTGTGAAGGTAATGAGAAGTGATAGTGGGGCTAAGTTCAAGAATGCGGTAATGGATGAATTTTTCAAAATTAAAGGAATACTTCAACAATTTAGTGTCCCTAGAACTCCTGAACAAAATGGAGTTGTAGAAAGAAGAAACAAAACATTAATTGAAGCTGCAAGAACCATGATAGCATATGCCTATTTTCATGTAACATTTTGGGCAGTAGCTATAAACACTGCTTGATATGTTCCAAACATAGTCGTTCTTAACAAAGTCAAGACAAAACTCCCTATGAGATTTTGTTCAAAAGAAAAACCTACATAAAATTTCTCAAGCCTTTTGGATGCAAGTGCTCATTGTTGAATACAAAAGAGTATTTAACCAAATTTCAGTCTAAATCTTTAGATTGTTTCTTTGTTGGATATTCAACACATTCAAAAGCCTACAGAGTCTATGTGAAAGACCATTTGAGTGTAATTGAATTTTCAGATGTGGCCTTTAATGAAAATCATTTCAACACTGTTGATGGAGCAACATGGCTATTTGATCTAGAGAAGTTAATCATATCCTTCAACCTTTACCTTGAGGATTTTGACGATATTTTGTTTAGGACAAGTGTCCCAGAAGAAACCTATGAAAAGAATGTTGATTTGGACAAATTAAGGTCTAAGGTTGCTGATAAGAACACCTAAGAAAGAAACCAATGATGAATCTGAAGAAGAAGATGGACAAAATGACAATCTTGATCAGTCACAAGATCAAGAAAAATCTTTTCATGAATGATGTTCAACTTGATGATCATCAAGATCAAGATCAACAAGTTGATAGACAGTCAACTTTTGAAACTATGTTTCAAACATGAACATTGGAAGTGATCATGCTTCAACATCACAAAAGAATGTTGAAGAAGATGCTGATGTGAACCAAACACCATCAGATTTAGTCATTGAAGAACTTGATATATTAATGATTCAAATCTTAATTCTATAATTTCTTCAGATCAAATTGTTCAAAGTTCCTTTGTAGAAAGAAATCATTCTACTGAAAACATCATTGGGAATATTCATGAAAGAGATACAAGAAGTGCATCTGAATCTACAATCATTTGTTTGTACTCCAGCTTCATATCCCAAATTGAACCTAAGAACATTATTCAAGCCTTAACAGACAATAGTTGGGTGGAAGCAACGCAATAGGAGTTGGCTCAATTCAGAATTCTGCAAGTTTGGGAACTTGTAGATAAGCCAAGAGGAAAGTTTGCGATAGGCACCAAATGGGTTTTCAGAAATAAAAAGGATGAAAGGGGCAAGGCTTTGAAGAAGTATTTACTCCGAGTAGCAAGGCTTGAATCAATTAGAATCTTTCTAGCCTATGCTGCCTCCAAGAACATCAGAGTATTTCAATGGATGTCAAATCTACTTTTTTAAATGGAAAAATTGAAAAGGAGGTGTATGTCACTCAATCTCCAAGTTTTGAGGACCCTGATTATTCGAGTAGACAAACTGAAAAATGCTCTATATGGACTACATCAAGTACCAAGAGCTTGGTATGATGAGCTGTCAAATCACCTACTTGTAAATGGTTTTCAAATGGGAGCCATTGATAAGACCCTCTTCTACAAGAAAAGAGAAAGAAATTTACTTCTAGTTCAAGTTTATGTTGATGATATCATCTTTGGATCTAAAAAGGAACATACATGTTTGGAGTTTGAAGAAGTGATGAAGAAGGAAGATATCATCAATGGGAGAAATGAATTTCTTTCTGGGATTGCGAGTTCAATAAAAGAAGGATGGTATATTCATTTGTCAATCAAAGTAATTTAGATGGCATATTCATTTGTCAATCAAAGTAAGTTCAAGTGTCAAGATCTCAAGACTGCTTCAACTCCAATGGACACACATGAGAAGATGATAGCTGATGAAAAAGGGGAGCCTTTTGATGAACATGAATATAGAGCTAAGATTGGATCTTTGATGTACCTTACTGCTTCAAGACCTAACCTTATGTTTGATGTGTGTGTGTGTGTGTGCAAGATTCCAATCATGTCCAAAAATGTATCATATGACTGTTGTCAAGAGGATATTTAGATATTTGAAAGGGAAACATGATTTGGGGATATGGTATCCTAAGAACCATGCCTTTAATCTACTTGCATACACTGATAGTGACTATGATGGCTGCAACATGAGTAGGAATTCTACATCAAGTGGATGTCAATTCTGGGAGACAAGCTAGTGTCATGGCAATGCAAGAAGCATACAACTATGTCAATCTCTACTGCTGAAGCTGAGTACATTGGTGCATCTACCTGCTGTGCACAAGTCCTTTGGATTCAAAATCAACTGCTGGACTATGGTTTGAATGACTTGAACACTCCTATTTTCATTGATAATACTAGTGCTTTGACAATAGTTAAGAACCCAGTCCAACACTATAAGACCAAACACATTGAAATTAGACGCCATTTCATTAGAGATTGTAGCGAACAAGGTCTGATAAAAATGAAAAGATTTGATACTAGTGACAACTTGGCCGATTTTTTTCACCAAGCCACTAGATAAAACAAGATTTCACTTTCTATTAAAAGCATTAGGAATGATCAACTCTTATGAAGTCTGATTAATGATTTGTGCCCAATGTGCTAAATGACTATCTTTTGAAAGGCCTTGATGAGTGAGTTGTGTTTTATCTGTGAATCTGTGTTTCTGCTTAACTGATATGTGCTTTGAATGACTATATGTGACTTAGGTGTGTATGATGCTTAGGTTTGAATCTATATGCTTATCTGATATCATGAGTATGTTGGATAATTTGATATGATGATGTGCTTAGGACATGATAGACTATGTATAATTAGTGTTGGTTGAACATTATGTTAGTCTGATTGTAATAATGCATGCCATTCATTATCTGAATTATTCTTGATTATGTTGCAAATTTCTTATGTCAAATATTTTGATTTTGTGTTAAACTTGTGTGCTCAAATGAATATTTTTCAAAAAAAAAAATTATTACAAATTATTTTTGATAAACTGACCAAGTTGATGGTGTTGAGAAATGATAAGATTATTCAATTCAAGCTTTATAGAAGCTTAAAATATTTTCAGTGAAAATTGATAAAACCTTTGGGAAATGATAGTAGATTGATTATTTATGCCAATCATATGGATTTAGTATGCTAAAAAGACTATTAGAGCAGTCATTAATAAGCATGGTTGCTTTCAATGATGTGTAAAAACTGAGGTGATATAAACATAATGAATATTCTAAGCTTAATGTGGAGATACAATGTTGAATATGCAATTTCAAGATAAATCTCTTCGAATGATAAGCAGAAAAGTGATTATCTAGTCATACACGAGCCTGTTGGTATTTGGTCACTCAAAATGAATCATATTATAAATATTAAAAAGAACAAATGTAACTAAAAAGTTTTATAATCAACCAAAAAGTTGATAATTGTTCACAAATTTTGAAAGAAAAACAAGCATGAGGGTTAAAACTAGAACTATAGAGGCGGGTCAACATTATTAGTCCTAAATACCTTGAATGGATGGCTTGTTAGTTCATGTAAGTCCAACGTTCAACCTCAACTATTTGAAATGTTTTGAAAAGAAAAATTCAATAAGAAAGTTTAAGTGTTCTGTCATAAAAATATTTTGACCAAATATCAGGAGGTTGTAGTCAAATTGGGGTGATCTAGAGAATGCCAAATAAGCTTTGAGAAGAGATATAGAACATCATAGTGCAATAAGTGTTAGCCATTTTTGCATTATGCACTTAATTGAACTTTAAGCATATCACCAAAGTAATGAAATTCATGCTAAGTCATATACCTACTATTAACCTGTCTATTATGTGATAATAATGCTGAGAATGAAGTATTGAAAGGTGACTTAATCAATATGATCCCATGTTGAGATCTTTTCATAAAAGAGAAAAATATTTGGATGGATATAACTAAAATCCGATCTCATTATGCACCATTTTCTCTTAAACTTTGAACTTTAATGAGAAAACGGTTTGATATGAAGTTTAATTCAAAATGTGTTGCATTTTCACATTGAATATGTTAGCATATGTTATTTCGAGTAAACTTTAATGTTTTTAAACTTTCAAGTAAACTTAGGTATTTTTATTTGAAGTTTAACTCATTCGAGCATACTTGTTACTTATTTGCCTTGAAAATGATTATTCATGTATTATCGAATGAACTTTGATGATTATGTACTTTCGAGTAAATTTGGTTGTTTAGAAGGTCATTTCCCTCAAGCACACTTGATGAATATGTGATATAAAATTCTGAATATGCTTTAAATACTTGTTTCGAATAAACTGGGATGTTAATTGAAATATGTGTTTATCAAGCATACTTCTTGATTTTTATAATGGCTGTTCTTTATGTCTGAATGTTTTGTTTGAAATTGCAAGTGTTTTCGAGTAAACTTTGTTCATCGAGCAAACTTCATTCTTAGAGCACACTTGGTTATTAATATAATAATTCAAGTGTTTTCCAAACATACTTGCATATTTCAAAATTTTTCAAGCAAGCTTTACTTTGCGAGTACACTGTATTCTCTGAGCAAACTTCTGTATTAAAATTAATATATCAAGTTCTCTCAAGCACACTTTGCACTTTTAAGGTATTGTCGAGTAAACCTTGTTTGGAGTATACCTGAATGTATATTTCTAAAGATTAGTTAACTTTTTTGCTTTTCTAAATGAAATCGAGTAAGGTTAGCATTGATAAGGTATTTGAGTAATCTGTGAGTTACTATTTTGGGATCTTTATTGATCTTGAGTAAGGTTGCCTATTTGATAAATTATACTTGATTATTGAACTTGTGATTTATTTCTCGAGCAATCTTGTATATTCAAGTAAGCTTCCTTCATTTTATCCGTTTAGTTTATTTTTAATTACTTTAAATACCTAAGCAAACTCTGGGATGAGCAAGCTTTGGAAATACACTTTATCAAGCAAGCTTCATGCTCGTACATTTAAAATTGGGTTTTCAGCAGTATTCTTATGCTAAACAAAAAAATTCATCTAAAACCCACTTTTAAATGTGCACAGCGTACTTGATTGGATGAGTCCTTTTTCTTAACGGTCCAATGATATAACTTTGAAGTGGATCTTTTCACATAAGATTTCAACTTTTCAAACTTCTTTTCATTACAATCTTTCTAATCAACAACCTCAACATTTGGCTTCCTGGAAACATCTTTAATAGTATCATGTTTTCTTCTAAACATTTGTTTCTGGGGTTTGGAATATCTGATTGGACGTTTGAGCTCGTATTTTTGGATTTTGAATTTTGAATTTTTTTTCTGATTTCAGAATATCTTGGTTGCCCACATCTGATTTTTGAATGTAAACAAGCTTAGAACTATTCTTGTACCAAGAAGATTTCTTAGTTCATTTACGTTTGTCTTTTGGAATAAAGAAATCTATATTGTGTTGATTTTGGTATTGGATTTATTTCTTGCTCTCAGATGTCATACTGTAACAACCCCAACTTTTGGGCCAAATTTTACTTTTTTTTAAATTAGATGCCCTATACTATACATCTATAGATAGATACACAACGTACACTAAACAAATAAGAAACACAAAGCTTGACACATCAAGAGTTGTGAACCGGTTCTAAACTAAGCCAAATGGGCTTGGCAAACATATAAATATTGTTTTAGACTCAAACTAACAAAACCCATCAAACATATATTCATTCGAAAAATCAATTATATGTTTGGCGAAATAAAGTTCACTAGTCTAGTTTGGCATATAAATTACTAAGAATATGGAGACATAAAAGTGTATATATAAGCGTTACAAGATACATAAACTTATCACATAATCAACCATGAACATGTGTGATTACGCAAACACGCGCATATACTTATAACACGTACAACAAACCAATCACCAATATTTAGTGTATCTTTGAAAATCTTCAAATATCACCATATCTTGCCATATATTTTTTTTACCACTTCAACACTCCGTTATCTTACTTGGATTTAGGAAGATATCCATAATCTCTACCCCTACTCCCTCTATACACATCTCAAGCATTTCATATTTACCAAGTCACCAAATCTTCGTCAAAATCTCCTTATTTTCTTTTCTCCTAAAATTCGTTTAATACACAGACTCTCTAATTAATAAAATATATATACACATGAGGTCACATGATGCCTATACATTAATACAAATCTTAAAAACCAAAATATCCATCCTAAGTCTAAAGCATGTCGACCTTAGCTCCACATTATATATGTATTTATTTTGTTTTAAGAGAATAACCTACTAAATCTAATAAAATCTCCCAAGATCTGCAAATATCTCATACCTTTAGAAAACCACGCATATCTTATGGAAATCATCTCATGCCTGATATTGAAGATCAAGTAGCAGAACCTTTGGCCACTCTTGTTCCAGCCCCTCATCAGTTATCTCTAAATTCTAGCCTTAATCTTTTTGTTCCAGCCCCTATATGATATTTTCAGGGTCACACAAACTGATTTCATGTGTTCTTTAAGCAATTATCATGTGCTCATCATAACCTGATCAAGGTAAACCAAGAATTTAATCTTCCATCTTTTAAAGTTCTTGTTTGATTCTTTAATATTTCTTTCCCTTACGAATCCTATTGTATTTCCAGCCCTACTCACGACACAAGACCCTCAGATTCCTTCATATGTGCTGCTGAAATCAAACCAAGGAGGAGTTCTCAAAGCATTCTTGAAATCGGTTATCGCATACACCTTAAAAACGTTGCTAGTATGATATACACGTGTGTAATCTAAGTTCTAATAATTCTTGACTTGTTTCACAGAAGGTTACATCCCATTATACTTCCATTCTCGGCCTACAACAGCCCTACTCGGACCCATATCAAGATCGTTCTTTCATCACACAGTTAGGACCATAATCCCTAGACACGTATTGCAAGTTTTCTTGATTATTTATTTGATTTAAGTTCTAATCATTCACCAACTAAATTCACAGAAGATAATAAACCTTGAGATAGGAAAGTTATTATATTCCAGCCCCTCGCCAAACCATTAGATCGGTTCACACGAAAAGTAAGCACGAAAACCCAGTATAAATCCATTGGTTATGTATGCGAATCATCCAGGTCTCACAAAAGTTTTATCTGCATTTTCTGTCCAACATGGACCGCCAATTTCACAGGTCACTTGTCCCTATTTGAAGCGCCTAAAAGTCATGTGTTCCAGCCCTACCAAAGAGGTACACAAACTCTAACCAGTTAACATTCCTTAAACTCTTTTATTTTGAGTTTTACACATCACATAGGCACTTATGTTATCTGAAACAACCAAAATATAATAAATACTTGAATTCCATAAAACATAACCAAGCTAACCTGTTTAAAATGACCCCTTGTTT
The DNA here is from genome assembly GCF_021521415.1 of Bidens hawaiensis. Taxonomy (NCBI): domain Eukaryota; kingdom Viridiplantae; phylum Streptophyta; class Magnoliopsida; order Asterales; family Asteraceae; genus Bidens; species Bidens hawaiensis. Next base: position 58,996 of record NW_027492429.1, on the reverse strand, counting down.
GAATACTCATTTTACCCATTCAGATACGTCAAACCCATTAACCTAATAGACATAAATTTACAAAACAAGATTTTCACATAATGTTGAGTCCAAATGCAGGACTTAGCAAGCATGGTCACTTAAAAATGTCTCTCGTGTTGGATGGACGAATTTAAAATTCGCAAAGTCCTTAACGCTTCAAGTTTTAAAAGTTTGTAACAGTCTTTAGAAACTTAAAGTTAGTGTTTATGAACTAAGGAAATCTATTTTATTTTAATATGTGCAGATTTTTGTTTATTACAAAAACTAGTATTAAAATAACCACCGAAATGCACAACATGTTAAATAAGAAAACGAGGCCAAGTAACTAAAAACAACTTCAGCAATGTAATACACTAAGTACATGCAGCTTGCACTACAAAATTCATATAGAAGTATTATCTAATGATTAATTGATTAAGTATCCTCTTAATACCCTTAAATAACTTGAAATAAAATAGCTAATAGACCAAAAGTTATAACAACACTTAGGGGGCTGTTTGGTAGCTTCTGAATGGTCATTAAGAGGCTACATCTGAATGGAATCATTAAGAGGTTTACCAAGGAAAAAGTAGAAGAATACGACTTGTGATGGTTTACCATTCAAATGTTACCTCTTAACCATTTAGACTTGATGTTACCTCTTAACCATTCAGATTCTTTAACCATTAAGAGGTAGCCTCTGAATAGTCATTAAGAGATTAGCAAACAACCCCTACTAACTGTGAATATGAAAATGTGTTTTAGAAATTGAAAAGCAAATCTTGATTATTCTATAAAAACTTACACTCACACTTATATTATGGTTATGCCATATAAATATAACTAAACCTTAAATATTAATTTTGAATAAGTAGCTTAACTACACTAAGTAGGAATCCTGAACCTTATTATTATAACCTTCAGCACGACAAAGCATCATTTATCTAATTTTTATATGGTATTATAACCTAAGTCTAAAACACATGATAGTAACTTCACATATCACTATACAATAATAACCTCAAATAACAATAACAATAACATCAATATACGCATAACCTTAACATATTTAGGTCACGTGCACGTTTGACACATAGTACTTATAGTTACACATTATATGAATTTAGGAATGTCTATGGAGCCGTTTCATGAATATCATACAGGATTCTTTAGTGTTTTTATCTTCGTGCATACGCATAGGCCAAGGTGAGTTCATGCATTACCCTTTTTCTTAAATTTTTGGGTGGATACATGCTTCTATATGTTTTTAAACTTACTGGTGTATTATCAAGACCAATTTAGCTGCCAAAAACAATCCCCGACTTTGTAGAACAATCATTAACTCAATTAGGAGCCACGGGATATATGGGTAGTACTACCCCGCACACAGTGGACCTATATCATGGACGACCTCCTACTGAATGATACAATGTTTATCTTGTGACATATATCTGCGCATTTTTGTATCTTATGTTGGCAAACATAAGTAAATTTGACCCATAACAATAAGGGATATGGGTAAGGGGTATATATATTTTTGATGTTCACGGGTCGTGGACACAGGTTTGATTGTGAACTTGCTTAATGTGCACCATACTATTTAGATCATTTTTATTTAAATGTGTTCATAACTTAAACTCATGAACTCACCAACTTTTTAGTTGACCCAATTATTTTATGCATGTGTTCAGGTACTCTTTATTCGGATATGGTGATTTAGAACCTTAGACAAGAGCTCGCTTAGAGATAGAAGATTCTTTTAGAAGACTTATGTCGAGCCGTAGAGCTTAACCTAAACAAGCCGTAAATTTTCACCTAATTAGATGATAGTTGATTTTCTAGCTTCGTAGTTGTATTAGACAATTGATTGTAACTTTAACCTAGTGTCTTAATATAAATTTGTTACCTTATTTCCGCTGTGTTTTGGTTGGTATTCAATCGTCATGTCCAGCCCCCTTAGTCGGGGTGTGACAGATTGTATCAGAGCAAACGGTTTTAGCGAATTAGGTTTCCTTATTGATTCCTAGGCTTTAACCGACAACACCTTAGGGACCCAAATTATTAAGATACCGACATTGCTTAGGTTTTGACTTTCTTTTTATACCTTAAGAATACCTAGATTCCTAAGCCTTGATTCTAGGATTTTTACGGATAAGTTACAAAAGTTAGTTGATAAGAGTATGTGTATACCTAGGATGATCACTTCCATAACTTGTTGCACACACACATAGTTCCATGAGATAACAAATAAACTAGAAACACAAAGAACACACACAATATGACTACAATGGGGGAATACTAGAATGTTGTGTGAGGTGAACTAGTACGGTCCGAAACGTAATTGTGAATTTACAGCGCCTGAGCATTATGGAAAATCCTATTGGGTCGCCATATGTTTAAGATATAACAACAATAATCTAAAGACCGAAAGTAATGTAAAACTAGTTCCACAAAACAAAAACAAAAAAAAAATCTCCTAGTAACTAACTGTCATCCTTGACAAAATTAAGTGTTTACCGGCTTGATTCATTGTTCTATCTTTTAGGATTCGATTCTCTCATTATTGTTTCAGTAAGACAACAATTTTGTTTATAAATGATAATAATATATTTTTTTATAACCTCTTCGAAGTTCTTGTTTAAAACACCATATGACTCCCCTTCGTAGCTAGGTTGCGATCATATCAATTCTCTTGTTGATCCTCATACCTTACAAGTACGTGTGCTGACCCACTCTCAACCTCAAATCATACTCAACGTCGTTATTCCACTAGTTGAACTTCTTATCTATGCTTCTACCGTTCTGAAGAAACCGAAGAGATTTGGATTAAGCTTGGAAGAAGCATGAGTGAACCTGGAACATCGATGACTTATCGTCCTTATCGTGAATATTAGAACACATCCCATGAAGTTCACACGTTGTTAAGCCTTTCCATCAACTTCATACAATAATTGACAACCATTTCCTTATATTCAACTAACTCAAAAATTTTGACACAACCTCATAGTTTAATAATTGACTCAAGCCAACTCAAATTCCACTTATATTTTTTCCTTCATCTAATATTTCTCGTGAAACTTCCTAATTTTATTTATTTGTTTATTTATCGATAGAAAAACCGTTAAAAATATATTATTATTATTATTATTAATATTGTTATTAATATTTTCATGTCTATTTCACGAATTCCCAACACATCACAAAAGGCACTTAGATAATTCATACACATCGCCAAAGCTTCTGCGTATTTTTTAAGAAGTATAATCACTTATACATATATTTTACATGATCAAACTATTATTTAAAAAAACAAACAATCAGTTATTATTGTTACTAATATTATTATCAACCTAATTATTATTGCTATTTCCAAAACTAAAAATTAGTAATATTATTTTTGACACTATTTTTATTTTATACTTGATATTAATACTCTTAACAATCGTATTAATACTAATATATATATATATATGTGTGTATATATATGTGTGTGTATATATATATATAATAACAATATTTTTTTTCTCTAATGTTATGATTAATATTATGACTTTGATATTTTTAAAGATTGTCTTTATTGAATAATCAATGGTTACAACTCATAGAACTTTCAAAATGTGTTATTAAAAACAAATAGGAATTAAAAAAAAAGATCATGTTCTTGCATCCCTTTTTGCATATTTGAGACCAATAAACCATGCTTAAGAGTTTATCTCTTCTACATACCATCTTATTTACTCTTTCATTCCATGTTCCTTCATAACTAATACATTGCAAGTTAACTTCGACTAGCAGCTACCCACAAAGACATGCACAAGGTGATACTATCACTAGCCCATAAACGATCCCCAACCATTACAAAAAGCACATGCCATTCTTCTAAAAACAAACGCCATGTTCGTCGACCTCCTAGTATCGACATAAGTAATAACATCTTTTACCCGAATCCCCTTAATAAAGGACTAATTTTAGAGAGTTATATAGTAATGAGAAACAATCTTTTACTCCTCATAACATGAATGTCGAGTTCCATCTCACATCTCGGAACTGAATTCCTTTTGTAATTACAGTACTTGGTTCAATAAATATTTCCTTACAAAAAGCTCACAACCTTTAATTATATAATATCCATGTTCTAAATCTAAGTCACTGAAGAATAACACTGACCGTTATGACTGGATTTGGAAATCCACAAAATCTTTATACCTAATAGACTCATCTTTAGGGTCACAAATTCAAAATTCGTTAAGCTTCCCTGTCAAACATATCGTTTTTTTTCTTTCCACTACCTAACCTAGTTACTATATATCTTGATAGTCAATCAACCCCCCTCCCCCTCATGGGAATAACAAATAAAACTCTACATGGTGCTACCTTTCTAAGATCAATTGTCACATCATTAGGTTTGTAAGTACTTACACTATGAAGGACCCAATAAAGCGCTTGATTAGTATAACAAACCCATACGAACAATTAACCGCTGAAAACTTTCTTCCTACTTATTAAAGCCTAAACAACACATGTCGCATTTAACTAAAATTTTGAGTCATGCTTTCCATCTTCCTACTAGTGCCCTAACATTAGAACCTCCTAGAACCTATCTTTTACTATGATGGTCATGCTCTAACCCCCTGATTTTTCCTTATAACATAGCGTTATCCTAACCCATAACCATAATAACACCTTCTCTTTGTTAACTTATTTTTACTTACCCGGTAGGTTAAATACCACCCCCACTTAAATATAGGCGTTTATTCATAAATTTTATGTTATGTTCTTTATTTAAATTCAAGATTCCTTTTAGTATATCTATATATCTCAAATTTTTTGTGAAGATATATCTAAGAACTGACTATGTTGCATCTGTTTATGTTGCAACTAAGCATTCATTCCGACAAATTTTTTCTTGAGTCTAACTTTTATAAAAACCAAACTACTTCGTACACCTTACTTAATCATATCTCTAAGACCTACTTTTCTTTTATCCCCATATTCTTAGTTATAACTTTCTATAACTTAGATTAAATTTTGAGGACGAAATTTCTTTAACAATGGGAGAATGTAACAACCCTAACATCAGGGCCAAATTTTTACTTTTTTTTTAATTAGATGCCCTATTCTATACATCTATAGATAGATACACAACGTACACTAAACAAATACGAAACACAAAGCTTCACTCATCTTGTGAACCGGTTCTAAACTAAGCCAAATGGGCTTGGCAAACATATAAATATTATTTTAGACTCAAACTAACAAAACCCATCAAACATATATTCATTCGAAAAAGCAATTATATGTTTCGCGAAATAAAGTTCACTAGTCTAGCCTGGCATATAAATTACTAAGAATATGGAGACATAAAAGTGTATATATAAGCGTTACAAGATATATAAACTTATCACATAATCAACCATAAACATGTGTGATTACACAAACACGCGCATATACTTATAACACGTACAACAAACCCGAATATTTAGTGTATCTTTGAAATCTTCAAATATCACCATATCTAGCCATATCTTTTTTTCTACTCTTCAACACTCCATTATCTTACTTCGATTTAGTAAGATCTCCATAATTTCTACCCCTACTCCTTCTATACATATCTCAAGCATTTCATATTTACCAAGTCTCCAAATCATCATCAAAATCTCCTCATTTTCTTTTCTCCTAAAATTCGTTTAATACACAGACTCTCTAATTAATAAAATATATATACACATGAGGTCACATTATGCCTATACATTAATACAAATCTTAAAAACCAAAATATCCATCCTAAGTCTAAAGCATGTCGACCTTAGTTCCACATTATATATGTATTTATTTTGTTTTAAGAGAATAACCTACTAAATCTAATAAAATCTCCCAAGATCTGCAAATATCTCATACCTTTAGAAAACCACGCATATCTTATGGAAATCATCTCATGCCTGATATTGAAGATCAAGTAGCAGAACCTTTGGCCACTCTTGTTCCAGCCCCTCATCAGTTATCTCTAAATTCTAGCCTTAATCTTTTTGTTCCAGCCCCTATATGATATTTTCAGGGTCACACAAACTGATTTCATGTGTTCTTTAAGCAATTATCATGTGCTCATCATAACCTGATCAAGGTAAACCAAGAATTTAATCTTCCATCTTTTAAAGTTCTTGTTTGATTCTTTAATATTTCTTTCCCTTACGAATCCTATTGTATTTCCAGCCCTACTCACGACACAAGACCCTCAGATTCCTTCATATGTGCTGCTGAAATCAAACCAAGGAGGAGTTCTCAAAGCATTCTTGAAATCGGTTATCGCATACACCTTAAAAACGTTGCTAGTATGATATACACGTGTGTAATCTAAGTTCTAATAATTCTTGACTTGTTTCACAGAAGGTTACATCCCATTATACTTCCATTCTCGGCCTACAACAGCCCTACTCGGACCCATATCAAGATCGTTCTTTCATCACACAGTTAGGACCATAATCCCTAGACACGTATTGCAAGTTTTCTTGATTATTTATTTGATTTAAGTTCTAATCATTCACCAACTAAATTCACAGAAGATAATAAACCTTGAGATAGGAAAGTTATTATATTCCAGCCCCTCGCCAAACCATTAGATGGGTTCACACGAAAAGTAAGCACGAAAACCCAGTATAAATCCATTGGTTATGTATGCGAATCATCCAGGTCTCACAAAAGTTTTATCTGCATTTTCTGTCCAACATGGACCGCCAATTTCACAGGTCACTTGTCCCTATTTGAAGCGCCTAAAAGTCATGTGTTCCAGCCCTATCAAAGAGGTACACAAACTCTAACCTGTTAACATTCCTTAAACTCTTTTATTTTGAGTTTCACACATCACATAGGCACTTATGTTATCTAAAACAATCAAATTATAATAAATACTTGAATTCCATAAAACATAACCAAGCTAACCTGTTTAAAATGGCCCCTTGTTTGAATACTCATTTTACTCATTTAGATACGTCAAAACCATTAACCTAATAGACATAAATTTACAAAACAAAATTTTTACATGAGATTTCCAATTTTCAAACTTCTTTTCATTAAAATCTTTTTTCTTATCAACAACCTCAACATTTGGCTTTCTCGAAACATCTTTAATAGTATCGTGTTTTAATCTAAACATTTGTTTCTTAGGGACCCTTTGGAATATCTGATTGGACTTTTGAGCTCGTATTTTTGGACTTTGAATTTTTTTTTCTGTTTTCAGAAAATCTTGGTTACCCACATCTGATTTTTGAATGTAAACAAGCTTAGAACTATTCTTGTACAAGAAGATTTCTTAGTTCCTTTACGTTTGTATTTTGGAATAAAGAAATCTATATTGTGTTGATTTTGATATTGGATTTATTTCTTGCTATCAGAAGTCGTACCTTGTACGAATGCAACCTTATTAACTTGCTTACGTTTCAAAGTCTGTAATCCCTGTTTAAGTGCAGCATTTTCGGCAATGAATTTGTTTATTGTTTTCTTATTTTGGTCAATCTTCTCCAAATGTGCATTTTCGCTTTTTTGAAGTTGTTCATAAGCTTCCTTAACTCGTTCAGGCTCTTTTGGAAACGAGTCAGTGTGAGTTTTTAACCTTTTGTACACTTCACACTTTTCACAAGATTTAGGTTCATCCGCTTTGTTTTCAACTTTGAACCCCAACAATGATTCTAAAACCAAATCTTCGTCATATTCTGAATCACCATCATAATCGAATTTTGGAGTGTTTTCAATTTCTGCTAATGACGGTTCTTTGGTGTTTCCACTATTTGCAGCAATTTTATCATTATTTTGAAAAGACAATTCACAATCTTTTATCTTCTCAATAAATTAAGAGAGCTTGTATGTGTTGAGGTCATATTGAATTACTATAACGAATGTACCCCAAACTACAGGTCACGTCTCAACTAGTGTATTGGCCAACCTGTCAATGTAGTCTAACTCTCGTATCTCAATCATGGCATGCTTCATTTCTTTCATATGCTCGCAATATCTATTGATTAACGAGTCAAACGATTCTTTAATCATTATATCAAAATTAACAAATTCATTTTTCAATGTTTGCCTTTTGTTTCTTCTCAAAACATTATTTTCATTAAACGAATTTGAACAATCAATTTTCTTCAAAATTGCACGTGAATCGATAAAAATATGGCGTGTAACACTTAAACGTATGACCAACAACTTATACGGAGAATTTCACTTATGCCAATACGTGGAAACTTGTAAATGTGTAAACTTATACGTAGAAATCAAACATCATCATTCCATGCGTTCGTATATGTGACACTCCGTAAATAAAATCGTTTTCCGTACATTTATTTAAACATGATTTCTTTACTTTAATTCCCTCTAGTTTGTCAAGTATAATCACAACGAGTCTAACGTGGCGCACGGGCATGATACATTGCATTTAAGTAATTTTAGAAATTACTCGAACTTTCGTATTTTATCCAACGGATACGAACGTTGGTGATAAACTACTTAAACGACTCGAAATATTTTTAACGAACCTATAAGGCTTAATTTTTATAGTATATTTTATAACTATTTTTATAAAATATCAAGTGAAGAATATCAAACAAGTTACGAGATTCTATTATTTGTTTTAGAAATTGTACGTACTGGAATATAAACGTACGAACGTATAAGGTAAATGCGAAAATCTATTCTCCATTTAATACCATCTAATTACCTAGTCTTATTTCTAATCATTTAGAATGAACATCTAAACACATCTAATTAAGTTATTAGGCCATGTACTAATTGATTAGAATTAACCTAAAACTAGCAAATATATGTGTAGAATGATGGTTTATTTAAAAAGTAAATGTTCATCAAAACTATGAACACGAACTCACGCCCACTATGAATTTAGTTCCAAACAAACAACTACATATATACAAGCTTTATACATACACAATTATTTGTTTGTTCCAGACGCAAAACCCATGAGATTTGTATCATAAATAAATATCTAGCATAGGCACAAGTACTTCCATCATTTAGACTGAGGGGTGTGGGGCTCCAGTGGGGGCTCCAGCGACTGAGGGGTGTGGGGGCTCCAGCGGGGCTAAGAACCAATAATATTATGACGTGTGGCAGAGAGAGAAACTGGATAAAGGGGGCGTTGGAGCCCCTGGTCCCTGGTGTGGAGGGGCTCCAGCAAAATTTTTTTAAAAAACACACATTAATAAAAAAACACATTAATATTTAAAAATAAAATAAAAATTAAAGTACTAAAAAGAAACATTCTTCTTATTCTTCGGCTTGGTCTTCTTCGATCAACCTCTTTCGGATACGTTCCTTTTGCTTTTCCATTAGCATTTGATCGATCGGATGGAGGTTACTGAAGTCTCTAGTAAGAAAGTCCAAATCTCTCATTCGAGTTTTTTCCTTTTTGTCATAAGAGACCACCTCCATGGTTTTGTTGAATTTATTGAGGGATTCAACAAGATTGGCGATGTTTACGGCTTCCCCCTCAGCCGGTTTTTTCCCCTTGGCGTCCCTTCCCAATGGCCGCCTCCTCGGTGGTGAAAACGTTTCCTCCTCCGCAATGTTTAGGTCGAATCTAACGCGGCAATCCGACCCGGTTGAAGTGCTATACACTCCAGACGAACTAGTTTTAGTCCGTTTCAGCCCTACTTCCGCATCAAAGTCCGGCGCCACCAGCTCAACCCACTTGGAACACTTTTTCAACCTGTCCCACAACTTTAAATCGTCCCACATCTTCACCACCCCGTACCTCCGCAAACACTCCTGCTTCCACTCTTCGACCGTGAAATTGTAAACCGCCAAGTCATCACTGCCACTTGGTCTCATACGACCGCTGTTCCTGTTGAAAAGATTAGTAAACGAGCCGACAAATTTTCTGATTTCGGACCACCGACCCGAAATCATATCAGCGTTCCGCTCTATACTCCCAACGAGCATGTGGAACGTCTCCCTAAACTTTGTCCAAAAAATCTTTCTCTGTTGGTAGTCGGCTGCAAAATGAATAAATAAATTAGATTTCCATTTAACTTTTTTTATTAAAAATCTAAAATAAAAACATTAAAACAATTACTGCAATGCCGATCCTCAGAAATGACTATCCAAGCCCGACACAAGACTTCCTTCTCATCCGATGACCACGGAGTGGTTTTCCGTTTCGTCCTCGGAGTCGGAGCCGGTTCCGACCCGTCCGTTGCAACTGGTTTTTTCCGGTGGACGCGTCTTTTAGGTTCCGGAGCTTCACCTTGTGATTCTTGTGTCTCCGGAACAACAAAGTTAGGAGACGGTTGTGTGTTGGATGGTTGAAAGCCGGATGATTCTTGCGGCTCCGAATAAAACATCGGTTGGTGCGGTGAGAAACCCATAAACGTGTTCAATGAATCGTCGTCAAGATAATCTGAATCAAGGTTTGGGAACCAATTTTCAACCATTTTTTTTAAAAAAAAGTTGAGAAGATGAATTGATTTTGGGTGAAGGTTTGAAGTTTTGGTATAAAAATGGGTGAAATGGAGTATAGTTTATATAGAAAATATATTTTTTTTTAATTTATTAATGAGCCAACGGCTCTTTTTATGGGCCCTCCTCTCTCTCTTCTCCCGCTACCATGCTCACGCCTCCCTCTAGCCTCCCTCTAGCGCCCCTGGTGGTGTGGTGTTAGCGCCTGGGGGCACGAGCGGAGGGGCTCTAGCGCCCCCGCTGAAACCCCCACACCCCAGTCTTATTAGCAAAACTTGCAAGTAATGATCACCCTACCACCAAACCTCCCATTTTTTCTTCCTGTCTTTGAAATCATGCATCTGACAACCCCATGTCACATTTCAACCAAAGATAACCATCAAATGTCTTCATCCATCAATTGTTATATTATAAACACCCATGCATAATAAGTTCTATCTAGACTAACAAACAAGTATAGTTGTGCAAACCAACAATATCAAACATAAAGTCTTTATACAAAACTTCCTGGCTCTCTTTCTCTCCCTTCTTGCAACGTACACATCCCCAAGCACTAGAACACTAGAACTTACAATCACTTTCGTTCTCCTTGTTGCACCATTCTCCCAAACCACCTTCTCTCCTTCACGGCTATAACCCCACTCCGCCACTTAAGGCCACCATTTAACCACCCCCTTCACAACCCAACACCAACACCACAACCCACCACCACCAGAACACCATCGGCCACCACCGCATTCCACCCGCACCATAGAACCGTCACAACCGTAACACCTTTGAAACTCCACCGCAACCCGCCATTGCCATAGGAGACCACTTCCGAGAAGTTAAACGAGCTTAACGACGGGAAACAAGCTCAAGACTTTTTAATCTTTATCTACAACCCTACTCCTAAAACTAAGTGAGCTAAATTCCTCTAAACATGTATTTATATTTTATATTTGTGTTTATGCTAGTTTCAACACCCAACTAAAAATCCACCCGCTTAACATGCTAAAGAAAACTTATGCTCATGAACATAAACTTATTATGTTTGAAAACACTTAACAGACTTGGAAGGGTTAAAAGCATGCTTAAATGTGATTTTTACACATTACAAAGTTGGTTAAGGTGGCTAAGAACTAATTAGTGTTATATTTTTAAGATGTATTTATACATGGATATTGGTTAAAAAGATGATTCTACATGCATGGTATTTTTATGGATAAATAAGGATATAAAAGAGTCATGAATGGTGTTTTATAAAGATAAACAAGTAAAAATGTGATGTTAGTCTAAGACTCAAATTAGTGAAATGTAAAACATAGCTTAGTAATTTTGGTGGGAAGTATGGTATTAATTCGGAAAACTTTATATAAATCTTGACACCAAAATTATGGAGTTATAAAAGTTTACAATGTAAAAATCTGATCAAAAGTGTGCATACGGGTTTATGACAAAAATCAACGCATTTTGTAATTCTGAGTAAACAAAATATATTTTTTGGATGAGATTTCAATTATATAGATATATGAACCTTAAATATGATATTTAATAAAACTATAAATTTTTACGTATGAAAAAGACAAATATTAAGTATTACTTTTAATAACGTCACATTGTGTGTAAAAATAATAGTTTTTACATAAATATATATTTTGGTGAAATATATATGTGTTTGACGTAAAAATAATAATTTTTATATGTTAAACAACCGAAATGGTATATAAAGTTGGTTTTGAAAACTAAGAACGAAAATATAAATATATTATGTTTTACTAAACAAATTAATCGTAACTATAAGAAACATTATGTAGAAATAAATATATACTTTTAATATATATTTACTTATTACTCGTTCGAGCGAATTGTTTGTATTTAGGCAGGTGACAAATAATGAAACTGACGCTAATATGAAGTGCACGCTTAATATTTATATACTTATATAAATACTTATTTTCAAAAAGATATAAAACTTGTCACCAATGGGTCGAAAAAAACTAACGTATGAACAGTTATTTACGAAATAAGCGAAACGCTCGGTTTGTGAAAGCAGCCGACACCTTAAACGAAACGATCGGTTGGTGAAAGCAACTGACACCTCAAGCGAAACGATCGGTTGGTGAAAGCAACCGACACCTCAAGCGAAATGATCGGTTGGTGAAACCAACCGACACAACAAAAGAAATGACCGGTTGGTGAAAGCAACCGGCACGAACGAGCTAACGAAACTACTAGTTGGGTGAAAGCGACTAGCATAAACCGACTTGCGAGTTGATAACGAACTAACTGACCTTACTCGTTTAGGACGTGTGAAGGCAGCGGACCTCGGGTCTAAACTGAAATTGCTAGCGAACTAAACACTGAACTCATAAGGTGAGTTTCACTACCCCCTTTTTACGGTTTTACTGTTTTATTTATCCGGGGGTGGAAAACATACACAACTGTTTTTATATACGATAATTAGAAACAAAACACACAATCCTTATGCGAACATGAGTTGAACTATGTAGTGCTATAAGTCCCTTGCTTGCATGCTATAACCATTAGCTAAGTGAGTTAGCCACAGGAATATACGAATAGTACTATTGACGTTGACATTTCCCCCTACTGTTAGGTTAGTCGCGCTAACCTCCGATATTGCATCGAAACAGGGTGCGTATATTCCATCCGTGAGATTTGAACAGGGCAAAAAGGATATAAGTCGTGGTTTGGTTATAGGCTCAGGGTTCGTCATATTAATTCGTAGATTTAGCTAGTCTACTAAGGATCATCGTATTTGTTTCAATAGATTATCGTATACTTATTTGTGAACTGATTGAACTTGTGAACTGATACAAACTTTTATGAATAACGCGATTTCATATCGAGTCTCAAAACCTGTGAACTCACCAACCATTGTGTTGACTTTTTAAACGTATGTTTTTCAGGGAATTAGCAACGCTCATAAGGAATCATGAAGACGGGACCTCAATATATAATTAGGATGCCATTTTGGAGGATTTTGGTTGTATAGCCCTATCAATATTTAGGGTTATATACGAGAAATCTCCCAATTGTTTTCAACAAATTTTAAGTTATAATTTGTAAACGGTTCATAATACTATTGGTATCCTAATACATGCTTGTTGGCGATAATCATATGCTTACGGTATACATGACGTCACTCGCCCGTACTTCCGCCTTGGCGAGGTGTGACAGATTGGTATCAGAGCCATTGGTTATAGCGAACTAGAGGGTCTAGTCTATAACTAGTGACTCACAAACTGTTCACATTGCATGCATACACATTTTCACAATATATATATACTACTTTGTACGGATAATGTTGTCGCATGGATTTCGTCCTACTCAACCACTCACAATGCGTTTAATGACACTATAAAAATCAGTCTCCTAATCGTTATCATTTCATGAGTTGTGACGCGCTAGTCTTCGATATCGCATTAACCACCTATCCCAACAACTATTGGAACCCGCACCCGAGTGGTCACTCTATACGGTATTCTTAACTACTGAGGAGTCAGGATGACTCGACAACCTCAATGTACTATTATGGAATGAGAACCGGTAACTCCAATAATGGGAGTCCCTAATTGATATTGCTACCGTAAAGTACGTCTCACGAGACTACGATTTAGAGCTTGCAAATCAGGTACACGACCATATGGTGCGTCTAGAATATGTGAAGGCGTATATCACACGAGGAAGCTTCTTGCCAATTTCTATTTGAAATCTTACGCGACGATGTAGAGTCTAACATTCATGAAGTGGAGTAAACTCAGGTGAATAAAAGACTACTCATTATTCATATTGAACCATTCATGTAACATCGTCTTTCTAGTCATTATGTCTTACATAACTTCGGTCCATATTAACAAATCTTTTATTGTTCATGACAAAGTTTAGCATCTAATAATGCAACTAAATAGACACTTCGGTTCCCTTTAATTAGAAGCTCGAATAAGGAAGACGCTTGGATGACAATGTAGAGCAGATTATCATTACGGGTGCACACGTAATCATAATGTGCAATGCATGAGAATCCTGGTGAATGCTATGGCTCGAGCAATGTTTAGATTAGTCTAAATTCGTAAGTTTGTTAATCAGGAATCGATCTCTAAGTAAAAGGAATGTTCGTTAGGGTAATGGTGACGACGCCCTACAATAGCTTGATCTATCGTCTTTTACTTGAAATGTTATTCACTCCAGTTATCATGGATGCCCAAAAGTCGGCACCATCAGCAACATAACTTGCCACGTACTCTGTTAAGATTATTCTTCGATTTTCGGGTCTCTACGCTCAAGTCGCTGTCGAAAATCATTCGTGGAGTATGATTATTCTGTGAAGTAACAGTAAAGAATTTTTCTCTCATAACATGTTCCTCTGATATTTGTAATGTGTGTTTCCTATTGTGGCACATGTCAATTAGTGACTCCACTACCTCACTCCATTTGACGAGTATGAAAGATTTATAGTAATCTTACTCTAAAATTAACCATACTCGACTTCTATGTGGCCAACGCGTGGTATGATACGGTACAAGAGAAATTTTCTCATTAGGAATGCAAATGAAATCTCATGCTTTCATGTAAAACATTTCGCGCACACGTCCTGGTGGTTATATAATTGTTGGAACTATCCGGGCAAGCAGAATCCCTGCCAACATCTTCGGCATAGCTTTGTAATATGCCTAACGACTCGAATGTACTTTGCCTTTATTGGAGCTTTTTATCAGGTGGAGAAATGTCTACTACAACCCTGTTGTTTCCATCGGCCTACGCATTACAGTAAATCAATACTTTTTAAACACCTTCCTAGCATTATTGGTACTCCATGTTCCTTATGGTTATCGTTATCACTTCAACATTTTCTAATCACCGAATTAAAAATTGTTCACTCGGACAATATTTCGAATAACAACCATCGAGCAGTTGCTTCATTCGTCATGAGAATAAGATGTACACACCACATGTCGTCTTTATGAACGCCAGGTGGTTACAACTTATTTAGACAAGAACTAATTTCATCCCCTAGAAAATATCAAACACATTCATATCAAGTTCTTCTTCTATCTTACCCTATGATGATCATTAGGTATAAGTTCTTCTCAAAATCTAACCCCTGCTCACTTTAAAATTGAGCCTCATGTGACCCCAAAATTTGTAATCACCTAGATAAATATCCAGCCTTACTAAAGGTTTCAAACTATAACGACTTAAGAAACTCACTTTGAGATTTCATGACTAAGTTGTATGAATTGTGCTAACAAATTGATATCCTGACATTCACGTCGCGTGAACACCAAGGTTTGCAAAATTCCTATAAAGTCCATGTGTTTTTTTTAATGTGTTAATCGTTTCGACAACACTCAATAGATCATCAACAACCAAATACTTCATTTAACATGATGATAGACCCTTCATTTGTCAAGGATCGTCAAGCAAGTCGTTCCTTAAATTTTATTTTTATTTTTTATTTTTTATTTTTTTGAAAATGATTACATTATTTGATGCTGGTTAAATTCTTACGTAGCAGGCTCATCTATTATGACTTTTGAGTATAAATTTTTCTCAAAATTTTAATACTTTTTTTTATCTTACCCTGGTTATGCGTGGCGATTTATTTCTAATCATCCCCAAAACTTATCAGTAATGTTTATGAGTTAAATTAAAATCCTCTAAAACAAAACCATATGTTTAAACCTCTTGATTTCACACTAACTCACTAAGCGCCATTATTCTTAAACTCACGCCACATTTAAATCCACACTCATGTCTGATAACTTTCTTTTAAAAAGATGCATGTACCACAAGGTTTTTCAAATGAAAGAAAAAAATATATATTAAACCTATTTGGGTTGTTCAAGACTATCATATTTATGTTATTGTCTTTCAAACTTGAGCTTTCAAAACGCCATGTCAGTCATATGAGCAAATTTTTATAAAGCACTTTATAATTATTATTATTTTTTTTTGCTAGAATTCTTGGGTAACGTTTTTCGAGTTTTAATGATGACTATACTTATCAAACCTGATAGTGTTTATGTAGTTTTAGTAATAGGTATATAAAATTTTATAAGCGAGCTCTCCATAACATGAGCTGCATAGTTATTTTAAAAGTCATTCTGTAATATTTGGAACCTTCAAGAAACATATTAACAACCATATAATTTCGAAATCCTTTTGTCAGCTTGTTTCAAAACTAAATAAATGAATAAATAAAATAGCCACATCATATTATTCAATCTTCTTGAATATCCGAGTCTATTAAATTCCTCAACTAATCTTCGTTTAATTATAATTCTTTATAGACCTGGAGATTCGACAAAGCTCGTGTCCAACGGTTTCTTCATATTATTTGTACACCAACGTATTATGGGTTCACTTTACGAAAACCAATACAACGGTGCGACCTCTAGTCCGTCCTCGATCTTAACACAACATAATATTGAAAAATTCTTTTCTATAACTACCGAATTTCTAGTGCCCTCAAGCGAAACGATCAGTTGGTGAAAGCAACCGACACCTCAAGCGAAACGATCGGTTGGTGAAAACAACCGTCACAACAAAAGAAATGACCGGTTGGTGAAAGCAACCGGCACGAACGAGCTAACGAAACTACTAGTTGGGTGAAAGCGACTAGCATAAATCGACTTGCGAGTTGATAATGAACTAACTGACCTTACTCGTTTAGGACGTGTGAAGGCAGCGGACCTCGGGTCCAAAACTGAAATTGCTAGCGAACTAAACACTGAACTCATAAGGTGAGTTTCACTACCCCCTTTTTACGGTTTTACTGTTTTATTTATCCAGGGGTGGAAAACATACACAACTGTTTTTATATACGATAATTAGAAACAAAACACACAATCCTTATGCGAACATGAGTTGAACTATGTAGTGCTATAAGTCTCTTGCTTGCATACTATAACCATTAGCTAACGGAGTTAGCCATAGGAATATACGAATAGTAGTATTGACGTTGACATTTCCCCCTATTGTTAGGTTAGTCGCGCTAACCTCTGATATTGCATCGAAATAGGGTGCGTATATTCCATCTGTGAGATTTGAACAGGGCAAAAAGGATATAAGACGGGACCTCAATGCATAATTAGGATACCATTTTAGAGGATTTTGGTTGTATAGCCCTATCAATATTTAGGGTCATATACGAGAAATCTCCCAATTGTTTTCAACAAATTTTGTTTGAAAATAAGTTATAATTTGTAAACGGTTCATAATACTATTGGTATCCTAATAAATGCTTGTTGGCGATAATCATATGCTTACGGTATACATGACGTCACTCGCCCGTACTTCCGCCTTGGCGGGGTGTGACAGTATATGTCAACCTATGCGGAGAATTGTATATGTTTATCAACTTATATACCGCTGCATATATCATTCAAACAATATTCGTATACTTATACGTGAACATAACAACATATACGTGAATAGTTACACCAACTTATATGTCCTTGTACAAGCAAAGTAGCAGCAACGAACCTTATACGGATGAACTCTTTCAAGAATATTACACTAATTCCAACAAGCGGCACTTGAAAAATCAATTTATATGCAGTGACACGAAACCATGTGTAGATCAACAATCAGTTATCATATGCGGAACCAAGTAAACATAATAATCAATTACAAACATGTAAATAAATCTTGACCGGAATTTATACGTATAGACAATTCACTTATGCGGCCATCATGTAAATCACATCAGTGTGCAAGTCCACAAATCTAAACAATCAGTATGCGACATATAGTAGAAGTATAAGTCAACTCAATCAAGCCCTCCTTATTGACCAAATATATGCGACTCAACAAATCAGTCAACTTATGCGAAAGATAAAACCTAGCCGCCGCGTATTGATTGATTGATTAACAACTTATACGACCAATGATCATCTTCTACGGAAGAATGTTAATCAAAAGCTTATACGGCCAATTTAACAAAACTTATACGGAAGAATGTTCTGCCCAAAATCCATAATCTTGAGTTTCATTATCAGCTTGCATTATACAAATCCACTCGTGCAGAAGTTATAGTTATGTAACAACGAACAGAAATCTGAGTTGAATTTGATTTTCAATCGTAAACGAGTGAGTAATTGAAGAATTTAGAAACGGGTTTGACTTTGAATCTTGAAATCTTCAAACCGAAAGGAATTGATGTGTTTGATATATTAGTAAACACGAACCTATGCTTTGATATTAATTAAATAATAGTTCGTGAGACGGATCGAAATCACGTTATGTTTACTATACGATGCTTAATGGCGGAAACAAGAAGCAAAGGGATAAACACATAGCAACTCACACGAAGATTCACTAATATTCATATAACATGTAAGTACAAGTGATTTTCAAGAAATCTCTATGGATTACAAGATACGACATGAAAGCTCCTATTTAGACTAATATTCTATAGGCCATATAAGTTGGGTGTAGCGTATAAGACTTAAACGCTACGTATAAGCCTTATATGTCGTTTAACTAATCCAAGACCTAGAGATAGACAAAATTATCTAACAGTCTCCCCCTTGGATATTGCTTGGTCATGGTGTCTGAGTAGTAGACATTTATGATTCAACACACCCCCCTCGGATATTGCTTAGACTAACAAAGTCGATCTTCAAGTTATCTCCCCTTATCGTCTTGATAGTCTAACACACTCCTCGTTAAGTTTCCAGAATCGATATGTATAACTGATAATTTTCTGAACTTTTGGATTTGAAGGATATGTTATTTTCAATATCAACCTGATTGGATGAGTCCTTTTTCTTAACGATCCAATGATATAACTTTGAAGTGGAGCTTTTCACATAAGATTTCAACTTTTCAAACTTCTTTTCACTACAATATTTCTAATCAACAACCTCAACATTTGGCATCCTCGAAACATCTTTAACAGTATCGTGTTTTCTTCTACACATTTTTTTGGGGGACCCTTTGGAATATCTGATTGGACGTTTGAGCTTGTATTTTTAGATTTTGAATTTTGAAATTTTTTTTCATGTTTTCAGAAAATCTTTGTTTCCCGCATCGGATTTTTGAATGTAAACAAGCTTAGAACTATTCTTGTACCAAGAAGATTTGTTAGTTCGTTTATGACTGTCTTTTGGAATAAAGAAATCTATATTGTGTTGATTTTGGTATTGGATTTATTTCTTGCTCTCAGATGTCGTACGATGTACAAATGCAACCTTATTAACTTGCTTACGCTTAAAAGTCTGTAATTCCTGTTTAAGGTGCAGCATTTTCGGCAATGAATTTGTTTATTGTTTTCTTATTTTGATCAATCTTCTCCAAATGTGCCTTTTTGCTTTTTTGAAGTTGATCATATGCTTCCTTAACTCGTTCAAGCTCTTTTAGTAACGAGTGAGTGTGAGTTTTTAACCTTTTGTACTCTTCACATTTTTCACAAGATTTAGCTTCCTCGGCTTTGTTTTCAACTTTGAACTCCAACAATGATTCTAAAACCAAATTTTCATCATATTCTGAGTCACCATCATAATCGAATTTCAGAGGGTTTTCAATTTCTGCTAATGACGGTTCTTCGGTTTGCACACTATTTAAAGCAATTTTATCATTCTTATGTAAAGACAATTCACAGTCTTTCATATTTTCGATGAATTGAGAGAGCTTGTATGTTTTGGGTCAGATTGAATTACTATAACGAATGTACACCAAACTTCAGGTTACGTCTCAACTAGTGTGTCGGCCAACCTGTCAATGTAGTCTAACTCTCGTTTCTTAATCTCGATATGTTTCATTTCTTTCATAAGCTCTCAATATCTGTTGATTAACGAGTCAAACGATTCTTTAATCATTATATCAAAATTAACAAATTCATTTTTCAATGTCTGCCTTTCGTTTCTTCTCAAAACATCTTTTTCATTAAACGAATTTGAACAATCAATTTTCTTCAAAATTGCACGTGAATCGAGAAAAATATGGCGTGTAACACTTAAACGTATGACCAACAACTTATACGGAGAATTTCACTTATGCCAATATGTGGAAACTTGTAAAAGTCTAAACTTATACGTAGCAATCAAACATCATCATTCCATGCGTCCGTATATGTCAACCTATGCGGAGAATTGTATATGTTTATCAACTTATATACCGCTGCATATATCAATCAAACAGTATTCGTATACTTATACGTGAACATAACAACATATACTTGAAAAGTAACACCAATTTAAACGTCTTTATACAAGCAAAGTAGCAGCAACGAACCTTATACGGATGAACTCTTTCAAGAATATAACACTAATTCCAACAAGCGGCACTTGAAAAATCAATTTATATGCAGTGACACGAAACCATGTGTAGATCAACAATCAATTATCATATGCGGAACCAAGTAAACGTAATAATCAATTACAAACATGTAAATAAAACTTGACCAGAATTTATACGTATAGACAAGTCAACTTATGCGGCCATCATGTAAATCACATCAGTTTGTAAGTCCACAAATCTAAACAATCAGTATGCGGTATATAGTAGAAGTATAAGTCAACTCAATCAAGCCGTCCTTATTGACCAAATATGTGCGACTCAACAAATCAGTCAACTTATGCGAAAGATAAAACCTAGCTGCCACGTATTGATTGATTGATTAACAACTTATACCACCAATGATCATCTTATACGGAAGAATGTCAATCAAAAGCTTATACGGCCAATTTAACAAAACTTAAACGAAAGAATGTTCTGCCTAAAATCCATAATCTTGAGTTTCATTATTAGCTTGAATTATACAAATCCACTAGTGCAGAAGTCATAGTCATGTAACAACGAACCGAAATCTGAGTTGAATTTGATTTTTAATCGTAAACGAGTGAGTAATTGAAGAATTTAGAAACGGGTTTGACTTTGAATCTTGAAATCTTAAAACCGAAATTAATTGATGTGTTTGATATATTAGTAAACACGAACCTATGCTTTGATATAAACTAATAGTTCGTGAGACGGATCGAAAGCACGTCATGTTTACTATACGATGCTTAATGGCGGAAACAAGAAGCAAAGGGATAAATACATAGCAACTCACACGAAGATTCACTAATATTCATATAACATGTAAGTACAAGTGATTTTCAAGAACTCTCTCTGGATTAAAAGATACGACATGAAAGCTCCTACTTATACTAATATTCTATTGGCCATATAAGTTGGGTGTAGAGTATAAGACTTATACGCTACGTATAAGTCTTATACGGCGTTTAACTAATCCAAGACCTAGCAATAGACAAAATTATATAACAGTCTCCCCCTTGGATATTGCTTGTTCATGGTGTCTGAGTAGTAGACATTTATGCTTCAACAGACCCCCCTCGGATATTGCTTAGACTAATAAAGTCGATCTTCAAGTCATCTCGCCTTATCGTCTTGATAGTATAACACACTCTTCCTTAGGTTTCAAGAATAGATATGTATAACTGATAATTTTCTGAACTTTTGGATTTGAAGGATCTGTTTTTTTCAACATCAACCTGATTGGGTGTGTCCTTTTTCTTAACGGTCCAATGATATAACTTTGAAGTGGATCTTTTCACATAAGATTTCAACTTTTCCAACTTCTTTTCATTACAATCTTTCTAATCAACAACCTCAACATTTGGCTTCCTCGAAACATCTTTAACAGTATCGTGTTTTCTTCTAAACATTTTTTTCGGGGGACCCTTTGGAATATCCATTGATAACTCGTTGTACCAAGCAAGCACCAAAAGACTCAAATTGGATTTGAGTAAAACTTTTCTTTGGCATTGTCGCCTTGGTCAAATAAACAAAGATCGCATTCATACACTTCAAAAGAATGGTCTTTTGAAATCAAGTGATGATTCATTTGATGAATTTGAATCTTGTTTATTGGGAAAGATGACCAAGGAGCCCTTTAGTGGAACTAATGAAAGGGTGAAAGACTTATTAGGTATCATACATTCGGATGTATGTGGTCCTTTTAGGACAATGACAAGGAATGGTGAAAGATACTTCATTACCTTTACCGACGATTATAGTCGTTATGGGTATGTGCTCTTGTTAAGACACAAAAATGAAGCCTTTGAAATGTTCAAAGTCTTCCAAAATGAAGTACAAAATCAACTCAACAAAAAAATCAAAGTACTTCGATCCGATATAGGAGGTGAATACCTCAATGATGCGTTTCTAGATCATCTATGGAGTTGTGGGATTGTCTCATAACTTACTACACCCGGAACACCACAACATAATGGTGTGTCTGAAAGGAGAAATCGAACTCTATTGGATATGGTTCGATCCATGATGGCTAGAAGCACATTACCTCTATCATTTTGGGGTTTTGCACTGATCTCTGCTGCCCGTATTTTAAATATGGCACCAACCAAGAAAGTGGAAATGACACCTTTTGAAATATGACATGGAAAGGTTCCATCATTATCATATCTAAGGGTATGGGGTTGTGAGGATTATGTTAAGATCTACACCCCTGATAAACTTGAAAGCCGTTCCGCTAATTGTATCTTTGTAAGGCTAAGTTCTTAGAAAGAACGTTCCTTAGGGAAGGAACTGAAAGAACTATGGAACTCGAGGAGGATCGAGAACCACAAGCCGATACACGTTTGGTTGACACTAGCGATCAACAAGAGGTTGTTGATGATGATCAAATGGTTGATCAAAACACACAAAACTGTTGGACTCGGTCTGCCCAAGACACATACAGTATTGATGTGGCTAGTGCGTTATGATCCAAGTCGGGTCATACCCAATAACAAGCTAGACAAACACCATAGATATTTGTTTAAAATGATGTGATCATAGTAAATAAATATCAACACTTGATTTTGGGAATTGGTTTCCTAAACAATTGCACTTGAAAGAATAATAAATTATATGGATAATTTATTTTAGAGAGATTAATTCATAATGTTATTTAATTGGTTAAATAACATCAAAGAGAGTAATATGTAAATATTGTTACTTGGATCTTGTAACATGTAGCATAATGTTACATGTAACAAATAAAATGTTCATGCAACAAACATGAAGGTTGTGTAACAGAATTTGAAATTCAAATTGTGGGTGGGACCCACTTGTAATCCCCCCTTTATGGGGAAACACACACACCCAACCACATGACATGCATTATTCCTTTTGTTGGTTTACATATCCAAGAACTCTCTCTCTCTCTCTCTCTCTAAGCTCTCTCTTTCATTTTGCAATACAACTCCTTGTTTTTCTCTCCATATTTTTGGCCAAAAGAACAAGGAAAGGAGGTGTTCATAATCAAGTGAAAATCCTAGCTAAAGTGGTGTCTTGTTAGTGGCTTGGTGTATACTAGCTTGAGGCATTCGGTTTTGAAGGCTTGCATTCACAAACAGTCATCTCCTTCATCTTTCTTGCATCTTGAAAGGTTGTATTACATAAACCCCCTATGGATGTTGTTTTTGTATGCATGCAAATTCGTATATGGATCCGGGGCTTGGGTTTTACATATAAAACGGGTTTTATATTAATCAAACATAACAAGATTTAAAACTTTATTATCCGCTGCGTTTTTCTTATAAATGGTTTTATATGGCTTTGATAATCTTGTTAAAACCCAACAATGGCATCAAGAGCCGCTTATACGGATACATGCATCAATAGATCTAAAAATTTTCGGGTTTTATGGTGTGGTTCACCATATGGCCGAAATTTTTGGGGCTTTTGGTTACCCCTTAGTCTCTTAATAGCTTCTTTAGCTGATTCATCAATAAAGAGGACCTCATCACTAGACTCAATTCTTTTGTGTTTCAAGGGTTGCAACTGGCCTTCAGGCCCAGCCACTTCCTTCCCCTTGATTTTCCTCTTTTCATCTTCAATATACTCAAGTTTGGATGGGCCTACTTCCCTCACCACTGTGGGTGGGAAGTCTTCAGAGAAATTATCAATTTCTTCAAATAGATCATTCAATTCATTATCCACCTCTTTCTCCTTAGATTTTACTTCATTATTTTCATAATTTATTTTTTCAGTTTTGTTAGTAAGGGCTATAGTGTCACCTGGGATCACCATTTTCTCAGTGACATTGTCAGCCTCAAGTTTTTTGTCAGTTTGCACCTCAGTCAAAACCTCATCCACCTCCTTCTCAGCCTCATCCACAAAAATGTTTTCAACCTTATTCACAACTTTTTCCTCATCATTCACATCATTCATATTCACCTCAATAACATCATTAACATTATTTTCTTCAACCACATCATCAGAAACATTTGCTTCATATCCACCATCATTTTCCTCCTCATTTCTCTCCTCTTCCTCCTCATCACTACCATACAACTTCCCAAAGATTTTAATACATCATCATCCTCAGCATCATCATATGACCAGGGTTTGAATTTTCAGAAGAGCCTGTTCCAGCTGGGATTCCAAGTCAGAGTTTGTCTTCCTTAAAGCTTTTTTTTTCTCTTCTTAAATCACAGTTTCAATCAGCACATTCATGTGTCTGTAAAGGAGTCTCAGTCTGGCATCAGGGGATGGTGTGTTTTTGGGCGAAATAGGAAATGGATCAGGAATTAGAGTTTTCTGAGTGTCCTGGGATGGGTTTTCTATGATATTTTCACTGGTTCTTGGTAAGGGGTTTCTGGTTTGAATTGTTGGTTTATGTGTATGTATGATCTGGGAAGTTGGTATATGGGGTTGGTTAGAGATTTGGGAATGTGTTGGTCATTGGTAAGGAGTGTTAGGTTGGTTTATGAGGTGGGCTAGAATGTATTATGGTATGTATGGTTCATGTTTAGGTTGGTCTTGGGTTTGGGTTTGGGTTTGTTTTGGTGGTGAAGTGGGTGGGGATGGAATGTATTATTCATCTGTTTGGTCATGGTGAGGTGGTGATTGGGTATGTAATGGGTGGTTATTGGTGTTGTGGTGAATGGGTGGTGTAGAAAAATGGTTCTCATCATTTGATGTCTCCCCCTGAACTTGTGTCATCACATCATCCACAACAGTATTCTTAACTTATTCATAACATTATCAACATTAACAATATCCTCTTATCTCCCAGCATCTTGTTCAACAACAAGATCATTTCCCATCTGTCCATCATCTCCTTCATCATTATTATCATCATTAGAATTTGATATGTCATCATCATCATCATCATCATCATCATCATTGTTACTACTATCTTCATCACTAGTCACCCTTGGTGACTCATGCACGACCATAATCTCCATATTATTATCAATAAGCCAAGGGACAATATCATACTCCACCTCCGGATTAAAGTGGCTTGTGGCACCCAACCTTGCAATTCTTCTAAAAATATTTGGGTCTTGAAGGACATGAGTATTGCCCAAAGTTGGAAGATCAGGGCAAAGAATATTAAAAATGATCTATAAGAATCTTCGATACATGAGAAATCTGTCTTCTTCCCTCTTCCTTAAGTTTACCACCAGGCCATCAAATATAAGTCTTGAAAATTTGAAAGGCCTATTATGTACAACAACAACTATAGCCGTAGAGATCTCTCTGCTCATGAGGGTCTAGGTACCCCTCCTTGGTGTAAACCCTTGAATTAGGTGATATAAAACAGGGAACATTCCCTTTTGGAACTGCCCTTTATGCACATTCCCTTGGTATACCATTGTTTCTTGGAAAATCCTCATCAATCGCAGGGTAGAAAAGGATAACTAAGCCTCTAAATTATCGTTCAATTGTAGACTTTCCAGGATCAAATGTTCTGTGATTTCAATTTCGTGACCAGCCACAGTGGCTTCAATTATCCGTCCATTCACATCATCCTCCAACTGTGCTGTAGTCTAGAAATCCAAGTGATGAATTCTGTAGATTATCGGGCTTTCGGTGAGAGAAAAGCATAGATTAGATCTAATAAGCTATTGAATCATCAGCTTCACCGGCCTATTCTCCTCAGTGACTTGGAGAAAGGCGCAAATGTTGTTCTTCTTTTCAAACGGGTACACAATTTCTGCACAATCACAAACAAAAAAAAATACATTCGAAACAAAGATTAGTCATTTAAGTTCACTACTTTATCATGTATCAAGCTAAATTTGAAGAAGAATTAAAATAATAATCTTTATGAACCTGTTCTTCGACAAATTTATAACCTACACAGAAAACAGAGATGTCAGTAAGCATGAAATTAAAACCCTAAACTCATACAATGTGTGTCGGAAATGATTCAGTTGACGCTTACCGAGTAAGAATTAGATGGATGACCAATTTACGTTATGAATTTGGAGCAACGATTGAGTTTCTGGGTTATGAGCAAGTGGAAAATAGTGCATGAGTGAAAGAGGGCAAAAGGTGAAATGAACATTTGTCTAAGTCCCCAGTTTATAGTGTATGCTGTGCACATTTGAAAGTGAGTTTTAAATTAATTTTGTCATTTGGTGCCAAAAACCCAACTTTAAATATTCCAGCATAAAGCTTGTTCAATAAAGTATATTATCCAAGCTTGCTCGTCCCATAGTTTGCTCAAGTATTTAAAGTAAATAGAAACAAAGTAAGTGAATAAAATGAAAGAATCTTACTCGAATATACAAGATTGCACGAGAAATTAATCACAAGTTAAATAATCAAGTATAAATGATCAAATAGGCAACCTTACTCGAGATCAATAAAGATCCCAAAATAGTAACTTAGTGATATTTCTAAATCTCAACCTAACTCGAATACCTTATCAATGCTAACCTTACTTGAATCTACTGAGAAAAGCAAAAACATGACATACTTTTAGAAATATACATTCAGGTATAATCCAAAGCAAAGTTTACTCGACAATACTTCAAAAGTGAAAAGTGTGCTATAGAAGACTTAATATATTAATTTTAATATACGAGTGTGCTTAAAGCATACAGTGTACTCGGAAAGTAAATCTTTCTTGAAAAATTCTGTAATATGCAAGTATGCTTGGAGAACACTTGAACTATTATATTAATATACAAGTGTGCTCTAAGCAAGAAGTTTGCTCGATAAACAAAGTTTACTCGAAAACACTTGCAATTTCAGACAAAGCATTCAGACTAAACAACATATAATAAAACCAATATTAAACAAGTATGCTTGAAATTTTACCAAGTTTACTCGATAGAGATAAAGAACTAGTAAATGGTCAAGATTGCTCGAACAATAGTCATTGATCAAATTCAATTCAAAGTCATAAAGTATGCTTGACAAACACGGATTTCAATTAAACATCCAAATGTACTCGAATCACGTATTTAAAGCATATTCAGACATTTATATAACATATTCATCAAGTGTGCTTGAATGAGATGACCTTCTAAACAACCAAGTTTACTTGAAAGTGCATAATCATCCAAATGTACTCTATAATACATGAATAATCTTTTTCAAAGCAAATAAATATCAAGTACGCTCGAATGAGTTAAACTTCAAATAAAAACACCTATGTTTACTCAAAAGTTTATAACATCAAAGTTTACTCGAAATAACATATGCAGACTTATTCAAATTGAAAATGCAACACTTTTTGAATTAAACTTTACATCAAACAGTTTTCTCATTAAAGTTCAAAGTTTAAGATCAAATGGTGCATAATTAGATCAAATTATAGTTTAATCCTTTCAAATCCATTTCTCTTTTATGAAAAGGCATCATATTGATTAAGTCACCTTTCAATACTTTATTCTCAGCATTATTATGACATAATAGGCAGATAGGTTAATAGCAGGTATTGACTTAGCATGAATTTCATTGCTTTGGTGATAAGCTTAAAGTTCAATTAGGTGCATAATACAAAAATGGATAACAGTTATTGCATTATAATGTTCCATATCTCTTCTCAAAGCTTATTTGGCTTTCTCTAGATCACCCAAATTTAACTTCAACCCCCTGATATTTGGTCAAAATATTTTATGACAGAACCTTTAAACATTCTTAATGAATTTTTCTTTTCAAAACATTTCAAACTTTGAGGTTTAAGGTTGGACTTACATGCCACGCATTTCGGACTTACAAGCCTTCCATTCAAGGTGTTTAGGACTTATAAAGATGCCCCACCTCTGTAGTTCTAGTTTAAACCCTCATGTTTGATTTCTTTAAAAATTTTGAACATTTATCAACTTTTTGGTTGATGTATAATCAATTTGCACAAATTTGATCTTTGTCATATTCATAAGATGTTTCAATTAGAGTAACCAATTACCAACAGGATCGTGTATGACTGGATAATCACTTTTCTGCCTATCATTCGAAGAGATTTATCTTGAAACATGCATATTTAACAATGCATCTCCACATTAAGCTTAGCATATTCATTATGTTTATATCACCTCAGTTTGTAAACATCATGGAAAGCAACCATACTTATTAATGACTGCACTAATAGTCCTTTTAGCCTATTAAATCCACGTGATTGGTATAAATAATCAATCTACTATCATTTCCCAAAGGTTGGATCAATTTTCATGGAAAAAATTTTAAGCATCTATAAAGCTTTTAACTGAATAATCTTAACATTTCTCAACACCATTAACTTGCTCAGCTTGTCAAAAATGAATTTATTTTTAAAACTTCTTTGAAAAACATTCATGTGAGCACACAAGTTTTATCACATAATTAAAGTTTTGACACAAGCAATTACTAACATATTGAAGAATAATTCAGATAATGAATGACATGCATTAGCACACTTAGACTCACATAAGGTAAAACTAAGACTAATTATGCCAATTTTATCCTATTTTAAGCAAATCATCATTTCAGATCATTCAACAACAACAAGATATCAGATAAGCATGCAGATGTAATAATCAAAGCATATGTAGACACATGTATCAAGAAATCATACTCAGTTATTGACCTAAGAAGCATTTAAAGCAAAGTCACTTATAGTTATTTAAAGCATATATCAGTTTGACCAAATTCACACATTCAAACATAAAACAAAACTTATTCACTCAAGACCTCTTAAGAGATAGTCAGTTAGCACATTGAGCACACATCATCAATAAGACTTCATCAAAGTTGATCATGCCTAAAGATTTTTATAGAAAGCGAAATCTTGTTTTATCTAGTGGCTTGGTAAACAGGTCTGCCAAGTTGTCACTAGTGTCAACTCTTTTCATTTCTATAACACCTTTCTCACCACAGAATCTGATAAAATGGTGTCTGATTTCAATATGCTTGGTCTTTTGTTGGGATGAGAAAATGGACTTAAGGAAGATTGGAATCTTCTCAACCTCCCTAAAAACGGCTAAGTATTGACATCGGGCACACTTGGACATCCGAACAAGCTTTTAGTTAAGCCTAGCAAGGTATTTTGCCTTCCGGTTAGAGTTATCTTCTTGAAGTCTTCCTTAATGATAATCCGAGCAGGGTTCACTTCGTCTAGCAAGGTATTCTTCAGGTCAAGCATGGTTTGCTTACTAGCATACTCTTGACTAAACCAAGCTATTAAAGCCAAGCAATTTGGAAGATCTAGCAAGATTTGAATAATAAACAGTAGCCCGAGCATGCTTTGGGAAAGTTATTCAAGATACATTCAAAGAACTTTTCCAAGCAAGGTTCAACTCCGAGAAAGCTATAGTTCTACCAGCACAAGTCAAACAGTGCTACTAGCATACTTTGGTTTGCTTAATAAGTTATTATTTGAGAAAGAGTTGAAAGGATTCATGAAGAATACTTTGCTCGTAGGATCATAATGAGCAAAGTTCGCTACGATCAGGAAGATTGAAGTCTGCTAGGTGAGTATTTTCTAAGGAAAATACTCCAAGTAAAGTCTACCCGGAGAACTGTTCACCAACACACTTCACGGTTGCTCGGTCTACTCGAAGAGGATAAAAGACACAAAGTCTACTTGAAGACCTATTTTACACTTAGTATATTTTGTATTATCATTTCTGAATATGTATTAATGATTGGGGTTTCTAGAAGGAATGACAGCTGTTAGGAGGCAGACCTATAAATAGAATGATCTAGGGCACGCCTCCTAACGGACATAGGACAGACACCTGAATTGATTGACAACGATTTGACGGCTGACATATTCTTACAGATATTCTGCTAGAATCATATATTTCCTTTCTTAGAACCTTAAAGATTTTCTTTTTGTAATAGACTTACTATTTATGGAAATCTATTGAGTGAATCTGTGTGTGTGTGTGTGTGTGTGTGTCTTTATTGGGTTCATCAAGCAACAACCAGTGTGTTATTGATTCCGCCTTTAATACACTATTATTCTTCTCCAATCTAGTCGCGTCGTTAACCTTCTTGTCAACACTCTAAGTGTGGGTTACGGCAAAGATGGATTGAGTGATCAATCGGGACCGACAAGTGGTACCAGAGCTGAGCTCAACTACCTTGGTGAAGAATAAGTTGTCGATTATTGAATGAATATGTTCAGTTTTAGGACAAAGGGTGACGTCTGAGTACTGTTCCATTGGAGAGTGACTTCAGTTTTTGTTCTTCTCTTCTTTACTCAGATATGCCTTGTTTTACGGTTTAAAAGTTTCTTTTTCCCTATAACTTGTTTATTGTTCATAATCTTGCTTTATTCGTACGAGATTCATCAGATCTGATAATCATATCTCAGGTATGATAATTTTTAGAAAAGTTTAAATTAATGTTTTAAGTCAATTTCTTTTAAGTCTTTGTGTTTGCTTTAAAATATTTTACAAAATGTCTGGTTACGAGGAGTAGGAGGTCTCCACAAACAAAATTCCTAGGCTCTATGGACTAGAAAATTATGTTAAGTGGAAAGTTCTCTTTGAGGCTGCTGTTTTCTATAATGATGTGAACATATGGAATTCCATCAAGAATGGACCATATGTACCTAAAACAGGAGCAAATGCAAACCAAGCCGTTGGTGTTAGAATGAAGAAAGTGGATGATCGAGCTCTTGCAATGATCAAATTGGGTATGTCTTGGGAAATTCTGACCAAGGTTGCACATCATACCACTGCCAAGGCTATGTATGATGCAATTCTTGAAATGTTTGAAGAGAATTCTGAGTTGAAGAAAATCAAAAAGGTAAGGCTCAAGCAACAGCTTGAAAGATTCAAATACAAAGAAGGTGAAAGGATGAAATCAATTCTTGAAAGATACTTGGCCGTTGTGAATGAACTAAAAACAATATGCTATGTGATGACAGATTCCGATTTAAGTACAAAGTTGTTGTCATCATTGCCAAAAGAATGGTATACAGCAAGCAAGTTCATAATTCAGAAACCGACTTTTGAACAGCTCAAGCTTGATGATGTAATCTGTTTCCTCCAAGCGGCTGAAATAGAAATGATAGAGAATGAGATGATAAAAGAAGAAAGACCATGTTTCCAAGTGACAAACACAAGTGCATTCATTTCTCCTATGGGAAGCTTAACCACCAAAAACCAACAGCAAATACCTATCATTGAAGAACCTACTAAACTTGGTAGTGATGCACCAAAGGAATTTGTTGGTGGTAGTTCAAGTAACCAAGGAAGCCAATCAAGGTTCAATGTCCAACTCATTGATGATAATGATTCAGCCTCCATGGCTAGTGGACATTTGCCTTATGTTGGAGGAAATGGTGGTCAAGTAAGTGAAACTCAAGCATTGTTTTCTATGTACACAGACTCCTACAATGCTTTTGTGTCAAAGAATATGCTTCACACAAGCATTGTTCAAGATTATTTAGAATAGATTGATGCCGATGATCTTGAAGATATGGACTTGAAATGGCAAGCTGCAATTCTGGCTCTTAGAAGCAAAACACTATATAATAGGACTGGTAGATCTATTCTATCAGGGCCTAATGAAAGAATTGGGTTTGATAAGTCAAATGCCATTTGTTATAACTACCAAAAACCTGGGCACTTTGCTAGAGAGTGCAATCACCCAAGAAACTTTCAAGGGAATCAGTATCAGAACCAACAACCAAGAAATCAGAACTAGTATCAACATTACCAGCCAAGAAACACCAACTACAACAATCCCAACTTTAACAACAACTACCAGCAACCTCAAATGAATAATCAGTAGGTAGTACCTCAGAACCAAAACTACCAGAGAAACACTAACCAAAACCCTCCAAATGTTCCAAACAACAAAAGAAATAACCAAAACCAGCCTAGAAATCAAGAGAATGTAGCACTTGTTGCTCAACAAGAAGGTGGTTTTGATTGGAGTGATCATGCAGAAGACATAACCAAGGCCAATGTTGCATTCATGGCAAAAGTTGAAAATGCAGTTGGATCTTCTTCTTCTCAGGTACATCCACACTCCACAATTGAATTACTTGAAACAATTGATGCATTGAATGTGAAAGTAGGCAAGTTGGAGAGTGAATGTTTTAGGAAACAGAGCATGATAAAAGTGTATCAAGCTAGTGATGTTACATATGAAGAAAAGATCAAAAGCCTAGAAGAAGATTGCATGAACAGCTACAGTACTCAGTCTAGGTATGTGACTGAGATTGAAGGACTAAAGAAAATGGTGGTTGAAGAAAATGTGAGAAATACCACACTACAAATTGAAGTTGAGTTTATGAAGAATCTTGTATCCACTAGAAACATATTATGCATTTTGAACAAGGTGAAAGAAGAAGATAAATACAAAGTTGTTCCTCCACCTTTTAATAGTAGCTATTCTCTTAAAGTTGATAAGGAGAAAAGGGAGGCTTATCTCAACCAATTCAGAGATGTGTTCAGAGACAAGAAAGACTTCATTGAACATTATGAAAGGCTATTGTTGATTAACAAGGAGAATTTACTTTGAAAGATGAGAAAGATGAAAAGTCAATTGGTGTGCAAGTTTCTGAAGATGACTTCAGTGAAGATGATTTGGACAAAGATGATTTAAGTGACTTAAGTGATCAATTTTCAAATGAAGAAATCCAAGCTGCAAAAAGAAATAGAAGACTGAAGAAGCCTGATTCAATTGATCAACTTCCATTATTGCCTCCTACTACACCAAAAAATGAAAATACTAAATGAGAAGATAAGAAGAGAACATGTGTCATTTGACATATGTGAAGGCTCTACAAGAACAAAGGTGGCTTACAATGCTGTAAGGCCACCAAGCAGAGAAGTATTGAGAAAAATTAAGAATAACGACAAGAAGTCTAAAGAAACATTTGAAAGTGATCAGTTTATTCCAGTATACTCTGTCTTTTCAAGTAAAGAGTTATTTGACATAGGAGAAGTTGAAACTATGGAAGAATATGAGAAAAGACAAACAGAAGTATGGTGAATATTTGGGAAAAGGAAAGGTGTGTGAACAGGTGAAAGAGAACAAGGTTGAACTAAAGGATGTTGATAGTTTGAAGAAAGATAGGAAGGGTGTAGTAAAACCAAAGAATAGTGTGACTGACCAAGTAAAAAGAAATAATCTTCCTATAATAAATGAAACTGTTGTGAAAAGAAACATACAGCCATTGAGAATTGTTTCGAATCAGGACTCATGATAAGTTAAGTCTGATGATTCTCAAAAATCACCTAACAATGGGAAGAAAGAGAAAAAAGCTGCCTTCTCAAGAAAGAAACCAAAAGAATTGAATGGTGATGAGAAGTTCCTAATGAAAAATGGGTTTGAACCTCATGGATTTCTATGGAAACCAAGAGGTGAAGTTCAAGGAGCAAAGAAATTTGATGCCAGAGATTTTACTTGTGAAAGGATTATGTAGCGCAAGAGTGCAAAAGCATAATTCCCTATGTGAAAACTCCAAGTCCAACTGACAGTGGATATGAAACTGATGAATTTGATGCTTGTGTAACTGTTTATGAAGATCCCAAGCCTATTTCTTTCACATCTAATGCAACTATTGCTGAAACTGATGATTTGCAAGTTGATTCAGCTTGCTCTTCACCACCCAACTTGTTGAGTCAAGAATTTGACTTGAGATGACTTAAGGATGATTAAGGAAGATTGGAATCTTCTCAACCTCCCCAGAAAGGCTAAGTATGGAATCCAAGCACACTTGTACACCCGAGCAATGCTTACTTGACCTAGCAAGGTACTTTATCCTTTGAGCAAGGTTATCTTCTAGAAGTCTGCTTTAGTGTCAATCCGAGCAGGTTCACTATGACTAGCAAGATTGTTCTTCATAGCCAAGCAAGGTTTACTTTCGAGTATGCTTTTGGTTCACCATACTTTTGAAGCCAAGTACTTGGAAGATCTAGCAAGGTATTCATTAATAAAACAGTGGTCCGATCATGCTTGATGGAAGATAAAGAATATTCCGAAGGACTTCGTCGGGCAAGGTTCAACTCCGAGTAAGCTACAGTGTTACTGGCACACTTGGCTTTGCTAATAAGTTATTCACTAGCAATGAGTTGAAAGGATCTCTGAAGAACAAGTTTGCTCGTTAGATTATATCGGGCAAAGTTTGATATAATCAAGAAGATTGAAGTCTGCTAGGTGAGTATTTTCCTGGAAAATACTCTAAGTAAAGTCTACCCAGAGAACTGTTCTCCAGCACACTTCAAGGTTACCAGGCCTACTCGGAGAAGACATCTGATACAAAGTCTACCCGGAAGACCTGTTTTTACACTTAGTATGTTTTGAATATGTAATCTGAATATGTACCAATCATTAGGGTTTCTAGAAGATGGTACAGTTGTCAGTTGGTAGCAGGCCTGTAAATAGAATAATTTAGGGCACGCCTACTGTACATTCGTTACTTTTCAAACCCGAAAGTCCGATCCATTTTAAATTTTTGGTTTTATAAATATACATAAATATATATTTCAAATTCCGTCCTATGTATTTTATAATATATTCGCTAACCGACCCGTTTTGTCGTCCAATAGGTTCTTATTTGTTGTTCATCATATTCCTAACGATTTAAGTTTATTATTCCTCCGTTTTCTAATTCATTTAATTAAAATAACTAAACACCGAGATTTAAAGTTTTATCAAAGTAAATGAGTTCCAAACAATCCGGGTATAGTATGATAAATATCTAAGTTTATTAACATTTATTACATCTATGTAACTTGTAAAAGTTTAAGGTTCATTATGTAAATATAGTTTAAAATCTATTTTAAAATAATATGAAAGTTCAAGGGTCTTAATGTAAATACATATAAATATGATGATATAATAATAATGAAAACATGCACCAGCAGCCCCACCTCGTCCCTAACCCCGTTTTTCCGATGTCCACCGCCGGCGGCGGCTCCAGTGAGCCATTTCCACCATTTTTTAACGCATTTTCGACTTTAATACTTGATTCAACGTAATTCTCCACTAACGGCAAACCATAATCAACAATAATAACTCGTAATAATATGTAATCACACGCGAATTTAATCTATTAACGGCCGGAAATAATTAAGATGTCATTAACTATCAATTAACCTCAAACATTCCAATTAGCACTATAAATAGAACCCAGGCTTCGTCTAAACTCACTCACACTTTCACATCTATCTAAAACACTCTATAAACCTCTAAATTATCCGGCGAAACCCGTTTTCCGGCGAGTCTTGTTCTTCGTCATTCCGACACAGTTAGAGGTAAAAATTACATGTATTTATATTGTTTTTAAGCGACTAATAAAACCCCTAAACTTAATTGACCAAACATGGAACGGATTAACGGATTGAAACCTAGGGTTTTCATTAAGAAGATGATGAACTTGAGTGTGTAATATATATTTTCTTTTCTGGTTAAAATAACAAACAAATTAGCTAGTTCAGTTGGTTGTGCCCATGTGTTGCCAAAATGATGACCCGGGTTCGAACCCCGGTCTATGCAATGTTTTTTTGTTTGTTTTTTTAAACCCTTTATGCTAACTACTATATAAATCATAATAAATAAGTTAAATTATTTATAATCTATATTTATCATTTCGTCAACAAAAACCAAGTCTTTCAAATTCGTCAAGACTCGTTTAAACTCGTAAAACATTTGTATATTTATTTATCGTCCGTTAAACTTTATAACTCGTTAACACTTTCGTTTTCAAAATAAAATATATCGTTAACACCAATATTTCCATAACCCTTATAATATTCAAACTTGATATCAATCTCATAATCTAAACTAATATTAAATTCATAATTTATTAACAATTCGTTAAAACTTAACAATAATATTAAATTATCAAAACACCATAAAATGATAAAATATACATTTAAACACTTTTAAATACCGAAAACCCTCATTTACTTTTTAATATGTCGTTAGTTAATATTGATTTTGTACTTTTAATTCTAGTTCGTGAAGTTAAATTGCTTCGATTTCATTTACGCACTTTCGGTTTAATTTCAAGTTTGTCTTCAACTTTAAGGTGAGTTTCTCACACCCCTTTTTACGCTTTTACTTTTGGGGGTAGCATATATATCCTATCCAAATTACAATTTCGTTTATTTATTATCTACAAACTACAATTCGTTACATGGACTTGTGTGTTTAATTGCTTACTTGCTCAAAGATTACGTGCTCATGGTTTCCTCATTAAGTATGATCATACGTCCCCCTATGCACTCAGGACCTCGATGTTATGAGTGGAATAGGGACCCCCGATCCGAGTACGTTGGTTGTTACCAACGGAAAAGACACTTACTTGCGCTATTTCCGAGTACGTTGGTGCACAATCACAACCGGAAAGGACCTTACTTGCTCATTTACACTTTTTCATGGAATTGTATAGTTTTTATGTACATATATCAAAACTTGTGTGAACTCACCAACTATTCATATAGTTGACATTATTTTATATATATACTACAGGTACATCTATTCGAAGTTGACATATGAAGAAGACATTAGAACTTAGGGTATATCAAAAAATGGATAAGTTGTGAAATTGTTCTTGTAATTTTCCATGTATTTCTTGTTACAAACTTGTGTACTTAATGTTTAAATAAATTAATGATAATATTGTCACTTAATAGTGTCACATGTGTTTTGGGAAATCTGTACGTCACACTCAGGCATTTCCGCTTTAGCCGGGGTGTTACAGATTGGTATCAGAGCCGTGACTATAAGATAGGACATTAGACGTAGTGTTCTAGTTGATTATAGTTTATTTGCTTAATTGTTTAGGTTGCATGATTAGAAATTATGTGAGCCTAATTTGATTGTTCAATGCACATTATTTGGTTATTATTGATTTGTTTATGCCTCATGTACGCAAATACTGTTATACTGATGATTCAATTACTTCAATTACACAAGCACACACAAGTCCAAGGCTTATGCCTAAAAAGCAAAGATTTTTCCAACATTTTAAATTATTGATTTTCATTGTGGTGTTCCGATATTTATTCTTCTTAAAGATGGTTCTTTATGGCGGGTATGTAGTAACTGTAAGGGGGACGTGCCTGTTTTCCTAAACTCTTGACACCAAGGTTATTGAAACCTAAGGATAAGCAATGCGTATAAATCCCAATCAGACGCGGGACCCGGTTGCTTACCTGGAGAGTTAGGAAAGAGCATGAACTCTATTAAACCAAAGCATACTACTTTCAACGCCATATGAATCACAACTTTAAGTTTTCAAACGCGACCATGTTCTCTTTGTGAAAATAATATGGTTGCACTCCTCTATGTTTTACAATGTGTTTGGAAGTCTGTACACGAATACCCAGCTTTCGGTTCGATTTAATTACGCATTTTTTATACGAGAATAGTTAAGTTTTAAAAGAATTTTATGACACGTTTTCTTTATTTATACACTCATTTACGTCTTAAACTTTTAAAAGTTTGCAAAGTAATAACCGGATTTCAAACGATTCCTTTGTTATTTTACTATTATGTGTTAGAAGTGAAAATTTTAAAAAGTCATGGTGGTTTATGAACATTCGATTTTCAATTCTATTTCACTATTTATTGTTAAGTTTAATAGTTTTTCCATATGATTATAATAATTTTTTAGGTTTTCATTTATTGAAAGGTGAAAACTCAAGACGTTTCATGGGAATTCCAATTTCGATTTCAAATTTGTTTCATGCAATTTCTTTTCTTTACTTGTTTTCATTGATGTATCTATTAGTCCTTTTTATACTTACATCCCAAGTCACGCAAATTCTTCATGTTTCATATCACGCCTTCTCGTTTTCCTAGTTGTCGCACTCAACCGGCGAAATGACAATCCAAGTTATCAAGCAAATGGCATATGCGATCCCGATCACCCCACATTTAACCATGCCTTCTTCATCGCTAAAGTAAATTCAAACTCAAACCCAACACAATTATTGGAAATTCAAACCAAACCCAACTAAAGAGCCTCGCACAGAAACACGTTCTTTGTATAATATGTGTAAATCCAACCGCTTTACTTCCCTGAAACGTTGATATACTTCAATCTGTGGTAGATTCAATTACCACTTAATGCCAAAACCTACCCAAACTCAACGCCCCCATCTGCAAGAGATGTACCTAATCATTTGTCTCAATCAAATGTTTAACCTCATGCTACAAGCCTACTAACATTGCGGTGACCTTAGAACACTTGCCATACTTTGGAAGACCTAACTTATTTCCGCCATGCAATATCCTAACCCCGCATCTTTTTCGACCTTATACGATTTTTCGGTTTCAATACTTAGATTTTTACAAAACTAATGCAACTCGTCTATATTTTCTTTTGCATACGTTTCTACATTTTATTTCTTATACTAACACCTCGCGCCTAATGCCAAATCCTTAGTTATTTTAACCTTCAGTCAAATGGATTTTCTTTAAAAAAAAAATTATCACCTCTATTATTATTATTATTATCATTATTATTGTTATTATTAAATTATTAATATTATCATCATTATTAATATTACTACTACTATTGTTATTAGTACCATCACCGTCATCATCATCATTATTATTATTACGGTAATATCAATATGATTATTATTAGAATTGTTATTATTATTATTGTTTTTTTATTATTATTGATATTAGTAATATTATTATTACTAGTATCATCGTCACTACTATTATATAATATTTGCTTCAAACAAGTTTGAGCCATTTTGAAACTATTTTATTTATTTAATAATATTTATTATGATTTGTAATATTATTATTACTAGTATTATCGTCACCTATAATAATAATGTAATTATTACTTCAAACCGTATTTAAAGTAAACTTCTTGTTTTAAACAAATCTTAAGCCCTTTTGAGGCTATGCTTCATTCAATAAGTCAGGTTATCTGACAATCTTTTTCCTAGGCCGCTGGCTAAAAGAAAACATTTATTTTTACGTTAAGGATTTTATAAAATTCTCAAGTTTTAGCGCTAGTTAAAAACGTTTTGCCTAACTAAAATAGAATAATCTTATTTCACCATGAGATATAAAAGCATCACGATTTACAACCGATTTTCATAAATTATGTTATATTATATCCCTTCCTTTATTTCCCCTTCGTTAACGCCAATGAGTTTCGGCTAAGAAATCATGGCACCATCTCTCGTCAACTTTCATACCACAAACAAACCGACACTTGAGAAGACAAACGTCGCAAGCTGCATTTTCTTTTATATAATTTCTCCTTCACGTGTTTTTTTTCGGACTTACCCAAAGTGATTTTTATCCACTTCTTTAGAATATTGTTTACGAATTTTATTCCGATTGTTCATTGACCTTTGATCCATATTCGTTTGTATTTTACGAAACTCAATTTCGTGCATCATTCTTAGTCACACTTTTGAATTGGTTTACGTTTGTTATCTCGCGGTCTATGACCAATTTCCCATCAACGTGTTGAGTGGAAATTGGGACTATGATACGTGTACATAGTTACCTAATAGAAACCGTATTTTTATTTTATTTCTACACTGACTATCGGTGACCGGTTCCCTCCAAACGAATTCGTTTACTTAGAACCGGGACGGTGTCCCATGTACATGCCGAGTTTATGTTATGTTATATTTTTACACAAATTGTTTTGTTTATTGGTGTGCTTCTCTTTCACTCGATGTTTTAATAGACCATTTTGTTATTCTTGATTTCATCAGTCTGGAACAAATGCTTTATTTTGATTTTGAAATTTCAATTGTTTACTTTGATAAACTCAAGGTTGCTATTTGAAACTTTTCTTTCACAAACTTAATGGATTTTAATATTTTGATAATGGAATTTCGTTTATCCGTTTCATTTCAAATTATTAATTTGTAAAATGTTCACTTTATTTCATCTCAATGTTACAGTTAATTGCGTTGCAATTCATTCGATTTGTTAAACATCATGATATTTTGATACTTAAAAGTTTCGTTTATCAAATTTATTCTCGAACCCTATGCGATATTGAATTACATGTTCATATTTCGTTAGTTAAATGCTACGTTTACTTGCCACGTTATTCTCGACCCCATTATTTCAATTACATGTTACGATGTTCATAATTCTAAGTGTTTCATTCTTTGACTTCATTAACTCGTTTATATTCGTTTTCAACATCGTTTACTTGGTTTAGACATGATGATCTTATTTACTTGACTTGTTGTTTTCGCGTTGTCCTTGGCATGAATGGTCTATCAACGCGTTTGTAATGTTTTTACCCTTTTAATTCATTATTTTTTTTTATTTTCAATGTTATATATGAGAATTTATTTATTTATCTAAGGTCTATGTCTGAAAACCACACAATAGAGCAAGTTATATGGATCATCCGACGATAGAGGTAATTATGGGTCGACACGTAATTATCAAAGTCCTCGCATGGAGAATATAATAAGTCCGGTTGTGTGAAATAACTCAGAACTTGGAATGATTTTGGGTAACGGGACAAATACAATATGATAAGGGCATGGAGGATACGCCTCTCGTACATCCTATATATAAGTGTTCTGGTCATATTTTCCATTTGTGGCGTTCTTTCGGGTCATTCAAAGATCAGCGTTATTTGATTTTAATGAATAAAATCGTTAAAACTTCTAACAACTCCGCATATTAGTTGTTCACTTTTAAATTTTATTTTTATTTTAATTTCGGGACGAAATTTCCAAAAGTTGTAAGTCCTGTAACATTCGTTACTTTTCAAACCCGAAAGCCGATCCATTTTAAATTTTTGGTTTTATAAATATACATAAATATATATTTCAAATTCCGTCCCATGTATTTTATAATATATTCGCTAAACGACCCGTTTTGTCGTTCCAATAGGTTCTTATTTGTCGTTCATCATATTCCTAACGATTTAAGTTTATTATTCCTTCGTTTTCTAATTCATTTTATTAAAATAACGAAACACCGAGATTTAAAGTTTTATCAAAGTAAATGAGTTCCAAACAATCCGGGTATAGTATGATAAATATCTAAGTTTATTAACATTTATTACATCTATGTTAACTTGTAAAAGTTTAAGGTTCATTTTGTAAATATAGTTTAAAATCTATTTTAAAATAATATGAAAGTTCAAGGGTCTTAATGTAAATACATATAAATATGATGATATAATAATAATGAAAACATGCACCAGCAGCCCCACCTCGTCCCTAACCCCGTTTTTCCGATGTCCACCGCCGGCGGCGGCTCTGGTGAGCCATTTCCACCATTTTTTAACGCGCTTTCGACTTTAATACTTGATTCAACGTAATTCTCCACTAACGGCAAACCATAATCAACAATAATAACTCGTAATAATATGTAATCACACGCGAATTTAATCTATTAACGGCCGGAAATAATTAAGATGTCATTAACTATCAATTAACCTCAAACGTTCCAATTAGCACTATAAATAGAACCCAGGCTTCGT
This sequence comes from Bidens hawaiensis, assembly GCF_021521415.1. Taxonomy (NCBI): domain Eukaryota; kingdom Viridiplantae; phylum Streptophyta; class Magnoliopsida; order Asterales; family Asteraceae; genus Bidens; species Bidens hawaiensis. Next base: position 16,896 of record NW_027492429.1, on the reverse strand, counting down.
CTAAACTCACTCACACTTTCACATCTATCTAAAACACTCTATAAACCTCTAAATTATCCGGCGAAACCCGTTTTCCGGCGAGTCTTGTTCTCCGTCATTCCGACACAGTTAGAGGTAAAAATTACATGTATTTATATTGTTTTTAAGCGACTAATAAAACCCCTAAACTTAATTGACCAAACATGGAACGGATTAACGGATTGAAATCTAGGGTTTTCATTAAGAAGATGATGAACTTGAGTGTGTAATATATATTTTCTTTTCTGGTTAAAATAACAAACAAATTAGCTAGTTCAGTTGGTTGTGCCCATGTGTTGTGTGACAATCGTCAATTTCAGGTTAACTTCGTTAACTCAACTCCGTCAATTCAAACTTAAGATCACTGAATCTATAACACACACTTCATTACATTTAAACTAGGGTTTAAATGACGCTTAACACTTACTACATGTGTAGTCTTTCGGGAGTTGCACCGAAACGCAAACGAGTTGACGCAAACGATTGATGAATAAACGAAAAACGTCAAAACAGTAATTATGTGATAATTATGTGTTAGACTTATGTGTTATGTGATAACATGGTTATAAACGTTAACTCAAGAAGTAAACAAGTTAGTTAGGCTAGAAAAGTAATACTTAGAAGTGGAGGGACTTGAATGTAACATGTTATGTTTATAAATACATCATTAACTAAACCCTAACTATTCTTTTCTTTCCCCCACACCTTCTGATCGGTCTCTCTCTCCCTTGCTCCCTTGGCTGCCGTCGACATACACACACATATACACCATCAATTCAAGCTTTTGATTGAAGAATTAGGTGCTAGGAAGGTATAATTGATTATCCTATACATCCTTATTACTTGATTTTGATGTTTGTTGGGTTAACTACAAACCCTATCTGCCGTTTTCATGTGTGCATGTAACCAATATGATTGTTGTTGATTGAGTAATGATATGATAACTAGTATTGATATTGTTACACGTTAATTGTTGTGTCTTTGATTTGAGTTCAAACAAAAACCCTAATCATGTATGTAATGTGTAATTGATGTGCATGGATGGTGTTTATGGAGTCTAGAGTGTTATATGAATGCATGATAGTTCATAGATTGTTAATATGTTGAGTTTGGATGCAAACAGTTTCTGGACAGAATGTGTTATTGATGTTTAAGTGACTGTAACGAAGTGTAAATGTGAAAATTGGTTGAGATTATTGGTACTACAGTAAACTAGGTTGAGTCTAGTTTCTATAGAATATAAATTTGTAATTTTTGGACAAGTAAAGGTTAACTTTTATGATTTTACAAAAACGTTGTGCAAAGCTGAGCTGTTAGACCTGCTGTTAGGTTGTTTTGTAAATGTTATATCTCATGAACTACGAGACCAATTGGGTTGGTTCCACTTCTGGAAGTCGACTTATTGAGTTAGGAACCTAACCCAAGTGGTCTTGCATTTATTGGATTTTTCGTTTAACGGGAATTGCAAATAACATTCTGTTGCGCATGAATTTGACTGTTATGAGTTTGCTGTAATGATTTGATGATTGTGAGAAAACTATGTGGAATAAAAATATAATAAAATATGTTCTGGAAACCTAAGACATATATGCTTCTGTGATGATTTTGGTAAATTAATTGAGATGCTATGATCGGTGAAATAGTACAATCTTTCAAGTAGAATTTCTGTCTCAGTGAAACTAGCTGCTGAGTTTTGTGAAATTGCATGAAACATGATACTTGCTATATAATTGTTATGTTTTGACCAAATTACCCTTGCGGGGAATAATTGCTAATTGATTGTCATAATTTGACCAAATTGCCCTTATGGGGAATAATGGCTAGTTAATTGTCATGATTTGACCAAAATGCCCTTACGGGGAGTAATTGCTAGTGATGTGCTTTATGAATACATGACACGTATATGATTGCTTACACATGTAATGTATCACAAAATACATTTTTTAAAGTCACACACGAATCACAAACGAAACACGAAACATGTTATGTGCATAGGTAATATGTGCCGGGTCTAGAGACTCGATAATATTCCGACACTTAGAAAAATCTCTTTGTTGTTTTAGAACGCTAGAGAGAGTTTTTCTGTGACGCGCATCTTGGTGATTTAATTTGGGAATTTCTTCGCAAACAGTGAGTTTCACTTTCCCCTTTTTAAACTGTTTTAAACGCTTTTCACTTGGGGGAGATAACATACTCCGAAACGCATTTGAGATTTTGTTAATATAGATTATATATCACTTGTAAAGACTAAGTGGCAAACGCAATAACAAAAGTCCTTCATAACATCGAACCGGTTAATATTTGGAATAGCGAGTCATTGTTGAGTAGTACTACTGGGTTTGACAAACCCCACCCAACGCTAAACTCGACTGGAGGTCGAGCGGGTGTAATCTTGGCTAACACATACCATGGTCTGGATGACCTGGTGGCAAGGCAAATTGATAAACAGTCAGCTTCGGTGTCGAACACTTAGTAATACTTGCTTTATAGGCTAGCTACCTATAGATATATAATTGACATAACACTATCTGTAACGCAAAACGCTGTAACGCACAACGCTGTAACGCAAAACGCTGTAACGCACAACGCTTAAAGCAAAACGCTGAACGCAAACGCTAAACATTTATTTTTATATAACTTGTGAACTCACCAACCTTGTGTTGACACTTTTAGTATGTTATTCTCAGGTAGCCGAGGCGGGCGCGCGGTTTAGGAACATGCATTGCTTGAAAACGCTTTTGTTATGCAAACTTATTTTTAACGGTTATCATTGGTTTTAAGTCGTCCTGCGTGACGCAACTTTTGGTTAAAGGTTTTTACGCTTCCGCATTTAATTACTCGTAAACGTTTTCATGGTTTTGAAACTTTATTTTATGGTTTGATTATAACTGATGATTCCGATCCTGTTAGTTCACACCCTCTGACGGTAAAACTCCGTTAGTGGATTTTGAGGGTGTGACATGTTGTCACAATGATGACCCGGGTTCGAACCCGGGTCAATGCAATGTTTTTTTTGTTTGTTTTTTTTAAACCCTTTATGCTAACTAATGTATAAATCATAATAAATAAGTTAAATTATTTTAGTTTAAATAAAATTATTTATAATCTATATTTATCATTTCTTCAACAAAAACCAAGTCTTTCAAACTCGTCAAGACTCGTTTAAACTCGTAAAACATTTGTATATTTATTTATCGTCCGTTAAACTTTATAACTCGTTAACACTTTCGTTTTCAAAATAAATTATATCGTTAACACCAATATTTCCATAACCCTTATAATATTCAAACTTGATATCAATCTCATAATCTAAACTAATATTAAATTCATAATTTATTAACAATTCGTTAAAACTTCTTTCGAACTTAAAAGAGGTCAGTATTTGTCTGGATAAGAGTGACAAGATCGTGGTAATGGATGAGAATGGGACTTCAATGAATTTCTCGGCTTCAGGAATATGGCATCTTCTTCGGAGACCGGCTGATAAGGTGTCTTGGGTGCATGTTGTTTGGTTCTCTCAATGTGTTCCAAAACACTCCTTTATGTTGTGGACTGTGCTTCATGATAGGTTGAGCACGCAGAATCGTATTATGGGGTGGAAAATTGGTGGGTATCAAAATCATAACTTGTATTGCTGCCTTCTTTGTAATGGAGAGCCGGATTCTCGTAATCATCTCTTCTTCGAGTGTAAGTTCTCTTCTGAGGTTTGGAGTATTGTAAAATTGAAAGGGAAGTTTTAGGGGTGCAGGATGGTTGGGCGAATATTCTTCAATATGTGTCTCAATTTGGAATGTCCAACTCTATTGATAATGTTGTTAATCGGCTGTTATTTGGGGCTTCGGTTTACGTCATTTGGAAGGAGCGAAACAACCGGCTTTTCAAGAACTCTTTGAAGACTCCTAAGATTGTTGCGGACGAAATCATTAGGGGTACGCGCCTAAAGCTTATGACTCTAAAGTTCAAGAATTCTGAACGGGTTAATCGGGTTCTCGAGGATTGGCAGTTTCCGCGGGGAGTTTCCCACCAAATTGATGACAATGGTTGATTTGTTTTTGTTTTGTTTATTTACTTGGTTCTTGTGTAAGCTTTAGCTGTGTTTACCAGTGTTTGGTGGTTTTGGTTTTGTTTACTCTTGCATGGCATGTCATACTTGAGAACTAATATGGCACTCTGTCATATTACTTGTACTTTTTTGGTTGTGTGGAATGCATTTAACCGGGTGAATCCCTTTACCCAAAAAACAATTCGTTAAAACTTAACAATAATATTAAATTATCAAAACACCATAAAATGATAAAATATACATTTAAACACTTTTAAATACCGAAAACCCGAGTCATTTACTTTTTTATATGTCGTTAGTTAATATTGTTTGTACTTTTAATTCTAGTTCGTGAAGTTAAATTGCTTCGATTTCATTTACGCACTTTCGGTTTAATTTCAAGTTTGTCTTCAACTTCAAGGTGAGTTTCTCACACCCCTTTTTACGCTTTTACTTTTGGGGGTAGCATATATATCCTATCCAAATTACAATTTCGTTTATTTATTATTTACAAACTACAATTCGTTACATGGACTTGTGTGTTTAATTGCTTACTTGCTCAAAGATTACGTGCTCATGGTTTCCTCATTAAGTATGATCATACGCCCCCCTATGCACTCAGGACCTCGATGTTATGAGTGGAATAGGGACCCCCGATCCGAGTACGTTGGTTGTTACCAACGGAAAAGACACTTACTTGCGCTATTTTCGAGTACGTTGGTGCACAATCCCAACTGGAAAGGACCTTACTTGCTCATTTACTCTTGTTCATGGAATTGTATAGTTTTTATGTACATATATCGAACTTGTGTGAACTCACCAACTATTCATATATCAATCAATCAATCATACCCAGTGAAGTTCCACCGACAGCAAAGCTATAAGTAGGGTCTGGGGAGGGTGGGATGTGGGCACCGTACCTCTATCCAAAGGGATAAAGAGGTGGCTTCCAGAGAGACCCTCGGTTCTAAATACATATGTATGGAGCAAAACAAAGGAAAACAAAGTTCAACAGTTATATAAAACACTAACACTAATAGTAATAATACTAATACTAATAATAATAATATGTATTGAGCAAAACAAGGGAATCAAAGTTCAACAGTTATATCAAAACTAATAATACTAATAGTAATAGTAATAATAATAATAATAATAATAATAATAATAATATATGAAGGGGAAATACCATTATGGTATGTGACCTAAATAAGTTAAGTATAAGCCCTAAGGTATTCATTTCTTCTTAAAAATCATTAACTTTAATTCTACTTCTCCAAAGATTCCTATCCTCAACCATGTCCTCGGAGAGGTTTAGGTCTATGAGATCATGCCTAATCCTCTCATCCCAAGTCAATTTAGGTCGCCCTCTACCCCTTCCCCCCTCTATAGTAATGTTTTCTACGGATCTAACAAGATTCGTCGTCTGTCTTCTCTTCACATGCCCAAACCATCTCAATCTCCACTCTCTTATCTTGTCTACTATGTTTGCTACCCCTAATCCCTCTCGAAACACAACGTTTCTTATTCAGTCTAGCCTTGTGTGCCCACACATCCAACGTAGCATTCTCATTTCTGCTACTTCCATCTTCCGCACTTGTGCCTTCTTGATGGCCCAACAATCTGTTCCATATAGCATTGCAGGTCTAACTGCAACCCTATAAAATTTTCCCTTTAGTTTAGTCAGGAAACTCTTGTCGCACAATATACCTGTGTCTGCTTTCCATCTACACCATCCTACCTGAATTCGATGAGTCACATCACTGTCTAATTCGTCATTGCTCTGAACGAACGATCCTAGATACTTGAACTTCGTTACCTGCGGGACCACCTGCCCTTCGATGGTGATCTGTACGTCCTCATTGTCATCTATCCCACCAAAATCACAGTGGAGGTACTCTGTCTTAGAGCGGCTAATCTTTAAACCTTTTGTCTCTAAGGTTGTTCGCCACTCCTCAAGCCTCATGTTTAGATCTTGTTTTCTCTCAGCAAGTAGTACAATATCGTCTGCGAACATCATGCACCACGGGAGAGTCCCCTGAATCGACTTTGACAACTCATCCAAGACTACTGCAAAAAGAAACGGACTCAACGCTGACCCCTGGTGAAGACCCACCTCTACAGGGAAGAAATCAGTATCCCCCACTGGCGCACGAACACTTGTTTCACTCCTTGCATACATATCCATAACTATCTCTATGTACTTCCTGGGTACTCCTCTACCCACCAAGCACTCCCAGAGAACCTGTCATGGCACACTGTCATAGGCCTTTTCTAGGTCAATAAACACCATATGTTGATCACGCTTCTTCTCCCTATACTTTTCCATTAATCTTCTTATAAGGTGTATTGCCTCTGTTGTGGAACGCCCAGGCATGAAGTCTAACCTCAATCACTCTTTCCCATAGCTTCATAGTATGGCTTAGTAGTTTGATTCCTCGGTAATTACCACAACATTGGGAGTCTCCTTTGTTCTTATCGAATAGGAACTACAACGCTGCTCCTCCACTGGTCTGGCATCTTACCTGATTTGAGAATACTATTGAACATAGTAGTTAACCACATGACTCCTTCCTCTCCTAGGCACTTCCACACCTCGATGGGTATGTTGTCTGGGCCGACCGCCTTAGACCTTCCCATCCTCCTAAGTGCAGTCTGCACCTCCTCTCGTGTGATTCGTCGGCAGTAGCAGTTATTCAGTTGTTGTCGTTGAAAGTTTGTGTTGTCATATTCTTGGTAAGCTCTCCCATTGTTAAAAAGATTGTGAAAGTAGGTTTGCCATCTTAGCTTGATGTTCTGATCCTTGACCAGTACATGGTCATCTGTATCCTTTATGAACTTCACAGGCCCTAAATCTTGCCTTCTACGCTCCCTGGCTTTGGCAATCTTAAACATAGCATGTTCTCCCTCTTTTGTTTCTAAACGTTCATACATCCGTTTAAAAGCCGCGTTCCTTGCTTCCGCCACTGCCTTCTTCGCCTCTATCTTGGCCGTTTTGTATGTGTCCCTCAATTCCACTCACTCCTCCTCATTCGTGCACCTCATTAGCTCCCTAAAGCATCGTTGTTTGTCCCTTATCTTGTATTTCACTACATCATTCCACCACCAAGACTCGTGATGCCCACCTGACTTTCCTGTTGTGACCCCGAGGGTCTCCTTTGCTACATGGATTATCTTTGTCTCCATATCTTCCCATATGTGAGTTGAGTCCCCATTTAGTCGAGCCCTTGTATGCGGTATGAGTTTATCCTTAAACAGTAGGAGATTTCGTCCTTCAAATTTCCCCATCGAATTCTAGGTTTACCTTTCTTCTCTCGACCAGTCAGCTTATTTCTGAAGCCTATCTGTCACTAGTAGTCGATGTTGAGTCACAACTGCCTCCCCAGGTATGACTTTGCAGTCCTTCCACCAACGTCGGTCTCCCTGCCTCATCAAAATGTAGTCAATTTGCGTGTCGCGTCTGCCACTGCTAAAGTGATCAGATGGGAATCCTGTTTCCTGAATAAAGAATTTATAATACCTAGGTCATGGGCCACCGCAAACTCTAGAAGATCTGTTCCTGTCTCATTCCTATCACCAAAACCGAAACCCCCATGTACAGCTTGAAAACCATCGTTACCCTTACCAATGTGTCCATTAAAATCACCTCCTATACAAATCCTCACCCCAAGGTATGCCCCCTACCACTGCGTCTAGGCAATCCCAAAATTCTCTATTTCCCTGATCCCGTAGGCCTACATGAGGCGCGTAGGCGCAGACTACTGCCACTACTTCCTCTCCTAGTACTAATCTCAACACCATAATCTTGTCATTATGTCTTATCACCTCCACCACACTAGTGTGTAGTTCCTTAGCCACTAGGAACCCCACTCCATTCCTAGCCCATCAGACCCTGAGTACCACAACTTATACCCATTACACTCAGCTCCTCTATGCCCTTTCCACTTAGTCTCCTGGAGGCATGCTATCTGAACCCTACGTCTTTTAAGCACATCTACCAATTCTAGCAATTTACCATTTAATGTTCCTACATTCCAAGAAGCCAAACGCAATATACGCTCCCTATCTTTGCCCTTTCCTAGACCCCTCGTATCAGGACATGGTCTCAAGTAGTAGTCATGGTTCCTACGCTCTATATTTGCAACTAATCACACAACCACTAGCAATTACACCGAATCAATAATAATAATAATAATAATAATAATAATAATAATAATAATAATACTACTAATAATACGAATAATAATAATAAAAATAATAACAATAATAATAATAATAACACAGCCCAGCAATTAAGTTAATCCCACAAACGAAGCACAGAAAACCTTAGGATGCCAAATTCACACAAAAACCAGGCATGTACATCTGGTATCAACAAATGCCTAATGCAAGATTCAATATTAAACAATAACAAAAGATAGGGAACGATCTCACCGAGCAATCGACGTAGCAAGCGGATAGCCGTAACCTTCACTTAGGTCACGAGCTAAAACCCTTAAAATCAGTTAGTGTGTCTTGTCGGTGGCTGTGGTTCTGTTAACCTTCAGTAACGGCGCTGGTGAACAGAGGTGCAGCAGGTCAGTAGCACAAATCGGAGGTCCGATTGTCGACGGCAAGGGTGGAGAAAGATTGAAATCAATTCTTGAGATATTTTTGGGCATTGTGAATGACCTAAGAACAACTGACTATGTTATGACAGACCTTGATCTGACCACAAAGCTGCTGAACTCAATGCCCAAAGAGTGGTACACAGCCAACAAATTCATTCTTCAAAAACCCAACTTTGATGCACATAAGTTGGATAATGTGATTTGTTTCCTCCAAGCTGCTGAGATTGAGATGATCGAAAATGAGATGATCAAGGAAGAGAAGCCATGTTTCCAGGTGTCAAATGCCCTGTTTGCAACTATGGGAAACCTGTCCATAAAGAATCAGTAACAGATTCCCATCATTGAAGAACCAAATGAACATGGTGTTGAAACACCTAAATCATTCATTGGTAGGAGTACAAGTAACCAAGGTAGCCAGTCAAGATTCAATGTCCAACTTATTGATGACAATGAGCCTGCCTCTGTGACAAATGGACATGTGCCCTATGGTGGTGGAAGCAGTGCACAAGGGAATGAAAATCAAGCTCTATTCTCCATGTTTACTGAGTCATATAATGCATTTGTTGCTAAGAATTTGATTCAAACAAGTGTCATCCAAGATGACTTGGAACAAATAGATGCTGATGATCTTGAAGACATGGATCTCAAGTGGCAGGCTGCCATGTTGGCTCTTAGAAGCAAGAGGCTATACAATAGGACTGGTAGATCACTTTTATCAGGGCCTAATGAGAGGATTGGTTTTGATAAGTCTAAAGCCATTTGTTATAATTGCCAACAGCCTGGTCACTTTGCCAGAGAATGCAACCAACCTAGAAACTTTCAGATGAATCAGTTCCAGAACTAGCCAAGAAATCCGATGCAATACCAACAGAACCAGCAATGAAACAGCAACTTCAACAACAACATTTTCAATTTCAACAACTTCCACCCAGCTCCAATGAACAATCAACAAGTTATGCCACAGAACCAAAACTTTCAAAGAAACAACCAAAACTCTCAAAATGCCCCAAACAATCCAAACTGAAACAATCAAAATCAACCCAGAAACCAAGGGAATGTTGCTGTTGCCACTCACCATGAAGGGAATTTTGATCAGAGTGACCATGCAGATGATATCACAAGTGCAAATGTTGCTTTGATGGCAAAAATTGAGAATGAGGCTGAATCTTCCACTTCACAGGTACCTACACTTTCTACAACTGACTTACTTAACACAATAGATGCATTGAATATGAAGGTAGGTAAGTTGGAGAGTGAATGCTTTAGAAAACAAAGCATCATTAATGGATATGAAGCAAGTGATTTGATCAATGAATAAAAGATAAAGAGTCTTGAAGATGATTGTGTGAGTAGTTACAGGACTCAGTCAAGGTATGTGACTGAGATTGATGGATTGAAGAAAATGATTGTTGAAGAAAAGTTGAAGACTACAAAGTTACAAGTTGAAAAATTAATTTCTGAAGAACTTGGTTTCCACAGGAAACATTTGTGGTATCTTGAACCAAGTGAAGGAGGAAGATAAATGCAAAGTTGTTCCCCCACCATTCAACAACAATTATTTGTTAAAATTTGACAAAGAAAAGAGAGGTGCGTATCTTCAACAATTCAGAGATGTCTTTCAAGATAAAGAAGAATTTGTTGATCTTTACAAGAATGTTGAAGTGAATGAAGAGGGGGAGTTTGTAGTAAAAGAAGAAGAAAGAGAAGACAATTCAATAGGAGTGCAAGTCTGAGGATGAATTTGATTTTGATGATCTAAATGTAGATTATTTGAGTGAATTAAGTGATCAGATCACAGATGAAGAGATCAAGGCTGCAGAAAGAAACAGAAGACTGAAGAAACCAGAATCAGTAGACAAACTTCCATTATTGCCACCTATGACACCAAAGATGAAGAAACAAAATGAAAGAATGAAGAGAGAACATGTGTCCTTTGACATATGTGAAAGGAAAACGGTTAGTTACAATGCTGTCAGACCACCAAGCAGAACTCAATTGAAGTGGTTAGAAGAAAAGAAAATGAAAAAGGCAGATGAAACAATCATTAGTGATAACTTCATTCCAGTTTACCCATTTTTCTCTGCCATGAAGTATTTGACATTGGTACCATGGAGGAGTATAAGAAGAGACAGTCAAGGCACAAGGGAAATCTGGATGAAGAGCCTATGAACTTGCAGAAAATCATCTTAGTGAAGAGCAAGATTGAAAGACAGGATATCAAGATAGAAGAATTTGTTCCTTTCTCAATTGACTTTGATGGGTTGAAGACTCAAAAATCACTTGGTGCAAACCACCTAGACCAAGTGAGAGATTCAAGAAAGGAAGTGATCATGAAAGATACAAAGGAAAGTTATGGTGCAAAAAATGTGATGAATATGGACACCATACTGATTCTTGCGGTGAAAGATTCAACTTCAAACCCTTTCATGTTCTAGATGAGACAAAATTTGGACAAGACTTTGTTTTGTACAAACAGAAGTATGATGAATACTTAGGAAAATGAAAGGTGTGTGAAAAGGGGACCATAAGTGAAGATGTTCAGAGAAGGTTAAGAAGGAAAAGAAAATTGATGTGAACCCAAAGAAACAGGTGGCTGAACCAGTCAGAAGAAGCGGATCACCCAAGAAGTCTGTAATTACTGTCAAAACGAACTTTCAACCCTTGAGAATTATCCCCAAACAAGACACAAAATCAGTTAAGTCTGATGATTCTTAGGGATCACCAAGTGTTGATAAGAAAGAAAAGAAAAATGTTTTCTCAAGAAAGAAACCAACTGAACTAACTGGTGATGAAAAGTTTTTACTGAAATATGGTTTTGAACCTCAAGGATTTCTTTGGAAACCTAAGGTTGAGGCTAAGGAGGAGAAGAATACTAAAGTGAGAGAGTACTCAAGACCGATTGTCCAAGAATGTCTCAGTGTACTGGATGATTGCCAATTCCCAACATCATTTGTGAAAACTCCAAGGGAATGTGGCTATGAAACTGATAATTCAGATAATCTTGAGATTACTCATGAAGACCCTGAACCCGTTACACTCATTGATGCTACTGTTAATGAAGCCATTCCTCTCACAACCAATGCATCAATTGTTACTGTTTCTGATGATTTGCAAGTTGAATCTACTTGTTTTTCATCATCTAACTAATTACTCTCTTTAAAATGTGCAAGAACAGTCCACTCCACTGAATGAAGTATGGTATATGGATAGTGGATGTTCTAGGCACATGACTTGTGACAAAAGGTCACTTGTTAAACTATGAAGAGAAGTTTGAAGGTCTAGTGGCATTTGGTAGTGATGAGAATGGAGGTAAAATTGTTGGAAAGGGTATCTTGACAAATGGAAAAGTCACATTTGACAATGTCTTCTATGTTGAGGGTTTACAGTATAACCTCTTGAGCATATCCCAGATGTGTGACAAGGGTTATAAAGTGGTATTTGATGATTCTCACTGTTTCATTCTAAGACCAGAATATGTAATTCCTCCGGACATGATCATGATGATGGCCCCAAGAAATGGCAATTTATATGAACTTAACATGAAGGATGCTGTTTCAAGGAGATGTGCCTGTTTTATTTCCAAAGGCATTGAAAATGAGTCAAAATTGTGAGATAGGAATTTGTATCATTTGAATCTGAAGAACCTGAACAAACTTGTGAAGGGTGATCATGTAATTGGCTTACCTACAAGAGAGTTCAGATTGGAAGATAATTATATCCCATGCCAAAAGGGCAAGCAGCACAAATCATCTCATAAGGCAAAACTCATTAACTCAATTGATCATGTGCTTGAGATGCTTCACATGGATCTCTTTGGACCTATGAGTGTCCCAAGCATAGGTAGGAAAAGATACTGTGGTCATTGATGATTATTCTAGATATACTTGGGTTTATTTCCTGAGTACAAAAAGATGAGACTGCAAAGTTGATTAAAGGGTGTGTAACAAGTATTAAGAATAACACATACACATCCATAAAGGTGAGGTTTTCTCTCTGGGCGATTATGGGCAATTATGGGCGATTAGGGTTTTTCTTTTCTTCTTGATTCAAATCTGTGCATCGATCTTCTTTATCGTTTCTTTTTTGAATTAGGGTTTCGTTGTCGTTCATCCGTATCATACCCTTTGATTCTGATTGCTTAGTAGGTCTGTTACCGATCGCGGCTATTGCTATAGTTCAGCTAGATTGGTACGAATTCTATTAACCTTTTAAGGATCATTGGTTCTTTGTGATTTGGATCTTGTGATTCTGGTTTTTTTCTCGTCCGTTTTTTTGGCAGAAGTTAAGCCTCTCTTGTGCTTTTGATGTCCGAGTATGGAGTCTAAAGAGGAGGTCAATCTTGTTACAAAGGTCAAGAACATTGATGGTGCTCCGATCCGTAGTATTCTTAAGAAACATAATCATGATGTTTCTACTCATGTGGCGGCTGATTCTAAGGTGGCTAGGGTTCCACATAATACAAAGGTGGCTAGGGTTTCTTATAATATTCATGATTCTATGAATCAGGATATTATTTTACCAAATTCAGTTAACAAAAATGGAGGTGTTTCCCGAAATATTAATGATCTGAATGTTGATTTGGAGGATGATAAGATTGCTGATCCCAAAGGCGATTCTGGTAGGAAAGATGGTGTTGAAAATAGTGGTTCAAAAGCTTCATATGCCGGGGTTCTCAAAACTGGTAATTCTGAGAAAAAGAAGATAAACTTTAGGTGCTTGGAGTCGGATTCAAATATTGAAGGTGTGGATGTCATTCTTCCGAAATCATCAATAAAGGAGGTTAATGAAAGGTACGAAAATACTTTGTATGGTTACTTTTTGGACAAAAGACTCCCGTTTCCGGTTGTTGAATCATATGTTAAAAATACTTGGGTTAAGTTTGGTATCCAACGATGCATGATGAATGCGGATGGATTTTTCTTTTTTAAATTTGATTCAAAGGAGGGAATGGATAGAGTTATGGAACATGGTCCTTGGCTAATCAGGTCGATGCCTCTTATTTTAAATATATGGACCCCGTTTACTGTTTTATGTAAATCTGAAGTTACCCGTGTCCCGGTTTGGGTTAAAATGCATCATGTGCCGTTAGTTGCTTATACGGAGGATGGGTTAAGTATGTTAGCCACAAAGGTTGGTGATCCGATTATGTTGGATTCTTATACATCATCAATGTGTGTTGATTCTTGGGGTCGTAGTAGCTATGCTAGAGCTTTGATTCAATTGAAAGCTGATCATGAGTTTAAAGATTCTTTAGTGGTTGGAATTCCAGCGTTGCTCGGAGAGGGTGTCATTAAACAAACAGTGGAGATTGAGTATGAATGGAAACCCCCTCATTGTAGCACTTGTAAATCGTTTGGCCATGCTGATAGGAAGTGTCCAAAACAAGTTAAGGAGATTGTTAAAGAGAAGAATCGGAATGATGAGGAGGGATACCAACAAGTTCAACGAAAGCATAAATCAAAAGCTGGTGGTAGTGAGCATAAGATTATTGAGGGTGTTCATCTCTCTAAACCTAAGCCAAAATTCGTTTACCGTGTTAAAAAAATTCAGAACTCTGATAAAATGAAAGGGATTGAAAATTCTTTTGCACCTTTGTCAGAAACCATAAGAGATGTGGATGGGTTCAATGAAGAGTCGGATGATGATATTGAGGAAGTTTTTTAATGAGATTAATTGTAAGGTAAATTCTGAGGGGGCAAGCACTCCCGTTTCAATGGTTCCCAATGTTTAATGCTATGTCTTGGAATGTGAGGGGTGTGAACCGCTCCCCTAAACAAAGTGAGGTTCGGCAGGTTATAGCTGAAAATAAGATTTCGTTATGTGCTATTTTAGAATCGCATGTTCAACCTTCTAATTTGAATGGGATTTGTAGTAGGATATTTCGTAATTGGAGCTGGAGTTCGAATGGAAATGTTTGTGATAAGTATTCTCGGGTTATTGTTGGATGGGATACGAATGTGATGGATTTGATGATTCTCTCTCAATCGGATCAAGTGGTTCATACGCAAATTACCCTTAAGGCTGATCGGAAAGTAATTTTCTTTTCTTTTATTTATGCTCATAATTCGTATCTTTTGAGGCGTCAATTGTGGCAAAATCTTCTGATTCATAACAATTTTGTAAATAATCAGCCTTGGATTGTGATGGGGACTTTAATACTATTATGAGTCTGGATGAGTCTACTTCTAGTTCCTCTTCGAGGAATATCTCGATGGTTGAGCTTAAGGATTGTATTCTAGAGCTGGAAATTTTAGATTTAAAATTTTCTGGTCTTCAATACACTTGGAACCAAAAACCTAAGGGTGATTCGGGTCTAATGAAGAAGCTGGATAGAGTAATGGGGAACCAGGTTTTCAATGATGTTTTCCCGGGGTCTTATGTTGAGTTTCTGCCTTATAGAATATCGGACCACACGCCGGCTATTATTTCTATTCCGTTGTCCAAGAAGTTCTGTCCGAAGCCGTTTAAGTTTTCAAATGTTCTAATTTCGCATCCAGGTTTTAAACAGGTGGTTACGGCTGGTTGGAATATAGAGGTAGAGGGCTATTATATGTTCTCTTTGATTAAAAAGCTGAAAAATTTGAAGAAACCTCTTCGTAAACTGTTATATGACAAGGGTAATCTCCATACTAGAGTTAATAAATTGCGGATGGAAGTGGATTCTGTTCAAAGGAGTATTGATGCGGATCCGTTTAATCAGATCTTGCGCGAGGATCATGCTGCGTTAGTTTTTGCGCTGAATGATGCTATTTTGGATGAGGAACGTTTTCTTAAACAAAAGGCAAAGGTGGAATGGCTAAAGTTGGGTGAGTCGAATACAGCTTATTTTCATAAAGTTGTCAAAGCTAATCAGTCTCGTAATCGGATCGATTGTATTGAAAATGAGGCGGGAAATGTGTTTCATGGGGAGGATGTTGCTAGAGTTTTAGTAAATTATTTTAAAGGTTTTCTTGGTAATATGGGTACGGTGTCTGAGTTGGATGATCAAGATCTTTTTCGTACAAAACTTTCGACGACTCAAGCTAACAGTATGGTAGGTCCCGTTTCGTGTGAGGAGGTTAGAGGTGCTATGTTTGATATTGAGATGATAAAGCCCCCGGTCCGGATGGTTTTTCAGCCGCTTTCTTTAAGAGTTCGTGGGATATTGTCGGTCCTTTAGTGATTTTGGCGGTGCAGGATTTCTTTATGTCGGGGAGATTGCTTAAAGAAGTTAATCATACTATTCTCTCCTTATTAACTAAGGTGGGAAATGCTCGTTATCCGAAAGATTATAGGCCTATATCTCTTTGCAATGTGGTGTATAAATGTATTACTAAAATCATTGCAAATCGTATTAAAGGTTCGTTGGAGGGTATAGTTGATATAAATCAATCGGCTTTTATTCCTGGTAGGAGTATTTCAGATAACAGCCCAGGAGTTGATGCATAGCTACCACCTTGATCGTGGAACGCCTCGATGTGCTTTCAAAGTGGATATTCAGAAAGCCTATGACACTGTTGATTGGTCGTTCTTGAAGAGGATTTTAAATGGTTTTGGGTTTCATCCTAAAATGATCAATTGGATCATGACTTGTGTTACCTCGTCCTCTTTCTCAGTTTCGGTGAACGGCATTCCGCATGGTTTCTTCGTGGGTAAACGTGGATTGCGTCAAGGGGACCCGTTATCCCCCAATTTATTTACTCTTGTTATGGAGGTTCTCACTCTTATTTTGAAGCGTAGGGTTCGAAATTCTGGGGTTTTATTTATCACCCGAATTGTGAAGACTTGGACATTGTTAATTTATGTTTTGCGGATGATCTCTTCATTTTTCTCCATGCAGATCCGGTGTCAGTTCAAGTTATTATGGGAGGTTTGGAGGAATTTAAGGATGTGTCGGGTTTGGCTCCTAGTTTACCAAAGAGTACTGCTTTTTTCTGCAATACTCTGAACCATGTCAAACTAGCTATTCTAAATATCTCCCCTTTTGCTGAAGGTAATTTGCCCGTAAAGTATCTTGGTGTACCGCTGGTTTCTAAAAGTCTTTCTTACAAGGATTGCCGGGTTTTAGTGGATCGTGTTCGAGGAAGGTTAGCTGATTGGAAAAATAAGAGTTTGTCTTTTGCGGGTAGGCTTCAATTAATTAAATCAGTTATTTCTTCTATGCATATTTATTGGGGTATGATGTTCTTACTTCCGGCTAAATTAATCACTGAAATTGATAAACTCATGAGAAGATTCTTATGGTCT